>NC_059114.1:43842133-44451821 GCF_020740685.1 Jaculus jaculus | reverse complement strand
AAGTCTGCCTATCTCCCTCTCCCTCTCGTGCTCTCTCTCTCTCCCTCTCTCCCTCTCTCTCTCTCTCTCATATGCATACATGTACCCTATCTCTCAAATTTAAAAAAAAAAGAATTGGGTTTCATTATGGCTTGTTTCAAATGAAATTTATTTTTATTTCTTACCTTCCCTTTCTCCCTTACCCCTTTTTCCCCTTTGTATTCTCCCTCTATCCTAGCATCCTTTCCATTTTCATGTCACATGTATCCATTTCACCACCTCCCCTCTTTAAAATATCTCTTGTTACCCTCTCTTGTATTTACTTTTCAATGCTGGCACAAAGTACCCAACTAAAAACAGTTTGTGGGAGGAAATGGTTTATTTTGGCTTACAGACCTGAGAGGAAACTCCATGATTACAGTGGAAAATGTGGCAAAAGGAGAGACTGGTGTACACCTCCTGGCCAACAACAGGTGGACCATGGCAGCAGGAGTGTTTGCCAAACACTGACAAGGGGAAGCTGGCCATAACACTGATTTGCCCATCCCAAAAAATACATGTCTAGCAAGGTTCTGATTCCCAAATAGCATCAGCTGGGAATCAGGCATTCAGAAAACATAAGTTAATGGAGGACACCAAAATCAAACCATGATACCCTCTTATGGTTTTCTTTCTAATTTAATAGCTTATACTAACTTTCATATTACCTAATTTACAGACAAATACTAGAAGTTAAGTTCCACATATGAGAGAAAGTGGGAGTTTTCTCTTTCTGGGATGGGGTTACCTCACTTACTATATTGTATAATAGAAAGATTTTGAAACTAAATTCTTAGATATAATGCAATTGGAAGTTTCTATTTTATTTGGTAACATATTTATTATAATGAAATCTCCTACATTTAACAAAATCTCCTACATCATGCTTTGGGACAGGAAATTATTTGTATTTCAGTATAAAATTTTCAATGCAGTTAGGCTCCACAATGATGCTCGTCTTTTTTTCCAGATATTGAAAATACAGGTTTTCTCTCTTCTTCCAAGTATTGGTCTGAGTACAGCAGTTAGATACTGATAATATATGATTTCTCTCATCCTATTATTTCTGTGAAAACATCAGCTTTATCAAGATTTATAACATGCCAAACCTTGGCATCATTATATTGGTCATTGCTTTCTGGTTTTGGTTTCACTAATTAGTATATTTTAATTTATTTTTTCTGACTTTCTTGGAGTTATTTTTATCTTTTTATATCATTTCTGTTTACGCCAAACATAAAGCATATGAATATAGTTATTATATGATATTTAACATAAAAATAAAGATTTCTCTATATAATTCTTTGTATATTATTGAATCTGAAGTTCATGGATTTTATGATCTTATGTTTTACTGACATTCATTTAAATTTATCTACCATTTTTCTCTTTTTTTCTTTGACAGATTGATTAACTAGACATATGTTTCTTAATTTCAAAGTATCTGGGACTGTCATTTTCATATTTCGGAATTACTCTGGTTTGTTTTTAAAAATTTTTGAATGCAGCTGGGTGTGATGGCACACGCCTTTAATCCCAGCACTTGGGAGGCAGAGGTAGGATGATCATCGTGAGTTTGAGACCACTCTGAGACTACATAGTGAATTCCAGGTCAGCCTGAGCTAGAGTGAGACTCTACCTTGAAAAAAATTTTTGAATACAAAGCCGGGTGTGGTGGTGCATGCCTTTAATCCCAGCACTCAGGAGGCAGAGGTAGGTGGATCCCCATGAGTTTGAGGCCACCCTGAGACTACATGGTATTTCATTTACTATACTTCAGCTGTTGTTTTAGTTATAACAACTGCAAATGCATTTCCTGTGAGGATAATAAAACAGTGATTTCTATTACAATCTATCTTTAACACTGTATTACACAAAGATTTTTGAATAGTTCCAAATATGTGATCTTCATAACTTTTCTATGGCAAAGAAAATCATTCATGAGAGAAAATTGAGAATTCATATGGTAGAGAAACTCTATGAATAAAACAAATTGGAAAATTCTCCAAAAAGCATTTATACTTGCAATGTATACTATATTTAAAACTGTAAGGAAATATGAAAAAAATTAGTCAGTGAAGGCCTTCATACACATTCCAAAACTAAATATGTAATAGAGAACTCATACTGGAGAAACAATAATAAAAAAATCAGTAATGTAAGAAAGCAATTATTGACTGTTCAGTTAAGATACACATAGGATCACACATTGGACACAAATGCTACAAAAATAAGATTCAGGGAACCTTGAAAAGGTTTCTTTTATCATAGAAATCATGTGAAATACAATTTTAAGACAAATATTATGAATATCTACAATGTAGAAAAGGCATTCTTCTTCATACATTGCTGTATATATAGCTACCACAGTGGGTAAAAGCCTTACTAGCAAAAGAAATATGAAAAATTCTTCATTATCTTTGATGTTTATGAAAATTCTATGAATGCAAAAATTGTGGGAAAACCTTCAGTTGCTCCATATACTTTATGGCATATGTGAGAACTCATATTGAATATATAAGGTATGAATATGAATATAAAACAATATGGAAACATCTTTACTTCTTATATCTATAAGAACATAGTAATAGTAGGAGTAGTAACTAATATTGATGAGAAATAATATGAAATAAAATGTAGGAAAATCTTCACATAATCTTTAAATCTTAACATAAGTGCTCTACACATATAAGAAATGTAGTTTCACCTCTTCCTTCCATTACGGTGTGAGTAACAAACACTGTTCATGGTATATATGATTAAAAACAATGTGACAAGGCCTCCACGTATCCTTCACATTTTATTTACATTGCACAGTGGAGAGAAATACTATGTGACAGTCATTTTAAATGTCAGTTAGAGTGCGTTAAGGGATTTGTTGGGAGATGATAAAGCAATATTTATTGATGATCTGCATGTTTCTGAAAGCAATTAGATTTTTAAACAAAATGGACAACTTATCTTCACTAATGGCAGCTGGAACCATCTGAAGCTCAGATAACATTCTACTGCCTTTGAACAATATAACTCTAGGTTCATCTGCTTTTGGACTACAGAACTTGCAACATCTGCCCTGCAGGTTCTCAGATATTTTGATTTGAACTCATCTTCATCATGAGCTTAAATAGTTTTCTACCAAGCACAAAGCATATTGTGATTATTCTGAATCATAGGAACTAACTACCCCCAATAAATACTCTCTCTATATGCCTCTCTCTCTTTTCAATCTCTTTTTATATTTCTCTGTTTAAAAAAAACTTTACTACTACAGTCTATAGCTGTTCCCAATCCTGCATGACATATATGAGAACTCATACTAGAGAGAGATACTAATATAAGGATAGTAGGAAAGTACTAAATATGTAAGTCCTTCAAGTCATGTGAAAATTCATACTAGAGAAAACTCATGTAAGTAAAAGAACTGTGAATTATAATTTTTCTTTTGTGCAAATATGAGTACATATGTTGAAACGAGATCGTGTAAATGAGAAACACATAGGAATGCCTTCTCATTTTTTAGTCTACAAGTTCATACTGCAAGACATGACTATCAAGAATATGCAAAATTAAAGGGAAGAGAAAGGAAGGGAGGAGGGCACTTAATAGGTTGTTATTGTAGATATGTAAGTACAATGATTGAGATGGGGAGGTAATATGATGGAGAATGGAATTTCAAAGGGGGAAGTGTGGGGGGAGGAAGGGTATTACCATGGGATATTTTTTTATAATCATGTAAAATGTTAATAAAAATTAAATAAATAAATAAATATTTTAAAAAAGAATATGCAAAATCCTTTAGTATTCCCTCATACTTTCAAAGAGGTGTGAAAACTCACATTGGAAATAAACAATAAATATATCACTGTGGAAAAATCTTCAAGTACACCCCATATGAAATTGATTTTGGAAAAGAAATATTTAAAATGTAAGTTTAGAAGTTCTGTGGAAGGAACAATTTCAGGAAACTCATCCATGTTTTGCCTGAATAGTTCATAGAACATATATGTAGTTTCTGGCACCAACTAAATATGTGCACACCAATTATGCTTTAAGAGATTGGGGAAATGACCTTTCTTTCACATAGAACACTTTTCAGGGCTCTGCTTTCAGTATACTTTTTAGCTACATTGCTCATGCATTCCAATATAATTCCTGCTTTTCAGAAGATATCCATCTCTAGCTATATAAGAAAAAAGTGTTTCAAAGAAGAAGTTTTGATTGTCATAGTGCTCCATAAACTGATTTAACTTGGGTGATCAATACTGACCATTATGCCCTATTCCTGATAGCACAAATTAGATAGTGTTGTGTATCAGACTCCTCAAAATTGAAGAGAGGAAGGAAGCGCTGATTCAAAAAGTCATATCTGGGAGACTTGAAACTTGAAGGTCAGTCAACCATTTCCCAAGGTCATGTTAATTAGAAACTGAAACATTCCTTCCTTAGAAGGGTAGGAAGTTTCAAAGACTGAGGAAGTCAACAAGTCTGGGAAAAGATTTGAGGACCCCCACTCTAAGGCTATATAAAGGGGAAACTATTGCTTTGTGATGAGAGACACTCTGATAGAGCTGTCGAAAAGTGGTGCAGCAAAGCTTAAGTACTCATGTTTGATTCTCCAGTACCTATGTAAAGCAAGATGCACAAGATGGCACATGTGTCTGGAGTTCATTTGCATTGGCTACAGGCTCTGGTTCTCTCTCTCTCTCTGTCTTACCCCCACCCACATCTTTTATAAAATAAATAAAAAATGTTTACAAAAAAGAAAAAGAAAAGTGGTTCAGCATACTTGAGGATCTCTGATTGAACTTCCTTTAGGTGTGCAGTGATTATCAGTGATTATCAGGGACACAAGTTTCCATGACTCATCACCTATGCTGTAGTGGGCTTTCTGGTGATGTAGCTGCCTTGGACTCAAAGAAGCTAATGGGACATCACCATCTACAGTGGGAGGAGACTTCTCATAATGCAGCTGCATTTGAGTGACATATGGCTCCTGTAAGCAACCCTTTCCCACCTCTATAAGTAACCCCCAAAAAACTCATTAGTTTACCAAAGCTGGTTTTGGTGTAACTGGTCTGTCATTTGTGCCCTATCTGGGGAAAAATGTGAGAAGAATAGGTTTTTTCATGACACTTGGTACACAAAGTGGGGCATAGCAGAACCAAAGAAGAGTTCTGTAGGAGAGATTGCATGGTACTCTATATGGGTAGCAAGGCATGAAACTGAGGCTAAGTAGTGGAGCATCCATGGGGGAAGTCCAACACAGCATGAAGATTCTATGGCCAGTATCAACTGCTTCCTCAAAAGGGCAATATTGGGAACAGTACCATAGATGGGAGGCACTACTCTAGTCTTCAATAGTCCCCTGACATTTTCCATCCTGCTTTCTTACCCTGTGGTACTTCTATATAGCTGTCCTGTACCTCCTGTACCTGTAACTATGTGGTGTGTGTTCATGTTTCTTTTGGTAATAGTGTTATTGGCATGGATCTTGATAAGGGTAGTTAGACATGTAACTAAGTTTGCACCATCATGAGGAAGAGTGTAAGAGGGAGGAATCCCAGGGTGGCCATCTTCCTGTATGTGGTATGGAGGGGCATGCATACTTGATGAATGCATCCTCCTACAGGACTATATGGATGTCTGGAAAATGGTTGAAGGATTGGAGATTTTGTTAAAGTTCCTACGTGTGGCCCATAAAGGTCAAGATTTTTGGCAAGATGCCATGGAGGTGGCTTGTCCTTTGTTATGTGTAATAAGATATGTATCTGAGGGAGAGATGGGTGCACAGAGAGAACTTAGTTGTACAAAGGAGGAATTGCAAAGGGAGAGGGACATAGAGCTAAAGTCTACAATATTATCCTCTGATTTGGAAGGTAAATTGGATAAAAGTTGGAGATAGAGCTGTGCTGGATTACCATCTGTTAGGGTTATCAGGCCAAAAGGTGAATAAAGCATAAATTAGACCAGTGGTGGAAGAGCCATTGATGGAATCCAAAAACTTATAACCCATGGGAGGAGTCAGATAGTAAGGATGAAGAGAATGAGGTAAAGGTGATAAATAGAGTTCATAAAGTGATAATGCAAAGTATAAGAGATGAGAGATAGGCCAAACAAAGAAAGAGTCTGCTCAGGTCACTCAAAAGCAGATTTATCAAGATTTGTGTAGAGCTGGAGTCCCTAAGGATAAAATTTCCAGAAAGCTAAATACAGTACTTGTGAGATTCTGCAAAGCTTTAAGGCCTGAAGGGAAATTCTCAGAGTATTAATGATAGGATGAAGGTGAAGAGCACTAAGCTTGTCCCAGGGGAGGGGCAATTATGAACATTTCTCTCTTGCAAAAATATGTGCTGGTGATAGAAAATGCTTCCTTAGCCTTAGGCAATCACAGCATCCATGTGTGGCTGAGGGAGAAACATTAGCCAAGACTTTGATCTCAGTGCCAGCCCAAGGGGGTGGAGAAATCCAACCCAAATAGCAAGTGCCACAGCAAGCTAGGGAGCAGCCTCACTTCCTCTTGGCACTGAATTGTGCCAAACAGCTTGAGTAGGCCCCACTGAGTCCATCAGAGGTGGGGAGGTACAGGACAGCTATATAGAAGTACCACAGGGTAAGAAAGCAGGATGGAAAATGTCAGGGGACTATTGAAGACTAGAGTAGTGCCTCCCATCTATGGTACTGTTCCCAATATTGCCCTTTTGAGGAAGCAGTTGATACTGGCCATAGACTCTTCATGGTGTGTTGGACCTTGCTAACATTCTTATTTGGTATCCATTAGCTGCTCACTCCTGAGACCAACTGATGCCCTCTTGGAATGGATGGCTTTGGGCCTTCAGAGATCCTGCCCACCCTCTTCAAAAGGTTACATAATAAAGGTTTATGAGGTTTTTCAAATGTTATTTTGATGACCTCTGGGTGTTTTGCATGTTAAGAACACAGGGGTGGTTCAACATACGGAAATCTGTCAATGTAATACACCACACAAACAAGGTTAAACATAAAAACCACATGATCATTTAGATAGATGCAGAAAAGGCCTTTGACAAAATACAACATGACTTCATGATCAAAACATTGGAGAGAATTGGCATGGTAGGTTTTATATTTTAACATAATAAAGGCTATATATAAAGCTCCTAAAGCCCAAATAATACTTAATGGAGAGAGACTGAAGGAATTCCCATTGAGATTAGGAACAAGACAGGGGTGTCCACTCTCACCTCTGCTCTTCAGTATAGTACTGGAAGTCATAGCTCAAGAAATAAGACAGGAGAAATAAATAAAATGGATAAAATTTGGAAAGGAAGAAGTTAAGTTAGCTCTATTCGCAGACAACATGATTCTATACATAAGACACCCGACAGCCTCCATCTCAAAACTCTTAAAGGTAATATTAACTCCTTCAGCAAAGTAGGAGGATACAAAATCAATGCATAAAAATCAGTAGCCTTTCTATATGCAAGTGAAAAAGATACAGAGAAAGAAATAAGTGACATTGTCCCGTTTTCAATAGCAACAAAAAAATAAAAATAAAAACCTTGTGATAATGTTAACCAACAAAGTGAAAGAGCCACATAATGAAAACATAAAATCACTCAAAAAATAAATTGAAGAGGACTTGAGGAAATGGAAATACCTCCCATGTTCCTGGATAGGCAGATTTAACATTGTGAAAATGGCAATCCTAAAAAAGGCAATATACACATTTAATTCAATTCCAATCAAAATCCCAAAATTGTTCTTCACAGAGATAGAAAAATGATCTCAAAATTCATATGGAAAGGCAGAAGGCCTCTAATATCCAAGCATATCCTCAGCAAAAGAAACACCTCTGGAAGCATCACCACACCTGATCTAAAGCTATATTACAAAGACATAGTAATAAAAACAGCATGGTACTGGCATAAAAACAGGAGTATAGACCAATGGAATAGAATTGAGGACCTGGACTTTGGGTCAAGTAACTACAGCTACTTGATATTTGACAAAGGCCCTAACAATATAGGCAGGAAAAGATAGCATCTTCAACAAATGGTGTTGGACAAGCTGGATAACCATATGCAGGAAATAGAAACTCGATCCACACATCTCACCATGCACAACAATCAAGTCCAAATGAATCAAAGACCTCGATATAAGACCAGAAACTCAGCAACTACTGGAAGAAAATATAGGAGGAATTTTCCATGATATAGGAATGGGAGAAGGCTTCCTGAACAAAACCCCAACAGCACAAGATCTTAAACAATCACTCAACCAAAGGGATCACATGAAGCTGAAAAGTTTTTTCACAGACAAACATACAATAAGTAGAGCCAATAGATTACCCACAGAATGAGAGAAAATATTTGTTGAATATCCAACTGACAGAGGTCTAATCTCTAGAATCTACAAAGAACTCAAAAACTAAACAATAAAAAGTCAAACAATCCATTCACAAAAATGGGACAAAGAACTTGTCAGGCAATTCTCAGAGAAAGAAATATAAATGGCAAACACACTCTTAAGAAAATGTTCATCATCTCTAATCATTAGGGAAACACAAATTAAAACAGCTATGAGATTCAACCTTACCCCAGTAAGGATAGAAAATATTAAAAAATGAAATGAAAATAAATGCTGGCAAGGATGTAGAGAAATAGGAACCCTCATCCACTGTTGGTGGGAATGTAAGATGGTACAACCACTTTGTAAAGCAATATGGAGATTCCTAAAAATGTTGACTATAGAGTTACCATCAGACCCAGTTATTCCCTTACTGGGCATATACCCTAAAAGCTCCACACCTCAGTCTAGACAGATTTGCTCAAACATGTTTATAGCTGCTCAATTCATAATAGCTAAGAGCTATAATAAACCCAGATGTCCATCTTTAGATGAATGAATAACTAAAATGTGGTATATCTACATGATGGAATTCTACACAGCAGTAAGGAAAAATGACACAATTAAATTTGAAGAAAAATAGAAGAAAACTGGAACAGATCATTCTCAGTGATCTCACCCAATCACAGAAAGATAATCACCTCATAGTCTCACTCATCACTCATCTACAGCTCCTAACCTGAATCTACCCAAGTTCCTGACAAGCATCTTGAGGACCAGACAATAGGGTGGATGGGGAGGGAGGGGATGGTAAGGTAAGGGTGTGGGACATAAAACTGGACCCAAACAGCAATTGTACCATAAAATTCTACATCCTAGAAGAGAGACCAAATGGTTGAATGGTTGAAACTTCACCAGGCCCTTAGAGGGAATACCTGAATCACAAGGCCCTGGAGAGGGTGTGATGAAGACTGACCTTATTCTTCTACTGTTTCTTTTTCTCTTTCTTCTCTCTCTCTCTTTCTCCTCTCTCCCTCTCTCCCTCTCTCTCTCTCTCTCTCTCTCTCTCTCTCTCTCTCTCTCTCTCTCTCTCTCTCCCTCTCTCCCTCCCTCCCTCCCTCCCTCCCTTTTATATTACTTATCTTTTTCTTCCCTCCCTTCTTGGGTGCTGACCTGAACTCCCAGTACCAACAGGTGGCTATCATCCACAATGAGCTTTTGATCAGACAGACCTACAAGGTTTCCCAAAAAGAAGACAGATTTCTGTCAGAGTACTTGATGACCCACCAAAGGTTAGTGGTAAGACCTTATTGCTGAAGACTCCATATGCAGCTGACACGTAAAATGAAATGGCATGGCTGGAGGCCAGGAGAGAGTCAGTCCCCAGACAGTCAGCATGTCTAGTGCCAGAAGGTGCTACATGGGCAACTGGGGGAAATGAGCAGTATCTATCCAAGCAACTCATGGTCTAACCTAATTAGCAACAAACAACCAGATGTGATGCTCACACAAGTGCAATAGTGGCACATAGCCATGGTGGGAAACTGTTTTTGATTTGGCTAACTGATCTGCTCAGTGGAATGAAACCCATAGTTGGAGCTGGGAAACAAGTCAGAACCACATCCAAAAATGAGTCCACTCTCCATTATCAAGATCCCACCAATCGTGGCCTACAGAGGGCCTACACCTATTAAATTCTCTCTAAAAAATAATGGTTATCACATTTATCTGGTGCTAACTTTACTCTCCATCAGAGAATCTGCTTCTCTTTTTCAGATAGGCACAGATCCTAAGGAGAGAACCACCCCATCATACTTCAAAAGGCCCCCGATGAAACTAAGAATAACTGGGGAAACAAGCAAGAGTGCTGTTTTCTTGGTGAACCTGGTACCAGCACAAGGGTGTTGGAGATAGACACAGAGAACAAACAACTCCTACAAAACCAGATATCCAGAGACACAGAGGCTCCCAAGACCTCATCACTGAAGCAGACATAAAATGAACCCAACATGGCTCAGGGAAATTTGCAGAAGATGGCTAACCCCACAATGCACAACCCATATACCACAACAAGGAGTACAAGGAGGAGGCTAACAATGGTACCAACTTGACTGTATACACTGAGTACAAAACTAATAAAAATAAATAAATAAATGATATGAACTAACTTAAAAAAAGAAACATATTTTTGGACACTGTAAAGACCACAGTTAAAGAATGTGAAGGAAGGACTGGAGAGATGGCTCAGCAGTTAAGGCACTTGTCCATAAAGCCTAACAATCTGACTTCAGTTAGCTAGTTATACATAAAACCAGATGGACAAAGTAGCACATGCATCTGGAGGTTGTTTGCAATGGCTAGAAGCCTTGGTATTCCCATTCTATCTCTCTTTGCCAGGCATTGTGGCTATGGTAGTTTGAATTTATCCCCCCGCAATTGACTCTAATATTTTATTAAAGCTTTTACATTAGATTTCCAACTGCATGTCTAGAAGAAAAGACACTTTGGGCAGATCCTGGGGTCCATCCCGAAGGGGCTCCTGGGGAGAATCTGTTTTCAGGCTAACTGTATGCAGTGCTTGAGCTCTGCCTGGAGGTGCCAGAGTGTGCTTGCTTGTGGTACTGGTGATGGTTTTTCTCTCTGCATGGATTTGGTAAAGTGGGGCAACTTCTTCCACCATTATGGAACTACCCCTGGTTCAAAAAGCCTGAAATAAATGCCATTCCTTCCATAAACTGTGTCTGGTTTAGAGATTCATTCTAGAAGTGTGAAGCTGACTACAACAGTGCCACACACCTTTAATTACAGCACTCACAAGGAAGAGGTAGTAGGATCACTGTGAGTTTGAGGCCAGCCTGAGACTACATAATGAATTCCATGTCAGCCTGGGCTAGTGTGAGACCCTACCTCATTAATATATACAAACAAAAAGATAATATGAAGAAAGATATACTGCATGGATGGAAAAGGCATAAATTTGTTGAATTAAGATCACAATGTCAAGGATGGGCTACCTCCCCAAAATTTGTTGGCCAGCGAGGCACATGAGGCCCCAAAATGAAAAAGGCTACTGCCACTTGTTGCAGTCCGGTTCACACTGCTGGCAGAAATCACCCAACCAAGAGCAGCTTCTGGGAAAAAGAGATTGATTTTGGCTCACAGGCTCAAGGGGAAGGTCCGTGATGGCAGGGGCAAACGATGGCATGAGCAGAGGGTGGACATCACCCCCTGGCCAACATAAGGTGGACAATAGCAACAGGAGAGTGTGCCAAACACTGGCATGGGGAAACTGGCTATAACACCCATAAGCCCACCCCCAACAATACACTCCCTCCAGGAGGTGTTAATTCCCACATCTCCATCAGCTGGGAACCTAGCTTTCGGAACACCTAAGTTTGTGGGGGACACCTGAATCAAACCACCACACCACTATTGTTGGTTGCATTCCAGAAATAAATGGTAAGACCCTATTGCTGAAGATATGGCATGCTTTGCTTATAGGACATGGGAAAATCAGCCTTTCTGAGCTAGAAGCACCTCCCCTGTTGGTTGGCTTTCAAAGTGCTGGAAGGTGCTGTGTAGGCTGCTGGGGGAGAATGGTTATTAGCAGTCCTATTTGGACACGGACTCTGTATGACCCAACACCAACATTTCAGGCAAGATCATAGTGTTGGAAGGTGCTGTGTAGGTTGCTGAGGGGAGACCAGTCATTTGAAGTCCTATTCAGCCATCAACCCTGTATGATACAACAACAATGTGCCAGGAACCTATGGGAAGAACAGCCAGTAGCAGTCCCACTTAGCTATGGACCCTGTGTGATACAAACCAACATGCCTGGCTTCTGGGGGAGAACAGTCATTAGCATGCTTACTCAGACATATACCTCCTGTGCTACAACATCTACATGCTTGGAAAGATGTGCCTGCCTGTGTGACAGTGGCAAAACTGTTGGGGGACAACCAACAACTTTTTGACTGGATTCAAGACCTGACCCACAGGAGGGAGTTCATGTCTGGAACTGTGAATTAAAGCTAAAGACTATTGCTGGGGAGGTCATGAGACCTAATGGAGAAGCCACTACTATTGTTTTGTAGGTTGGATATGATGGTCCTGTTAAACTGTTTACTAAACATCTATGCCTGCACCCATAGAGTATTGCTACTATTACTGCTGTTGTCTGCCTTGGATGTGGAGAACTTCTTGCAGTTGACAGTGGTTGCTGACAGAAAGACTCATAAATGATCCAGCTCCTGAGACTGACAGTTGCTGTTACCTAGTGGCTCAATGCTTATCCATAGATGGACATCTATATCACCTCCTTCAAGGATCAGGGAACATCTGGGAGTAGAGGGTGGAAAGAGTATACCAGCAGGAGAAAGGGGTATAGTGTTTTGTAGAAGATTCCTAAAAATTAAAGAGAGTAATGAGGCTCTGATTTAGGAAGTCATGTCTGGGAGACCTGAATCTTAAAGGTCACACAAGCACTCCCCAAAGTTATGTTAATTAGAAACTGAAACATTCTTCTTTGAGGGAGAATTAAGTTCCAAAGACTCAGGAAATTAACAAGTATGGGTAAGGGTTGCAAGACCCTGACCCAAGGCTACATAAAGGGAAAAAACTGTCTAGGGATGAGAGACTCTCTAATTGAGCTGCCTACCAGTGATGTATTATGCTTGGGACTCTCCAATTGAGCTGCCTGAAAATACTTCAGTGTGTTCAAGACTTTGACCAGCTGAGCTGCCTGCAGCTTATGCAGTGTTCTCCAAGGATGCAGCTTCCATGAGTTGTTACCTATGGCAACGTTGGCTTTCTGGTGATGCAGCTGTTTTTGAGTCACAGAAGCTATGGGAAGGTTGTCATTCAGGATGGGATGAGACTTCTTGTATTTAAGCTGTATTTGAGTCATCTGTTGCTCCTGGAAACAATCCCTCAGCCTGCTCTGTAAGTGACCCCAATAAACTCATTGGTTTACCACAGCTGGCTTTGGTGTAATCATCCTTTGATCTGTCGTTTGTGTTCTATCTGGGAAGAAGACATGTGTTTTTATCACTCCAGGGAAAAGGTTTTCCATGACATATAGACAAAGTGACTACTTTGGGCTTACTTTTCCATTTATTCAGAGATTAAAATCGGTAAGAAATAGAGTCACTCCCATATTTTTCCTATTTGTTTCATTTGTTCAGGCTGTTGAATCAGCTGATATTTGTTCCTCATTTCAGCCTTCCACAAATAAGAGTCTTAGTGTGATGTTGTAGCATGATAGCAATGAATTATTGTCATATAGCTAGTAATCAGTGAGTACAGAATCTCATCATGAAGATTTGCTTTATAAGGTGTTGCAGTCAGGTCTGCATTGCTGGCAGAAAATGCCTGACCAAGAGCAGATTGTGGGAAAAGTGGGTTTATTTCGGCTTACAAACTGGAGGGGAAACTCAATGATGGCAGGGGAAAATGATAGCATGGGCAGAGGATAGACATCATCCCCTGGCCAATGTAAGGTGGACAATAGCAACAGGAGAGTGTACCAAATACTGGCAAGGGGAAATTGGCTATGACACCCATAAGCCCACCCCCAACAATACACTGCCTCCAGCAGGCATTAATTCTCAAATATCCATCAGCTGGGAACCTAGCACTCAGAACACCTAAGTTTATGGGGAACATCTGACTCAAACCACCACATTCCACCCCTGGGCCCTATAAACTGATTATAACCATACATCATGTAAAATACAATGTATTCATTCAACTTTAAAAGTCCTCATAGACTTTATCAATTCCAATGATGTTCATACATCCTCATAGTCCAAGATCTTTTAACTGAGCCATAATACCAAAAATCCCCCCAAAACCCATGGTGGCACAGAATAAACATTCACACTGCAAAAGATGGCATTGGGCATAGTAAAGAAATATTCAACTAATACAAGATTTGAAACAATCAGGGAAAACATCAAACTCTAGCTTTAAGTGCAACAACTCCAGCTGTGACAAATCTCCACAGCATCTCTTAGGACAGTTTCAAATCCTTCCACATTCCTCTTGAAAATCAGCTCCAAAAGGTCAAAGCCACACAATCAGGTGACAGGCAGCAACCCCACCCCTCGGTACCACTTTACTGTTGCAGTCAGGTTTGCATTGCTGGTAGAAATCACCCAACCAGGAGGAGCTTCTGGAAAAAAGTTGTTTATTTTGGCTGACAGGCTCGAGGGGAAGCTCCATGATGGCATAAGCAGAGGATGGACCACACCCTCTGGCCAACATAATGTGGAAAATAGCAACAGAAGAGTCTGCCAAATACTGGCATGGGGAAACTGGCTATGACGCCCATAAGCCTGCCCCCAGCAATACATACACTGCCTCCAGCAGGCATTAATTCCCAAATCTCTATCAGCTGGGTACCTAGCATTCAGATCACCTAAGTTTATGGGGGATACCTGACTCAAACCACCACAATGGAGGACACCTGAATCAAACCACCAGATTCTGACCCTGCCCCCCCCATAAACTGATATTCATCCATGTTGTAAAATGCAATGCATTTAGTTCAACTTTAAAAGTCCCCATAGTTTTTATCAATCCTAATGATTTTCAAACATCCCCATAATCCAATGTCTTTTAATTGTGCCATAATACTAAAAAGTTCCTCAAAACCCATAATAGCACAGAATAAACATTCACACTGCAAAAGACGGTGTTGGGCATAGCAAAGAAATTTTCAACCAACACAAGATTTAAAACAAACAGGGCAAAGATCACACTCTATAGCTTCATGTCCAACAACTCTAGTCAGTGATAAATCACCAAGTCTGATAATTCTAACCAGTGACAAGTCTCTGGAGTTCAAATTCCACCCCTCCAGCTAGGCTACTCACAGTCCTGGAAAACGTCATTTGATGGGTTAGCTCTCCTTGTCAGCCATTCCATAGTCCTGGTATCACCACTGGGTCTCCAACTGCTGCCCACATTTTATCTTCATGGCTCCATTGGACCTCAATGTAGGTGATAAGCCTGCTTCTTACTGCCAATGGCCATTTCCAAAAAGCAAAACCATTTTACAAATTCAATGACCCTCTCTTTCCTACATTTCTTAATTTTTTAACTCCAACAATACCAGGTGGGCTACTTGTTAATCCAGGGGAGAATAAAGCAGACTTTGAAGAACAAGGCAGTCTTTCTGTATTCAGACCCCTTCAGAAGAATCTGCATTCTTCCTGTTGTTACAATTCAGATCATCTGGCCCAGTCTCAAAGGTTGTCATCTCTCATGCAATTGCAGCTGAATGGGCAAAGATTTTGGTCCAAAGATTTCATTTCTGCCATATCCTTCTGCTCACACTAGTCGATTTCTACACAATGCAACCCTGCACAAGTTCTCAGGACATGGGCAAACAGCAAGCCTCTCACACAAATTTCTTCTAACCCAATCAAGGCAGACCTCTTTCCCACCCTCATAAGCCAAACCTCACAGTCCATAGTTCTTACTGCATTCAGGTCTTTCAACTCTGACCAGAGCAGAACTACAAGGCATATCTTAGGCCAAGATTTCAAATTTGCCCACATTCCTCCTGCAAAGTCATTCCAAAAGGTCAAAAGCTACCTAGTCAGGATTCTAGCAGTAACAATTCCACTCCTCTGGTACTAACTTTACTATTGCAGTCAGGTTCACACTTCTGGTAGAAAACATCCAACCAAGAGCAGCTTGTGAGAAAGAAAAGGTTTATTTTGGTTTACAAACTCAAGGGAAAGGTCCATAATAGCAGGGAAAAATGATAGCATGGTCAGAAAGTGGACATCACCTCCTGGCCAACATCAGATAGACAACAGCAACAGAAGAATGTGCAAGAGGAAGCTGACTATAACACCCATAAGGCTGCCCCCAAAATACACTGCTTCTAGGAGGCATTAATTCCCAAATTGCCATCAGTTGAGGAACTAGCATTCAGAACACCTAAGATTATTTGGGACACCTGAATCAAACCACCACATAAGGTAATCTTTTTTTTTTTCTTTCTTTCTTTTTTTTTTTTTGAGGCAAACCCAACAGACTTACCTTTTTATGAGAGAGTATGCACATGAGACAGAATTGGTGGACCTGGGCCTCGAGCCACTGTAATCAAATGTCAGATGCCTATGCCACCTTGTGTATATGTTCAGACTTGTGCAGACTTCATCTTTGTGCATCTTGCTTACATAGAATCTGGGGAGTCAAACATGGGTCCTTAGGCTTCATAGGCAGGTGCCTTAACTACTAAGCCATCTCTCCAAATGTAATTGAGGTAATCATTTTTTTTCAAGGTAGGGTCTCACTGTAGTCAAGACTGACCTGAAATTCACTATGAAGTCTCAGGATGGACTTGTTCTCACAGAGATCCTACCTCTATCCCCGCCCCCCCCGAGTAAAGGAGTGTACCACGACTCTTGGCTCAAGGTAACCATTTTTATCAGTTTCTCCTAAACACAGACATTGAGTCAAGGACATAGGTACAGTTAATAAATTTGAATAAAGCCTGGAATGGTGGTGCATGCCTTTAATCCCAGCACTCAGGAGGCAGAGGTAGGAGAATCGCCGTGAGTTCGAGGCCACCCTGAGACTACAGAGTTAATTCCAGGTCAGCCTGGACCAGAGTAAGACCCTACCTCAAAAAAAACCAATAAATAAACAAATTTGAATAATTTTTTAGAGAACATAAACGAGGAATTATGTTATTGAAAAAGGAAAGAAAAAGTCAATAAATTATGATATTATAATTTACATAATATAATGTATAAATAATGTTCTATTCTTAACAGATTATTTTTGTGTATAGTTGGGCCTCAAAGTTACTTAGGGATTATGTAGAACATACTTGTGAATTGACACATCAAAGAACTAGAATTTAGTAGACTGATATGCAATTCCCTGTCTTCATTGCAAGTTAAATTCTTAGAGGCATTGCATTTCCAGAAATAATAACCTACTTTGTGAACAGGCACAGAAAGTTCTTTCCACACTAGGTAAAGCTCTGTAAGAGTAGCAAAATACTAAAAGTGAAAAGTAAGTTAGCCCAAAAGTTCTTACAGAACTTTTATCGAACTGTAAGTGAACTCTGAAAGGAATCAATAATGTCTGATAGACTGCTACAGTTGTTTGTGCCTCTTAGCAAAGTTGTGATGATATATATTGAGAGTTAGTTAAAGAAACAGACCAGAATTTCAATTCCAGCAGGACTAACATCTAGATAGAGTGGTCCAGTATTTATTTAGGCACAACTGTTTGGATTTTGATAGGATTTAGAAATAACAGTAGTGGCCTAACAACTCCCATGATAATATATATTTTAAAATCAATAGCTTCTGAGTTCCACTATTCCCCCTTTCTGAGAGATTAATAACTCACTACAAGTAAAAAAACACCTGCTGACCTAAGCAGATGGAACTGACCTCAGGGGCTGTGGTCACCACACCTGCCAGATAAACAAGTCTACAAAGGAAATGACCCTATTTCCATTTTTCTACTTCTGCAAGTTCTCCATTCTTCTCCCTGTTTCCTTCTCCTATCTCTGTTTCTCTAAAAACCCAATCCAGCTAAGTCCGGAGCTAGCAATCTCTCATTCCTGGAGGTGGAAAAACTGTTGTGCTTCTTTGTCTGTGCTTTAGAGGTCTTCTCTTTTACTTCAGTGTTTCCTTAGTTGGTCCCAGTCCTACTTCTGATCTAACAATCTAACACATACAAATGACGTTAATATGTAAAATATGAAGCATTTGTGTGCTATATTTATTTGTTTCTATTATGTATCGGAGACAAGAAGTTTCAGGCAATAGACACTCAAGAATAAATTAGGCTATTTCTATATCTATATGGATAGATTTGAAGGCAGTGGTCATCCACAGCCTTAAGAAACTAAGACATTTGTAATCCCTGACAAGCAAAAGCAAAATGTGTACTCAGATGTTCATCTGGAATGAATTATTTATTGAAGGTAAGTATATAGCAAGCAAAGTGACAACTATATTAAACCATTTTGGTAAGAAGGAGGAAGATCTTCATGGGAGGTGGCTATAAGTGACTACATTGGGAAGTTTATTTCAATAAAAAATAACAAACTTAAGCCAAGCATGGTGGTGCATTCTTTAATCCCAGAACTTGGGAGGCAGAGGTAGGAGGATCACTGTAAGCTAGCTGGACTAGAATGAACCCTACCTTGAAAAAACAAAACAAGACTTCTGGTTAAGATGGCAGTGTAGGGGCTGGAGAGATGGCTTAGCAGTTAAGCACTTGTCTGTGAAGCCTAAGGACCCTGGTTCGAGGCTCAATTTCCCAGGACCCAAGTTAGCCAGATACACAAGGTGGTGCACTCATCTGGAGTTCATTTGCAGTGGATGGAGGCCCTGGCATGCCCATTCTCTCCCTCTCCCTCTATCTCTCTGTCTCTCTCTCATAAATAAAAATGAACAAAAATTTTTTTAAAAAAAATATGGCAATGACTTGGGCTACAAGGTCACTGAGAAATCCTGCTGGAACTGAGCTGATAAACTCCTTCATGTAGACCAGCTGACAGAAAGCTGGAAGAAGCCATCCTACATGTAGTTCAATGGGAGAAAGAGATAGCACCAGTGAAAATACTCAACAGTGGACACCGCAAGCCTTATAATTGGCCAGCCAGGCCAAATGAGCCAACGGGCGCAATAGTGGCACGTCTGACATTGTGGAAACCAACTGCCCTCCAATTGGACTGGAGGCGCACTCCATAGGGGAAAACACGTTCCTTATATTGAAAACTTAAAGCAGGGGTAGTCATGAGCCCTAGGGGTGTAACATCTGCTGATGTCTGGAAAAATGTATATAGTATGCTTATCAAACTGCCCAGTAAGCACTTCTCTCAATATTTATACCCTTATATTAATGCTACTCTCACTTTGGGTAGAAAATCTTCTCTTTTCAGATGGCAGTGACCTTGGGATGACTCATAAGGTATCATAATGCTGGAAAGAAGTGACTGGAGTACTGAGTAACATCTTGATCACACCTTCCAAGGCTCAGGATCTAATGTGGAAGAGGTGGCGGAAAGAATGTAAGAGCCAAAGGAAGGGTAAGACTCCTTACAACGTGCTCCCTCCAGACATCAAATGGCCTGGATATCCATGACCCTACAGTGCCTGACAGTACCTACACAGACCATCATAAGAGGAGGAAAAGACCATGACATCAAAATAAAAGAGAGACGGAGATGGGGAGGGGATATGATGAAGAATGTAATTTCAAAGGGGAAAGTGGGGGGGGGAGGGTATTACCATGGGATACTTTTTATAATCATGGAAAATGTTAATAAAAATTTGAGAAAAAAAAAAAGAGAAAAAAAGATGGCAGTGTAGGAACCATGCCAAAGCAGCCTAGGGGAGAAAAAGCCATTAAAAAAAAAAAAATCCTAGCAAAATACAGTCTTCTATTAAAAAGTGAGGTGTTTAAGAAATTACCAATGGCAGCAGAGAAGTAGGAGAGATCCAGAGCAACTAGAGTCCACATAGGCAGGTAGAAGCAGCTCCAGCAGTGGCGGCACCAGGTCTTCAGGGACACAGCTACATGGCTCAGCTTGAGCCACAGGAAAAGGCAGATGAGGGGATTTTCCACTCACATCTGAGCTCTTTGCAAACTCAAGAAACATGAAGGGAAAATGGCAATGAACAATGCGAGAGCAGATCATGAGGTAAAGGATCACATGGAGCAGCAGGAGAACTAGAACCACCATCCACAGCCTCCCCTCCCCCACCACCAGTGCAAGCACCAGCAAGCACCAAAGACCAGGGGAAGGGAGTTCACAGTGCCCAGCACTGGTGACCACAGAAGCGATCCAATGGCCCATCCAGCCTACTAGAACTCACAGTGCACCAAAGAGGGACCCAAGCAGGAGCATGGCATAACTGAGACCAAAATCATTCCCAAAAGTAACTGGGATTACACCAGGTCAGCACCCGCCAAATAAACCTGGTATATAGGCCTGACCCGGAAGTGCTAATTGTGCCTTCCATATCAGGATAAATTATATGTTAAATCTGATGGATGGTTGGATTTGACATTCTTAAATAAACTATATTTTGGGCTTGTTATTTGTTGCTTCTTGATTTATAGTGGCTTTGTTTTCTCTTCTGTTGTACATTAGGGAAGGGTCTCACTTGGTCACAAGCTGACTTGGAACCCTCAACAGACCAGAAATCTTAACCTCCTGGTTTACAGGATTAAGGGTGTGAGGCACCAAACACCCTAAGGGACAGTGACTTTGTTAGAGGAGCTGGTTGTCATAATTCCTACTGTTGCATAAATACTCTGTGCTGTTTTTCACTGAATGTATACATTGTTAGTTAAATTTTAGAATCTGCCTGTACTTTGTTCCACTCAGCACACTTGAATTCTCTGATAGCAGGCAAACCCAACACCTAGGGTCATGTTTGTAGATACTATGAGAATCTTAAGAGCCATATCTAACACATTAAGCTCCTACCCTGAAGATATATAACATCAGATTGATTGATACATCTAATAATACTGCAGCTAACTAGAAAATTCAAGCATTAAATTAATCTGAGATGCAATAATATATACATCACAACACAAGAAACACCAAAAATCAAGACAATATAAATCTACCAAAAAGTATTAATACATCAGAAATGACCTCCAGTGAGAATGAGTAAGAGGAAATGCCTGAGAAAGATTTCAAAAGAATGATTATAAATATGCTCAAAGAAGTCAAAAAGGAAATCAAAGGAATCAAAGAAGACACAGGAAACCAATTTACTGAAATAAAAAGGTCAATACAAGGCATAAACAAGGAAATACAAATAATAAAAAAACAGTCAGAATTACTAGCAATGAAGAAAGAACACAGTTAATGAAATAAATAACTCTGTAGAAAATCTCACCAATAGAGTGGATGAAGGAGAGGACAGAAAATCTAAGCTAGAAGACCAGGTGGCAGATCTAATACAGGCCAAGAAAGAGAAAGACAAACTTATAGAAAAGTATGAGTGGGAATTTCAAGATATTTGGGACACTATGAAAAGATCAAATATAAGAATTCAGGGCATAGTATAAGGAGAAGAATTCCACTCCAAAGGCATAGTAGGTGTCTTCAACAAAATCATAGAAGAAAACTTCCCCCAAATTGGGAAAGAGGTGCCAATGCAGATACAGGAAGCCTTTAGAACACCAACCAGACAAAACCTGGAAAGAACCTCTCCTTGCCATATGATAATTAAACTACCAAACATATAAACCAAAGAAAAAATACTGAAAGCAGTTAGAGAGAAAAATCAAGTTACCTACAAAGGCAAGCCTATCAGGATCACAGCAGATTACTCAACACAAACTTTAAAAGCCAGAAGGGCTTGGAGTGATATATTCCAAGTTCTGAAAGATAACAACTGTCAATCAAGGTCACTTTATCCTGCCAAGCTATGCATTCAAATAGATGGAGAAATAAGGACATTCCACAACAAAAGCAGGCTAAAAGAATATTTGAAGACAAAACCAGCTGTACAGAATACACTTGAAAAAATCCTCCATACTGAAGAGAAAGAAAAGCACACATAGGAACCTGGAACAAACAAGCAATACTCAAATACTGGTTAACACAAGACAGCAAAGGAAAACCGGAAGAACTACAAAAAGTGGCAAAAATAAATACATACTTTTTAATAATATCTCTTAATAGCAATGGCCTCAATGCCCCAACCAAAGACACAGGTATGCAGACTGAGTTAAAAAGCAGGATCCTTCAATTTGTTGCTTCCAAGAAACTCACCTTTCTACAAAGGATGGACACTATCTTAGGGTGAAAGGTTGGAAAACAGTGTTTCAAGCAAATAGGCCTAGAAAACAAGTAGGGGTAGCTATCCTAATATCTGATAAGGTAGACTTCAGTCCAACATTAGTTAGGAAAGATAAGTAAGGTCAGTTTATATTGATTAAAGGCACACTCCAACAGGAGGACATTATAATCCTAAACATATATGTACCTAACATGAGGGCTTCCAACTTCATCAAACAAACACTTTTAGAGCTAAGGTCACAGATAAAACCAAACACAGTTGTGAGTAACTTCAACACCCCACTCTCAACAGTTGACAGGTCATCCCAGCAAAAAATAAACAGAGGCATCTGGATTAAATGAGGTCATAGAAGAAATAGATCTAACAGATATATACAGGATATTTCATCCAAATGCTGCAGAATATACATTCTTTTCAGCAGCACATGGAACATTCTCTAAAATAGACCACATATTAGGACACGAAGCAAATCTTAACAATTACAGGAAAATTGAAATAATCCCTTGCATTCTATCTGACTACAATGGAATCAACCTACAAATCAGTAGCAAGAAAAGCTACAGAGCATACACAAAATCATGGAAACTAAACAATACACTAATAGATGATTAATGGGCCAATGAAGAAATCAAAAAGGAAATAAAAAAATTCATACAGTCAAATGATAATGAGAACACAACATACCAAAACCTTTGGGACACAATGAAGGCAGTCCTAATAGGGAAATTTATAGCTTTAAGTGCCTATATTAAGAAATTAGAAAGATCTCAAGTAAACAACCTAATGCTTCACCTTAAAGCTTTGGAAAAAGAAGAACAAGGCAAACTGAAAATCAATAGCTGGGATGAAATAATAAACATTAGGGCAGAAATTAATAAAATAGAAACCAACAAAACAATCCAAAGAATCAATGAAACAAAGAGTTGATTCTTTTAAAGGATAAACAAGATTGATGAACCCTTAGCAAACCTGATCAAAAGAAAGAAAGAAGAGACAAAAATAAAATTAGAGATGAAAAAGGCTAAATCACAACAGATACCAGAGAAATTCAAAAAACCATGGGGACATACTATAAAAACATATACTCCACTAAGTATGAAAATCTTAAAGAAATCGATGATTTTCTTGGTTTATATGGCCTATGTAAATTAAATCAAGATTAGATTAATCATTTCATAACAAGTATGGAGATCCAAGCAGATATCAAAAATCTCCCAACTAAAAAAAGTCCAGGCCCAGATGGATTCATTGGTAAATTTTACCCGACATTCAGGAAAGAACTAACACCATTGCTTCTTAAGCTTTTCCATAAAATAGAAAAAGAAGGAATCCTACCCAACTCCTTCTACAAAGCCAGCTTCACCCTGATACCAAAACCAGGCAAAGATAGAACAAAAACAGAAAATTACAGACCAGTCTCCCTTATGAACATAGATGCAAAAATTCTCAGCAAAATATTGGCAAACAGAATATAAGAATATATCAGAAAGATCATCCACCCTCACCAAGTAGGCTTTATCTCAGAGATGCAGGGATGGTTCAACATATGTAAATCAATAAATGTAATACATTCTATAAATGGACTGAAGTATAAAAATCACATGATCATCTCACTAGAGGCAGAAAAAGCATTTGACAAATTCCAACATCCCTTCATGATAAAAGTCCTACAGAGACTGAGAATAGAAGGAACATATCTCAATATAATAAATGCTATTTATGACAAGCCTGCAGCCAACATATTACTAAATGGAGAAAAACTGGGAGCTTGTCTACTAAAATCAGGAACAAGACAAGGGTGTCTACTGTCCCCACTTCTATTTAATATACTGGAAGTCTTCGCCACAGCAATAAGGCAAGAGACACACATAAAAGGGATACCAATTGGAAAGGAAGAGATGAAGTTATCATTATATGCAGATCCTGTACATAAAAGACCCTAATGACTCTACCAGCAAACTGTTAGAGCTGATAAACACCTATAGCCATGTAGAAGAATACAAAGTAAATCCACAGAAATCAGTAGCCTTCATATATGCTAACAAAAAACACACATAGGATGAAATCACAGAATCACTCCCATTCACAATAGCATCAAAAAAAAAAAAAAGTACTTGGAATAAACCTGACCAAGGAAGTAAAGGATCTCTACAATGAAAACTTTAAAACACACAAGTGAGAAATTGCAGAAGACACTAGGAAATGGCAAAACATCCCTTGTTCCTGGATCAGAAGAATCAATATTGTGAAAATGGCAATCTTACCAAAATCAATCTGCACATTTAATGCAATCCCTATCAAAACTCAAATGGCATTCTTCACAGAAATAGAAAAAACAACCCAAAAATTCATTTGGAATCACAAAAAGTCTCGAATATCTAAAACAATACTGAGCAACAAAAATAAGGCTGGTGGTATCACCATACCTGATTTTAACCTGTACTACAGAGCCATAGTAACAAAAACAGCATGGTACTGGCACAAAAATAGACATGTAGATCAATGGAACAGAATAGAGGACCCAGATGTAAGTCCAGGTAGTTATAGCTCCACCTGATCTTTGACAAAAATGCCAAAAATACTAATTGGAGAAAAGACAGCCTCTCCAGAAAATGGTGCTGGGAAAACTGGATATATATCTGCAGAAGGACGAAAATAGATTCTTCCTTCTCTCCATGCAAAATAATTAAGTCCAAATGGATTAAAAACCTTAACCTCAGACCTGAAACTCTGAAACTGCTAGAGGAAAAAGTAGGGGAACCCTTCAACATGTTGGTCTTGGCAAAGACTTTCTGAATATAACCCCAATTGTTCAGGCAATAAAACCACAGATTAACCACTGGGACCTCATGAAATTATAACAATTTTGTATAGCAAAGGACACTGTGAATAAAGCAAAGAGGCAATCTACAGAATGAGAAAAAATCTTTGCCAGCTACACATCTGATAGAGGACTATTATCTAGGATATACAAAGAACTCAAAAAGTTAAATAATAAGAAATCAAACAAGCTAATTTGAAAATGGGCTATAGAACTAAATAGAGAGTTCTCAAAAGAAGAAATATGATGGCATATAAGCATCTAAAAAAATGTTCTATAGGGCTGGAGAGATGGCTTAGCGGTTAAGCGCTTGCCCGTAAAGCCTAAGGACCCCGGTTCGAGGCTCGATTCCCCAGGACCCACGTTAGCCAGATGCACAAGGGGGGCGCACGCGTCTGGAGTTCGTTTGCAGAGGCTGGAAGCCCTGGCGCGCCCATTCTCTCTCTCTCTCTCCCTCTATCTGTCTTTCTCTCTGTGTCTGCCTGTTGCTCTCAACTAAATAAATAAAAACAAAGAAAAAAAATTACCTTTAAAAAAAAAATGTTCTATATCCCTAGTCATCAGGGAAATGCAGATTAAAACTACATTGAGATTCCTTCTCACTCCTGTCAGATTGGCTACCATCATGAAAACAAATGACCATAAATGCTGGAGAGGATGTGGAAAACAAGGAACGCTTCTACACTGTTGGTGGGAATGCAATCTGGTCCAGCCATTGTGGAAATCAGTGTGAAGGTTCCTAATACAGCTAAAAATTGATCTACCATATGATCTAGCTATAGCATTCCTAGGCATATATCCTAAGGACTCATCTCATTACCTTAGAGATACTTGCTTAATCATGTTCATTGCCACTCAATTCACAATAGCTGGGAAATGAAACCAGCCTAGATGTCCCTCAACTGATGAGTGGATAATGAAGATATGGCACACTTATACAATGGAGTTCTCCTCAGCGGTAAAGAAAAAATGAAGTTATGAAATTTGCAGGAAAATGGATGGATATGGAAAGGATTATACTAAGTGAGGTAACCCAGGCCCAGAAAGCCAAGCATCTCATGTTCTCATGTATATCCTAGCTACAGATGATTGGACTTCTGTGTGAGAAGGAAAAACCTCAGTAGCAGAGGCCAGTAAGCTAGAAAAGAGATATAAAGGGAAGGGAAAGGAAGGTAGGGGTGTACTTAATTAGATGGTATTGTATATATGTAAGTAGAAGAATAGATTAATAGGGGTGGAAAGGCCCAAGTGAGGTCAAGGGAAAAGATCGAGTAAAGGAAAGGTGGAGGAAGGCCTAATCAAAATCTAATATGATATAAATAAATCATATGGAAACCTAAGTTACTGGACCATGGAACACTCAGGAGCCATAGATTGTTGCTAGAAAATTTTCAGTGCCAGGAATGGGATACCTTCCACTGAGTTGTTGGCCAGGGATATCCCTGATGCCTCCAAAATATTATAGGCCATTGCCGAGGCCCTTCGTTTCCCACCAGGAGTAGATGGAAAGACCCTATTGCTGAAGACTCCACATACTTGGGCTGAAAGGCCACTGAGAAATCCCGCTGGAACTAAGCTGATAACCTCCTCGATGTAGGCCAGCTGACAGAAAGCTGGAAGAAGCCATTCTGCATACAGTTCAATGGGAGAGAGAGAAACCATCAGTGAAGATACTCAACAGTGGACACTGCAAGCCTTATATTTGGCCAGCCAGGCCAAATGAGCCAACAGGCGCAATAGTGGCCTATCTGTCATGGTGGAAACCAACTGCCCTCTAATTGGACTGGAGGCCCACTCCATGGGAGAGAATACATCTCTGATACTGAAGACTTAAAACAGGGGTAGTCATGAGCCCTAGGGGTGTAATGTATGCTGCTGTCTGGGTATACTATGCTTATCGAACTGCCCATTAAGCACTTCTCTTAATGTTCATACCCTTAGATTAATGCTACTCTCATGTTTGGTCAAGAATATTCTCTTTTCAGATGGCAGTGACCTTGGGATGACTCAGAAAGCATCATGGTGCTGGAAAGAAGTGACAGGAGTGCTCAGCACTGCAATATCTCTATCACACCTTCCAAGGCTCAGGGTCTAATGCAGAAGAGGTGGCAGAAAGAATGTGAGAGCCAAAGGAAGCTAAAACTCCTTATAATGTGCTCCCCCCACCCCAAACATAAAATGGCTTGGATATCCATGACCTCACAGTGCCTGACACTACCTACACAAGACCATCATAATAGGAGGAAAAGATCATGACATTAAAATAAAAGACTGATTGAGAGGGGGAGGGTATATGAGGGAGAATGAAGTTTCAAAGGGGAAAGTGGGGGGAGAGAAGGCATTACCATGGGATTTTTTTTATAATCATGGAAGTTGTTAATAAAAAAAAATTGAAGAAAATAAACTTTAAGCTTTTTAAATTCTGAAATAAGGGCATTATGTAAGCACTAATATGGTTTCTCTAAGATAATCTCTTTCCTCCTGGAGCTAGTTGAAGAGCTGGTAAAAATAAAAAATAGACACAAAGTCTGATTCTTTAGGTATATAAGGAATAGTAAGAGTAGAATTCATAACCACTGAATCCCAACATGCATAGACTTTTCCTAACAAAAGCAAACATGCTTTCCTTTTTAATAAGACTATCCCACCTTGCACAGATACACTGTCATTACTTCAATTAATAGAATTACATTGTGAAGAGATGCAAATTTTTGTGCACTCCATCTAACAATTCTTATTACCTCTAGACCTAGAGAATCATATGGGATTTCAACACCAAACAAACACACTAATGATTCCCTCAGTCCTTCTCCAAAACAACCTATATCCATTTACTTTGGAAACTTTCAGCTAAAAGGTATACGATCTAAATACTTCATAAATTTTAGATAGAGTTATTGCAGTTACCTTCTCACTGCTCGGCATGCATCTAACAAGAAGCAACTTATGTGAGGAAAGAATTTATTTTACATTTACAAATTCCAGGAAAAGCTTCATCATAGTAGAATAATGTGGCTTACTTCCTCTTACATCCATATCAGAGAGAGAAAACTGCCAGAGTCAGGAAGCATAAAGAACAAGAGCTCAAACTGGCTGTCAACACTCCCACTAGGGCTGGACTCAAGATCCACTCCCCAGTGGCATACCTCCTCCAGCAGGGCTCTGCCTAATAAAGAATAAATAGGAAGTTTAATCAAGAACACCTAAGACAACATAGATCCAGATCAGCCTGGTCTAGAGCAAGACCCTTCCTTGAAAAACAAAACAAACAAAAAAGAATACCTAAGTGTAGCAGACAGCTTCAGGTTCACTGAGATGAACTTCCAGACTAGACACAGTTATGGAGGAAGGGATTTATTGAAGCTTATAAACCCAGGGGAAGTTACATAATGGCAGAGGAAACTGGCCTTCCTTCACAGGACCAAGCAGAGAGAGAGAAATACAAGCCTAAAGGTCAAAAGCCACACAGCACACTTCAGGAACTCCAGGTAGGCACACTTTGCATATCTTTAGATTGAAATCTGAAACTCGCCACCACAACTTAAGATCTACCCAGTGACATTGCCTCCAACCAGGTAGCCAGCAGATACAAACTAAAAACAAACAACTGAATATATTGGGGGCCATCTATCCTATTCAAACCACCACAATCCACCCCTGGCCCCCAAAAGATTAATAACCATCACACATTGTAAATTGTACTCAGTTCAATTTCAAAAGTCCCCACAGTCTTGATGAATTTAAGATATTAAGACCTGTAAAATCAAACAAGTTAAACATTTCTAATATATAAAGGCACAGAGTAAACATTTTCAACTGACATAAAGCATAGCAAGGAGAGACTAAAACAATGCAAACTCAACCACCATCAAACAAACATCAAACTTCTACAGTTCAAGTCCAATACAACCAAAGGCTGACAGTCTCCAGATTTTCCAATTCTGCCCCTCCAGCTGGGCAGAGTAGCCAGGGAACACTTCCATCCCAGACCAACAATGCGCTCTATGGTATCCCTTGCACAGTCCTGGTATATACAAAGCATCTTCAGGTCTTCATGCAAACCTCGGTCCATCTTCCAAAGGCTCTTTCAGCCTATCAGGGCATCAGGCCCTACCTCATGCTGCATCTCAGTAGCAGCTCCTAGAACCGTGTGCAATTCATGACCACTCCTCACATTTTCCAAAGGCTCTTTCAGTCTATCAGGGCATCAGGCCCTACCTCATGCCACATCTCAGCAGCAGCTCCTGGAAGCATGTGCAATTCTTGACCACTCCTCACATTTTTAATGCTTCTGAAACCAATACCAGGTGTGCAGGACACAGCCATATTCTTAATTCACAGACAAAATAAATCATAACCTTGAAAAGCAGGTTCCTTCTCCAGTCAACTCTTTCCAAAGGTGTTTACATTTCTATGATAGTCTTTCCTCAGGCATCCTTTCCATAGTAAAGCAATTGGACCATATTCCTTTAAGATTGCTAATGTGTTTGACAAAAGCAGCTTTACTAATCTAAAGCCAGTCTCTGTGCCAATAAATTTAATTTGCTTGAGGTTTTCCAACTTAAAATCTTAAATCTCTTAGTCCAATATCTTTAGCCAAGCACATCAGTCCATTACAAATTTAACCTTGATCAAACTCTCTGGGCCTGGGCAGCAGGACACAGCCAGCCCTTATGCCAGTAACCCAGTTCCAACAAAGTCCTCTGTAGTCTTTCCTTCCCCTTAGAAAGCTCATAAGCCAAACCTCAAAGTTCAGTGCTGTCTGCACTTAGCATTCTCAGACTCTCATCAGAATAGTCCATAAAACTTGGCTTACCACTCCAGAACACATCTTCAGTTACAAGCATCAAGTCCATGCCTATTCCTCCAAAACAAAGGTTCCAAAAGATCAACATCCACATAGTCAGGTTCATCTCAATCCACTCCTCGGTACCAAGTTCTGTAGCAGACAGCTTCATGTTCACTGAGATGAAGTTCCAGACCAGACACAGTTATGGAGGAAGGGATTTATTGAAGCTTACAAACCCAGGGGAAGTTCCACAATGGCAGAAGAAACTGGCCTTCCTTCACAGGACCAAGCAGAGAGAGAGAAATACAAGCCTAAAGGTCAAAAGCCACACAGCACACTTCAGGAACTCCAGGTAGGCACACTTTGCATATCTTTAGATTGAAATCTGAAACCCATCACCACAACTTAAGATCCACCAAGTGACATTGCCTCTAGCCAGGTAGCCAGCAGATGCAAACTACAAACAAACAAATGAATATATTGGGGGCCATCTATTCTATTCAAACCACCACATTCCGCCCCAGGCCCCCAAAAGATTAATAATCATCACACATTGTAAATTGTACTCAGTTCAATTTCAAAAGTGGTGCCTGCATCTAGAGTTTGCTTGAAGTAGCTGGAGGCCCTCATGTGCCCATTGTCTCCCTCTCTCTGTGTCTGCTTCTCTCTTTCTCCCTCATTCATAAATAAATAAATAAATAAATAAAAATAGTTAAGGATACCTAAGGCTATAGGGGACATACATTTCTATTCAAACTCTAGTAGAAAATAACTATATTAACAAAAACTTGTACTGGGTTGTAAAGCCCCCCAACAGGCCAGGAATTAACCACAGGGAGTAGAGATAAGCTCCTACTCACCCACGAGGCCCTCATAGGGAGATACCAAGGAACAGAGAGAGAAACTCCTACTTGCCTGCAAGTTACCCACAGGGAGGAACCAGGGAACAGAGATAAGCTTCCCACCCACTCTGCTAGTGACTGATAGACTTGAGCTAACTGGAACAAGAGTTACAAGAAATTCAAACTATGCAACTACTTGCTTAGCCCCCTATGCTTCTGTAACTTTTGCTGGCTTGCAACCACTTTAGATGAGAGATATAAAAGGCTCCACATGCCAAAACCTGGGCTGGCAAATCTTCCTGTCCTGTGTCCAAACAGCTCTGAGTCTCAATCTGTCTAGGAATTCCCACAACATTCCTAAAATCCTCAGTGAGATCAGAGCCCTGGACCCCTTGTCAGGTAGAAGGGGCTACCATTCCCAGGCTCTGAAGCCCACTACAGCCTCTGGGACTAAGTTGTGCACATTCCTGATATGACTCTGGGGTCTCGTACCAGGAGGTTGGAAAGAAACTGCTGAGCCCCAGGTAGGATCATCCAGGCCACAGAGCAAGATGAAGAATCAGAAGCATCTGGCCAGATCAGGTAGGATAACCTTGGACAGTCAGTACAGTAAGGATCCAGTGCTGACTGATCCCTTAAGTAGGACTTCCAAACCTCTAGGCGGTTCCAAGGTGATGGCCCTCCTTCCATCAGAACCAAAGTTTTTCTGGTCTTAGTAAACTAGCTAGATTAGGGTTACTAGTGGGATTAAATTGGGAAAATCACTTAAACTCTGAGTGACTGCAAGTGAATGTGAGAAAGTGCAAGTGCTGGCTCCATACTTGTGAGGCTACAGAGTTCCATTGGGCTCTGTAGCAGACAGATTCAAGCTCGCTGAGATAAACTTCCAGACCAGGCACAGTTATGCAGGAAGGGATATTTATTGAAGCCTACAGATCCAGAGGAAGATTCACAAATGGAAGAAGAAGCTAGCCTGCCTTCACAGAACCAAGCAGAGAGAGAAGCACAAGCCCAAAGCCAAAAGCCACACAGCACAGCACACTTCAGGAACTCCAGCTAGGCACACTTTGCATATCTTTTGATTGAAATCTGAAACCCACCACCACACCTTAAGAGCCACCCAGTGACATTGCCTCCAGTCAGGTTACTGCAGATGCAATCTACAAACAAATAAACAACTGAACATATTGGGGGCCATCTATTCAAACCACCACAGGCCCTGACCTGTGCACCCACTAGGGTTGTTCCACATAAACAGGCATTGATCCCCCCCAAAAGGGAGCTCTGACCAGGCATGGGATTTATATGTGTAGCCCTAAAGGTAAGACCTTTTAAGCTACTTTTAGACAACTGGCCAGGCAGGCATCTGACTGAAGGAGATTTTCCCGACTCTCCGCTCCTCCCTGTGCACACAAAACACACACCCTAGGTACATATAAATTAAGATGAGTTCCTACCAGTTAAGTGCCCAATGGTGCTCCATACCATGTTAGAAAATTTTAAGGCAGGATATCAAGGCAGGTATCAAATTGAAACCATCAAAGCTAAAGACCTTTCATGAAATCGATTGGCCATCCTTTTATGTGGAAAGGCTACCTGAGGGCACCCTAGATCTAGCCACCATCTGTAGAGTGAGAGAAATTTGCACTATAGACCCCAACCATCCTGATCAGTTCCTGGTGCACTAGCTTTGTGCCCATCTGACTACCTACATTTCAATGCACCAAGGAAATCAGCCACTGTGCTGGCCACATGAAACACCAAACCAAGAGAGACCTTTGATTCATCAGGCCTCTAAATAGGGCACTGATCCTCCCCCCATATCTCCCACCCATGCACCTACTGTCCCCTACAACCAATCAGAAACCAGAACACCACTGCCCACCATTTATCCAGCCATGCCTGGGAAGAAAACCAAGATCTTCAACTGCTGTCAGAATCCCCTCCAGGGGAGAAATGTGGAAGATCCCAAAACTCAGGCTGCCTGACAACTAAAAAAGAACTGGTACCCCTCTATCCACTGTGACAAATCCCAGGCTTGTCCCTCCCTGGGCAGGCAGAACTTATGGGATGACCCAGTTCAGCATTTCAACCAGCCTTTCATCACCACTGGCCTCCTGAACTGACATCACCATACTCCGGTGTATTCAAAGCAGCACCAAGCCATGATAGACCTCCTGACTACTACCATGCATAGCCAGCCAACTTGGAATGATTGCCATCAGCTGATGTCCACTCTCTTCACCTCTGACAAGATGTAGTGCATTTATCAAACCACCTGAGCCTGGATAATTACCCAGCAGCCCCCCCCCCAAAAAAAAATGCTGCAAATACTGAGCAATTTGCAGACACTGTCCTTCCAAATGAATGCCCAAACTGGGACCCTAATATCCAAGAAAGGATGGAGTCCCTCATCCAGATGAGACAAGCAATTTTAGAAGGAACCCAAGCAGGTGCACAAGGAGCCACCAATCCGACCAAAGTATGCAAGATGACTCAAAAGCAGGATGGGTCACCCAATCAATTTTATGAGACATTCTGTGATGGGTATCCATGCTTTACTCCATTTGACCCTGAGGCACAGCACCACCAATCCATGCTAAACACAGCCTTTGTTCAGCAGTCAGCTTCAGATGTGTGACAAATAGTACAAAAGCTAGAAGTCTTTGCTGGAATGAATATCAATCAACTCATCAATATCGTGACCAAGGTGGTAGCTAACTGCGAGGAAACAGCGCACAGAGAAAAGGAAAAATACTGGAGAAAAAGACCAAAATCATGGCAGTAGCCCTCAGGGATCGAAGGGAGGCTGGGAGACCAAGGCTGCCACCTGCTGGTAAGGGAAGCCATTGCCACCCATTAGAATAAGACCAATGTGCTTATTGTAAGGAAGGATGTCATTGGAAGAGTGAATGCCCTAAGTAAAGGGAAAATAAAAGAACATAAGTTTGTGAAGGGTCAAGACCTGCCACAATTGCAGTTTCCAAGCAGGCCCATCCACCCAAGGTCAAAAACGAGGATGGGAGACTGAATCTGACTGAGAACAATTGGCCTCAATCACAATCAGCCCCCAGGAGCTCATGGTCAAAATAAACCTGGGGGGGGGGACAAACTTCAGGCTTTATCTTAGATACTGGCACAGCCATTAGCATGGTGACAGTCCCCACTGGTTGACACACCATGAACTCTATCACAATTATCAGGGCCACAGGGACCACCAAAAAGTACCGATTTTATGAGCCAAAAGACTGCTCAGTGAGAGGCCACCAAGTCTGCTACCGATTCTTGTACGTGCCCATAGCCCTGGGGCCCCTTAGTTGGTATTTGGAGAGCTACTTCAAGGTGTGGGATACACATAAGGAGACCCTCAAGCCTGGTTCCACTCCTATAAGACAGAGGCAATACCCAATCTCCCTGGAATTCCAACTCAGGATATCCCCTCCCCACATAAAGAGGCTCAAAGAACGAGGAATTCTGGGAGAGATTTAATCTCCATGGAACACCACCCATCCTCCTCACCCCCCCACTCCCAGTGAAGAAGCTAGCAAACAATTATCAACAATAATTATCAGCCAGTGCAGGATCTCCACTAAGTGAATGATCCCACTGAGACTCTACACCCTGTGATCCCTAATCCATGCTCCCTACTGAGCTTAATACCCCTCCCCACGGTGGCAGTCTTTACTTATCTGGGTCTGAAGGATGCTTTCTTCTGCTTGAAACTAGCAGAATTAGGCCAACCCTTGTTTGCCTTCAAGTGGGACGATCCAGAGACCTCTAGGGACAAAAAGCCAACTGATAGGGACATTACTGCCCCAAGGGTTCAAAAACTCCCCAGCATTTTTGGAAAAATACTGGTAAAAGACCTAGAAGACTGCTGACCAACAGAGGGCACTATACTGCAACATGTAGATGACCTGCTGCTGCCCCCCCCCCTTCCAGAGAGGCCTGTGAAAAGGGCACTGATGAACTGTTACGGCTTCTACAGGAGACAAGGTCTCAAAGATAAAGGCCCAGATTTGCCAGGAGGAGGTCACCTACTTCAGATATCACCTCAGCTGGGCAAAAAGGAAATTGGGAGAGGGACACAAACACATGATTACCTGGTACCCTGTCCACAAGAGTAAAGCACAACTCCAGGAATTTCTGGGGGCAACTAGGTTCTGCTGGCTCTGGATCCCAGAGTTCTCTATCATCGAAGGCCCCTTCCATTGTAGCAGGACCCCTCCACCACACAATGGGCACTTTAAAATGGACAAAGAAGAGGAAGCCTTCAACCAGCTAAAAGGAAGATTAAGTGAAGTGCCCACATTAGCACTCCCAGACATCACCCAGACTTTCATCTTGTATATATATGAAAAGAAGGGAGTCTATCTAAGAGTGCTGACCCAACATCTAGGACCATGGAATAGGCTGATGGCTTATTTGTCCAAGCATCTAGACCCCTTGGAAGCAGGGTGGCCACCCTGTCTCCTGGCATTGGCAGCCACAGTATTGCTGGTGCAGTAAGCAGATAAACTGACAATCTGACTCTGGGACAGACCATTATAGTCAGGGTACCCTACCAAATCACCTCCTTGTTCTGTGGGACAGCTACCCATTGAATGACTGGAGAGCAGGTGGTCTGGTGTCATGCTATGCTTGGAGAAAATCCCTGGGTGCATATCTAGGCAGTTCAAACCCTGAATTCTGCCAACTTATTTACCAGAAGAGGAGGGAGAGCCCCTCCATTCCTATGAGGAAGTAGTAGAAGAAGTGTTCTCTTCCTGACCTGATTTGAAGGATGAACAGCTCCCTAACTTAAACTTAGAACTCTTCACTGATGGGAGCTGGAGTTTACAGCAAGGAGAATGCCACATGGGGCATGTGGTAACTACTGCCAATGAGATCTTGGAGGAGGGGAAACATCCCAGTGATTGATCAGCCCAAAATGCCAAATGACATCACTCACCAGAGCCCTCCTTGCAGAAGGGAAGTGAGCCACAGCCTATATCAACGTTAGGTATGCTTTTGCCATGCTGCATGTCCATGGTGCCATTTATGAGGAGAGAGGACTGTTAACATCAGCAAGAAAGGAAATTTAAAACAGTGACCAGATCCTTCAGCTTCTATAAGCAATCTAGATCCCAAGACTACAGCAGTAGTTTACTGCCAAGCTTGCACTCTAAACTGAGAAAAAATGAGACAAGGAAACAGGCTAGTGGACCAGACAGCCATACAAGCAGCCCTCCTTGAGGAAGTGAGCCATATTCCTCTACCCTTGAGACCCCAGAAAGTATGTTTTGCCCTCCCAATCCTCCATGGGTATCCCAAAGGAGGAGGAAGCATTAAAGGAAGGAGCAACTGAAAACTCACAGGATCGCCTAAGATGGCAGAATAATAATCTCAGAACAGGCAGCATCTCGCTTGGTCAAGGAGGCCCCTGAGATGACCCAGCTGGGGAAAACAGCACTCCAGGCCCTACTTCAGAGGTAGATGGTGGTCCAAAGACTAGCAACACTAGCTAAACAAGCTTGCAGAACATTCTGCAATGTGCACAGCACAATCTTAAAAAAGAGGCCTTGAGTCCTGCTGCTACCTCAGAAGCAGGGGTCCTATCCATTTGAGCATTTACAAGTGGACTTCATGGATATCCCACCTAGTAAGGGCTACTGATGCCTGCTGGTCATGGTCTCTACTTTCTAAAACTAGGTAGAATTCTTCCCCACTCACACAGAGAGAGACCAAGAGATGTCTCATGCTCAAGACAGAGAAATCATCCCCTACTTCAGGGTCCCAATGAGCATTGGATCAGATAATGGCCCTGCTTTTGTCAGCAAAACTGTCCAGCAGATGTCTAAAGTGTTTAGGACTAACTTGTGGACAGCACACACAGTACCACCACTAGTCATCAGGCAGAGCTGAAACAATAAACAGAACCTAGAAAAGTGACATGATGAAACATTGTCAGGAGAAAGGCCTGGCCTGGCCAGAAATCTTGCCACTTGTGTTGTTCAGAGTGCAGTGCACACCATGTGAATGCAATTTTCCCCCCTTTTAAAATCTTGTTTGGACATCCTCCTGTCACAAATGAAATTATGAAAGTTGTAGAGAAATGGATCTGGAAAGGATTATACTAAGTGAGGTAACCCAGGCCCAGAAAGCCAAACGTTGCATGTTTTCTCTCATATGTGGGTCCTAGTTACAAAAGTCCAGACTTGTGTGTGATTTGGAGTAAAACTCAGTAGCAGAGGCCAGTAAGCTAGAAAAGGGCTATAAGGGAGGAAGGAGAGGGGTGGACTTAAGGGGATGGTACTGCATATATATAAGTAGATGGACAGATTACTTAGGGTGGAATGGCCTAAGCAAGGTCAGGGGAAGAGTAAAAGGAGTATAAGGGAGGGGCATTCAAAATTCAGGATATTGTGAACAAGCCACATGATAACCTACGTTTTTGGATAATAGAACCCCAAGAAACCATAGACTGTAAATAGTTAATTTTCAGTGCCAAGGGTGGGCTACCTTCCAGTGAGTTGTTGGCCAGGGAGTTCTTTTTCTAATGTCCCCAAAACAATATCTTGCTGCAATCTCTCAAAGATTAACACTACTGAGATTGCAACAGCAGGAAGAATGCAGACTTTGTTGAAAATAAGGGGTCTGAATGATTAAGGCATGGCTTGCCCTTCAAAAATGACTTTATCCACCCTTGGATTAACACATTTGGTAACCTGCCTGGAAACAGGAAACAGAAGACCGTGAGATTTGCGATATTGCTTTGTTTTTTGGAAATCATCAGTGTTAGACAAGGGTATTTGAAGTCTGTATGTGGAGTCCTAATGAAGCCATGAGGATAAACCATGGGTTGCAGTGGAGATGCCAGGACTATGGGATGGCCGCCAAGGATAGCTGCCGGTTAAGGATGAATTGTTCCCACAGGTGGAGGGAAGAATATGAACTCTAGACACTTTGTCACTGGTTAAATATGTTGGACTTGGATTTATGGAAACTGATTTTTGCCATTTGTTTGAGATCTTGTCTTAGTTTAATTTTTCCTTGTTATGTTTAATTCCATCTTTTGCAGTATTCATATTTATTCTTTGTCATTGTGGTTTGATTATTTTATAACTAACACTTAAGAGACTGTGAACTATGAGAATGTTTAAATACTATTGGTATTTTTAAAACTATGGGGGGGGGCTGGAGGGATGGTTCAGTGGTTAAGGCATTTGCCTGCAAAGCCAAAGGACCCTGGTTTGATACCCCAGGATCCATGTTAGCCAGATGGAAAGAGTGTCGAGTTCATTTGCAGTGGCTGGAGGCCCTGGAAGGCCCATTCTCCCCCCCCCCTCTCTCTCTCTTTCTCTGACAAATAAATGAATAAATAAAATATATTCTAAAAATATGGGAACTTTTAAAGTTGTAATGAATGCATTACATTTTATATCATGGATGGTTGTAAGTTTATGAGAGTCAGTGGTGGAATATAGTAGTTTGAATTATATGTTCTTCTTAAACTCATATGTTTTGAATGCTTAGTTCCCAACTGATGGCAATTTGGGAGGTGGAGCTTTGTTGGAGGAGGTGTGTCAATGGGGGTGGGCCCTGAGGTTCATTAACCCTAAGTTTTCCAGTATTAGTACAGTCTCCTGCTGCTCCTGATGTGGGCCAGGAGGTAATGTCCAGCTTCTGCTCATGCCTCTTGAGTCTGTAATCCAAAATAAACCATTTTCTCCCACAAGCTGATATATTGAGTACTTTGTGCCAACAAAGCAGCAGGTTTAATTGATTTTTGAAGGACAAACAAGTTTTGAAATGTATAAATAGATCCAAAATGGTCATCACATATTAATCTCTCTACATATTCTTAGAGTTTATTGAAGCTGTAAAACCAACTACTGAACAGTAGTTCAGGAGTCAATGCAAAATATAAAGAACAGACTGATATCTGATACAAAGTCAAGGCTGAATTGAGACCAGTTAAGTCAAAGAATATGAGAATACAAAACCTCCTGATTGTACTCAAACCACAAGACCAAGATAACTGGATGCATATTACTTGTCAAATGAATACAGTACCTCCTGGCTATAGTTTGGGTATGTGTCCCTCAAAAATTCATGTGTAAATAAGCTTGGTACTGTTGGGAGATGAAAGAATCTTTAGCAACTGGGGTCTAGTGGGAGATCTTCATATCACTGGGAGAAGGATCTAGAAGGGAATGTGAGACCTCTGTCTCTTGATCTTTATACTAATAAGGTAAATGTTTTTTTTTTTCTCTGTAATAAACAGAGACCAGATCTTAATGCCTCACCAGGAGGCAAAAATCCATCAAACCATATGATCATGGTCTAACCTTAAGAACAATAAGTCAAAGTAAAACTTTTCTCTCTGTAAGTTAATTGTCTCAGCTATTTTAGTTGCAGTGATAGAAAGCTAGGAAACTAGTTTCCCTCTTCTGGAAATTATTCAACCTATTCCTGTGGAAAGTGCCTCACAAAATGAAATTTGTTATATTCCATACCAGCACCTCTAATCCTCACTCTTCCAGATTATAACCTGTGGGAAAGAAGACTCTGATTGGGGAGACATAAATTGCACATTGAAGGAATTGCAAGATCTAACTAAAGTACACCAACTGAAACCAGGAAAACATGTTTAAATATAGAGTTTGAGAGTATTGGTCCAGGTACAGAATTTAAGGCTAATTATGGTAAAGTTAAGCATGGGCATATATAACCCATATGTTGAAACCACTTCACATTGCTGAAAGAAAAACACCTGACCAAAAGTAGCTTGTGGAACAAAAGGGTTTATTTTGACTTACAGACTTGAAATAAAGCTCCATGATGGCAAGGGAAAACAATGGCATGAGCAGAGAGTGGTCATCATCCCCTTGCCAACATAAGGGGAACAACAGCAACAGGAGAGTGTGCCAAACACTGGTAAGGGGAAACTGGCTATAATACCCATAAACTGCCCCCCAAAATACACTGCTTCCAGGAGATGTTAATTCCCAAATTGCCATCAGCTGGGAACCTAGCATTCAGAAAACCTAAGTTTATAGAGTACACCTGAATCAAACTACCACATTCCACCTTCATAAAATGATAACCATACATGATGTAGAATGTAATGCATTCAGTCCAACTTTAAAAGTCCTGATAATTTTTTAAGCAATCCCAAATATAATAGTCTAAGATCTTTTAACTGGTCCATAATACCAAAAAAATTTCCCTCAAAATCCATAATGGCACAGAATAAACATTCACATTGCAAAAGACAGCGTTGGGCATAGAAAAAGAAATAGTCAACCGATACAAGATTTATACAGAGCAAACATCAAACTCTGTAGGTCCAAGTCCAATAACTCTAACCAGTGACATGTCTCCAAGTCTGATAATTCTAACCACTGACAAATCTCTGGAGTTCCAATTCTGCCCCTCTAGCTATGCTACTCACAGTCCCAGAAAATATTATCTGGTGCTGACAGCTCTTCATGTCAGCCATCCCGTAGTCTTGATCTCCATTGGCTCTCCACTGCAACCCACAGTTCATCCACATGGATCAACTGTGTCTCTACTGAAATCAATGGTTCATCCTCATGGCTCCATTAGGCTCCATGTAGGTAATTCAACAAGCCTGCTTCACAATGCCCATTGCCATTTCCAAAATACAAAACGGTGTTGCAAATTCAATGACCCTCTCTTTCCTGCATTTGTTATATTCCATAATACCAAGTGGGCTTCCAATTTGTTAATCCTGGGAGGAATAAAGCAGACTTTGAAGAACAGGACACTTCTTCAGCATCCAGGCCCCTTCCAAAGAGTGTGTACCCTTTTGTTGTCCCAATTCAGACCAAGTGGCCCAATTTCAGTGGATATAATCCCTCAAACAATTGCAACCAAACAGGCAGCAGTTATGGCCCAAAGATTTTATTTTTGTGCCATATCCCTCTGCTGACACCAATCCATATCTACATAATGCAACCCTATACAATTTCTCAGGACATGGGAAAAACAGAAAGCCTCTCACACAAACTTCTTCTAGCCCAGTCCAGGCAAAGCTTTTTCTCACCCTCATAAGCCATACTGCATAGTCCATAGTTCTTTCTACATTCAGGTCTTTCAACTCTGACCAGAATGGCCTATAAAGCTGTACTTACAGTACTACAAGGTGTCTCTTAGGCCAAGGTCCCAAATCCTTCCACATTACTCTTGAAAATCAGCTGCAAAAGGCCAAAAGCCATACTACATACATGTTTACTAGTGGCAATGATTCCACTTCTTGGTACCAACTTTACTGTTGCAGTAAGGTATGCATTGCTGGCAGAAAACACCTGACCAAGAGCAACTTGTAGGGAAAAAGTTTATTTTGGCTTACAGACTTAAGGGGAAGCTTCATGATGGCAGGGAAAAATGATGGCATAATCAGAGGGTTGACATCACCTTCTGGCCAACATCAGATAGACAATAGCAACAGGAGAGTGTGTCAAACACTGGCAAGAGGAAGCTGACTATAATACCCATAAGCCTGCCCCCACCAATACACTGCCTCCAGGAGGCTTAAAATCCCAAATTTCCATCTTCTGGAGACATGGCATTCAGAACGCCTAAGTTTATGGGGGACACCTGAATCAAACCACAACACAGGGAAAACATCAAACTCTGTATCTCCAAGTCTAACAACTCTAACCAGTAACAAGTCCCCAAGTCTGATAATTCTAACAAGTGATGAGTGCCTGGAGTTCCAACTCCACCCCTCCAGCTAGGCTATTTACATTCTCACAAAACTTCACCCTGTGCCTGAAGGTCTCCTTGGCAACAATCCCATAATCCTGGCATCTCCACTGGGTCTCTACTGCAACCCATCACTTATCCACATGGCTCCATTGAGCCTCCACATAGATAATCCAACAAACTTGCTTCACACTGCCCTTGGCCATTTTCAAAAAACAGAACTGTGTTACAAATTCAATGGCCCTCTATTTTTATGCATTTTTATATTCCATAGTACCAGGTGGGCTACCAACATGTTAATCCAGGGGGTGGATAAAGCTGACTTTGAAGAACAGTAAACTCCTTCAGGATTCAGGCCTTAGTTCAAGAGTTTGCATTCTTCCTACTGTCCCAATCTCAATGGTTGTAATCTCTCAAACAATTGCAGCTAAAGGGGTAGCAATTTCACAGCAAAGATCTCATTTCTTTCTGTGCCATATTCATCTGCTCACACAAGTTCATTTCTACGCAATACAAACCTGCACAAATTCTCAGTACATGGGCATAACAGCACATATCTCACACAAACTGCTTCTGTCCCAGTCCAGGCAAAGCTCTTTCTTCCCTTATAAGCCAAACCACACAGTCCATAGTTCTTACTGCTTTCAAGTCTTTCAGTTCTGACCAGAATGGTCCATCAAGCTGTACTTACAGCACTGAAAGGAGTCTGTTAGGCCAAGATTTCAAATCCTGTGGTGGCACAGGACACCCAGTGGTCTACTTCAATCACCGTAGGTGAGTACACCCCATCACAGACAAGTACATGGGACACCACATGGGCACATACACGTGCATACACCACCACAAACACCACATTATATACACATAAGAAAATCAATAAAAACATGAAACACTAACAATTGCTTCATAAAAGTGCCCAAAAGACATGTTCCTCACTATTGAGGAATGTACCAGTGAGAGGAACACTGACAACAATTTCTGCCAATTTCCCTAGGATACAGTTATTCACAGGATATGACCCATGATATAGTATGCTGGTAAGAAACAGAGATCCTTTGAATGATCGAGGATGATAATTTTCCAAAATAATGGGAACAAGATTGCTGCACACAACAATTAGTACCAAAGAAGGTTGAACTACTACAATAATCAGGAAATCAATATGGTGAACAACTGATTTGCCATATGATGACATATGGCTATACTGAATGGACCATAGTGTTCCTAGAAAATGGGGTATATCAGCAAAATAAAACATTGATTGAATTATTTAAAAATAATTGAAAGCTGGTGTACAGCTTTTAAGATGGACAATTACAGTCATTTACTCTGATAAGTCAGGTTATAGCACCAGAGCCCAGTATTTTAAGGAAGGCCAGTGCCATTGCAATTGTAGATTCTGTGGTGGCTTGAACCAGATGTGTCTCATAAACTCATGTGTTTTGAGTGCTTGTCCCCTCATGGTGGCAACTTGGGATGTTGAGTATTGCTGGAGAAGGTGTGTTGCTCAGGGTGGGCTTCAGGTGTTGCAGCTAAGCTCTCCCTTGTCAGAGATTGTCTTACTCTCCTGGTGCTATTTTCTACTTGCTATGGCAAGGAGGTGATGTCCAGATTCTTCTCATGCCTTGTTTTCCCTTGCTATCATTGATCTTCCCATTTCAAGATAATATAAAATAAATTCTTACCTTCTGTTGGTCAAGTATTTTGTATCAGCAATAATAAGGTAACTACAATAGATTCTAAATGTTCCTTTGGTTATTTCCTAAAAAGCTATGCAGGGGACTGGAGAAATGGCCTAGTAGTTAAAGGTGCTTACTTTTAAAGCTTGCCTGCCCTGCTTTAATTCCTCAGGATGCACATAAAGCCAGATGCACAAAGTGGCACATACATCTGGAGTCTGTTTTTAGGAAGCCCTAAAACAGCCCTGGCATGTCCATACTTTCTCATTCTCTGTCTCTCTTAAATAAATTAATTTTTAAAAAGAGCTATATATCCATTTGCCTGGACAACTACAATTGGTAAATTGGACTGTTTAGGCTTCTCAAAGGTTATAAATAATCCCTTATCTGCCTTTGATCCAAAATAATGGAAAATACCTTCATGGCCCACTATTTAGCATAAAGGCTTATTAACCCACATTTATTTAGAGTAAAGGCTTATTGATATCAGGAGATTAATGGAGTTTGGATACTGATCCATTTTGCAATGGATCCATAGACCTACAATGTGATTATTTACCAGACCCTTGAACTAAGATAGATACAACTATGAGTTAGAATAACCCCATTCAGGTAAATAGGCAAAACAATAGGTCTGTCACCACTTAGCTTCAGAATTTTGATCCCTGGACAGCCTATGAAAACCTGGAATTTTGAAAGTGTATGCATCATGTCTTACACCTTTTTTGACTCTTAAATTCAGAGATTTAATTTATTCTTGAGGTAGAGTCTTGCTCTAACCCATGTTGTCCTTGAATTCACTATATGGTCTCAGGGTGGCCTCAAACTCATGGCAATCCTCCTACCTCTGCCTCCCATGTGCTGGGACAAAGGTGGGTACTACCATGCTTGATGAATTTAGAGATTTTAATTACCTGAATCTGACCCTAAGATAAAATCTAATACTATCTGTGAGACTTACTTTTTCTGTTCCTGTGACAAAATGCCTAGAAAAAGTAAGGAAGGAAAGATTTGTTTTGATGCACAATATGAATATAGTCCATCATGGTGGCAGAAGCATGAAGCAGTTAGCCACATTGCATCTACAATGAGGAAGCAAAAAGAGATCACTGCTCTTGTCCTGCTCAACTTCTTGTTTAGTTTGAAACCAAGGCTCATGGAATGATGCCAACTATATTTAGGAAGTATCTTTCAATCTTAGTTAACCCAATCCTGAAATTCCCTCATGAACAGGCCTAGAGGTTTATCTCCTTGATTTTTCAAGATCTCATCAAGTTGACTGTCAATATTGACCATCAATATTAACCATCACATATTCACTCCTGGCTCTGAGGAGATGGTTCTGTGGTTAAAGGTACATACTTGTATAGCCTTCAGGCCCAGGTTCAATTCTCCATTAGCCATATAAACCCAAACACTCAAGAGACTCTGACATGCCCTCTCTCTCTTTGTTTTTCTCTTAAATAAATATTTTTAAAAGTTCACTCTCTGGCTACTTGCCACCCAGACATCACTTTCAGTCAAAATCTTCCACCTCTTGTCCAAATAGGGTGGCATTCTCATAATATAAAATGTATTCAGTACAGTTTCAAAAGTTTCCATATTTCCAACACAGCTGGAAAGTGTAAGTGCAGAGATTCTTCTAAAACCAATCTCTTAACTGTGTGCTCTTATAACATTAAAAATATATATATTCTTCTAATGTTCCCATTCTAAAAGGAAAGATCATAACAAAATAAGACCAAAGTCTAGTAGGTCAAACACCAAACCCTGAAGCTCCTTGATAGGTATCTGTAGCTTGTGAATTGTCTGAGATTGAAAGAACTTGAGTACCCCCACTCTTCCAGCTCTGCTACCTGAAGCACACATAATCTCATTTGAGATGGTTTTATTCTTTGTATGTAACTTTCCTCTGGTCTTGATATCTCCAGCCTCCTAGAATCTCTATTACAATTTAGGCTTCTAAAACCAGAACCATGGACTGGTACTTCTTGGATGCTGCCAAATTCTGCTGTCAAGTGGAGAAGAAGCCTGTCACCTATGGAACACAGCTGTAGCAGCCTCTTCTGACCTTGGAAAGCATAGAACTCCTTTAGCATTCTTCCTTCAAAGTAATCCACATTCTATCTTGAGCCTTCAATAGGGCTATCTTTCCTGTTGTCCAAGTGCCATGCAATAGATTCCCCTTTAGTGTCAGAATCCTTTTAACAATTACAGCTAGAACAGCTTCAACATCTGGGCCTTAAACTTTAATATTGCACATATTTTGAGAACTTCCAGGTAAGATGGCTGCATAGAAGTCACATCAACCCAGCCTAGGGATACATTTGAGCAAAATCACAACAAAATCCACTCTTGTCTGAGAAGTGAAGGTGGGACTGGGGAAATGGCTTAGTGGTTACAGCATTTACCTACTAAGCCTAAGGACCTGGGTTTGATTCCCTTGGACCCACATAAGCCACATGCACAAGGGGGAACATGTGTCTGGAGTTCATATGTGGTGGCTAGAGGCCCAGGCGTGCCCATTCTCTCCTTCTCTCTATTTGTCTCTTTCTCTCTCATAAATAAAATATTTTCAAAAAATGAAGGTGTATGTGGGTTTCTGGGTCCTTGGGTCTGCCACAGTTGCCCAAGGCATCCCAGGCAACAGTGGAGGTGAATGCCTGAAAGTAAAAGACTTTCGGGAGATAGTTTTAGAGAACAACTCTCTCTGTTTATTGTCAGGGAAGTGGGTTTATAATCATCTGAGGGTGGGACAGGATCCTAAGGAGATTGGACATACAAGGTTCATTGCTGATGCATATGAGAACATTCATTCCACCAAGTAGGCAATGGAGGAGAGTGTCAGGTGATCTAGGGTCTCAGGGGGATGGGCTGTGTGAAGTTGCTGGCTGATAAGGAGTTAGCTAGGCAACTGGCCAAAGGTCACAGGGATATGGGCAAAGCTTAAGTTCAGGTGTGCTGGGCTTGGAGAGAGAATGGCCTCCTGTAGCCAAGGGGTCCTTAGCCATACCTGACAGCTCAGGCCCCACTTCTGAAGGTCCTTAGCTATGCCTGGCAGTGCCCTACAGGTGTACAGGTTTTGATTGTCAACAAAGGAGAAGCAGGAGAGACTAAGATCTATCAGAGAGGAGGAAATTTGCCAGAATCACACCTAGAAGCTTGCAGACCCAGACCTGGATCTGATTCATGCAAACCTGCATAGATCCATGTGCCAGCCCAGCACCCAGCTACAGAAGCACAGACCAAACAATGGGGTTTTCCAACCTCATCAGCCTTTTTACAAAGTTGAGAAACCTAAAGGGGAGACAACAGAAGAGCTAAGCAGTTCTAGTACAACTCCAGGCTTCCTGTACTCTCCTATCCCCCAACCAACAGCACTGCAAGAATATATTCCACTCCCAGAAGCAAGGCATCCAGCACAGCTAATCAGAGCACCAAATTCATAGCACAACACAGAGGGACAGAGGTGGGCACTCAGCATTGGTGAGATTTGAAGCCATCCCAAAAGTTAACGAGGCCAACTGACAAAAAAGCAGGTACATAGGCCTGTACCTGTCATTCTAATCTCTCTTTCCATGTCAGGGCAGGTTATGGGTTACATATTCTTGGTTGACTTTATCATTCTCAATTAAGCTGTATTTGGGGTTGACTATTTTTGCCTTTGATGCTTTCAGATTCATAGGGCCTTTGTTGTTTTCTTCTGTCATTATTGAGAGCAGGGTGTGATTCAGATACAGTCTGACCTGGAACACATTTCACAACAGAAATCTTAACCTCCCAGCTAACAGGATTACGGGTATAGAACAACACATACCCTTAGGGATTTTGGCTTTATAAGGTATCTGTTTGTTTGAATCATCACACTTGCATATTCTGTGCTGGTTTTTGCTGAATGTATATATTGCTCAGTTGAATTTTAGAATTTGCCAGTAAATTACTACACCCCACCCACTAGAATACTTGAATAGCAGACAAATTCAACACCTAGCATTACTTTTGTGATTGGATTGGAATACAAGAGCTGCACTTGGCACTTTAAACTCCTATTCTGAAGGTACATAAAGCTTGATTTACAAATCTAAAATCACTGCAGATTATGAGAAAACCTAAGCATAAAATCAACTCAGGATGCAACAATCCCACCAAGAATTATAAATCCATCAGAAATGGCCCCCAGTGAGATTGTTTTAGATGAAATGCCTGACAAAAATTTCAAAAAAAAAAATGATTTTATCTATACTCAAAGAAATCAAAGGAGTTAAAGAAGAAAACAAAGGAATTAAAGAAGAAAAAAAACTCCTGAGGAATTGTAAGAGAACACAGGAAACCAGCATAATGAAATAAGGATGTCATTACAAGACATGAGTGAGGAAATAGAAATACTGGGAAAAAAAAAAAAACAGGCAGAAATTCTAGCACTGAAAATAGTTTGTCAAATAAAAAAAAAATCCATGGAGAGTCTCATCAGTAGAATGTATGAAGGAGAGGACAGAATACATAAACCAGAAGACCAGGTGGCAGATCTAATACAGTCCAACAAAGAGAAAGACAAGCTAATAGGAATTTATGAATGGGAATTTCAAGATATCTGGGACACTATGAAAAGATCAAACATAAGAATTCAGGGTATAGTAGAAGGAGAAGAATTTCAATCCAGAGGCTTTATAAGCATTTTCAACAAAATCATAGAAGAAAACTTTCCCCAAATTGGTAAAGAAATGCCAATGCAGATACAAGAAGCTTTTAGAAAACCAAACAGACAAAAACTGGAAAGAACCTCTCCTTGCCATGTTATAATTAAACTACTAAACACACAAACCAAAGAAAATATATTGAAAGCAATTAGAGAGAAAAAGCAAGTCACCTATAAAGGAAAGTCCATCAGGATCACAGCAGATTACTCAACATGAACTTGAAAAGCCATAAGGGCTTGGAGTGATGTATTCCAAGTTCTGAAAGATAACAACTGTCAATCAAGAACACTTTCTCCTACAAAGCTATCTATCCAAATTGAAAGCAAAATAAGGACATTCCACAACAAAAACAGTCTAAAGGAATTTATGACAACTAAGCCAGCTCTACAGATAATACTTGAAGGAATCCTCCATGCTGAAGAGAAAGCAAAGCACATGCATGAGGAAAAGGGAAAAAATAAACAATACCCAAATAACAGTTAAAACAAGAGAATAAAGGGAAACAGGAAACCCTACAAAACAAGAAGAATGGTGAGAATAAACACATACCTTTCAATAATAACTTTTTTTTGGATTTTCAGGGTAGGGTTTCACTCTAGCCAAGGCTGTCCAGGAATTTACTATGTAGTTTCAGGGTGTTCTTGAACTCATGGTGCTCCTCCTACCTCTGCCTCCCAAGTTCTAGGATTAAAGGCATGGACCACCACACCCAGCCTTGGCTAAAAACCACAAAAGCAATCCAAATAATCAATGAAACAAAGACTTTGTTCTTTGAAAGGATAAACATGATAGATAAGCCCTTAGCAAATCTGACCAGAAAAAAGAGAGAAGAGACAAAAATTAATAAAATTAGAGATGAGGGCTGGAGAGATGGCTTAGCAATTAAGGTACATGCCAGGAAACCTAAAAGACCCAGGTTAGATTCTCCAGGTGTGACGTAAGCCAGATGCACATGGTGGTGCATGCATCTGGAGTTCGTTGGCAGTGGCTAGAAGCCTTGGTGCGCCCATTCTCTCTCTCTCTTTCTTCTCCCTCCTATCTCTAATAAACAAATAAAAATAAATCTTAAATAAAAATAAACCTTTCAAAAAAGTTAGAGATGAAAAAGGCCATTACAACAGACACCAAAGAAATTCAGAAAATCATAAGGACATGCTTTAAGAATATATATGCCTCTAAGTTTGAAAATCTGAAAGAAATGGATGATTTCCTTGGTTCATATGACCTACCAAAATTAAATCAAGGGCTGGAGAGATGGCTTAGTGGTTAAGCGCTTGCCTGTGAAGCCTAAGGACACCGGTTCGAGGCTCGGTTCCCCAGGTCCCACGTTAGCCAGATGCACAAGGGGGTGCACGCGTCTGGAGTTCGTTTGCAGAGGCTGGAAGCCCTGGCGCGCCCATTCTCTCTCTTCCTCTATCTGTCTTTCTCTCTATGTCTGTCGCTCTCAAATAAATAAATAATTTTAAAAAAAATTAAATCAAGCTGAGTGTGGTGGTTTGATTCACGTGTCCCCCATAAACTTAGGTGTGCTGAATGCTAGGTTCCCAGCTGATGAAGATTTGAGAATTAATGCCTTCTGCAGGCAGTGTATTGTTGGGGGCAGGCTTATGGGTGTTGTTGCCAGTTTCCCCTTGCCAGCGTTTGAGCACAATCTCTTGTTGTTGTTGGCCTGGGGTGATGTCAACCCTCTGCTCATGCCATCATTTTCCCTGGAATAATGGAGCTTCCCCCTCGAGTCTGTAAGCCAAAATAAACCTCTTTTCCCCCCACAAGCTGCTCTTGGTTTGGTGATTTCTACCAGCAATGAGAAGCTGACTGCAACAGTAAAGTGGTACCAAGGAGTGGGATTTCTGCTAGACACCTGACTTTGTGGCTTTGGCCTTTTGGATGATTTTCAAGAGAAATGCAATCCTCATTAAAATTACAATGGCATTCTTCACAGAAGTAGAAAAAAATCCTAAAATTCATTTGGAAGCACAAAACACCTTAAATAGCCATGACAGTTTTGAGCAACAAAACAAAAATAAAGCTGATTGTATCACCATACCCAATTTTAAGCTATATTACAAAGCCATATTAACAAAAGCAGCATGGTACTGACACAAAGACAGACATGTAGATCAATAGAACAAAATAGAGGACCCAGATATTAATCCAGCTAGCTATAGCCATCTGTTTTTTTACAAAAATGCCAAAAATATTCATTGGAGAAAAGATAGCCTCTGCAACAAGTGGCACTGGAAAACTGGAAATCTATATGTAGAAAGAGAAAAATAGATCCTTGTCTTTCTTCATGCACAAGAATCAAGTCCAAATAGAACCGGGACCTTAATATCAGACCTGAACTCTGAAACTGCAAGAGGAAAAAGTAGGGGAAACCCTTTAACATATTGGCATAGGCAATGACTATCTGAATATAGACCCATTTGCTCAGAAAATAAAATCACTAATCAACCACTGGGATCTCATGAAATTACAAAGCTTTTGTACAGCAAGAACACTATTAATAGAGCAAAGAAACAACCTACAGAATGTGAGAAAATATTTGTCAGCTATGTATCTGACAGAAGATTAATATACAGCATATACAAAGAACTCAAAAAACTAAACAATAAGAAATAAAACAACCCAATTAAAAAATGGGCTATGGAACTAAATAGAGAGTTTTCAAGTGAAGAAATACAAATGGCATATAAACATCTAAAAACATGTTCTATATCTTTAACCATCAGGGAAATGCAAATTAAAACTATTTTGAGATTCCATCTCACTCCTATAAGAATGGTTATGATCAAAAAGCAAATAATAATAAATGTTGGTGAGGATGCAGGAAAAAAGGGAACCCTTCTACACTGTTGGTGGGAATGGTACAGCAATTGTGGAATTTTTTTTAATTTAATAATATATTTTATTTAGTTCTGTATATCCACAACATTATCATTTCAACATAAAATTATGAAACTTTTGCAGGACTGTCATGGTGGAAAGCAACTGCCCTCTAATTGGACTGGAGGCCCGCTCCATGGGAGGGAATACATCCCTGATACTGAAAACATAAAACAGGGGTAGTCATGAGCCCTACGGGTGTAACATCTGCTGATGTCTGGAAAAATGTATGTATTATGCTTATCAAACTGCCCAGTAAGCACTTCTCTTAATAAGCTACTCTCACTTTGGGTAGAGAATCTTCTCTTTTCAGATGGCAGTGACCTTGGGATGACTCATAAGGTATCATAATGCTGGAAAGAAGTGACTGGAGTACTGAGTAACATCTCGATCACACCTTCCAAGGCTCAGGATCTAATGTGGAAGAGGTGGCGGAAAGAATGTAAGAGCCAAAGGAAGGGTAAGACTCCTTACAATGAGCTCCCTCCAGACATAAAATGACCTGGATATCCATGAAGATGCCTCTGATTTACAGTTTTGTCATTGCGAGTGTGTGTGTGTGTGTGTGTGTGTGTGTGTGTGTGTGTGTGTGTGTGTTGCATGTGCACCTTTTATGGTATGTGTATGGAGGCCAGAGGTTGATATCAAGGGGTTTCCTTGGTCGCTTTCCACCATATTCTTTGGAAGTGTCTCTTGATGTGCCTAGAACTCATTGACTGGGCTAAATCAGCTAGCCAGAGAAATTCCACGTCTTTGACTCCATGCCTGGCATTTTACAAGGGGAGTGGGTATCCACACTCTGCCATTTTGTCACTCTTTCTCCAATCTAACACAAGTGCCAGATAAGTAAGGCACAAGAATACAATGGGAATAGAATACTAAGTAGGCAAATGCTATTCATCTCAAGTCTGTCAAGGACCATTTAGTTATTTACTGTAACTTCAACATTAAAAAGGGTTAAGAAACTTTTAAGAGCAGAAACTTGGAATTTTAACGTTTCATTTACTATGTATTCAAGAGACAGTCCTTCAAAAATATAGATCCTCTCTTTTGAATGCTATCAGTGTGCATGGTGAGAGGAGATGCATGAGGAGAAAAATACCTCTAGCTGAATCATTATTTCTGTGTTCAGTGGTACCACCTATGTGTCCCACTGCAATCTTCTGACAAACACTTGCTTCCTCTATCCCAGCTGAGGCTTAAGATCTGTGATGAGTTCATGATACAAACAGGGCAACTGCTCAAGACAGAGTTTAACAACTTTTCATTTGAACTTCTCCAACAAATCATTTCCAGGCTAACAAATGCTAACTCTTAGTCACCAAAACTAAACACAGACAAGACTGATTATGCAGTTTTAGACACGTGACCAAACTTCAGAAACAGAACTGCCCACTGTATTAAAAGACTCACATCTGACATTTCTGTAGAGAAGGAAAGGGTCCTGGAGTTGGAAGTCCAGGTCTTTATTAATGAGCTCTGTTCTGTTTTCTGTGCTCAGCCTATTCATAATAGTGAATCCATGCTTTGGAGAAGCAGAACTTATGTAAATAAATAAGGTTCCTTCCACATCAGTCTTCTCCCACTTGTTAGCTCTATGGCCGAAGGTGGACAGAGCCACCTGGCTGGCCACATCCATGATAGATCATAGCACTGCAGGGCTGCCAGGCTTATGTCACACCCCATGCCCAGCACACAGCCTGCCATAGCTACCATGTTTCCACCTGCCTTCCCAGGTCCCAGAAGGCTCAACCAGTTTTGTTCCTGAGACAGTGAAAAATAGATTTATCATATGATCCAGCTATAGCACTCCTAGGCATATATACTTATGACTCTTCTCACTACTTTAGAGATACTTGCACAACCATGTTTTTGCTGCTCTATTCACAATAGATAAGAAATAGAACCAGCCTAGACATCTCTTAGCAGGTGAATGGATAATAAAGATGTGGTATATTTACACAATGGAGTTCTATTCAGTGGCAAAGAAAAATAAATTATGAAATTTGCAGGGAAATGGATAGATCTGGGAAGTATATACTAAGTGAGGTAACCAAGGCCCAGAAAGACAAATGTCACATGTCTCATATGTGGATCCTAGCTACAAATGTTTAGACCTGTGTATGAGCTGGAACCAAAAATTGGTAGCAGACCTCCAGACACAAAATGGCTTGCATATCCATGACCTCACTGTGCCTGACACTACCTACACAAGACCATCATAAGAGGAGGAAAAGATCATGACATCAAAATAAAAGAGAGACTGATTGAGATGGGGAGGGGATATGATGGAAAATGGAATTTCAAAGGGGAAATTGGGGGGAGAGGGAGGGTATTACCATGGGATATTTTTTATAATCATGGAAAATGTTAATAAAAAATTGAGAAAAAAAATTGGTAGCAGAGGCCAGTAAGCTAGAAAAAGATAAAGGAGGGAGAAGAGGGAAAGACCTAAGGGGATGGTATTGTATATATTAAGCAGAAGAACAGATTACAGGAAGTGGAATGGCCTAAGTGAGGCCAGAGGAAGAAATTGAGTAAGAGAAGGATGGGAAGAAAGTCAATCAAAATTCAAGATGTTCTGAATAAAATATGTGATAGCCTACTTTTTTTTTTTTTTTTTGTAATGGCACATCCAGAAGCCATAGATTGCTGCTAGAAGATTTTCAGTGCCAGGGATGGGGTACCTTCCAGTGAGTTATTGGCCAGGGAGGACCCTGTTCCCTCTAAAACATTACAGTCTATTGCCAAGGCCCTTAGCTTCCCACGAGTAACAGATGATAAGACACTATTGCTGAAGACCTCACATGCCTGGGCAGCAAGGTCACTGAGAAATCAAGCTTGTGCTGATCTGAAAACCTTCTCCCTGGAGACCAGCCAACTAAAAGCTGGAAAAGCTGCACTGCATGCAGCCCTATGGTAGACAGAATCCATCAGTGGTGAAACAGTGGACATTGGAAGCCTCAAGATTGGCCAGACAGGCCAAATGACTGAACGGGTACAACAGGGGCATGTCTGCTCTGGGGGAATCCAACTTCTCTCTAATTGGACTAGAAGCCTGCTCTATGGTAGGGAAAACATGCCTAGTACTGAAAACCTAATCAAAAACCTATGGGAGGGGAGTTCATGAGCTTTAGGGTTTAAAGCCTGCTCTTCTCTGGCTAAATGCATATATTATGCTCACCAAATTGCCCTGAAAGTACTTATATGTTCATATTTATATATTCATGCTATTCTCACTTTTGGTGAAGCTTTTTTAGCTTCTCTTTTCAGATGGTGGTAACCACTGGGATGATCCAAAAGGCAACATAGTGCTGAGAAGAAGTGACAGAGGAGTCTCTAGCACTGAAAAATCTCTATCACACCCTTGAAGTCTCAGGGTACATTGTGAAAGAGGTGGCAGAAAGAATGTAAATGTCAAAGGAAGGGTACCACTCCTTACAATTCAACTGTCCAGGCAGAAATTGGCCTCCATGACCTCACAGTGCCTAGCAATACCTTCACAAGACCCTTGTAATAGGAGAAGAAGAAAATGACATCAAAATAAAAGAGAGACTAATGGGGAAAGAGAGGGTATATGATAGTTGTGGTGGGTAAAGTGGAGGAGAGGAGGGAATTGTGTGTAAGTATAGAAGTTGTCAATAAAAACATTTTTTTTAATTTGAGAGCAACAGACACAGAGAGAAAGACAGATAGAGAGAGAGAGAGAGAATGGGCGTGCCAGGGCTTCCAGCCATGGCAAACGAACTCCAGACACGTGCGCCCCCTTGTGCATCTGGTTAACTTGGGACCTGGGGAACTGAGCCTCAAACCGAGGTCCTTAGGCTTCACAGGCAAGCGCTTAACCACTAAGCCATCTCTCCAGCCCAATAAAAACATTTTTAAGATTGCATATATTTTGTTCTGTGCCAAACTGTATAGTTTTCACATCTTTCTGCTATGTATTTTCCTCTTTCATTGCATATGTGAACAAGGCAGCAGAGAAAAACGATGCTATAAATTCAATGCTTTTTGCCTTAAACATTTTTTGCCAATCACACTACCCCATTGCTTTCAAATTCAATTTCCTAAAAGTTCTCAGGACAAGGGCAGAATGCACTCAGTTTCTTTGCCAGAATGTAACATGAACTGCTTCTATTCCAGTTTCTGATAAAGTACTTTTTCCCTCTGAAACATCTTGAACCAAACATCCACAGTCTACATTCCCTCAGCTTTCTGGTCTGTGCCAGATAGCTTCTCATTTCTTGGATGAAACACCCAAGCAGAAGCAGCTTATAAGAGGAGAGGGTTTATTTCAGGCTTACTGTTTAAAGGGGAAGCTTCATCATGGTGGAGGAAGCTAGCACACTTCATCACATATCCACAGCAGAGAGAAAACAACCAGTGGGAGCTGGCTCTTAACACACAGTAGGTTGTACTCAATGTCCACTCCCAGTGACACACCTCCTCCAGCAGGTTTTCACCTGCTGTGGACTGAGTAGGAAGCTTAAACACAAATACTTGAGGCTATGGGGAACATTTACATTCAATGCACCACATAGTCATCCAAACTCCCACCAGAATGGCCCTTTAAGTTCTGCTTAAGCATTATAAGTCTTCTCTAATGCAAAATTTCAAATCCTTCCACTTCTTCCCACATACCAGTTTCAAAATTATACCTACATGAAGAGAGAGAATGGGCACACCAGAGCCTTCAGCTGCTGCAAATGAACTCCAGATTTATGCGCCACCTTGTGCATCTGGTTTGTGTGGGTCCTGGGGAACCAAACCTGGATGCCTTGGCTTTGCAGGTGGGTGTATAACCTGCTAGGCCATCTCTCCAGCCCCCTTTTTTAGAGAGAGAGAGAGAGAATTGCATGTTAGGGCCTCAGCCACTGAACTCAATCTCCAGACACTTCCAGCACCTAGTGGGCATATGTGACCTTGCACTTGCCTCACCTTTGTGTGTCTGACATACATGGAATCTGGAGATTTGAACATGTGACCTTAGGCTTCGCAGGCAAGTTCCTTAACCACTTAGCCATCTCTCCAGCCTGAGCCCTGTTTTTTTCCTTTTTAAAATTATTTTTTACTGACAACTTCCATAATTGTAAACAATATCCCATGGTAATTCCCCCACTTTCCCCTTTGAAACTCCATTCTCCATCATATCCCCTACTCTTCTCAATCAGTCTCTCTTTTATTTTGATGTCATAATTTTTTCCTCCTATTATGATGGTCTTGTGTAGGTAGTGTCAGGCACTGTGAGGTCATGGATATACAGGCCATTTTGTTTCTGGGGGAGCACATTGTAAGGAGTCCTACCCTACCTTTGGCTCTTACATTCTTTCCACCACCTCTTCTGCAAAGGACCCTGAGCCATGAAAGATGTGATTGAGATGTTTCAGTGCAGAGCACTCCTCTGTCACTTCTTCTCACACCATAGTGCCTTCTGAGTCATCCCAAGGTCACTGACATCTGCAAAGAGAAGGTTCTCTAACCAAAAGTGAGAGTAGCATTAATATATGGGTATGAACATTAAGAGAAGTGCTTAATGGGCAGGTTGGTGAGCATAGTATATACTTTTAGCCAGACAACAGCAGGTGTTACACCTCTAGGGATCATGACTACCCATGTTGTAGGTTTTCAGTATTAGGGATGTATTCCCTCCCATGGAGTGGGCCTCCAGTCAAATTAGAGGGCAGTTGGTTTCCCCCATAACAGACATGCCACTATTGCACCCATTGGCTCATTTGGCTTGGCTGGCCAAATATAAGGCTTGCAGTGTCCACTGTTGGTTATTTCCACTGGTGATTTATCTCTCTCCCATTGAACAGCATGCAGCATAGCCTTTTATCCAGATATGTATATATATATATATATATATATATATATATATATATATTAAAGAAGAAGAGAAGCTGGGCATGGTGGCACATGCCTTTAATCCCAGTACTCAGGAGGCAGAGGTAGGAGGATCACAGTGAGTTTGAGGCCACCCTGAGACTACATAGTAAATTCCAGGTTAGCCTGTGCTATAGCAAGACCATTCCTTGAAAAACCAAGAAACCAAAATAAATAAATAAAATGAATTAGAAGAGTGAGCAAGCATGGTGGCACACACCATTAATCCCAGCACTTGGGAGGCAGAGATAGTAGGATCGCTTAGAGCTTGAGGCCATCTTGAGACTACATAGTGAATTCCAGGTCAGCCTCAGCTATAGTGAGACCCTGCCTCGAAAAACAAAAGAAGGAGGAGGAGGAGGAGGGAGGGCTGGAAAGATGCCTTAGTGGTTAAGGCATTTGTCTGCAAAGCCAAAGGACCTAGGTTTGATTCTCCAGGACCCATGTAAGCCAGATGCACAAGATGGCACATGCATCTGGAGTTCGTTTGCAGTGGCTGGAGAACCTGGCACACCCATTCTCTACCTGCCCCCACCCCCCGCTTCTCTCTCTCTCTCAAATAGTTTTTTTAAAGCAACTGAAAAGAAGAGAAAGTGAGAAGAACTAAGCTGGGTTGGAGAGATGGCTCAACCATCTTACAAAGCCTAACAGCTAGGGTTTGAGTCTCCAGTATGTATGTAAAGCCAGATGCACAAAAGTGGCACATACATCTCTAGTTCATCAGAAGAGGCAGGAGGCCCTAACTCACCCATACTCTTTCTGTCTCCTATATCTCTCATAAATAAAAAATGTATATAATAACAATAAATAATAATAATAAATAAAGTATTATATGTGCATATGTAATACTTTATTTACTTATTTATTTGCAAGCAGAAAAAGCGAGAAAGAGTATGGGTATGCCAGAGCTTCTTGGCACTGCAAAGGAACTCTAGATGTATATGCCACTTTGTGCATCTGGCTTTACATAGGCCCTGGGGAATCAAACCCAGGATGGAGGTGTCGGTAGCAAGCTCCTTGAATGGCTAAGCTATCTCACCAGCTCAATAAATATACTTTAAATTTAAAAAGAAGAAGAAACCAGGCATGGTGGTGCACGCCTTTAATCTCAGCACTTGGGAGACAGAGGTAGGAGGATCGCCATGAGTTCAAGGCCACCCTGAAACTACATAGTGAATTCCAGGTCAGCCTGGGCTAGAGTGAGACCCTACCTCAAAAAAATAAAAAGAATACAAAGAGGAAGAAGAAAAGAACTAAAGTAGCTGGTTCTGACACAGCATGAGTCTCAGGGAGCAGGACTCTTGTCCTACTTTTACAGGCTCTCTAGCCCAACCCACCAAAGCTCTGGTCTACAGTGACCACACAAGGAATACTCACTGGTCTCCTGAAGATAAGAAGAGATCCAAGGCAAGTGAATACCTGTGACTCATGGGGGGGAAATGGTTTATTTCCACAGGTCTGCGTGTCATGTTAAAAATAAGTGTGCCATGACATGTTATATCCAGAAGAATGTAGGTCAGGTTTTAAAAACAATTTTCCCACCTTCCAGATTGTGAAACACTGAAGCAGGTTACAGATGAGGAAGCGGAGGCTCCTCCGTGTAGGACATTTTGGCGCCAGGGTAAATGTCTGATGTGCTGATTAGATGTTATCACTGGAGGCAGGATGGTGGCATTCCTGTGATGTGTCTGCTGCAGTCTGCTTATCACACTTGGAAAGCCTTACCATTTCCAAAGGGCCCACATATCACCTGACCCAAGTCCCTTGTGTGATAGGATCCATCATGAACCAGGAAGACACACACCTGAATGCCATAATCCCAAATGGTTAAATCTCAAAAGATAAAAATAGTTTCTATTGGGCTGGAGAGATTGCTTCATGGTTATGATGCTTGCCTGCAAACCCTAAGGACCCAGGCTTGATTCCCCAGTACCCATGTAAGCCAGACGCACAAGATGGTGCATGCCCCTAGAGTTTGTTTGCAGTGGTTGGAGGCCCTGGCATGCCCATTCTCTCTTTGTACATATCTACCCCTCCTTCTCTTTCTTTCTCTCTCTCTCTCTCTCTCTCTCTCCATCAAATAAATAACTAAATAAAATATTTTAAAAAAGAACTACATGATTAGGTTTAATCACATCAATGTCCCCATTACTAAGTAATTTTATGTAACACTTAATGTCGCATTATGGAAAATAAATGCTATATAAAATCAGCTTAAGGGGAATGGAGAGATGGCTCAGTGGATAAGTCATTTGCCTGTAAAGCCAAAGGACCCAGGTTCGATACCCCAGGACCCATGTTAGCCAGATGCACAAGGGGGCACACGCATCTGGAGTTTGTTTGCATTAGGTGGAGGCCCTGGAACACCCATTCTCTCTCTCTCTCTTCCTCTTTCTCTGTTAAATAAATAAATAAATAAACCAGCTTAAGGGAATAAGTGTTTATTTCACCTTACATTTCCAAAGGGCAAAGTCCATCATGGCAGGAGAAGCATGGGAACAGGATGTTGAAGCAGAGCTGGTCATAGGCAGCCAACAGTCAGAAAGCAGAGTGATGAATGCTGCTGTTGAAACATCTCTCTCCTATGTTTATAGTTCAGGACTCAGCCCATGGAATAGCATTGCCCATAGTTATGGTGTATCTTCTCACTTCAATTAACCTCATCAAGATACTCCCTCATAGACATGCACTCAATATAAACCAAGACACCTATGAAAACAGGACCATGTGGATAATATTGCGCATTCTGCAGACAACTGGAGGTGGGACCTGACTCTTTCTGTGTGCTTTCTGGGCTGACTCTAGGGAAACACCTCCTTAGATTAATATTTATTTATTTAAGAGGGAGAGAGAGAGACAAATAGAGAGAAAGAGGCAGAAAAAGGGAGAGAGAGAATGAGAGCAACAGGGCCTCAAGCTGATGCAAATAAACTCCAGATGCATGTGCCAACTTGTGTATCTAGCTTGTGTGGGTCCTGGAGAATCAAATCTGAGTCCTTTAAAAGCTTTGCAGGCAAGCACCTTGAATGCTAAGCCGTCTCTCCAGCCCCAAGATGGCTATTTTTGAATAGGAAACCCCTTCAGTAACTATGGTACTTTGAATATGAAATGTTCCCCTCATGTGTTTGTGATTAAGATTTGTATTCAATTACCACCTAGTGGTGCCTTTGGGAGGTGGAGCCTTGCTGGAGAGGTGTTTCACTAGGAGTGTACCTAAAGGTTTATTAGTCTAGCCCTACTGTGTATTTTCTAGATCACTCACTCTTGGTGCTATCTCAAACGTGTTGTGACAAAATGTGCTGCCCAGCTTCGGTTCTGTCATGCTTTCCCTACAGATATGAAACTTCTGCTTGAGAAGTTGCTGCCTCTGGTCAGATGTTTTTTCTCAGCAACAAGAAGGTAACTGCAACAGCCTGTAGCCTGAGTATGTTTGTGCTTTTATTAGGAAGCATAATTTTTGCTGTGTATACTGGTTTGGGTTGAGAGACATGATCTTTCAAATTTTGAACTACTCTACTCTAAAACTTTCTGACTTTTAGAGTTTCTATTGAAAATTTAGATATTATTCTGATGGACTGACCTTTGTAAGTAGTGAGCTGGTTTTCCCTTGCAGATTTTATTACTCTCTTTTTTATATACCTAGTGTTTTAACTATAATGTGGCATGGGTAATTTCTTCTCTGGTCCTGTCTGTTTGGTGGTCTGTGTGCCTCTTGTACCTGGATAGGCATTGCTTTTGTAAGATTCAGAAAATTTTCTTCTATAATTTTATTGATGAGATTCTCTATGTCTTTGGCTTGTAGTTCTTCCCTTTCTGGTATGCTCATTATTCAAATGTGTGATCATTTAAAGGTGCCTCATATTTCCCATGTGTTCTGTTTATATACTTTTTTGAATGTTCATTTGATTTTTGGCCTCTTGAACTATTTTCTCTGTCTAATCCTCAAGCACTCATAGCCCATCCTCCAAATGATCTATTTTGTTGGTGAGGCTTTCTTAGAAGCCTTTTAAGTTAGTGTTTTTCATTTTTGTTGTACTTTAGGTTTTTCTTCACTGTCTTCATCTTATTTTATTTCTTGATTAGACTTTCTTATTATTTCTTGGAATTCATTCCTGAATTTCTTCATGTCTTCACTGAGTTCATTCCTGTCCATTGACTTCTTTTTTTGTTGATTCTCATCCATTTTATTCAGCCATCTATTAACTTCTTCTTGTTCTTTTTCTTCTTGTCCATTTCATTCAGTCATTTGTTCCTGGCTTCATTACATTTGTTGAATATGCTTTGTAATCGCATTTTGGAATTTGATATTTGGCATTTCCTCTAAGTAGTGTTCACTGGAAGCTTCTACCATGAGACTAGGCATTCTTATTCAGGATATTGTGTCTTGGTTTCTTGTGTTAACTATTTTGCACTGAGATTAGCCCATCTCAAGATAGTCCTTTTGTATTCCTGAGAATGCAGCAGAAACATCAGTTCTTTTGGAGCCTGTGTTGAGTGGTCTGGTCTGCCTGAGGCAGAAAGCCAAGGCTAAACTCTAGTGTTCTGTCTCATAATAGGACTGCTTGTATCCTGTTTGCCAAAATTCTCAAAATTTGGCATTTCAAGTGCTTAGGAACAGATTTTTAAATCCTTAATACTAGGTTTTTAGTGCATATGCCAGGAGTAGTATTGCTTGATCAAATGGTATATCTACTTTAGTCCTTTTCAAGAATTTCCATACTGTGTTAGTTGTGCCAGTTTGCACTCCAACAGCCTCACCAGAATTTATCTTTTACTTTTTATTTATTTATATTTGAGAGAAAGAAATGATTAAGGGGCAAGAATGGGTGTTCCAGGGCCTTCAGCCACTGTAAACAAACTCCTTATGCATGCAGCATCATGTATATCTGGCTTAAATAGGTTCTAGAGAGTTTAACCAGGTCCATAGGCTTCACAGGCAAGTGCCTTAAGTGTTAAGCCATCTCTTCAGCCCTCTTTCACTTTTTTAAATTAGTTATGTATATAGTGTGTGTGCAGCCATGATGGTACCATCATTAGCCTTCTCTCTGTTACTCCCCCATGTGGATTATGGGTGTTGCATTGTGGGGGTAGCTATCAGTTATGGGGGGAGTCAATGTCTCTGTGCATGATGACCCAACTTTCCATCCCCTCTTCCTTGAATTTCCCTGAGCCAATGTTGGGTTCATTTTAGGTCTATTTCAGTGAGGAGGTCTTGGGAGTCTCTGTGTCTCTGGATATATGATTTGGTAGGAGTTGAGTGTTCTGTGTATCTATCTCCTTCACCCTTGTGCTAATACCAGGTTCACCAAGAAGGCAGCTCTTGCTCATTACCCCACTAACTTTATGGTGTCAGCTGGTGTCCTGGTGAGGTGCAATAGAATGATTCTCTCCACAGGTTCTGCCTCCATCTGAAAAAGAGAAGCAAATTCTCCAAAGGAGAGTGAGGTCAGTGCAAGATAGATACATGGGCACCCATTATTATTTTAGAGAGAATGTAATAGGTGTAGGCCTTCCTGTACCCTGCTATTGTTGAGTGCTTGATATTGAAGTGTGGGCTCGTTTTTGGATATGGTTCTGACTTGTTTCCCCATTCCAGGTACGGGTTCTGTTCCACTAATTGGACCCATTAGTCAAATCAAGAACAGTTAGTAACCCACAATGGCTGTGTGCCACTATTGCACTTGTGTGAACATCATGTCAGGTTGATTGCTGCTGAGTAGCTTAGACCACAGGTTGCTTAGACAGACAGGTTGTTCATTTTCCCCCAGTCACTCATGTAACACCTTCTGTCCCTAGACAAGCTAACTGTATGGGGCTTGACTCTCTCCCAGTTTCTAGCCAGGTCAACCTGCTCAATGTTCTGTCCCAGCACCATATGGTGTCTTCGGCAGTAGGGTCTTACCATTAACCTTTGGTGGGTCATCAAGTACTCTGACAGAATTCTGTCTTCTTTTGGGAAACCTTGTAGGTCTCTCTGATCAACAGCTCACTGTGAATGTTACCTACATGCTGGTACTGGGAGTTACAGATCAGCACCAAGGGAGAAATGAAGCTTGAGACACTTTGCAATTACACTACATAAAGAGAACAAGATGCCCCCGCCCCTCATTCTTGTGTTAGGAATCGGGTTTTCGCTGGTCCCTATCTGGCAATTGTCCAATGGCTCAAAGGGCAGCAGAGGCAACAGGCAGTTACTTCAGAGCCTTACTTCACTGGGCATGGATATGGAAGCACGTTACGATGTCACCCCAGTGTCACACACCACACCACTTTCTCCTACAATGGCAGGTCCAGCTGATACAAATGCAGACAGACAACACAATATTTATTCTGTGGAGACACTCCACTCGGACTAGGCAGGAGCTGTGGTTTCCAGTGCAACTTGTCCCAAAAACTTGTCAGGATCATTCTTGCTTTTCAGGTTGCTTGTTTCTTAAATTTTGCACTCAACTTTTACTTCTTTCTTGGTACTGTTAGTTCCAAACATGACCTGCACAGCAACTAAGGGTTGTTGATACCCAACACATAGTTTTTTTCCCCATAATATGGAAAATACTTTAAGTCTATAATTCCATTATTAGGATAAGTTGATAGATTTGCTATGCTTTGATCCTTTAACAAACAATCTATCATTGGATTTCCTTCAGGCTTTAATCTGATTGTTCTGTTCATTTTCACAAGAAAACAAGGTTGTCCTTTGGAATAGCCAAAATCAGGATCATTCATACCTCTACCTTCTTGAACGGAAACAGGAAACTTACATGCAACATAAAGTGGACCCTTCTGTTCAAATAGTGCTCCATCAGGACAATTTGTGAGATTTTACTGTCCTTCTAAAGAATATGGCTTCAGAAACTTCTGAAGGACTTCAAAGTACTGTTGGGAGCCATTTGGCAGCAAGACATTAGCAAAACTATAGCAGCCTACATGTAAGCAAGATTATGTATATACAGTGTCGGAAGCCATTTGGCTGGCCTTAATAGTCTCTTGTACTGAGAAGTGATTGAAGTGCAAAAACTCTGTAACAGGAAGATTTTTTTTTTTTTTTTGACAGAAACTTGTGTGAGACTCATGGAACTTTTGTCCATGGAAAAACTGTTTGTAAGAAGATATAAAAAGGAATGCTATGAAATAAACCTTGCTTCAGTCCTGGCTTCAGCCCTTGCTTCAGTCCTGGACTGGAGTCCTTGCTTTCAGTCTTTCTCCTGTCTTTCCTTAATCCTCACTCCCCATCAGGCTCAAACCCTTTCAGCCGGCAGGCTCCAGAAATGTACCCTTAACAGGAACTTTGGTCAGATTGGCTAAATGTATATTTCAATGCAGTCAGTGGTTTTGGAAAAACCATCAGTCCTGGACTGGGAATCTGGTTATGACATTTCAGAACCTCATTATTCAGAGTCTGAGGCATAGCCCACATTGTGAATGTGAAGAGGGCAGCCAATAACCCATTAAAAAAAAAAAAAAAAAAAACAGGTAGAAGAGCAAGATCAAACCCCAGCTCTTGGCTGTGCACCACAGAAACTTTCCAGTGCTTGTAGAGGAACAGCTTCCACTAGGCCAAGGTCTTGTTGAAGGACTTCTCATTCTTCATCATGGTGGGTGTGTGGTCAGTGAGGGGAGCAAAGACCCTGGGGATGAAGGTGGTGAGGAGCTCGGCAGCACCTACCACCCCAAGCCGACTGGGCCGCATTGAGCCACGTCTACTAATCTTAAATTTGGTGTCTACTGTCAGAGTAGTGCAGGCCCAGAGAACTCCCTTTTTGCTCCTTTCTCCACCTGGAACTCAGCTGCATGTCCACCACCCAAGCAGCCCCAGACCAGTAAGTTTGCAATCAGTTCTTCCCTACACCCACAAGAGATACTACCAGAGCAGCTCCAGCCCAGTGAGTACATAATGGACTCTTTGATCCCCACAATCCAACCATGTGTCCACATTGGGAGCACCCCTGGCAAAGTGAGTTTGTGAATTTGTGGTCAGCTCTACCCTCCCCCACCAACCGAGCTGAATGTCCACTGTGGGAGCAGTCATGATCCAATAAGTTCACAGTTGACTCCTTCCTCCTCTCCAACCCAGCTTCTTTTTGGCCACAGGAGTAGCCCTGGTCAATACCTCCCTCCCCCATCTCAGCCACCTTGGGTGCCAGTGGAGCAGCTGAAGAGGGCAAGCAAGTTCCCAACTGGTGCCCAGTCACTGCAAACTGGCCCTGAGATCCCCATAGAGCTGTTATAGTAACATTCTTGACAAGATATAGGGAATAATCTCCAAATAGGCAAATAAATCCCAATGCAAAGCAAGAAATAATAGCTGTAAGTGAACTGCAAGCCTCCTCATTCTGGCTAGTTGATATAGTGCTGGAAAATCCTATGCAGGCTGCTGGATGAGCAAAGTCATTAACAGCCTTAAGCAGCAGTGGACCCTGCAACCTACACAATGGGCCAGTTAGGCAAAACATGCCCACAGGTGCAGGTCAGTTGTGGAGGTGCTGGTTGAAAGACCCAGAAACTAAATTAACTTCATGAAGGGATTCAGTAAGGTGCTGCCCTGGCTGGGCTTAACTTTCGGGTTTTCCATTTAGGCAGAAGGCAACCACCCTGACATATGGTTAGGGAAGGTGCTCACCCAAAGGCCGGAGTCACCCCCTAGCCTACACATGCCCAGAATATGCCTGAGGCCTGTCCATTCTGCTCTTTCTGCCCCAGCCAATCACAATAAAGACTACCTCATCTGCCTGGGGTTCCCCTAGCTCCCACCTCCGCCCTGCCCCCAACCTTGCCCACCAAAATCCCAAGCCAATCAGAAAAATACTGTTGAAATCAACCAATCATGTACCCATCCCCTTCTTCTATGTTCAAATCCCAATAAAAACCCTACCCTCCCCCTACTCGGGGCTGCTGTATGGAACCACTGCATTGGTGAAGTCAAGGGACCAAGCTTAAGCCCGAATATTAAAACAATGCTCCTTGTCCTTGCATACATGTTTGGTTCTCCTTGGTGGTCACTGGGGGTGCCGAGAACTGGGCATAATATTTGGGGGCTTGACTGGGATGGATACCCTCAGAGATGACTGCTGAGGACCACCAACATGTGGAGCTCAGGTTGCCAGCTGGTACGTGTGCTTCTGTGTCATGCTTCTGTGCTTTATCTTTCCTGAAAACCTGTCCTTCGTTCTTCCATTCATTAGAAAATTGTGGTTGGGCGGACGTGCCCCTGGAAGCCAGTCTGTTCAGAAGGCAGGTCCTGGGTGTCCCAGGCCTGCCCAGAGGGATTTCATCCCCTCGTTTGTAGAGACAACGTGGGTTGCTACCACAGAACGACGAGGTGCTGTGGTCTCATTCAGTTTTGTGGTAGCTGGCCACTTTGTTCAGACAGGTCCTGGGTGCCCCAGGCCCACCCAGAGGGGTTTCATCCCCTCATTTGTAGAGACAACGTGGGTTGCTACCACAGAACAACGAGATGCTGTGGTCTCATTCAGTTTTGTGGTAGCTGGCCACTTTGTTCAGACAGATCCTGGGTGCCCCAGGCCCACCCAGAGGGGATTTCATTCCCCTGTCTGCAGAGACAATGGGAGAGGCTGTTGTCTCAGTTTGTTGTCACTGACCAGCTGTTTCTTTTTTTTGCAGTCTCTTTTTTTTTTTCTCTCCTTTCCTTTGTTGGAATTACTATTTGTGTGCTTTTTGTTGTCTCTTTTTCCTTTTCTTTGTTGGAATTACTATTTGTGTGCCTGGACAGATGGGACAGACACAGACTACCCTGCTTTCTTTACTGACTGACCACTTATAGGACTTTAAAATTAGGGCCCCTCTGAGTCACAGCATTCCCTCTTCAGGTTATGGGGCCCCCAGACCAAGATGGTAATCAACTTGGGATGATTGTCAACAATTGCTACAGATTCTCTTTACTAACAGGAAAGAGAGAGAAGCCAGACTGAAGCCCAGAAATTTGTTCTAGGCACTGATGGGAATCCCACCAATAATCAAGCTATCATTGATACCTTCTTCCCTTTGACTAGAGCAGACTGGGATTTCAATACAGCAGCAGGTAAGGAGGGAATTAACACTCCCAGAGGGAGGCAGGCTCATTTTAGGAAAAAGTCGTCCAGGTCATTTCTGGATTTCTGGGCATCCATGTGGACCCACATAGCTTATCTGACTAGGAAATAAAAAGCTCAGGAAAAAAATTCCCCTCACTCCCTTTAAGCAGCAAAACTACAAGCCAGCTTTGCAAGTGCTCCAAAGCAGCTTGGGTCAGAGTCAGGTGGCAGACAGACAATGGCACCTGCAGTCTTCTTGGCCATTACTTCCACGTGTACTAGACGGACCCCTGGGGAGTGCCAGGAGTAGGGCAGGACTGAACTAAGATGTATACAAGCCCCACCCAGCTGCAACAGTGCACCGAAAAGTGGCAGAAAAAAAATGTGCCAACTTTGTTACATGATATAATAAGAATAGTTACTAAATTTATGTTCCAGGTCAACTTTAACTTTCATAAAGGATTATTAAAAACAAAAGAATTCTCTCTAAAGTGGTAACTTATAATTTGTCAGATAAAAAGATTGTAATGTACTTTAAAAAAGAAAGCAGCTGACCTGACTTCTAGGCATGCCTGCCTCAAGATAGCAACAATATTTGCCTTAGGTTGGTGTCTTATTGGTATTAATGACATAAAATTGCCTTTAGACTACTCACTGGTTAGTGAGTAATAAGATTAATTAATTTGGTGTAGGTTTTCATAATAGCTTTATAAGAAAGATGGTTAAAATGGGATAAGATAAATTGATTAAAGAAACTAGAAAGAAATTTTTCAATGTTGGGACATAGAATACTCATTAAAAATGCTTTTTGAGTGGTACTTAGATGTTAAAGTATGTGAATAAAGGTGTGCATATGTAGAAAAGAATTTTCAGACTAAACCTAAATACCATGCCTAAATTTATAGATTTTTCAACTGTTTATAGACTCTTAAGGATACTCTAAGAGTTTTATATAGAGACACAGTCCTAATTTAATTTATCTTACATTAGACACAGGTGATGCCTATGTTAGGTGGGTCACAAAGTCATAAGTACAGGTGTAATTGGAGGTTTAGCAAATGGGTAAATTTGCTATGTAAAAACAAACTTCAGAATAAGATAAGGAATGTCAGGATGCTTATCTCTCTGCTCTGTAATTTCATTTTGCTCTTGCTTTCCAACATATGCTACTTAAATTCATGAAAATCTGGGCTCTAAAATATGGATGGAAACTGAGTCAAGGTATTTGATAAGGTTACAAACACCTTACATAAGACAAGCATCAGACTTACCTAATGTGTATATCAGGGGAAGGGCCCCTTCATTGAAACATTTAATTGGATTAAATCTAATGTTTACCTGATGCCAAGGTTTTAATCAGTGGAGATACTGACTATTATGATAAGGCCTCACTCATTAACAGGTCACTGATGCTAATTTGTTATGATTTAAGGGTTATAAAACTGGCTTTAAGACTCTCTCAGTAAAGTAGATTAGGTTCCTTTTTTCATCAAAGTTTTAACTATTTTAAAGATAAAAAGTCACATAGGAATGGTTAATTTCCAAAGGTGAAGTACTCATACCTAAAGATATTGTGACTTTAAAGATAGCTTCTGTATTATTTACGCTAATTCTATTGAATGGTCATAACGAGGTTTAATCACTTAGGTTTAAGTGATTTAATTTCAGTAATAATAACTTCCATCTTCCTGAGATTTGTTGGGATAGCTTGCTTAAGCTTTATCAAATTTAAGTCATGGGTAAAAGATAAATTTGTTTTATGTTAATAAAAATTTCTGTGGTACATAAAATCGATAGCTATCAAGTTTAAGCCAAAATCATTGGTTGTCAAATAATGTTTTTTTCTTTCAAAAAGATTTATCAAGGGTTATATTAGAATTTAGCTAGCTGTTTTGTTTTTTAAAAAATTTCAAGCTCTGTGGTTCTGTTTCCAATGTTCTCTGGGTAATTTATACCAACACAGGTATCTGAACTAACCAAAGATGCTTTCAAACACAGGTGTTAATACTTTATACCATCTTACTTGTCCTTTTCTGACAATTTCTAGATTAAATGAGTTAGTCTGTAAATCAATTGGTACTGTTTTCAAGACTGGTAGCAGGTTCTGCCTATATTTATAAATGTTAGATATTTAAAATATGAGATATTTATAAATGTCAGATATTTAAAATGTGAGGTGTGCCTACTTTCTATGCCTCATATATAAATAAGGCTTATGCTGCCATAGTACAACTAAAATTTTAAAGATAGGACAACATGATTTTAGAAGCCTTGTGCCATTCTTTAACTAAGTCTATTCCAGTAATCAAATGTGCTGTATATGTACATACATCCAGGCTGGTGTAACTTCCTTTCTAAGTGTGTTAATTACTTATGTAGAAGCCAAAGCCAATTGGAATCATCAGAGCAAGAGGTGCCAATATTTTTGCCTGTGCTCCCAGGTCATGAGGCCACTGGAGATGATGGGACACTTCTACACTGGCCCCCTGGTAGGTCACCTGTCTTCCTGAGCAGGGAGGATATGGAGACCCAAACAAAACTGGTGTACAGTCTGAGATAGGAGAGTCACAATTGAGGAGCAATCAGTCCTCCTGACTTCCCAAAATGGAAAACTACTTGGCCAGCATGGCCTTAACTCATCCTAACAGAAGACACCAGTAAACTATGGGGCTACTTCTGTGTCCCTAAAGTCTCTTTGAAAAGCCATTAGTGACCTCCAAAACTAACCCTTAATTAAATGTGGCTATCTGCATGGTCTTAAACACTCAGAGAGAAATGTATAATATGTATAATGTAAATATATTAAAAAAAACCTTACATATATAAATGGCCTATTAAGTAACACAAGAGCTCTCCAAGAGGGGAAACAAACATTAAGCCATCTTCTCCCCATAGTTTTAATTCTATAATAAAAAAAAATAGAGATGTTCAAAGGGTTATTTTCGAATCTAAAGTATGTAAATATGTAAAATATATAAATAATCTGAGAGACTGGGTGCCACAAGACAGTGAAACACCACTGGAAGGGACCCTACATCTTCATCCTGACCACACCTACCGCTGTGAAAATGGACGGAATTGCCACTTGGACCATCAGCCACAATGAAAACGCAGCACCCCACTCAAGCTTCAACTCAAATGCTCCTGATCCTGACTGTGCTCCTAACTGTATGTGTTATGGCAGCTACTCTCCACCAAGTTTATAATCTGACCTGGCTAATAACCAACGGGGGAAATTCTTGCCCCACGGGGAACCTGGTTTCCTGATTTGATCTTCGACCTCCATCAACTAGTGGGTGACTCATGGGACTCTGTGGTGAATCAGGAAATTTCTTATTTCTATGTATGGCCTGGGCACTTAGGGAAAGCAAGAATCAAAAGGGGCTGTGGGGGACCTAAAGCCTTCTACTGTGCTGGATGGCAATGTGTGTCTACTGGAAGAGTATATTGAAACCCTCCTACTAAGGGGGACTATGTGTGGCCTGAAGGGAAAAATGTTTTTATATCAACCATGGTTCAGTTATTCCCCATGGTTAACAACTCTGCTGTCTGCTTTAGTAGGGCCATTACTTTTATTTTAGTTACTAATCACAATAGGACTTTGCATTATTAATAGATTAGTGACTTTTATTAGCTAATGCATTAATACAGTACAGCTAATGGTTTCAATTAAACTCCACTCACTTAACTCAATTGGGATCCAAGATTGACTCCTCATGGTACAAAGGGAGGGGGGAATGAAAGACCCAGAAACTAAATTAACTCCATGAAGAGATTCAGTAAGGTGCTGTCCTGGCTGGGCCTAACTTTCAGGTTTTCCATTTAGGCAGAAGGTAACCACCCTGACATATGGTTAGGTAAGGTGCCCACCCAAAGGCCGGAGTCACCTCCTAGCCTACACATGCCCAGAACATGCCTGAGGCCTGTCCATTCTGCTTTCTGCCCCAGCCAATCACAATAAAGACTACCTCATCTGCCTGGGGTTCCCCTAGCACCCATCTCCTCCCTGCCCCCAACCTTGCCCACCAAAATCCCAAGCCAATCAGAAAAATACTGTTGAAATCAACCAATCATGTACCCATCCCCTTCTTCTATGTTCAAATTCCAATAAAAACCCTATCCTCCCCCTACTCAGGGTCGTTGTATAGAACCACTGCGTTGGTGAAGTCAAGGGACCGAGCTTAAGCCCGAATATTAAAACAATGTCCTTGTCCTTGCATACGTGTTTGGTTCTCCTTGGTGGTCACTGGGGGTGCCGAGAACTGGGCATAACACTGGTGACTGAGTCAGAGCATAAGGCTTAGAAGGTCATAGGTCATAAGAGAAGCTAGCACTGTTCTTCAGGTAAATGGAGAAATTGTCCCAATTACATTGTCCACTAAATGGATATATTTATATCCATATGTTATGGCTGTTCTCATTTTTTGTTAGGGAAGCTTTTTGCAGGTGGTGGTGAATCCCAAGGAGTCTCAAGTTTCATAAAAGTGACAAGAAGTGATAGCCCAGTACCTAGCATTAGATGAGAAATATATATCACACCACCAGGGTGTAGGGAACATTGTAGAGGAGGTGGCTAAAAGAATATTAGTGCTAACCAGAGAAGCTTCTCTATGGTGTCAGCAATAAATAATGAGATTCCTAAAAATTCAGAGAAGTGATGAAAATAAGAGGTGAGGCTGCAGAGACTCAGAGCTAAATGAGACATATGTATGCCATATAAGGCCTAGGGAATATTGCATAAGAGGGTCAAAAAGAATGTAAAAGCCACTGGCTGGGAAGCAGTAATTCAAGGTACTATCTTCCAGATATGAACTAACAGATATATTCATGACCTCATAGTTCTTGTTATTACCCCCACAAAACCTACACAATATCAAGCTACTTGACATAGAGAATGAAGGAGGACAAAAGAATAAGACATCAAAACAGAAAAAGAACTACTTATCAAGAGGAAATGGCTCTGTGGAATAAGGGAAGGGAAAGGGGAACAAAAGAGATTAATAGGTGAGGAATGCGATTAAATTATAGTGCCTTCATGTATTAAGATCCCCAATTTTAAATAAATGTCAGCATGGAAAAATTAAAAATAAATATTTTAATGTTCTTTTTAACTTGTAAACTCATGAGAGCAAGGAAACATGTGTCAAAGTTCCTTTTGAAAACTATAGGAGGCAATAACATCTGCCTGGAACCTGCAACAGACAAGACTTTTCCCAAGGGGAGGGAGAGTCTTATTCTTCTCATGCTCATGCAAGCAACTCTAATTAAACTCAACGAGACACATGTGCATGTGCACATGTGCATGCGCACACACACACACAAGAAAGTGGGAAGGGGACTGTATAGAAAGAGGGGATTTAGCAGGACTGTAAGAATGATATCAAGGTAATAAGGGTAAATATGATCACAGTGCATTATGTACATGGATGGAATTGTCAAAATGAAATAAAATTCATGTCTTTTTAATTTTTACTTGTTCATTTGCATGTGTGTATTTATGAGCATATCAGATACTCTTGACACATCACATGAACTCCAGATACATGCACTACTTTTGGCTTCTGGCTTTGCAAGGGTATTGGGATATCAAACTCAAGCCAGCAGGCTTTACAACCAAGCACACTTAAATACTGTGCCATCTCCCCAGCCCTAAAATAAAAGTTTCAAAACTTATTCTAGCTAGGCGTGGAGGCACATGCCTCTAATCCTACCACTCAGGAGGCAGAGGTAGGAGGATTGCTGTGAGTTAGAAGCCACTCTGAGACTACATAATGAATTCTAGGTCAGCCTGGACTAGAATGAGACTCTACCTCAAACATAAAACTTGTTCTAGGGCTGGGGTGATGGCTCAGAGGATAAAGGTATGTTCTTGCAAAGCCTGCTGACTCCGTTCAGATTATATTCCCCAGTATCTACATAAAGTCTGATGCACAACATGGCTTATTAGTCTGGAGTTCATTTTCAGAGGCATCAGGCCCTGGCACACCCACAATCTCTCTCTCTCTCTCTCTCTCTCTCTCTCTCTCTCTCTCTCTCTCTCTCTCTCTCTCTCTCCCTCCCTCCCTCCCTCCCTCCCTCCCTCCCTCTAACAAATAAATAAATAAATTCTTTAAAATTTGGTCTTCAGGGGCTTGAGAGATTGCTTGGCAGTTAAGGTGCTTGCCTGCAAAACCTAAGGACTGATGTTCAACTTCCAGATCTCATGTAAACCCAACGCACAAAGGTAAGGCAAGTGCAAGGTCACACATGCTCACTAGATGTTGCAAATATCTGTACTGCAATTTTAGTGCCTGGGGCCCTAATGCACCAATTCTCAATCACATGCGAGCTCTTTCGAAAAGGAAAAAGAAAAAAAAATTGTTCTTCAGGATGGAGAAATAGCTTCCACGGTTAAAGGAACTTGCTTGCACAGCCTGATCACCTGGGTTCAATTCCCTTGTACCTATGTAAAGCCAGATGCATAAAATAGCACATATGTCTGGAATTTGAGTGTAGTCACAAAAGGTCCTGGTGTACCCATTCCTTCTCTCTCATTTTCTCTCCATGTTTGCCAATAAATAAATACCTTATTTTAAAAATTGTTCTACAACACCAAAGAAGAATAGGCAAAAGGAGGACAAGGAGGGGACTGAAGAAAATGTTTCTGAATAATCCCCAAAGGCTGATAGGGGACTGTAGCAGACAGCTACATGTTCCTTACATGAACTTCCAGACCAGGCATGGTTATGGAGGAAGGGATTTCTTTTTTAAAAAAAAATTTTTTTTGTTATTTATTTATTTATTTAATTTGAGAGCAACAGGCAGAGAGAGAAAGAGGCAGATAGATAGATAGAAAATGGGCATGCCAGGGCCTCCAGCCACTGCAAAGGACCTCCAGACACGTGTGCCCCTTGTGAATTTGGCTAACGTGGGTCCTGGGGAATTGAGCCTTGAACCGGGGTCCTTAACCGCTAAGCTATCTCTCCAGCCCAGGGATTTCTTTAAGACATAGGGAAAGTTCCATAATGGCAGAAGAAGCCGACCCACTTTTACAGGTCATAGCAGAAAGAGAAAAGCCATAGCCAAAACCCAAAAGTCACATCACCAGCACGGGCAAGCACATGTCTGGAACTCCAGGCAGAACTCAGGCACTTTGCATATCTTCAGACTGGAATTCCAAAGCCACCAACACACCTTAGGGATAGACCCTAAGGTCCATCCAGTGACACCTCCTTCAGGCAGGTGGTAATGGATCTAATATTACAAACCTTAATAAAATCCTGAATATATTGGGGGCCATACATTTAAACTAACAGGGGTTGAAACTTAAAGAAGGTACATATATGGTGAGTAAAAGTCAAAATTCTGGCCTCAAACTCACAGAGATCCTCCCACCTGTGCCTTCCAAGTGCTAGAATTAAAGGCATGCACCACCATGCCTGGCTTATGGTGACTTTTGTGTCACCCCAGTGGTCACAGCCATGAAACCAGAAGCTTCCCTAACCAAAAGTGAGAGTAGCATTAATATATGAGCATAAACATAAGTGCTTAGAGGGCAAGTTGGTGGGCATAATACATGTAGTTAGCCAGACAACAGTACTCATTACTCCCCTGGGGCTTATGATCTCTCCAGCCATAGACTTTTAAATAGGATTTCAGTACCAAGCATATATTCCCTCCTGTGGCATGGACCTTTATTCCAATCAGACAGCAGATGGTTTCCCCCATAACAGACATGCAACTCTTGCATTAGTTTGAACATTTGGCCTGGCTAGACAGCCATAGGGCTTGCAGGGCCTACTGCTGTTTAACACTGTTGATGACTTCTCTCTTCTAAGATTTTCCAGATTTCTGAAAGCTAGTCAACAAGGAGGAGGTTTCCAGCTGGAGAATGATCTTTAATTAGTATACATTTTGCAAAGACGATGGTCATTACAAATAGTAGTGTCCTCAGTGCTTCCAAGGGAAACCACATAGTATCAGACCCTGACCCATCCCTACATATAACACAACAGGTAAGGGATGGAATCAGAGATGCTAAGGTGCTCCTCCTAAGACACTTAGAGTAACCTCTATGAAGTCTTGACTGACTTCAACAGTAAAGAGAAAGGTTAACTTTGGCCACCCAGACAAACTACTACATAGTCTTAAGCACCCAAAAGGAAAGTATAACTACAAAAATAATTGATAATATTACAAAATAAAATTATACCAGTCTCCAAACAATATTCTCATCCTGGCCTGCTATAAGCAGGAAACCTGGTAATCTGCCTAGTGATCTACAAAAGCAGTCATTTAGATTGCCAGCTTCAACCAATTGAAAAGGCACCATACTCCAAAGGATTTCAAAGTCTGGGGTATTGTCAACTGGGTTCACCTGTCCAGGATTAGACTCTGTTTTCCTGAAAATCCTCAAAGTCACAGAAAATAAAGACCCCAAGGGTCAAAAATAAATGTATGAACCCTTGATCCTCAGTTTCTGCTGTTAAAATTATCCTTATGGCAATATCCTCATGTTCACTCTTGCATGTGCTCTAACATGCAAATACATTCTTGAATGACATTTACAAATCTTTTTTCAGGATAGCTTAGTGGTTAAGGCACTTTCCTACAAAGCCAAAGAACCCAGGTTCGACTCCTCAGGACCTGTGTAAGCCAGATGCACAAGGTGGCGCATGCATTTGGAGTTCATTTGCAGTGGCTGGAGGCCCTTGCATGCCCATTCTCTCCCTCTCTCTCTCTCTCTCTCTCTCTCTCTCTCTCTCTCTCTCTCTCAAATAAATAAAAAAAAAATTTTAACTTTCAATAATACCCTATTGCTGAAGACTCCACATGCTTGGGCTTCAAGGTCACTGAGAAATCTTGCTAGAAATGAACTGAAAATCTCCCTACATGCAGCTCCTTAACAGAGAGAGGTCATCAGTGGAGATAAACAACAGTGGACACTGCAAGCCTTAAGTTTGGCCAGCTAGGCCAAATGAGCCATCAGGTGCAAAAATGACATGTCTGTTATGAGGAAAACCAGCTGCTCTCTAATCGGTCTGGAGGCCCTCTCCACAGGAGGAAATGCATGCCTAATACTGAAAACCTGCAGCAGGAGAATTCATGATCCCTAGTGGTGTAATGACTGCTAGTGTCTGTCTAAATGCATGTATTATGCTCACCAAACTACCTGGGTAAGCACTTCTCTTAATGTTTGTATCCATATATTAATGCTACTTTCACTTTTGGCTAGAGAAGCTTTTCAGGTGGTGGTGAGATCTGGGATGACTCAAAAGGCACCATATTGCTGAGAAGAAGTGACAGGAGTGCTCAGCACTGAAACATCTCTACCATACCTTCAAAGTCTCGGGGTCCATTGCATAAGAGGTAACAGGAGAATGTAAAAGCCAAAGGAAGGATAGAACTTCTTACAAGTGCTCTCTTCTAGACACAAAATGGCCTGAATATCCATGGTGTCACAGTTGCCGGCACTACCTACACAAGACCAGTATAATAGGAGGAAAAGATGATGACATCAAAATAAAAAAGAGACTGATTGAGTGGGGGAGGAGATATGATGGAGAATGGAGTTGTGAAGGGAAAAATGAGGAGAGGGGAGGGAATTATGGTTTATTGTCTATAATTGTGGAAGTTATCAATAATAAAAATAAAAAATAGGGCTAGAGAGATGGCTTAGTGGTTCAGGCATTTGCCTGAAAAGCCAAAGGATCTCTAGGACCCACATAAACCGATGCATAAGGGGGGTGCATGCATACAGAGTTTGTTTGCAGTGGCTGGAGGCCTTGGTGTGCTCTCTCTCTCTCTCTCTCTCCCTCTCTCTCTCTTTCTCTCTCCCCCTCTTTCTCTCTCTCAAATAAATAAATATATTTAAAAAAATAAAAAATATAGCCAGACGTGGTGGTGCATATCTTTAATCCCAGCACTCTGGAAGCAGAGGTAGGAGGATTACCATGATTTTGAGGCCACCCTAAGTTTACATAGTGAATTCCAGGTCAGCCTGGACTAGAGTGAAATGCTACCTCAAAAAAAAAAAAAAATAAAATAAATAAAGTAAAAATTAAAAATGTAAATAAATAACCTTTCACGATGTCCTATTCCATCAAAAATGATTTATCTCTATGCTGCATGTTATCTCTCATATGTGATTCCTACCTTTGGTTTTCAGATGTGTTGGAGTAACAGTCAGAAAGGAAGCTATAAAGCGGCCCTGGGAAGGGGAAGAATGAAGAGGACTTAAGGGGAGGAAATAAAAAGTCAATATGTAAGTAGAGGGATGAATACTAGGGGTGAAAAGTGTCAAACAGGGGATAGGTGTAGAGACAAGCAGGGGTTGAGGAGGGTTAATATAACTGAAGATGTTATGAAAAAAGCTATATGGAAATTTATTTCTTTGATATTAAAAGTGTAAGTGAAAGAAGAAAGTTTCTGGAGAAGTACCCTGCAGAGGTGAACAAAACTGTGCCTAGAAGGCTGTGACAGGAAGATTCCAGTGCCCGAGTGCCAGAAGTGGGATTGCTCCCAGGGAGTTATTGGTCAGGGAGGCCTGTGAGGACCTCAAAACAATAATTGCCAATGTTCTTGGTTTCCCCCCAGAACTTAGCTGGAAATATCCTATTGCTGAAAATACCACATGCTTTTGTTGAGAAATCAAGCTGGAGCAGAGCTTGAAACTTCATCATTCCTGGGTAGTTATCACCGTGCTGGAAAGTGCGATGCAGCCTGCATCAGAAGAAATGTCATCAAGAATCTTAACCAACAGAGGGTCCTGTGAATACATAACCTGCCAGCCAGTTAAGATGTGACCACTATTGCTATAGTAGCATGACTCTTCCAGGGTAACCGACTGCTCTCTGATTGGGTTTGAGGCCTGCTCCACAGAAGGAAATTCACACCTGGTCCGGAAAACTTAGTCAAAAACCTTTGGCTGGGAATATTATAGGCCCTAAGGAGGAAGCTACTCATGTTGGCTAGCTAAATTGGTACACTGTGTCCATGAAATTGTCCTCTAAACATTTATGTTTATGCCCGTAGTGCTGCTCTCACCTTTAGTCAGAGAAGCTACTTTGTGCAGATGGTGGTGACTACTGGAGAGATTCAAAACTCATCAAAGTGCTATGAGTAAGTTACTATGCAGTGATCAGCACGAAATGGAACATCTACCTCCCCTCCAAGCCTTGGGAAACACTGTAGAAAAGAAAAAAGAAAGAAGAAAGAATGTAAGAACCAGAGTGCTTTGCAATGCTGTCAGATTGACATGAAATGGCCATTGCACTCATAACCTCACAGTGGCTGTCTTTATCTGCACTAGACCTGCATAATATTGGGTTTTTCAAAATTCCATTACAGATGATGGAGGAAGGCAAAAGGAGAAAAAAAAAGACATCAAAAGAGAAGGACTAATTGGAAAGAATGGACTCAGTTGAACAAAAGATGGTAATGTCACGAGATTATAATCAAAATACTTTATGTACATGCATCAAAATTGTCAGTAAGTTTTATTTATTATTTTATTTATTTGTTTGCAAGCAGAGCGATATAAGGGAAAGACAGACAGGCAGAGAGAATGGGCATGCCAGGGCCTCCAGCCATTGCAAATGAACTCCAGACACATGTGCCAGACTTTGTGCATCTTGCTATCCATGAGTACTGGGAAATTAAACTTGGAATGTTAGGTTTTTCAGGCAAGCACCTTAACTGATAAGCCATCTCTCTAGCCCTCAGAGAAATTATTTTTTAAAAGAGTATTTGTTGGGGATGAAGATATGGCTTAGCAGTTAAGGTGCTTGCCAGCAAAGCCAAAAAAGATCTAGGTTCAAGTCCCCAGTACCCATGTAAAGCCAGATGTACATGGTGGCACATGCACCTGGAGTTCATTTTCAGTGGCTAGAGGCCTTGTTGTACCTCTTTCTTTCTTTCTTTTTTCTTTCTTTCTTTCTTTCTTTCTTTCTTTCTTTCTTTCTCTCTCTCTCTCTCTCTCTCCCTTCCTTCCTTCCTTCCTTCCTTCCTTCCTTCCTTCCTTCCTTCCTTCCTTCCTTCATTCCTTCCTTTCTCTCTCCCTCTCATAAATAAATAAAATATAAAAATAAAAAATAATTTGTCTGAACAAATAAAATTCCTGCTCTTGGTCTCTTTTTAAAGTATAATTTATTGTACTTATTTGCAAGCAGAGAAAGAAAGAGAATGAGCATGTTAGAGCTTCTGGCCACTGAAAACGAATTCCAGACACGTGCACCACTTTGTGCATCTGACTTTATGTGGGTACTGAGAAACTGAACCTGGGCCATCAGGCTTTGAAAGCAAGAATCTTTATTTAACCACTGAGTCAATCTCTAGCCTTCACTCTTAGTTCAATGTCTTCCCTATTACTGATGGAAAAAAAAAATCTTCATCACAGCTTGGTCTGTCATATTCATTCTCAAGCTTGACCTATACCGCCTGTGTTTGATTCCAGTCTTCTAACTGCATATCCTTATTTTTGCATGTATATAGGTGTATACAATGTGGTATGCTGTGTGTGTTGTGGTGTGTTGTGTCTGCATGTGTATCCCTGCACTTGCCTGTGGTGGGCACAGTCACCAGTGGTGGCTGGAGGAGACTGTTGGGTGTCCTCCTACATTGCTCTTCTGCCCATTTTTTTTTTTTTTGCCTTTACAAATATCCTCATTTAATTTAAGCTCAAATATCTTGGAAATTTTTAGAATTATAAGAACAGGGCTGGAGAGATGGCTTAGCGGTTAAGCGCTTGCCTGTGAAGCCTAAGGACCCTGGTTCGAGGCTCAGTTCCCCAGGTCCCACGTTAGCCAGATGCACAAGGGGGCGCACGCATCTGGAGTTCATTTGCAGAGGCTGGAAGCCCTGGCGCGCCCATTCTCTCTCTCTCCCTCTATCTGTCTTTCTCTCTGTGTCTGTCGCTCTCAAATAAATAAATAAATAATTTTTTAAAAAAAAGAATTATAAGAACATAAACAATATAGTGCACACCATAATATCTTAAGATAAAGTTGAAAGATTTGGAGTATGCAGTCATTTTTAATTTTAACAAAATAGATAATTTCATATTACATTGAGTGCCAAGTCTATCCACTCATTGTTGATAAAGTTTTAGAAACATTTTCTATAAAATTGCAGTATTTGACTGAGAACTAAACCATTATAACATTTCTACAGGTCCAGAATCCCCAACATTACCCCCAATATTATTTTGATAAACTTGAAAAATACAGAAAAGTACAAAAAATAAGACAAGATATCCATATACCACAACTGAGAATTAGCCAGTATCTTTATATATTTACTTGCAGTCTTTATGAGAAATGGATGTTTATATAAAAAGCTGAAGTCCCCTTCCCACCCACCTCCCTCATTTATTCCACTCCCTTCTCCAATCTTCACAGGCCACCATTGAAGAGTTTGGTCTGTATCCTTCTGACTTATCTCAAAAACATTTACATACATATGTGTATCCATTACCAATATAAAGTACAGAGTTAGATGAAGAAAAATTAAATTTTACAGAAAGTCACTGTACTATATTCTGCAACTTGAGTCTCCTTCCCCATCATTTCTAGTAGCTTTCTACATGTTGATCTCACTGGTTGCATTTTTACAGATATATGCATAGAATTCCACCTTGAAAATTTTCCATTCTGTTCCTGCCAGGAATTTCAGTTCTTCTCAAATATTTGGCTACTCTAGATCAAGCCACTGTAAATTTCCTGGTATCTAATTCCTGAGCTCATAAGAACTGCTAAGTACTTTTAAATGGTTCAAAGAATGTTTCCTTCCTCCCAAGGTCATGATTATACCATTTTCATATTCTGTTTTCAATCTCCATAGAGTGTAATTTTTAGTTCAAGGTGTACACTTTCCTCCTCAGAACAAGTTTATTTCCAAACATTGTCTTGGTATTCCCTCCTGATGCCTTTGCTCACATATTCTAAATTGTAGTAAATGCATAGGTCACATTCTGGAATCTCTCAATTCTCTTGAATCAATAAAAGTTTGATATTTGTTGGTGGTCATATATTTGTCTCTTAAAACAAGTTACTTCCTACAAGGGTAAAGCTCTCCAGATCTATGTTGGAAGCAATTAGCAGCTATTGTCTGATCCTGATTTGAGAGGAAGCATGTGTCAGAATTTTCACATGGGTTTTTTGGTTTGCTGTGGGTTTTTCTCATTGGTCACATGCTTATAATCACACAAATATCTTTATCTTCACTATATACTCTGCTATCCATGATTTTTAGCATTTGTTAAAGTTCACCTAATTTGTGGTATTTTGTCTCAGAATGACTGAATGATCCACTGTGAGGTATAAATTATTAATGAACACTTCCCCATAGTAAACATTTTTAAGTTTTTTAATGAGTATGGATTTTCTGGTGTCTAATATGGTGTGACTTCTGGCTGAAAGCCTTCCCACACTCACTGAACTGGTAAGGCTTCTTACCTGTATGTAGTCTCAAGTGCAGAGCGAGGGTGGAGAACTGAGAAAACACTTTCCCACATTCATTACAACCGTAGGGCTTCTCACCTGTATGGCTCCTCACATGCACTGTGAGAGATGAACTCTGAGAAAAGGCTTTGCCGCATACATTGCATTCATAAGGTTTGTCACCTGAATGAATTCTCACATGCACAATAAGTGATGTTCGTTGAGAAAAGGATTTTCCACATTCATTACATTCATAGGGTTTCTCACCAGTGTGAATGTTTTGATGCTTTATGAGGTACTTCTTCTGGCCAAAAGCTGTTCCACATTCATTACATTTAAAGGGTTTCTCTCCAATATGAATTTTCTCATGCTCAGTAAGGTTTGATTTGCCACTGAAGGTTTTTCCACACTCCTTACATATGAAAGGTTTCTCTCCTGTGTGAGTTCTCTGATGCCTAATGAGGTTGGACTTCTGAATGAAAGCTTTACCACAATCTTTGCATTCAAAAGGTTTCTCTCCAGTGTGAATTTTCTGATGGGTAAGCAGGTTTTCCTTCTGGCTAAAGCATTTTCCACAATCACTGCATTCAAAAAGCTTCTCTCCAGTATGAGTGTTCTGATGCTTAATCACATATTGCTTTTGGCTAAAGGCTTTTCCACATTCATTACATTCAAAGGGTTTCTCTCTATTATGAAAATGCTCATGTTCTGTGAGATTTGATTTGTGGCTGAAGATTTTCCCACATATTTTACAGGCAAAGGGGTTTCCCCCACTGTAAATTCTCTGCTGACTGAGGTGTGACATCTGAATGGAAGTTTTTCCACATTCACAAGGTTGGTCTCCAATATGAAATATTTGAGAAATAAGGATTTCCTCTGAGCTGAGGATATTTCCACATTCTTAAGTTCTAAGGCTTCTGTGTCTGACCTCTCACTCAAATGCAGGGTTTGAATGATTGCATAACTATATCAGTGCAAACTTTTCTAGTAGGTTTTCTAATATTCAATATTCTTTGCCACATACACCTGGTTTCTCCCCAGAGTAAGCTTTCAGATGCTCTGAGATATGTCATCTAGCAACAGGCTTTTCAACATTCCTCAGGAGCACAGGGCTTCTCAGCATGACTTCTATGTTCAGTGAGAGGAGAGACATGTGAGAAAATGTTTCCCCACATTTGATAGGTTCATAAGCTTTTTTTTCAATGGGAGTACTCTGCTATCAGATAGAGTGTACACTTTTTAAAAAAGGAAGGTATTCCCACCCTGTTTCTTATTTCAGGAGTAAGCTATGGCAGAGGGTTTTCAAACTAATAAAACTGATGATTTTTTCCCTCAATCAACTTCTTTCCTGCTTACATGCAAACTGTATTTCAAGCTCAAAGCTTCGAAAAGGTTTTTCCCTTTCAAGAAATGAAGTTTGTTCTGAGGAGTGTGGATTCAATACTCTTTTCCTTGGTTGGTAACCTCCCAGATCTTGATATCACTTGATGTGCTCATTTTCTCAAGCTTCTTCCAGACAGGATTCCTTTTCACTTCTTTCTCCACCTTCCACACTGTCTTCTGGCTTCAATAAAACGTCACATGCAGTTTGGTCTCTCCTACTTGGACGCCACGTGGACCCAAGGCTGCACTGACCCACGGACAAAGACCAAAATCTCTTCTGCCCATTCTTACTTGAGCTTTCCTCTGTCATCACAAAGTTTCCCCTTGAGACTATAAGCCCAAATAATAACCTTTCCTCCCATAAGCAGTTTTTGGCTAGGTGTTTTGTCCCAACAGTGAGAAGGTGACTACACCTTCCCTTTAGAAGACCTTCAGCTTCTCCCTCCTTTGGTAGCTTCTCCTTCTACTCTCCTCTCTAGCAATTTCCATGGGGAGCAAAACTCTATACTGAAAGAGAAAGTTGTTTGACTCCCTTTAAGATAAAACCCAGGGAGAAAGGAGACCCAGACACTGTTTATACTCCCTGGACAAAAAGTGAACTAAAAATCTTTGCTTCTGGGATTCCATGATCGATACCAGGACCTTCTAGGATATGCTAAAGAATTTCAGATGACCCTATTGACTTACAAACCAGAATTTTCTGACTGTATCAACTAATTCAATTAGTGACTTCATGAAGCAAAACAAAAGAATGGTTTCATTTGACAGAATGAAAGATCTTTCTTGAAGATTTAACAAAAATAAAATGGTGCTAAAAATGTCTACTGTGGGCTGAAGAGATAGCTTAGCAGTTAAGCATTTGTGAAGTCTACGGAACCCAGTTCGAGGCTTGATTCCCCAGGATCCACCTAAGCCAGATTCACAAGGTGGTGCATGCATCTGGAGTTCATTTGCAATAGCAGGAAGCCCTGGAGCACCCATTCTCTCTCCCTCTATCTGCTTCTTTCTCTGTCTGTTGCTCTCAAATAAATAAACAAAAATAAACAAGAAAATGTCTACTGTGAATTACAAAAGTGCCTCTGTGCTGTGGTACAAAATTATTACCAATAATTATTGACTGGGCCAAAATATAACAGCACAGGATAAGGCCTGGGGAAACTATACCTGACTTCTATATAAGATATGAAAATATGTTTAAACAACACTCAGGAATTTCATCTGAGAACTTTGAAGATCACCAAAGTGATGCCCTACTAAATTCTACATTTCTGAAAGGATTAGAAGATGAATTGGTAACTCTGGTCAAACAGAACAATTCAAGATGGGTGTTACTCCTCACAAAATGTCCATGTTAACTTAGCAGAGCAACTTTCACGAACTATTATACAAAAAGGAAAGGAGATTATTACCAAAATTATGAACTTATAGTTAAAACAATCTCCCAGGCAAAGAGACCTATTAATTCCTTCCATGTTGAAAGGAACAAAGTTATTCCTAACTATTACAAAAGTCCTGGCTGTTGCAGTTACCTTCTCATTGCTAGGATAAAGCATAAGACCAAAAACAGCTGATAGGAGAAAAGTTTCTTTTTCATTATTTTGGCTTACAGAAACTTTCATGATTGTAAGAGGGAAGCATGGCATGAGCAGATACTGGACCTCACCTCTGTCACATCAGGTGGAAAACAGCAAGAGGAGAGTGGGCCATACTCTGGCAAGGAGGATCTGGCCATAATTTCCCTAAGCCTTCCTCTGGCAACACACCTCCTCCAGCAAGATTTCACTGTGAAAATTGCTATAAATTGTGACTAAGCATTCAAAACACAGAATTTTATGGGAGGCATTTATTTGTTTCAGACCACTACATTCTGCGCCAGCTCCCTTGAACTTACAGACATCCATGACCCAAAATGCAAAGCCTTCAGTCCAACTTTAAAAGTCCCCATGTTTGTTTGTTTTTTTTTTTATCAATCCCAACACTATCAAACATTCCCATAATCCAAGGACTTTTTTATGCTAAGGAACAGACTTTATTTATTTTCCCAAAACACTAAAACAGCACATGGCATAGTAACTTAGCACACAGTATAAATGATGTATGCAATGCATTATCCCTTAAATGGCTGATTTTAACTCCGAGTTCAGGAGTCCTAAAAAAATTATGCATTCTTAAATGAATGACCTTTATTAAAGTTATCAACAAACAACAAAGGGGAGTTACTTTAAAAATCTTAATATAAAAGAGACCTCAATTCCTAGGACCTGGAAACTGTCACGGAAATACTTGATTTGCTTTTCTATTATCTGTGCTATGGAAAAATAGACTCATTGTTCCTTCATACTCAGGAGAACCATGTTGGGACTCCTAGCTTGAGAAGATGATTCCAGGGTTAATATTGCAACGTCACCATAAATGTCCCCATGTAAACTGCTTCAAGTGGAGGGAGGGAAAGGAGAGGAAATTTTGCTATAGGTCAGAGTTATTCTATGAAATGCAGACATGGTAACAGCTCACTGTGAACTGAGCAAAGCTTGCATAATAAAAAGTAGAGCAGGTAGACAGAAAAATCCACTCCCATTAGGCATCAGAGACCGGCAGAGATGGACGGTGTCTGGGACAGTAGCCCTTTAGAACGGAGATCTGAGATGATACATAAAGAACCTCACGTGAAGTCACTGCACTCTCACTGGACATCATGCTGGATACATCATCATCTACAGAAAGCGTTTCTCAGTCCTGAGCCTCTTCCCAGCACAACTTAAAACATGCTCGACAATTTCTTTCTGCACCAACCAGCAAGGTCCGTCTAGTCATCCACATGGATGCCAGGGAGCTGGGACTGGATCACTGTGCTCTACGCATCCTGGCTCAAGGCAAAAGAAATCCTCCTAAGACAGCTTTTAAAATTAACCTCCTGTTTTTATTGTTCTCCTGTACCTTAACTATGGCATGAGAGATTTGCTAATTCCAAAGGTTGTAAAGCCAGTAGCCCCAGTATTATCTGGAGATCATTTGAAGTACTTTTTATACTTGAAACAATTTTCTTGCAGCCTATTGTCTGCTCTGAAAACAAGGGCTTTAATAGGGTAAGGAGAAAACATCTTGTCTCATCTTCTAGGAGAACTTCAGAAAGGTCGCCTGGCATCCAGAGCATATCAGAATGCAGACAAGACAGTTCTAACTCAGGAAAAGCCCTTGGCAGTTCACACTTAAAGAATCCCACATCCCATGGTTTGGGGTGGCCTGGCCATCCCAACACTCAGGGCTTTCCTTTGGGATACTATCAATCCAAGGACTTTTAACTGTGAACCTGTAAAACCAAAAAAACACAAAATAGCACAGAGTGAACATTCATACCACAAAAGATAGTAGTGCAAGGAAAGACTGAACAAATGCAAGATCTAAAACAAACAGGAAAAATATAAAGTCCTGTAGTTCTATTTCTACCTGAGGTCCACAGTGAAGACTCTGGGGTTCCAGTTCTACCTCTCCAAGCCCAGGGAAATCTTCATCCTGAGCCCCAGCTCTCTATGGCAGCTGTCTCACAATCCTTATGTCTATGATTCCCAGGGTCTCCAGTGCAACCCATGGTTCATCCTCATGGCTCCACTGAGGTGGGGAAGGGGGATTCCAACCTTACCTCACATCATCCAGTGGCCATTTTCAAAAGTACTACATTGCAAATCCAAAACCCTTTCTCTTCTGCTTTTGTTATACTCCCACAAACGTAATAAAGCCTACCTTTGAAAAGCAGAAAAACTCTTTCACCATTCTGGATCCCTACTTTCAAAAGGGTCGCCAGCATTCTTCCTGCTGTCCCAATGTGGTATAGCTGGCCCAATCTCAATGGTGGTTGTCTCTAGAGAAATTGAAACTGAATGGGGCTTCTGTCTCCTGCCTGAAACTTTCATTTTTCTGTCATGTACTTCTGCTCTAGGTTCAGCCATTACTTTTAAATGTAGTTTTGCGTAAGTTCTCAGGACAAAGGAAGAGCACAGCCAGCTTCTCACACAGTCTCTAGCCCAGTCCAGACAAAGTTCTCTTTCCCTTCTTAAGCCAAGTCTCACAGTCCACCATTCTTATTGCACTTAGGTCTTTCAAATTTGACCATAATTGTCCATCAAACTCCACTTACAGCACTGCAAAGCATCTCTTCGGCCTACCACATTACTACTACAAATCAGTTCCAAACAACCAAAGCCACATAATGTTTTCTAGTAATAATGACCCCATCCACTGGTACTAATTTTTCTGTTGTAGTTACCTTCTCGTTGCTTGCATGAAAAACCCAACAAAAAGCAACTGATGGAAGAAAAGTGTTTATTCTGACTTACAGTCTCAAGGGGAAGCTCCATGATGGCAAGGGAAAGCATAACATGAGAAGAGACTGGACATCACCTCTGCCACAGCAGGTGGAAAGTACCATAAGGAGAGTGGGCCCAACTCTGGCAAGCAGGAACTGGCTATAACAACCTAAACTAGGCCTCAACAATACAGCATCTCCAGCAATGCTCCACCTCCCAAACTGCTATCAGCTGCAAACTAAGCATTCAGAACATATGAGTTTATGGGAGACATCTGATACAATTCAAACCACCACACTGGCTAGTTTAAGATGTAGTGTAAGAAATTTAAAGGAGTACTCTCTGCCAAGAGAAAAGCCAATCCCATTTCTGGGAATCTTGCTCATGCCCCCTCTTGGGCATGAGTTCTGTCTCTCTTTACCCTCTGGTCTATAGACTTCAATTTTTTGAATTCATATGACACCCAGAGATAGCCCAAAATTCCAATATCATATTGATATATTGGCATATGATATTGGTGCATTGGTAAGGAATCCCAATTCCTTTTGTAATTATATATATTACATATATTCTAGTCTTATATCCCCTCATCCCCAGACCCCATTTCCCTGAAGACATTCTTAGTAGAATCCTTGAAGTTCACTGTGGGGTAATTAAGACCTCTGCCAGTTTCTGGGGTTTAGCTGTGCCTCAGGATATTTCTACCACCCTGTGGCTCTTACAATCTTCCTGGCTCCTCTTCCACAACAATCTCTGAGCATTGGCAGGTATGTTAGCAGTCTGTTTAAGTGTTGCATTCTCTGTAGCCTATGTATTTATATTAGGAAGTATTTAAGTTCTCCTTCATGTTTGTTGTTATATCCCTGCAGATGGTTGTCAGGCCAGCATTAAGAGCAATACTCATGAAGCTGCTTCATCTGCAGTTTTGTCTGGGCCCTGGTAAATGTGATAGAGGTGGCACATCTCATGATGAGCAGTCAGTGTCTTTTCTTGTCAAATTGATGGATCTTGGGTATCCCTAGTATTCTCTTCCATCTGTAAAATAAAACAAATTCTCCTAACAAAGGTGAGAGTAGCTTTGATTAAAGGGGATGTGCTTATAATTTTGAGAAACATTTTTATGAGGATACCTTCTCAACTTGTCCAGAGAACAATGGGGCCTTCTTGCTGAAAGTTGTGAGTTTCCTGCTTGTGGGGTGCTGATTTGGTACTCAGTCCTAGTTATTAGTTGTCTCCCATTTACAGTGCCTCATTTCCAGTTGGAGGGCATTTGGTTACCCACAAAAGCTGTGTGCCACTATTTCATAAGTGTGTACTTCTTGTCCAGTGGAATATTGTGTGGCTTTCAGGGTCTCCTGCTTATTTGTACTGTTGGTGACCATTTTCACATGCTGGTTAGAATTATTGGACTTAGAGATTTGCCACTAACTAGAGTTGTTGGACTTGGAGCTACAGAGTTTGATGTTTGCCCTGGTTGTTTTAAATCTTATATTGGCTGAATATTTCTTTGCTATGCCCAATGCCATCTTTTCCAATGTGAGTGTTTATTCTGTGCCATTATGGGTTGGGGGGGATGTTTTCATATTATGGCTCAGTTAAAAGATCTTGGACTAAGGGGATGTTTGAACATCATTGGGATTGATAAAAACTATGGGGATTTTTAAAGTTGGACTGAATGCATTATGTTTTATATCATGTATGGATATCAGTTTATGGGGGCCGAGGGCAGAATGTGATGGTTTGATCCAGGTGTCCTCCATAAACTTAGGTGTTCTGAATGCTAGGTTCCCAGCTGATGGAGATTTGGCAATTAATGCCTCCTGGAGGGAGTGTGTTGTTGGGGGGTGGGCTTATGGGTATTAAAGCCACTTTCCCCTTGCCAGTGTTTGGCACACCCTCCTATTCCTGTTTTCCACCTTATGTGTGCTAGGGTATGATGTCCACCCTCTGCTCGTGCCATTGTTTTCCCTTGCCATCATGGAGCTTCCCCTTGAGTCTGTAAGCCAAAATAAAACTCTTTTTCGCAGAAGCTGCTCTTAGCTGGGTGATTTATACCAGCAATATGAACCTGACTGCAATAACTATGTAGTCTCAGGGTGGCCCCATACTCATAGCAATCCACCTCCCAAGTGCTGAGATTAAAGGTGTGCACCACTACACCCAGCTCATCTAACTTCTTATGTGATATTTTTGCTGTCTTCTTCAAACATTTCCCTGGTATGCTATAATGCTGTTTGTCCTTTACTCCCTTAACCAGATAAATTAGAAGAGGATAAACATGACTGTACTCAAATAACCAATACAGATTTTTCCCTCTAGGAGAGATTTACTTGAAACAGCCATTGAAATGCAGAATTAATGTTATTTCTATTTACTAGACAAATAAGAACATTTTCAGTCAGGATATTCAGTTACCTCCATTCTTGATACACTCAAGAGAGCTCATTTGCCTGGGGTTAAATCTGCTCATATAGCTGCACTCATAGCTTGAACTAAGCATGCCACTTAGCAGAAAACAAAACAGACAATATTTATACTGATAGTTGTTATGTATTTGAACTGGTGCATGGCTATGGTATGCTCTGGAAGCAAACAGGAATCCTAACATCCTCTGGTCAGCCTATTTGAAATAGTCAACAAATCTCTGAATTGCTAAATGTTATCCATTTGCCATCATTAAAACACCAGAACATTTAAAAATAGATAATAAACAAGCAAAAGGCAATAATCTGGCTTGTGAAGCAGCAAAAGGGTTGCACTATGTGAGAGTGCTCACCCTGAAAGAATCTGTTCTGAGCTGGGCGTGGTGGCGCACGCCTTTGATCCAAGCACTCAGGAGGCAGAGGTAGGAGAATCACTGTGAGTTCAAGGCCACTCTGAGACTACACAGTGAATTCCAGTTCACCCTGGGCTAGAGTGAAACCCTACCTTGAAAAAACCAAAAATAAAAAGTCTGTTCTGTTCATTCTGCCCACTATACCTCTGACCTCCTTCTGGCACAATACATGGTGCCACTGGAAGAAAAAAAAGACACATGACAAGAGAAGGGTTGCAATTTAAATTCCCAAAGTAATCTTTGGTTGGGACCTAATAAGAAGCCCATAATATCCTAAATGCCCAACTGCCTGTCCTGGAATATGTATATAATTTCACTCATTGAGCACCAGAAAAAGTAGCCTCTTGGGATAAAGAATATTTTGGGGGCTGGAGAGATGGCTTAGTGGTTAAGCGCTTGCCTGTGAAGCCTAAGGACCCTGGTTCGAGGCTCGATTCCCCAGGACCCACGTTAGCCAGATGCACAAGGGGTGCACGCGTCTGGAGTTCGTTTGCAGTGGCTGGAGGCCCTGGCGCGCCCATTCTCTCTCTCTCTCTATCTCTATCTGCCTCTTTCTCTCTGTGTCTGTTGCTCTCAAATAAATAAGTAAAATAAACAAAAAAAATTTTTTTAAAAAAAAAAGAATATTTTTGGAAAACCTCTCCAACAATAGCTCATAAGGTATATTCAGAATGATTTGTCTCAAACACAACTCTAATAAACGGGACATGAAGACATTTTCCTTTACCAAATGGTCTATTTGAAATCTGGCAATTACACTTTATCCAATTACTTCAGATACAAAGATATAAATATGCCTTCATGTTCATTTGTAGGTTTTTACAATTGAGTTGAAGGTTTCCCTTGTCTAAAAGCCACTGTTTTAGCAGTAGGAAAAATTATAAAAAATTGTTCCTAGTAGGGGCATTCCTGCTGAAAAACATAGTGATCATGGAATCACTTTTTGGACAAATGTTTAAGCCTTTGTAAACAATTTGGCCTATTTGATAACATTTTCACTGTGCTTGCCATTTGTTCTAGTTAACTTGTTGATGCTGGGATAAAGCACCTGACCAATGCAGCTGATGGGAGGAAAGTTTTTCATTTTGGTTTACAGTATCCAGGAGAAGTTCCATGGTGGCAGGGGAAAGCATGGCATGAGCAGAGGTTGGACATCACCTCTGCCACAGCAGGTGGAAAAATAACATCAAGAGAGTGAGCCAAACTAACCGTGGCAAGCTAGTAACTAATAACCTTCAAGGTCGGTCGGTGGACGCAGGGGAGTTCAGTGGCTCCCTCGCTCGCTCGCTCGGAGGTGCTCACGGGCTGCATTCCATCCGTACCTCGCTCTCCCTGGAAAGGGAGGGAGGCTTCGTGGATCCGGAGCAAGCCTCTGCTGCAGCAGTCAGCTCGAAGTCGCTAGGACTTCTCTCAAACTTGTGTGCTGAGGACACTCAGATGTTGGCCTCAGCTCCTAGGCTGAACTCAGCAGATTGGCTCATCAAAAGTAATGTATTGAGACAAAGGAAAGGATCTGCCAGAAAGCAACATCTATTACCCTGGGCTTGGCAGCAAGGAAGAGGACAAGTAGTGGAATTCCTGCAATCTGAAAAGCACACTGAAAGGTGACATAGAAGCTGAACAATGGGCGGTGGAGAGAGGTATAACATTCCAGCCCCTCAATCTAGAAATGTTAGTAAGAGCCAACAGCAACTTACTAGACAGAAGACTAAGGATCAGAATTCCCAAATGAAGATTGTTCACAAGAAAAATAACAAGGACACAGTTACAACTCATCAGCAGCTGCATGGCAGGCCATGCATAATGGCGGGAAGAACAATTTTTCTAGTAATCCAAACTGGAACTCTAGCCTATCAAGTTCCAGTTTGCTTTTTAAGTCTCAAGCTAACCAGAACTATGCTGGAGCCAAATGTAGTGAGCCACCATCACCAAGTGTTCTTCCCAAGCCACCAAGCCACTGGGTTCTAGTTTCATTTAATCCTTCTGATAAGGAAATAATGACATTTCAACTTAAAACCTTACTTTAAAGTACACGTTTAAGATGAAGTGCTAATATTTAAATTTATCAATGTTTACATAGTCATGAATTGGTCTGAACAAAATTGGCTTAAGGAGGTAAAACTTATAATTTACAAGTATAATCAAGACTATCTCATTTATTTTATCTGCTGTGTGCATGGTGACATCTTGGTGCAATTTAAATAATTGTATTTGATAGGATTGCCAATAAAGTAAATTCAAGTGAACCATTTAGGTTGATTTGGGAATTTTTAAATTTAAAATTGTGGAGACAGTAGTTTATAGTCAGTCAGGTAATAGGTTTCTAGCTGAAATATATAGGGACTCAAAAATAATGTAGACATTAGGAAATTAAACGTCCTAGAGGCACCTAAACTGCCAAAAGAAAATGAACTTTTACTGAAGATCTCATTTTACTAAATTGTACTCACTAATTGGTGCATGTGTGAAGGTCAGTCAGGGCTTGCTAGAACAAAGCAGTCTGTGTCCAAGTGGCCCTGTTTTTTGCATCTCACTCTAGCCAGGCTGGCCCTGAACTCAGTGATCCTACCTCAGCCTCCCAAGTGCGCTGGGATTAAAGGTGTGTGCCACCATGCCTGCCTGGCTTTGTCCGTTTCTTAAGTATAGTGGATATGCATCTGCCTGCAGACGGACTAATTTTTTTAAAACTGTCTTAAGTACCTAGAGAAGAAAGAGCCATGTGAATATATGTAATAAGCTTTAACATATGTAAAGTTTTCTTTCATCCTACAAAAAGACTATTTTTAGTATTAATTTGCTGGATATGTGACCATGGACTTTTTTTTTCTGCTAGGGCCTAATTTTAAAGGTCCCCAATTATTTTAAAGGAGCTTACCCTCATGCTAAAGTGTATGTACAATTGATTTGGTTTTAAGCTACATATCAAAGTAAAACCTAATATTAAGCTTATATTAAAATATTTAAGCTGCTAAGACATTTCCTATTTTTGAGATTTAAAATGCAGTACAGGATTTCCACTATATTCCCCCATCTTTAAACCCAAAGATTCACTTTTGCTCTCACCAATCTTGATGAGACAGTGCTCGGTTCCAGTGGCTCTGATGCTTTTGGTGATTAAGTGCAATTTAGGGAGACTAAGGCAAAAGGTGTAATCTCAACCCAAAGGGTAAAAATACTAATGCTTCTAATTTGATACCCGTATTTTGCTGTTAACAAGGAAAATTAGCTAAGTTGTAATTTTCCAAATTCTGATGCGATGTGGAAATCTTAATAAGCAAGGTAAAAGTAGATTAAAGAAACCAAGGAATACTTCCAAGAGTGGGAGGGGTCCTCAAAAGAAAGGACAGGGTTACTTAATGCATATGATGTGAGTTTGAACCATGAAATTAAAAAAATAAATTCTGAAAAAAAAAAAAACCTTCAAGATCCACCCCCAGAAACACACCTCTTCCTGCAAGACTCCACCTACCAAATTGCTACCAACTGGGAACAAAGCATTCAGAACACATGCATTTTTGTGGTACATCTGATTCAAACTACCACGTTACACCCCTGGTCCCCATAAACTGATGACCATCCATGGTGTAAAATGCATTTAGTCCAAAAAGTCCTCATAGTTTTTATCAATCCCACTACTACTTAAACATCTCCATAGTCCAAGATCTCTAAACCATGAGCCTGTAAGAACCAAAACACATAATGGCAAAGAGTAATCATTAATATTGCAAGGAAAGATTGAACCAATGCAAGATCTAAAACAAACAGAGAAGCCATATAATTCTGTATCCCAAATCCAACATCTGAAACCAGTGACAAAGTCTTTGGAGTTCCAATTCCACCCTTCTAGCTGAGCTGATTACAGCCTGGGGAAAACCAGAAGCTGTCTTTGGCAGCTGTCTCACTGCCCTGGTATATCAAAATGTAAGGTCTCTGCTGCAACCCACATTTCATCCTCATGGCTCCATCAAGCCTCCACACAAGGACTCCAGTAACCCTGCCTCACATCACATAGCAACTAAAACAAGCTCATTGTATATCCTTCTCCTCATACAAGTCCACTGCTCAAGTTTTTAGGACACAGGCATAACACAGGTATCCTCTTCCACAAACTGTCTCTAAGCCTAGTCTGGGAAAAGCTCTTTCTTCCCCTCAAAAGCCAAGCCTACACAGTTCACAGTTTTCACTGCATTTAGGTCTTTCAACTTTCTCACCAGAATGGTCTTAAAGCTCTGCCATACTGGGGCTATAGAGTGAGTCTCAGGTCAGCCTGGGCTAGAACTAGACCCTGCCTTGAGAGATAGTAATGGTGGAACAAAGACCAAAGGGCCATGGCACAGAAATAATGAATGTTTTGGGCAGAAGATTGTAGCCCACTTCAGCTGCAATTGTTTGAAAGATTGCTACCATTGAGATTGGGCCAGCTGTTATATATTAGAACAATAGGAAAAATGCTAAAGCAGTTTTACTATTCTTTAAATTTGACCGTATTCCCCCCGAATTAACAATTCGGGTAGCCTACCAGTATTGTGGAAGTATGAAAACTAGGAAAAAAGAGGGTCATGGATATGCACCATAGTATTTTAGAGAAGACCACTGGGCAATATGAGGCAGGGCCATTAGAATCCCTGCATGGAGATTTGATGGAGCCATGGCATGGATGAACCATGGATTGCAGAGGAGATCCTAGGATTTTAGAGATGTCAAGACTACAGAAAAGCCACCAAGAGAGTTGCCAGCTCAGGATGGAGTTTTCTCCCAGGCTGTGGCCAGTCAAGCTAGAGGAGCAGAATTGTAATCACTGCCACTTTAGCACTGGTTACAGATATTAGGCTTGGTACTACAGAATTTGATATTTTCCTTGTTTGTTTTAGATCTTGAACTTGTTCAATCTTTCCTTGATATGCCAGTGCCATCTTTTGCAGTGTGGATGCTTACTCTGTGCCATTATATGTATTTAACTTGTATTTTAATTTTATAGGCTTACAGTTCAGAGACTGCCTTTAGTCTCAGCTGAGACCTTGAGCTTTGAACTTTTGAATAGTGTTGGGATTTATTTAAAAACCGTGGGGACTTGTAAAGGTAGACAGAATGCATTTTTTACACCCTTATGTGCTTATAAGTTTTGGAGATCCAGGGCCAGAATATGGTAGTTTGAATAAGATGTCCCCCATAAGCTCCTATGCACTGAATTCTTGATCCTCAGCCTGTGGCAATTTATTTATAAAGTGAAGCCTTCCTGGAAGATATACATTTCTGGAGGTGGACACTGATCCTGAGGAGAGAATCAGCCCATCGCACCTCACCAGGGCCCCAGCTGAAACCATAGAGTAATTGGGGAAATGAGCAAGAGTGCTGCTTTCTTGGTGAACCTGGTACCATCACAAAGGTGAAGGAGATAGACACAGAGAACACTCAACTACTACTAAACCAGATATCCAGAGACACAGAGGCTCCCAAGACCTCATCACTGAAGAAGACCTAAAACAAGCCCAACATGGCTCAGGGAAATTCATTGAAGAGGGGGCATAAAGATTGTTAGAGCCACATGTTGGGACATTGTACACAGAGGCATTGCCTTTTACCCATAACTAATAGCTAACCCCACAGTGCACAACCAACATTCCCCAAGGAGGAGGGCTCCTGCAAAGGGGGGAGTACAGGGAATAGGTTAACAATAGTACCAGCATGGCTATATACACATTGTGTACATAACTAATTACACACACACACACACACACACACACACACACATATAATATATATACACACATACATACATACATACCCACACATATACAATTTAAAAGCTGGGGAAATAGCTCAGCAGTTAAAGATATGTGTTTGCAAAGTCTGCTGACCCAGATTCAATTCTTCAGGACCCATGCAAAGCCAGATGCGCAAAATGGTACATGCATCGGGAGCTCATTTTCAGTGGCAAGAGGCTCTAGTGCCTATTCACACACACACGCTCTCCCTCTCTCTCTCTCTCTCTCTCTCTCTCTCTCTGTCTGTCTGTCTCTTTCTCTCTTTCTCTCCTCCCAAACATTTTTTAAACTTCATTAAATTGTCAACATAAAATAAGAGACAATCTAAATCTGTGTTCCTGAGCCATGGTCACTCATTTTTGGCTCCAGAATAAGATATCTCTTATTCCTTTTGAGGTGAGCACTATTTGTATTAACATATCTTATCAGATTATAGCACCTTTTGAGCTTTCCTATAATCTCAATTATCAAAGAGAAGAACAAAGAGAAGAGGAAGCCCCTTAGAGTCCCATTGAACAATGGAATTCCAAAAGGCTTCTAAATTCCAATATGGGTCACCACCAGGACACTTGAATATGACTATCTCTCTTAGAGCAGCCCACACACATGCTCTCAGATGTGTTTTCATTCTTTTTCTGAGTGCCCTTTTTTCTTCTAGTCCTTGTGCTTATGTCTGTAGTAAAATACCTTTGATAAAATTAGCTCTGCTACCTAGGTACTGGACTTCTGTGTGAGTAGGAAGAAAACAGTAGCAAAGGCCAGTAAGCTAGAAAAGAGATATAACGTGAAAAGAAAGGAAGGGAGGGGGTACTTAATAGGATGGTATTGTATATATGTAAGTAGAAGAATAGATTAATGGGGGTGAAAAGGCCCAAGTGAGGTCAGGGGAAGAGATTGAGTAAAGGAAAGGTGGAGGGAGGGCTAATCAAAATCTAAGAGAATATAGCTAAATCATATAGATAGTTACTTTTTTGGACAATGGAACACTCAGGAACCATAGATTGTTGCTAGATAATTTCCAGTGCCAGGGACGGAATACCTTCCAGTGAGTTGTTGGCCAGGGAGGTCCCCAATGCCCCCAAAACATTATAGGCCATTGCCAAGGCCCTTGGTTTCCCACCAGGAATAGATGGTATGATCCTATAGCTGAAGACTCCACATACTTGGACTGAAAGGCCACTGAAAAATCCTACTTGAGCTGAGCTGATAACCTCCTCCATGTAGGCCAGCTGACAGAAAACTAGAAGAAGCCATTCTGCATGCAGTTCAATGGGAGAGAGAGAAATCACCAGTAAAGATACTCAACAATGGACACTGCAAGTCTTAAATTTTGCCAGCCAGACCAAATGAGCCAATGGGTACAATAGCGGCACATTTGTCATGGTGGAAACCAACTACCTTCTAATTGGACTGGAGGCCCACTCCATGGAAGGGAATAAATCTCTGATACTAAAAACTTAAAACAGGGGTAATCATGAGCCCTAAGGGTATAACGTCTGCTGATGTCTGGCTCAATGTATATACCATGCTTATCAAACTGCCCAATAATCACTTCTCTTAATGTTCATACCCATATATTAACGCTACTCTCACTTTTGGTAAAGAACCTTCTCTTTTCAGATGGCAGTGACCTTGGGATGACTCAGAAGGCATTATGGTGCTGAAAAGAAGTGACAGGAGTTCTCAGCACTGCAATATTGCTATCACACCTTCCAAGGCTCAGGGTCTATTGTGGAAGAGGTAGCAAAAAGAATCTAAGAGCCAAAGGAAGGGTAGGACTCCTTAAAACATGCTCCCTCCAGACATAAAATGGCCTGGATATCCATGACCTCACAGTGTCTGATACTACCTACACAAGACCATCATAATAGGAGGAAAAGATCATGACATCAAAGTAAAAGAATGGGGAGGGGATATGATGGAGAATGGAATTTCAAAGGGGAAAGTGGGAGGAGGGAGGGTATTACCATGGGATATTTTTTGTCATGGAAAATGTTAATAAAAATTGAGGGCTGGAGAGATGGCTTAGCGGTTAAGCGCTTGCCTGTGAAGCCTAAGGACCCCGGTTCGAGGCTCGGTTCCCCAGGTCCCACGTTAGCCAGATGCACAAGGGGGCGCACGCGTCTGGAGTTCGTTTGCAGAGGCTGGAAGCCCTGGCGCGCCCATTCTCTCTCTCCCCCTCTATCTGTCTTTCTCTGTGCCTGTCGCTCTCAAATAAATAAATAAAAAATATTAAAATAAATAAATAAATAAAAATTGAGAAAAAAAAAGAGACTGATTGAGAGGGCAAGGAGATATGATGGAGAATGGAGTTTCAAAGGGGAAAGTGGGGGGAGGAAGGGCATTACCATGAGATATTGTTTACAATCATGGAAGTTGTTAATTAAAAAATTAACTCTGCTTCATACTGGCTTTTTCTGAAATTCTTTCCCATGTCAACACCATGAATATATTTTTTTGAAGACTAGCATCATGAAGAATATGAGCAAGTTTCATACTCTGTTGCCACATATGATCCTTCTAAGAAACCACATGCATATAATTAACACAGTTTACAGTGAAAATTGATATAGAATGAACTTTTAGATATATCATTTTATATATATATATATGTATATATATATTATAATAAAAATATATAGCATTGCATTTGATGTCACTATCAATAGCATTGCAAGATAGTGATCACCTGACCCTGACAGTGACCCAAAGGATATAATAAATAACAGAAAAAGGGTTTTGAATTGAGGGATAAATTATGCTATGTAAAATTGAAGACAAGACTATCCATCATAAAAATTTATTTGTCCAATTTTAGTGTTCAAAATAAGTATCATGGTACTAATTTAAAGATTACCAAAAACAAAAAAAATAATGTGTTTCAGAGAACACGGATAATTTTTTTTCTTATTTACTTACAAGTAGAGAGGGTTGAACAGAATTAGTGTACCAGAGCCTCTGCCACTGTAAATAAACTATAGACACATGTGCCAATTTGTGCAATTGACTTTATGTGAGTCCTGAGGAATCAAACACAGGCTATCAGGTATTACCAGAAATTACCTTTAACCAGCAAGCAATTTCTCCAGCACCTGAGATGACTGATTATAAACACATGACACAGTTTGAAACTTGGTTTTCCTCTTACTATAGAATATTATTTTCCTCGTTGTAAAATAATGTGAACCACAAGATCCTTTAGGTGCGAAATAAGATGTCACTAGTATTTGACTACTAAGAGTTTGATACAGTATGTTGAAAGCAGTATCAGTTAAATATTTTAGGTAGATAAATAATATAGTGAAAGGGCACTACAATAATTTAAACACAGTATTTCTAGCAAGCATATTTTTAATACTTACTAATATATTTATCTGGGAGACACAGAATGGGTACACCAGGGCCTCTAGCTACTGAAAAACTCCAGACACATAAATCACCTTGTACATCTGACTTACATGGTACTAGGGAATCGAACCTTACTCCTTAGGATTCGCTAGCAAGTACCTTAACCATTAAGGCATCTCTCTTGCTCAGTAACCATATTTTTGCTTGAAGTAATGTTACAAAGATTCCTCTTAGCAAGCAAAAATTATTAGTGTAAAAGTATACTTATTAATGTAGTTACCTTCTCATTCTCTCACAAAACATCCAACCAAAAACAGCTGATGAGAAGAAAGCTGATTTTTGTTGTTTTTTTGTTTTGTTTTGTTTTGTTTTTCAAGGTAGGGTCTCACTCTAGCCCAGGCTGACCTGGAATTCACTATGGAGTCTCAGGGTGGCCTCAAACTCTCCGTGATCCTCCTACCTCTGGCCCCTAAATGCTGGGATTAAAGGTGTATGCCACTATGCCTGGCTCCTATATTCATAAATTTTGAATTTCGGGGTATGATGGGCTGGCTCTCTCCTTGGAATCTGCACACATCTGAAAAAGAGAAGTAAATTCTCTAATGGAGAGTTTGATTCAGTGTAAAACATGATGTCTCAAGATTTAGACAAAGAAAGATGGTTCAGTATCTACATAACCATTTGAAGTTTAATCTTTTGAGTTCTGGAAAAAGAGAATTTGATTACACATTGAAGGAGGCTAACATTGGAGAGAAGGACCAAACTATTAGCTGTTCTTTCAGCACTCTTGTCCTCTTTGGTTTAGGCTTCCAAGCTTTGTCTTTGCATAGAGAGAAGGACAGTTTCCTTGGTCTTGCAAAGGAATTAATAGTTTAATTTTAGCTTCTGTGCAACATTAAGATAAAACTAAGACAAAAACAAGCATAATTTTTAAGTAAATTCTTATTTTGTTGAGACTGTTTCCTAAATAGTTAGAAGCCTGAAAGATATAGCAGAACACATAAATAACTTGATAAATCATAAACTATTTGTTCTTTTTTTTTTTTAATTTCAAGATACTTTATTTTCAAAATGGGTCACAACACTAAGCTTTGGGCCCATTCTGCCATTGTACAAGCTACAAATGCTTGCTCAGCAGCTGAGGGGCACACTTTAGTATGTTTGAAAAGTGAATAAAAATCCATATAAAACAAATATTCAAATAGTTTCCATAGGAACACAGATAAGTGTGACCCCATTGCCTAGCCTTCCACACTGCTGCATCTGCGCCAGCCCTACTCGTACAAAGACATTTCAAAACTAGCATCATTAAGATAAGTGGACCCCCCAAATCCCTTAATTCAAGCTACACTTGCAGTTAAGAGCTACAAGAATGGTATCCACACACTGATACTAGTGGAAGCACAGGCTGCCGGGTGACGGTCCATCCCACTCTCCTGAGCACAAGACATGGGCAGAGTGCTGACGTCCTGCTCCTCCACTTCAGGCGGGAATCCGTGCTTCTGAACTTGCTTCATGAGTTGCCACATTGGTGGTGACATCACATAATAAATAGTAGGCCTCTGGAATCCATTGAAAGTAGAAGCAGCAGCAACAGTGTATGCACCCATGTTTTCAAAGAGCATCCAATCACCCACATGCATTCCAGGAAGGTTATAGCGCTCAACGATCCGATCAAGGCCATCACATGTTGGTCCCCAAATGCTGGAGGAGTAATACTTCTCATCTGGTTTGGGTCTCTTCTGTAGCAGGGGCTTCACATGTGCATGATCATAAAGGATGTAATTAAATGATCCATATACTCCATCATTCACGTAATACATATAGGTTTGCTCATTCAATTCATCTTCATCATCGGAGCCAGTCTGCTCCTTCAGCACATTTTTTTGGCAATGATATTGACTGCAAGCGTGAAAGCTGATGCAACGTAGTATCTGCCCGGCTCTGCTATGATTCTCACACCACAGTCTGATGGAAAGTACTTATCCAGCGCTGGGTTGATCACACTGGTGATCTCTTCAAATTTAAGCTTCACATCCTCAGATCCAGGAGAACCACCACCAATATCAAGCAGATACATGCTGAAACCAATCTCAGCTCCCATGTCGAAGACACAACGGGCATCAGACACTGCCTGAACAAACGTCTCAGGATCCGTACAGCCACTCCCTACATGGAAACTGACACCAATGACATCAATATTTAGCTCTTTTGCCCGTTCCAAGAGAAGTCTGCTGATTTTGAGTGTGGCACCAAATTTAACACTGAGGTGACAGACTGCTTTGGAATCATCAGTGGCAATTCTCAAAACCAACTTTGCCTTTGGGTGCACTCTGGCGACTTTCATCAACTCAACTTCACTATCAAAAGTCATCATCTGGACTCCACTACTGGCAGCATACTTAATTTGAGACACTTGTTTACAGGGATTTGCATAGATAGTCCTCTCTGGAGGTACCCCAAGACTCTGCACCAACTGTATTTCAGTCTTGCTTGCACAGTCGAATCCTGTCCCAATGGCAGCTAGGGTGTTCACTATGGCTGTGCTATCATTACATTTGACTGCATAAAAGGGAGTGACACGAGGAAGAGCTTTTAACCACCTTAGATGTTTCTTTAGAATGTCTCCAAGGTCCGCAACATAAAAAGCATCCTTATCATCAGAAGAAGAAACTTCATTCATTTTTTGGTCCAGAATGTCCTTGGCAGTAAAGCCTTCATCAAGGATGTGGCAGTCAATCTCTTCCTTATTAAAGTTGTTCATGGTTTCTCAATGTGCCTATGGAAACTAAGAGATGGAGTTAAGGAAATTATTTCCAGCTTCTCAAAGGAAATCTGGGAATTTCAAACTTTGTGTCCTTGGAGCAGCAGTGGAAATGCTCTCACCAGGCTGGGGCGCCGCGGGCCGGCCCCATGGACATGCCGCCGTGCTCGCGCCGGAGCCGGAGGAGCGCTCCCCGCCGCCGCCGCCGCCGCGCCGGTCAGCCGCCTCGCTCCCGCCCGCCGGAGATGCCAGCCGCCCGAGGTGGCGCCGAGCTGCTGGCTGAGGGCGACCGGCGGCGGTAGCGGTGGGGACGGTGGCGGCCGCGAGCGACTGACCATAAACTATTTGTTCTTTAACTTTGTACTTGTTATGTTACCAAGAGCAGATGAATAACTTAAGAGAACCTCATTGCTTTGAACATATGACTATGGTCTATTAGTTTTATTATTTATTAGTTGACCTTTAATCATATATACATACCCTCTGTAAATGTCACCCTCCACAAGCCTTTTAGGATTTACTCTGTTGCATTTCCTAATCTGACTTTATTACCACTTGGATGTTTTATATTTTTAATATTTTATTTATTTATTTGAGACACAGAGAGAAAGAGGCAGAGAGAGAGAGAGAATGGGCATGCCAGGGCCTCTAGTCACTGCAAACAATCTCCAGATGCATGAGTCACCTTGAGCATCTGGCTTATGTGGGTACTGGGGAATCAAACCTGGGCCGAAAGCATGTTAACCATTAAGTCAGATCTCCATCCCTTGGATTTTTTAAAGGAAATTTTATACATTTTCCTTGATCTCAAATGCATCTGCAGGTTACAGAATGTTACATTCCAGCAAGAGCTGGCCAACATAACAAAGCTTGCAATGACCTTTTACAGTGAATTATCTTGTACGATCAAGAAGCTTTGTGGTTAAAGGCACTTGCATGTAAAGCCTGACAGTCCAGGTTCAAATCACCAGTACCCATGTAAGACCAAATCCACAAAGTAGTACATGTATCTGGAGTTGCTTTGCAATGGCAAGATGCCCTGGTATGCCCATATATTCCCTCTCTCTCTCTCTGTCTGTCTCTCTCCCCTCCCTCCCTCCTTCCCTTTCTTTCTTCTTGCAAACAAATAATAAATAAAATATTTTTTAAAGAAGACCAAAGAGTGACACAATATACAGACAGCCAAAAATATGTATATGTTAATCTTGTAATTATTTTTGGATACAAAAGGCACCTGTCTTCCTGAAGAGCTAAAGAAGATAACAAGTAGTTATTTTTCCTAAAGGGCCAAGGGAAGAGAGGAAAAGGGAAAGAATCCAGTGGTGTAGGCTAAAACTACAGCATTTGTCTTTACAGTATTTTAAGAGTTAGTGAGAAGTGCATAGGACCTGTTGTAGTCAGGTCCAGTTGATGAGAGGAACTTGCAAGCAGACCATTTATGGAGGAAAGGATTTATTCCAAGCTTACAGATTCAGGGGTAGTTACATCAATGCCATAAAAAGCTGCTTACTTCCATACATGCAAGCAGAGAAAAAACTGAAGTGAGCATATATTCTCACTTTTGGGTTAGAGAAACTTCTCTTTTCAGATGGTAGTGACCTATGGGATGACTGGGATGACTCAAAAGGTACCATAGTGATGAAAAGTGACAGAGGAGTGCTCAGCACTGAAACCTATCTACCACACCCTCCAAGGTTCAGAGACCATTGTGAAAGAAATGGTGGAAATAATGTAAAAGCCAAAGGAAGGGCAGGACTGCTTACAATGCAATCTTCCTAACACAAAGCGTCCTGGATATCCATGACTTTGCAATGCCTGGTACTCTACCTACACAGAACTTTCATAATAGGAGGAAAAGATGATGACATCAAAATAAAAGAAAGACTGAGGGGGGAGGGTATATGCTAGAGAGTGGATTTGTGAAGGAGAAAGTGGGTGGAATTGTCATGGTTTATTGTCTATATTTATGGAAGTTTTCAATTAAAAAAAAAACTGTAGCAAGTAAAATATCCCAACACCAGCAGACACATGAATATATACACTCTCCACAGAGCTCAAGCCCATTCTCACACCTTTGGGCTGCAATCAGATTTGTCCCCAAACTCACCTTTGGGCTGGACCCCAGGATCCACTCCCAGTAATAGCCCTTCTGACAATGTAGCTGGAAACCCAAGTTACAAGCTTAATAAAACACCTGAGTCTATAGGGGATATACATTCATATTCAAGCCACCACAGGATCATCCCTTGCTTCCAGGACTACAGCCCTGAGAACCAGATCTTTTCTGGGATTTAAGTTCCTAAAATGTCACTTTAGGCTATAGAAACTTCTCTTCTTAGATGGCAGTGACCTCTAGAATGACTCAAAAGTCACCATAGTGCTGAGAAGTGGCAGAGGAGAGCTCAGCACTGAAACATCTCTATCACACCTTCCAAGACTCAGGATCCATTGCAAAAGAGGTGGTGGGAAAAACATAAGAGCCAAAGGAAGGAAAGGACTCCTTACAATGCATTCTTCCAGAAACAAAATGGCCTGAATATTCCATGATCTTGCAGTGTCTAGCCCTACCTACACAAGACCAGTATAATAAGAGGAAGAGATAATGACATCAAAATAAAAGAGAGACTGATTGAGAGGGGGAGGAGATATGATGAAGTTGTGAAGGGGCAGGAATCATGGTTTATTGTCTATAAGTTTTTAAAAAGAAAAACACAAAGTAAAATGCAGATGGAACCAGGCCCATTTGGAAAAATTATCTGTCAAATCACTTTCTTCATAGGAAACTGAAGAATAGCAGGCATGAATGTATTTCAGAGATGGTTATTCCTATAGTGTTTTTTGTTGCTGTTGTTGTTGTTCTTTTTTTGTTTTGTTTTTGTATTTTTTTTCCAGGTAAGATCTCACTCTAGCATAGTCTGACCTTATATTTACTATGTAGTCCAGGCTGGCCTCAAACTCATGGGAACTCTCCTACCCTTGCCTCCAGAGTGCCAAAACTAAGAGGATGTTGATGAGAGACAAAAGGCAGAGAGAGGGAGAAAAGAATGGAAAAGACAAAAGTAAGTCCTAGAACAGTCTCCTCACATTTGAGTCTGAAAGAAGTTATATGCTGTCATCCCTGCCCTTCACATCCCCCCCTCCCAAAAACCTATTTGGCCCAGAATTTAGGAATGTCTTTTCAATAAGAAACCTTTATAATCTCCAGGCCTTTCACCCTTAAGGAAAGTGGCCAGAGAAAAGGACAGAAACTAGAGAAAAGAAAGTAAGGAGAGATTCTTCTGATAGGGGAATAGCAAAGAATCATCCAGGGAGGTCTGTGAATAGACCTCTACTCATGAAGAACAATGTTACCTTCTGAATTCACTGATTCTAAGTCACACACCAAGATATTATAGGGGCCCCTTGATTTTTGCATTCACACAGCGAAGATCTCAGCAAGACACAGAGAGCCTCAGCAAGCAGTTTATTAGGTTACATGCAAATTTCCAAAGCCATGAGATGACTATAAAAGAAAGGATTGACCCCCCAGTCTCAGAGTTTTTTCTTCATCTGTGTTACCTAGTCAAATCATCCATCTCTCCCTCTTTTGACCAATCAATGTTTATATCCTTCCAGTGCATGTTATCCAGTTTGAACCAGGATTTTCCTTGATTTTATTACCTAATCATGGGATTTTCCTAACCTGGACTCATAAGCAGTCTAATGACCATTTATTGGCTCAGATAGCCTGTTACCCCAGGGCTAAGATTAAGCAATAGAGCTTTGCCTCTAGCCTCTTTCCTCTACTGCACATATCTTACTTCTTCCTAACATACAGATCTGAAATAATGTAAAATGTACTCAAATATTAAACCAAGAGTTAAGCATATGAAATGAGAAATGAGTCAAACCTTTACTGGATGATATGTGAAATGGAACACTGCTCTAAACAGAGGTAACTTAGCTCATAGATGCTAAGCTAGGGCATTATATAGAACTGAAAAGGCACACTTCCTGCTGGAAGCCAGTCCTACCTTTCTACCCTACTTTTAAAACAAGCCTACTTGATGAATCACCACTCCACTCAGTAAGTGCTAATTATTCAACTATGTTATCTGTAATGTAAATTATATAAATACATATATAATTATAAAATTATATAAATACATATATAATTTACATTATATGTGTGTGTGTAACATAAATGTAAGACAGAAAGTGGTTTTCTTTTCAAATAAAAGCTTAGCCACAGAGCTCCAACAAACTAGGCAGAACATTGGCATGAGCCTGAATGTCCCCACAGTCCTTATTTGCCAGCATCTGGTTTCCCTGACTCTTGATTTTCACACTATGGCATACAGTTACCATAAATATTAAATAGACAAAAAAAAAAAAACACTTAGGGAAACTCAAGTCTTCACACAGGACTTACATTCAGTTAACAGTGACAGACACACATGGTGTGGGTTATTAAGACTGGTAACTCACTTCCTTTCAGATTTACAGGCATGTAAGAACACTTGTTACTAAAAGAGACCCAGTTAGTCTTAGAGCAATACAGACAGATGATGCTTAATTAATGGTGTAAACAATGACTGTCCTATAATGTAAGGTCAAAGGATAACTGCTCAAATTCAAATCGGTGGAGGTCAGCTGAACCATGATTTTGGGGGGCTTTGATTTTGCTTTGATACATGTGGAATTTTGTTGGGGTTGTCAGGGCATATATGAATACATATAATTTAATAAAATTGTTTCTATTATGCTTCGTTGCTTTACATTGCCAAATCCAGCCATTATTAAAATTCACTGGCAACCAGTGCCACATTTAAAAGACTCTAACACTGAAAATGGCAAGGAATGGAATCAAGGTAAACTTCAAGAACATGTTAGCTCTGACATGGTTCACTGAGGAATTAAAACATTTTAACTTCATACTAATTATGCCTGAGAGATGACTCCACCCAGGAATACTGCCACTTTACCAGCAAAAAAAAACCCAAAACCTTCACTTGGTTTCTGTACTTTCTGTTCTCCAGAAGAATTTCTGAGTTGTAGAGGTACAGAGAACAGTGAGTGACCTAAAATGAGTCAACAACTTGTCAGCCTACACGACATTCTGGAAACCTATCCAGGTAAGGATTGTAAAAACAAAAAAACAGAAGCAAAGACTTTTCTTCCATATGGCTCTTTATCAAAACACATCACAGCCCCATCTCTGTAGCTCTTTCCTGAGTTTACATCCTGGCTCTCTGGGAGAGAAGCAAACCTGAAACAGGTGAAGGATATGCAGCTTCTTAAAGGCCTAATACTCAAGGCCACATCTATCAATATCATCACAACATGCAATACAACCCCACTTTAAAAATGAACACTATTTGAAGAATAAAGTAGAAAATCTGGAATGCCTACTCTGAAACTTTACTGAAGAATGTGGAAACTATACTAGAGGGCAGTGACATTTTCCTCTTAGAAACCTGCATGGACATGTTAGTTCTTAGGCACCACACACAGTCTTTAAAAAGTATTTCACAGCCCCGTGTGGTGTATGTGGTAATCAGGTTTTAAAACTGACCCTATTCTTTGAGATAGACCCTATATGTTAAATGGGTTAAACAATCACTTGTAACCTATCTTCATGACATATGACCAACTCTAGATGTGATGTTTGAAACTAACAGGGAGGCAAATTATATTTCAATCCTGACATATAACCATCCAAACTTCATGTACACATTAGGTTTGTGAGAAAAATTCTTGATAGAATTGTACTTAGCCTTTCAGAGTAGGTACATTGGGCCATGGGCTCACCCTGTTTATCCCACCAACAGCAAGAGCAGCAACATTTATATTTCAATGTGATTGTGAGCAGAAATTATGTATAAAATAGAGAACCTTCCATAAAGTTTGCCATTTAGAGTAAAGGAAGACAAAATTAAAATTCTCACACAGGCAAAAATAATTCCATGTTGTACTTGTACTCGTTGGGCCCTAAGCATCATAGTGCTCAGGCTTCTGTGCTGGAATGCAAGGTTCAGCAAGACATTTCAGTATTCTTCCAAGTTCCTCATCATCATCTTCCTGCTGTATTCATAGGCCAAAAATAGTGCCGCATTGGAAGGAATGGCTCTAATGAGAGTAGCTTTCAGTCCAGAATATAAGACCAATATTCCTTCACGTCTCACAACACTTAAAAAGGTGAAGATGAATCCTTTCTGCTTTTCTAACGTAGAAAGAATCTGAATTCTGGATTTGATACAATCCACTGGGAATATGACAAGCCAGAAGCATATTCCAGCAGCACCACCACTTAACATCAAAGGGACTGGGCCTAGTTCATCCTTTGATCTTCCTGACGCAAAAAACGACCTGCTGAGTTCATAGCCACCAAAGAAGACAAAATAGCCGGGTACTTCCTGAACTACAGTAGTCGTGAGTCCCTGGTAGAAGCCTAAAGGGCCATCCTTCCTAAGAATGCTCCTGACAACAGACCAAATTGTGGTGTGGCTTTGCGCTGTCTTCCCGGACATCTTCATTTCGTACGCGGTCTGCAGCCGGCACTTCACCAGCTCCGAGGGGCAGAGGACCAGCGCGGCAAAGGCGGAGGCCAGCGAGCCTGCGGCGGCCGTCTGCAGGTCGCTCAGCTCGGCCGGCTCGCGCAGGCCCGACACCTTCCGCACGAGCTGTCGGCAGAAGCCGTAGCACCAGAAGAGGACGGAGCTGTGGGCCACGTAGGCCATCATGGCGGGGCCGGTCCCCTTGTAGAAGCCCCGGATGCCCATTTGGTGGTAGATCTTGCGGAAGCAGTCGGCGAGGCTGGCGTACAGGGTGGGGAACGTCTGCATCTTCACCTTCATGGTGTCGAAGGGCTGCCCGGTGAGCACGAACGCCACGCCCCCCGCGGCCCCCGCCGTGAGGTCCACGGCCGCCTGGACGGCCGGGCTGGGCTTCATGTTCTCCGCGCGTCCGCGGGCCTCGGAGGAGAGCCGGGCTCTGGCCGGCCACGGGGCCCGGCGGGCTCCGCCCAGCGCTCGCCGCGGAGGCCGCTCAACCCCAGGCCCGGCTGCGGGCTCGGGAAGGACCAACCTCCGGCCGGCGCCCGCGCGCCCTCGAGCGCCAGCTCGGGCCACGCCTGCGGGGGGTCCTGGGGCCGGGGAGGAAGGTCGGTGGGAGGGCGGGCGTGTGCTTAGCTCGCTCCCCCTCTCCCCCTCCCCCTCCCTCTTACTCTTTTTAGTGTTGCTCTGCTTTTAAGAAATACGGTTTTTCAGGGATGGAGAGGTGGCTCATCGGTTAGACACTTGCTTGCAAAGCCTGATGGGCCAGGTTCGATGGGCCACGTAGAGTCAGATGCACAAAGTGGTGCGTGAATCTGAGGTTTCTTTGCAGCAGCCATATTCTTTCTCTTTCTCTCTCTCTCTATCATAAATAAAAAAAGAAATACGACTTTCCAAGCGTCGTCGTAGATCTATCCATTTCCTGTGGCAATGGCAGTGTTTCAAGTTAAAATTTCAAAGGAGCCGGGGATGGTGGCTCACGCCTTTAATATCAGCACTTGGGAGGCAGAGGTAGGAGGATCGCCGTGAGGGCACCCTGAGACTACGTAGTGAATTCCAGGTCAGCCTAGACTAGGAGATAAATCCTACCTCCAAAAAAAAAGAAAAATCAAAGAATCTTTTTCTACAACATCGCTTCATCCCTGCTGAGCACAATCCACCAGAAGTATTATCTTTTGTCCAACGATCCCCCACCCCCCACCCAGGTAGGGTTCACTAGCCAAGCCTGACCTGGCGCTCAGTAGCACCAGGCTGCGATTAAAGGCGTAGAGGCCACCACATCCAGCTAGTCCAACAATGAGTTTATTCCTTACCCTCACACATTTTTACACATAAAAATGGCCTTCACAGAATGTCACTAGGCTTTTAAACCTTGCCAAACTAGCTTTGGAAGTTTTGTAGTTCTCCTGAACTTCCTTGCCAAAGAACAAGGTATGCTTTTGATGTTAATATGGAAGCATTGTATTATGTAGAATGTGCCAATTACCTATACCCTCCAAATGTTTTTTTTTTTTACTCATACGCGTGGCTTCCATGAAGCACACCTTGTATCAAAGTTATTAACTGTTCCAAATGCCATTCAAATTGATAAAGATTCCCCCATTTATTTTTTTAATATATTTTATTTATTTATTTGAGGGAGAAAGAGGTAGAGAGTGAGAGAAAGAGAATGGGTGCGCTAGGGCCTCCAGCCACTGCAAACGAATCCAGATGCATGCACCCCCTTGTGCATCTGGCTTACGTGGGTCCTGGAGAATCAAACCGGGATCCTTTGGCTTTGCAGGCAAATGCCTTAACTGCTAAGCCATCTCTCCAGCCTGAAGATTCCCCCATTTCTTAACATACAATATGAAATAGTTTCCATGGATGGAACACGGTCTCAAAGGAGGCAACAAGAGTGAAGATTTAAAGTACACAAGCTATTGCTGCATGGGATTCTATGGTTTTTAATTAAAAAAAAAAAAAAAAAAAAAAACTTCAGCAAAATGTTTCCCCCTTATGTTCCTGAGGTGATGTGGGGAACTGAGCTCTGCTTTACAAACCTGAGAGGGAGACTAGATATGCTGAAGTGATTCTCTAATTTAGCTTTCTTGGTTGATTCTGGTTGGCTGTCAAAATTTGAAAGTGAGGCACTAAAAAGCAGATTATGTATGGATTGTTTGTCATAAGTATTCACTGCAATAAATGGTGACCTGCCCTTTTCTTTGGAGTATGCCTAACTATCAGCATTTTGAAATCTTTCCTCTGGGAAACAATCTTCCAACCTTGACAGTGTGTTGTATGTGGGGTGGGAAGGTTATATGCCTTGATACTGATTTAATGAGAAGGGGATTCCAACAGTAAAATACATAGACTTGCATATTATTTCCTTTGCAGATATTGTCCATCCCAGCCTTCACTGGTGCCTGTTTTCTTTGAGTATGTTCCACCTTAGGTTCAATTTATACAGAAAATAAATTTTGTGGAGCTAGAGAGATGGCTTAGTGGTTAAAGGTACTTGCTTGCAAAGCCTGAAGGCCTGGGTTCAGTTCCCCAGCACCCACATCAAGTCATATACACAAATGTGCCTGAAGTTTGTTTGCAGTGGCAAGAAGTACTGATGTTCTCATCCTTCTCAGAAAAATACTTTTAAAAATTTAAAAACAGAACATACACTTTCTATCCTAAGATAGGGAAGTTACCTGGTTTATAGAGATCAAAACTTTAATGAATCTTATCCCACAGCTAGTAATCAATAGTGGATAGTATTAGAAAAATATCTTTATTATGAAAAACACAAGAGTTATACATGTTGATAAGGATATTCATATTTTTAGAAACGTTGCAAATGTATAATTTTTACATTGTAAACCTAAAATTGTATCTAATAGTACACACCAAGTCATGAAATGGTACATCTTAAAATGTTGAATAGTTTACCCTAGATGGTTTATGAAAGGGATGATGATGTTCTTATTTTTTGTAGACCCTCAGAAACACTTAGATTTACAGGGAGTCCCTTTAATATTTTAAGCATTTTTAAAATATTCTTAAGCACTTGCTCACGAGAGCAGCAATGTAGTAGTATGTAACTCAGTGGTAGAGAGTATGCCTGGCACCTGTGAGGCCCTGAGTCTCATTCCCAGCAGTATTTTTTTTTTAATTTTTATTTATTTATTTGAGAGCGACAGACACAGAGAGAAGGACAGAGAGAGGGAGAGAGAGAGAATGGGCACGCCAGGGCTTCCAGCCTCTGCAAACGAACTCCAGACACGTGCGCCCCCTTGTGCATCTGGCTAACGTGGGACCTGGGGAACCGAGCCTCGAACCGGGGTCCTTAGGCTTCACAGGCAAGCGCTTAACCGCTAAGCCATCTCTCCAGCCCCCCAGCAGTATTTTTTAAAAAAAGTTTTAGGGCTCGAGAAATGGCTTAGCAGTTAAAGTGCTTGCCTGCAAAGCCAAATGACCTTGGTTCGACTCCCCAGTACCCACATAAAACCGGATGCACAAAATATCTGGAGTTCATCTGTTTATAGTGGCTAGAGGCCCTGGTGTACCCATTCTCCATCTTCCTCTTTCTCTCTAATAAGATATTAAAAAACCCAACTTATGTGAATATTTTTTTTCATGAACCCAAAAACAAACTGTAGTGCCACCTACCATATTCATTAGCCATGAGACCTGTGAGAAAAGGGAGTCTTGCATGCTTAGTATTTTACTTGGATCCAAATCTTCAATTGTCTTTATCTTTTAAAGTTTATGTAACAGATAAATTATACATTTCAGAGTATTTTAACGTATGCAAAATTTCCCATAAGCAATTGAGCTAAAGTAATAAGCTGAGTCAGTATGTTTATCCTGCAGGTATATTTGAAATAAACTTGCTATAATTTATAAGCTGAGGTTTAGAAATTTTATTAAATTTGAGTTCATACACATTTAAAACAGCTGGTTCTTGAGCCAGGCAGGTATGGTGGTACACACCTGTAATCCTAGCACTTGGTTGAAACAGGATGATTCAAGAGCTCAAGGCCTGCCTGGGCTACATAGTGAGGCTATTGCAAACAAAACAAAAAAAAAGCTGTTTCTTTGTAATACTTCCCATTTTAGCCACACTTTAATTCAATTTGTTTAATCCCTACTGTAGTCCATACTCTAGTTAATGGGCAATATTTCCTTTTTATTTCACTGCTTGCTTACTATATTCTACCTAAGTCCTTTATGTGATTCAATGGTCAAAACCCCAACAGCTCTATAAGATTAACAGTACTACCACGTCTATTTTGGAGATGAGAAAATTGAGGCAAACACAATAGCTTATATACTAAATTGTACTGGATCATACAACTGATAAATCAGTTGTTACAAATCAAGGCCAGGAATGGCTTCAGAGTAAGTTGGAAGTTAGCCTGGACTAGAATGAAACCCTACTGCACCTGGCCTAAAATACAGGCCTGAACCACAACAGTGTTCTAGTATGGGCTAGAGTAGCAAGGGGTTTTTGAGAGATAAACAGAGAAAGTCAAAAGAAGGGTACTATTTTCTGGTTTCTGCACATGAGCAGGGCAGTCATACCATTTATTTACCCTGAAACACAAGAGAACAAGTTTTCAGGGAAATGAAGAGGATGAGTTTCTTTTGAACAAGTGTAACTGACTTGCTTAGAGGATGTTTCCAAGTGTTTCTCAGCACAACTGAACATATTGACTCTGAAGTTCATGAGATCAGGCTTAGAAATGTGGTCTTGAGCCTGGTGTGGTGGTGTGGCACATGCCTTTAATCCCAGCACTAAGGGAGGCAGAGGCAGGAGGACTGCTGTGAGTTCAAGGGCCACCTTGAGACTACCAAGTGAATTCCAGGTCAGCCTGGGCTAGAACAAGGCCCTACCTTGAAAAAAAGAAAGAAAAGAAATGTCTTGAGAATCCAAATAGAGCTAATAACTGAACCAGAATTAAGGCTATCATGAAGCTATTTTGTTAAGTGCACCTAGCAGCCTTTCTCTCCAATACTGATGAGCTCAGATATTACCCATGTTCAGATCTAAGTAAAAATAATTTGGTAAATGATCCACTGTAAAGCCAAATGTGATGTTTTCCAGTGTCACTTAAGGGTAGCAAAATACCCAGATATATTTGAAACAGAATTTTAACCTGCCACCCTAATGTGAAGAAAACTTGATTTTAATAATTTTCTAACCTCAAGAAATGCTACAAAGCCAGATAGTAAGGGAAACCTTGCTTTAAGCTTTGAAAATATTTTGGCAAAAGATAAATAACCAGATGTGAGAAAAAAAATTACTTAGACTGGGCATGGTGGCACATGCCTTTAATCTCAGCACTCAAGAGGCAGAGGTAGGAGGATTGCCCGAGTTCAAGGACACCCTAAGACTACACAGTGAATTTCAGGTCAGCCTGGGCTAGAATGAGACCCTATCTCAGAAAAACAAAAAATAAAAACCACTCATATGAACTCTCTAAATATTAGCATGTATGATGACAGACAAAGTTTAGATAAGTGATTTTTAAATTTTATTTATTTAAAATCAGAGAGACAGAGTATGGACTCAGCATGGCCTCTAGCTACTGCAAACAAACTCCAGATGCATGTGCCACTTTGTGCATATGGCTTAACAGGGATACTGGGGAATCCAACCCTCGTCATTAGGCTTTGCAGACAAACAGCTTAGCCATTGAGCCATATTTCCATCCCATGGATAACTGATTTTTAAAAACACTGCATGGGCCAGGGAAATGGCTTAGCTGTTAAGGTATTTGCCTGTCAAGCCTTAGGACCAGGTTCGAGTCTCCAGGATCCACATAAGACAGATGCACAAGAGGGCACATGCATCTGGAGTTTGTTTGCAGTGGCTAGAGGCCCAAGCATGCCCATTCTTTCTATCTGCCTCTTCCTTTCTTTCTCAAATCAATTAATTAATTAATTAATTAAAAACACTACATCACTAATGTTTCCTATCAAATAAAAAACTTGGGCTGCAGAAATGGCTTAGCAGTTAAGTGCTTGCCTGTGAAGCCTAAGGACCCTGGTTCGAGGCTCGCTTCCCCAGAACCCACGTTAGCCAGATGCACAAGGGGGTGCATGCATCTGGAGCTCATTTGCAGGGCTGGAGGCCCTGGCGTGCCCATCCTCTCATCTCTCCCCTCTCCCTCTCTCCTGTCACTCTCAAATAAATAAATAAAATAAACAAAAAAATTTTTAAAAAACTTTACATGACCTTTAAAATGTTTATTTCAAGAAGCTAGTGCTTTCAATCGTGTTTTCTAAACCAACCTAACAAAGTTACAGCTCTGTACCTATCAATCTGATTTTTCATAAATATCTTTTGTTTGAAGCATTAAATTCTTCAGACAAAGTTTAAGAGAATGTGAACTGACCACTTTAGTGGGCAATTCTGGTAAAATGACAGGGATAAATCATTTCAGTTGTAAGAATATTAATTGCAATTATTAAACTGAAAGTAATTAGAAATACATTAGTCAAAAATCAGTGGAGAGGGGCTAGAGAGATGGCTTAGCAGTTAGGCGCTTGCCCGTGAAGCCTAAGGACCCGGGTTCGAGGCTCAGTTCTTTAGGACCCACGCCGACACAAGGGGGCTCACGCGTCTGGAGTTCGTTTGCAGTGGCTGGAAGCCCTGGCGTGCCCATCCTCTCTCTCTATATATATCTGTCTCTTTCTCTGTCACTCTCAAATTAAAAAAAAAAAAATTAGTGGAGATTGCTCAGCGGTTAAGGTGTTTGCCTGCAAAGCCTAAAATTTCAGGTTTGATTTTCCAGTACCCACATAAAGATGCACAAAGTGACACATGCATTTGAAGTTCATTTGCAGTGGCTGGAGGCCCTGACACGCCCATTCTGTCTCTCCTCCTCCTCTGCTTGCAAATAAACATGTTTTAAAAAACCAATGAAGCTGGGTGTGGTGGCACACACTTTTAATCCCAGCACTTGGGAGGCAGAGGTAGGAGGATCACCTTGAGTTAAAGGCTACCCTAAGACTACTTAGTGAATTCCAGGTCAGTCTGAGCTACAGTGAGACCCTACCTCAAAAAAACAAACAAACAAAAATCAATGAAGAGCTGGAGATGGATTAGCAGTTAAGGTGCTTGCCTTCGAAGTGTAAGGACTCATGTTCAACTCTCCAGGTCCCATGTAAGCCACATATACAGTGATGCAAACACACAAGGTCGAACATGCACACAGGGGGCACATGCATCAAGTTCAATGGCAGTGTCTGGAGGCCCTGGCATGCCAATTCTCTCCCTATAAAAGAAAAAGGCAGTCTGTTGGGCTTGCCACAAAAAAAAAAAAAAAAAATTAAAAAGATGGAGGGCTAAAGAGATGACTTAGTAGTTAAGACGCTTACCTGGAGGCCCTGGCATGCCTATTCTCTATCTCTCTCCAAATAAATAAAATTAAATTAAAATTAAATATTTTAAAAAACAAAAAAGGTGTGGTGGCACACACCTTTAATCCCAGCACTTGGGAGGCAGAGGTAGGAGGGCTGGCATGAGTTCAAGGCTACCCTGAGACTCCATAGTGAATTCCAGGTCAGCCTGGGCTGCAGTGAAACCCTACCTCGACAAACCAAATAAATAAATTAAAACCAATGGAATTGTTCCTTAGACTGTATTTGATTTTTTGTATTTGATATATTTGACTGTTTTGCTGCTTCAATTATTTTATGCAGATAAACTTAGTGCTATTTTTAAAGACAAACAAAACATCTATGAAAATTAGGGTAGTCTGAGGCTCTGTACTTAATGTTCTTAAACTTCCAAATGGAGCAGATAGTTTAGAACCTTACTGTAATGCAATGACATTTCCCCATTTTTTTACCCCTGTAGTATTTCCTGAAAACTCAATAGAATTGCTTCTTTATCTGCCAAACAGAATCACACCATTCAGTCATTAAATCCCAAGAACCCACCTCAATTTCCAGTACCTACACAAGAACAAGATAGACATTCTAAAGTGAAAATTAGTTGCTTTTATTGTGTTAGAAAACAACTTTATGAAAACTTTTTCATTTTTACATATGGAAACTTCAAGTAGCTAACAAAGTAGCCATTTTATAAGAAAAAAGAAGAAGAACTAGCTTCACTGCCTCCAGACTAGCTGCTTCTTATTGACCTTAGATAGCAAGACCAAAGAGTAGTAGCAGATCCTGGAAAAAGGACAAACAGCAAAATCCTGCAGTGAAGTGGGTAAGGATAAACTGTGTTTCACTAGTTTTATAACTTTCTTACAACCATTCTGCCTACACAACCCTACTTCCTAAAGAGAACCAAACAGAAAAGTTCTGAAAACAACTGACATAGTTCAATAGAACTTCTAGCATTTGAAAGAATAAGAACTCCCACAGATGTTTAACATCCAGTCCAAGTTCTAACAAAATTTTTTAATACTGACCAGTCTGAAAACTGGAATTAAATATCATCATTCTCACTTCTCCAGAAGGGATTCTAGCTCTTCTTGCAAAGAGCTAAGCTGCTCCTTTTCTCGGTCTTCTTTTTGTTTCAGTTCATCTAGCACTGCTTGAAACCTGTTCTTGAGCGCCAGGTTTTCTACTTTCATGATGAGATCCTCCTGGCGTTTTGCCCTGTCCTGGGTCTCTTGAAGCTTGCCTTTCATGTTATCTATCTGTTTTTGAATTCCCATAACCAGTTGGTTGGTCCCTTCATTTTCTTGGTGCTGTTCATCTGACTCATTTAGCTTTTCCTGCAGCTGTCTCTCCAGATCCTCCTCAGTGTCAATGATGTTGACATCTTCTTCATCTTGATGCTGTGTCTCATCCTCATCTTCACTGCTGCTGCTGAGATCATTGAAGATCTCTCGAAGCTCATCATGTTCTAATGAGTCATGACCCTGTCTGTGGCCAGACATTCCTGGAGATGAGATATCAAGGCCTTGATTTTCTGTCTCTTTTGTTTCATCTTCGGCAATTATCTCCCAACGAGTACTGACAGCTTCTGCATCTGTACTCAGCAACCGCTTCACTTCTTTTTCCACATCTGGGGATTCAATATACTTCTTCTTTGCTGTCTTCCGGAACCTTCGCTTTCTGACATTTTTTAGAGGCAGAGTAATTCCATGGTTCCAGACAAACTTTTTCTCTTTGTCCTTATCTTTTTTCTTGCTTGCTTTTGGATCAGCAGTAGCAACTGGTTCCTCCACAGGAGGATAGAGATCACCATCTACTGTGGATACAAGCATCTGACAAATATCAGCTGTCTTGTAAAACGTTTTTTTATCAATGGTTTTCAAGCTTTCCATAACACAGGGCAGGTCTACCAATTTTGAAGCCAATGGAACTCGATCCACTCTGACAATTCCATGACGTCCATCAGGATGTAACTCAATGGTCAATCTTTCTTTCAGGTTGACATGGCCAGACTGCACTGCCCTCCTCACAGTAGAGGCATATTCTGGAGGTAAACGTAAGATAAACTGGCTCTCAAGTTCATGAGGTGCATCATCTTTACTCTTACTCATCTTTATTTCTTTGTAGCTCACTTCTCCAATAAACACTTTTTGCACTAATAAAGTTCCAATTCCTACAACAGTTAAAAAGAATACTGTGTTATGAATTGTATCCTTTAATTTCGGAGTTCTAAATACAACAGAAACTAGCCAGAAGTTAATCTTTCGTCTATTTTGTCTTAATTTTCAATTAAATCTCAAGTCTTAAATTCTAAATATACTGACAGAAAACTAGTCTGGCTGGAAGTCTGCTAGATGCAATATCATTTTGACCTCTAGGTGTCGCTGCCCCGCAATGCATCCAGAACCAGCTAGCTTGAGCAGGAAAACAACGGCCACGGAGTGATTTTCTGCACGCACGGACAGTAAAGTCCGGCAGGCACACCCAATTTAAATATTCTTTAGTGCAAAGATACTTAAAACGGGGGACGCAGTGAGCTCTCTTCGCCTCGGGTACTTACAGTCCACTGGTGATTATACATCAGCTTTCCCAGGGGGCCGGAGCAAAACTGCAAGGAGCGGCGGGGAGCCTTGCGTCTCTTTCAGTTTCTCTGTGCGTTCGGCTGCGCGGTACTGTGATCCGCCGGTTACTAGTGAAAAGGCCCTAGACTTAGCAGCACGAAATCCCACCGAGACCAGTCATTTTGACTAACCGACCTGGGAGCTAACCAGCACAATGCATCTCCGCCGCGACCTGCGGAAACCAAGCGGAACTTTACAGCGCTGCGTCACGGGGCGGAGCCGGACGTGGCTGTGACGGACAGCCGGCCCTGACGGAAGTACTTCCCCAGCGCGAGCAGGCGCAAACACGTAATTACGCTATCTCGCGATGTCTCGGGCGGCGAGAGTTTGTTTTTACCGGAGTTAAGATTGCAGTGTTTTAAAAGAAGACGGAGCTTGAAAATGGAGGGTTCCAAAAACATGTAAATTCGCCCACCTTTAAGATAGTACAATTATGGAGTCGATGTCGGGGCAGAATAGTTTTTGGTCCAACTGGTGGTTACGGGAGCTAAAGGCACCTTTCTTTGCTTCAACAAATACCTCAGATATATGTAGCCACTTTGACTCTGCTACACGCCTTAGTAACTAACCCAAAGTGAATTTTAAGTACCCAAACCAACCGAGTGAGGTGGGCGTCCTGCTCACTATATGATTCTAAGTATATATTTTGTTAATTATGAAAGTGTCTAGAGAAGAACTAGTCTTTAGGTTTATTTCTATTTTGGAAGACTCTTTAAAAGGCAGGATTATAATTTGTAATATGTTTACATAAATCTAAATGTAAATAGAGGATTGTCTTTCAGGTGGCACGGGTTTATTTAGGACAGAACTGTCTGATAAACAGATGGTCTGATTGAAGTATAGTAATTGGCTGGTATGGTACTCAAGATGCTCCTGCCTCAGCTACCCTCCTAAGTTCTGGGATAACAAATGCAAGCCACCATTCCTGGTATATATCCTGCCTCTTGCTGGCAAGTAATTTTTTAATTACTTTAGACTTTCGTTCACTTCTTTGCTATCTTACTGTTTTGAGCTGGTCTGTATTGTGGATAGTTAGGTGTTCATAAGCATGCATAGTAGTTTGGAGTAATAGTTTCTACTTCTTGATTCATTTTCATTATTTTTAGATTATTTTTAAAGTAACAGCATCCATAAATATAGACAATATACTATGATCACAATTCCCTCCCACCACTCTTCCTTTTCCCCTCCCAAATCCCCCCCTCAACTGTTTCATTATTTTTTAGTTGAATCTCTTCAGTAAAGCATCAAGTTCATTCACTTATGTCTTCTAAAATATTAACTGCACTTAAATTAAGGAGGTCCTGTTAAAATATAATTAGTTACATTTCCACAATTCCAGTTTTTTTTTTCTTTTTTCCTTCTTTCTTTTCTTGGGTTGTTGTTGTTACTGTGTTTTCAAGGTAAGTTCTCACTCTAGCCCAGGATGACCTGGTGTCCTAGACTGGCCTCAAGCTCAGCAATCCTCCCAGTGCTGGGATTAAAGATGTGTGCCACCACCTCCAGACAGTTTATTTATTTATTTGCAATGAGAGAGAGAGAGAATATGAATGAGCAAGCCAGGGGCCTCTTGCAAGTGTAAACAAACTCTAGACACATGTGCCACTTTGTACCTTTGACATTACATAGATACTAGGGATTATTGAACTCAGGTCATCAGGTTTTGCAAGCAAGCATCTTTAACTACTGAGCCATCTCTCCAGCCCCCAATTTACTTCTTTATATAATTAATTGACATCCTCACCTTAGCTTGAAAGCTCCATGGTAGGTAGCTTTTCCTTGTTGACTGTGTCCCAATATCTAGTATAAGAACACAGGACACAAAAAATTGCTAATTGAATGCAAGAGCTGATCCATTTAAAAAGAATGTATAGGGCTGGGGAGATAGCTCACTGGGTAAAGTGCTTGCTTTATAAACATGAGGACCTGAGTTCTATCCCCTATACCCATATAATAAAACTGACTTGATGGGCTGTAATCCCAAGACTAAGGAGGCAGAGAGAAAAGGGTCCATGGAGATCTCTGGTTAGCCATTCTAACTTAATCAGTGAGCTCCAAATCAATAAAAGACCATGTCTCAAGACTCAAGAGGTGGATAGCTTTCTTGAGGATGACATCCAAGATTGTTCTCTGGCCTCTACATGCATATGCAAATATGTGCCACACACATACATAAATGCATGCATACCACATACATAAACAAAAAGAAGGTATAGTTAAAATCCTGTGAGAAGCCGGGTGTGGTGGTGCACGCCTTTAATCCCAGCACTCGGGAGGCAGAGGTAGAGGATCGCCGAGAGTTCTAGGCCACCCTGAGAATACATAGTGAATTCCAGGTCAGCCTGAGCTAGAGTGAGACCCTACCTTAGAAAACCAAAAAAAAAAAAAAAAATCCTGTGAAATATGTATATATATGTCATTTCAAGTTAAGTATAGTACTGACTGTTGAGAGGTGGGAAGGTTTATCAATATAATATACTTGCAGTCTTTCAGTACTACACATTCCACACAGGCTAGGTACTAGAGTCTTGGTTGCCACTTGATTGTTTTTGTGAAAATGGTGGGATCCTGAAGGCTCTGAGTAAATCAGTAGATCAATCCCTTGGTAGATTCATAATAACATGGTATTATTGGGAGCTAGTGAAAAGTAGGAGATGGCTAATTAGAGGATGTAAGCCACTAGGAGCATGCCCTAGAAAGATGTATCTTATCTTCTGCTCCATCTATCTTCTTTGCTTCTTGGCCACCATGAACTGAGCAGTTTTGCTCTGTCACACCGTTCAGACTTGCTCCTCTGCCCCACCTCAGGCCCAGAAGCACAGAGACAGACAACCATGGACTGAAACCACTGACACTGGAAGACAAAATAAGTATTTCCTCCTTTTAGGTTGTTTATGTCAGATACTTTGTCACGGTGGCTAAAATGTAACACAGTGTGGGTGAATATGATTCACATAGTCTGTGACACTGCATCCTGGATGCAAATTAAAATAGCCTGTGTGCATTTGATTTTTATGTTAAATTTAAAGGAAAGTTAGCCCCTTTGTATGCATTATTTATTTTTTTATTATAATGTATTGATGGATATTATGATTCCTCTATAATTTATAGGGTATTTCCTTGTCTTTTGTGGGGTGGGGGAAACGTGATGACCTGGAACTCTCTGTAGCCTCAAGTAGGCCTCAAACTCACAGCTTTCCAGGTAATGGAATTATAGGCTTGTTCGACCATCTCTTAATTATGCCTGATTTTATTTATTCAATAGATAGGGGAATTTAACATGCTAACCTCTGCATGGTGTTTTGTTTAACTATAGAAACTGTGAGACCATGCTTCTACATGAAAATAATCTAAATACTATTTTGTATTTTAATTTCTTAAGAGTTTTATAATGCTGAAATCATGCAATCAGAATCATACACTTCTGATTAGACAAAATTATGGTGTATTTTAGTTTGTATGCCTGTACATGGAAGATTGCCACAGATAAATAAATTATTAGCTAAAATTTTCTGAAATCATCTACTTTCTTCAAACCTGAAGAGAACATTATCTGCTTTTAAATTTACATTTTTTTAGGGCAGGGTGTTAATCTAGCCCAGGCTGATTTGGGACTCACTCTGTAGTCCCAGGCTGGCCTTGAACTCATAGCAATCCTCCTATCTTTGCCTCGCAAGTACTGAGATTAAAGGCATGCGCCACCACTCCAGGTCTAAATTTATCACATTTTCTGGGCTGGAGGGATGGCTTAGCAGTTAAGGTGTTTGCCTGAAAAGCCAAAGGACCCAGGTTCGATTCCCCAGGGCACACATTAGCCAGATGCATAAGGGGGGTGCACACATCTGGAGTTCAGTTGCAGTGGCTGGAGGCCCTGGTGCACCCATATTTTCTCTTTCTCTCTCTCTCTCTCTCTCTCTCCCACAGATAAAAATAAAGATTTTAAATTTATCACATTTTCTAAATGTTGTTTTTGGAGGGAAATTATTTTATTGCCATAAGGAGAATGGCAATCAAGCCACTACTTCTATGTTGTTTGAAAATCCCCTTAGTATTTTTTTTATTTCCTTAAAGTTATTTTTATACTTTGGCTATTGAAAAGTATAAGTGATGAAAAAAGCTCTGCCTAATAATTGTGTAGTCAAAAATGCAAGGACGGAGATTATAGAGTGAATTCCAGGTCAGCCTGGACTAGAGTGAGACCTTACCTCAAAAGCCAAAAATAAAATAATAAAATTAATTTTTTTTAAATGTGAGGGTGATGAAATATTCCTCGGCTCAAAAGCAAGGATATGTATTCAGAAATCACCACACTTTAAAGGTATAAAGCAGGTCAACTAAAAGTATATAGAAGTTTCTATATCAAACAGTATGCAAAACAGAAAAAAATTAAAACCTAATGTGCACTGGTTCGAATAATATGAAAATCTATTGTCTCAAAAGACCAGTCTAGAGCATCTTTGTCCAATAAAAATATAATATTGCCACCAATGTGACCAGTTGATGTGATTTAAAGATTTTTAGGGGCTGTGAATGTAGCTTAGTGGTAGAGCACTTACCTAGCATGTGTAATGCAATGGGTTTTATTGGCACCACAAAAAATGCATAAATAAATAAACAGGAGGAAAAGAGGCAAGATAAAACATAATACACTTTCTAACAAAAATGAAGGTGTATAGCCAGGTGTGGTGGTGCACACCTTTAATCCCAGCACTCAGGATACAGAGGTAGGAGGATTGCCATGAGTTTGAGGCCACCCTGAGACTCCATAGTGAATTCCAGGTCAGGCTGGGCTAGAGTGAGACCCTACCTCAAACCCCCCCCCCAATAAAATGAAGGTGTATAAGGAATTATTAGCTAAGTGAGACCCCAGAAGAAGGCAGGAGGGAGCTAGGACCTTCTAGCAACCACAAAAACAGCCAGGATTAGGCTCTAAACTGCAGCAACTGGGAAGAGTTCTATTCATCGGGTTCTACCTAAGCCAGCACAAGCAGAACTTCAGTGAAGGGATTCACTCACACCAGCACTGCAAAATCAAAAAGCTTGAAGGAGGGCTGGAGAGAATGCTTAGAGGGTAAGGCACTTGCCTGCAAAGCCTAAGGCCCTAGGTTTGATTCCCCAGAACCCCAGTAAACCAGATGTACATGGTGGCTCATGCACCTGAAGTTTGTTTGCAGTGGCTACAGGCCCTAGCACACTCATATTCATTCTCTCTCTCTCCCTCCCTCCCCCTCTTTCTCTCTCTCTCTCTGACTGTCCCTTCCTTTCCTCTTCCTCACCTCATAAGTCAATAAATAAGTAATATTTTTAAAAAAAAAAACGTGAAGGAGAAGACAACAGGGTCCAGCTGAGCACCTTTATAACAACTTTAAGTGAACAGGGTCCAGCTGAGAAGCTCCGTAACAACTTTAAGTCAGTCTCTACTGCTTCTCCCCATCCATCTGCCAGCACTGGGAACTCTCTGGAAGTATCTGCATGCCAAGGGGATTGGAGCCACCCTTCATCCACATAGCATCCAGCACAGCTGATCTGAAGAGCAGATCTACCCACCTAACCAGCTAAGCCAATACCATAATGCCAACAAAGAAGGAAACAGCCACATACTTGGTATAGGTGAAACAGGAAGTCACCCCAAAAGGAAAAAAAAATGCATACCCCAAAACCAGGTATATAGGCCTGCACTGGAAGTGCTAATTTCACATTCCATATCAGTTCAGGTTGATAAAGAAAGATATTCCAGGAGGGAAATAATTAAAACCCTAGTCCACTGGGACTAATATACTTCTGTGTTAAACTTGATTAATGTGCTTTTAGTATATTTTGTCTCTTTTTTTTTTTTTTTTTTTGAGTTTTTTGAGGTAGGGTCTCATTCCGGTCCAGGCTGACCTGAAATTCACTACGTAGTTTTAGGATGGCCTCAAACTCACAGCGATCCTCCTACCTCTGCCTCCTGAGTGCTGGGATTAAAGGCATGTGCCATCACACCCAGTTTATTTTGTCATTTTTAAATAAGTTGTGTTTGGGGGTTGACTTTCATAGCATTTGATATTTCTTAATCTTTCTTCTGTCTTTGTTGGGGGTAGGGTCACACTCTGGCCTAAGCAGACATAAAAACCCTTGCAGCCCAAAAATATAGGCCTCCAAGTTGACAGTATTAAAGGTGTGAGGCTACACACTCAGCCAGATTAAGGAATTTGGCATTATTAGTTTTCATGTTTGTTCTAATCCCCATGTAATGGGAGTTTTGAAGTTTATAAACCCCTAGTTGTTGTCTGTTTTTACCAAAGAATTGGGATAAAACAAGACTAAGAAGGATAATTATTAAATTATTACATTTATTCAGGGAACTGTGGAACCAAAGGAAGTGAAATAGATACACCCCCATGGTCTGAGAGCCCTGTGGGAAGTGAGCATGGGCTTGGGAGAAGCATGAAAAGGAATTTAAAGAGGAAATAGAAGAAAGTACAGAGAGAGATCCTGCCATGTGGAAGACAGCTCATGTGGGAATAGGGGTTGGGGTCTCCCCTCATCTTAGCCCAGCTGGACTGAGACCAGGACAGAAACCTGGAAGTTCAGGAGAAATGAAAAGCCAACAGAGAAGCTTGACCACCTGGTAAAGATCTATATATAATTTTTTTAATATTTTATTTTTATTTATTTGAGAAAGAGAGAGGCAGATGGAGAAAGAGAAAGGCAGATGAAGAGAGAGAGAGAAAGAGTAGCCACACCAGGGCCTCTAGCCACTGCAAATACATGAGCTCTAGATACATGCACCACCTTGTGCATCTGGATTTTGAAGGTACTAGGGAATTGAGCCTGGGTCATTAGGCTCACAGGCAAGCACTTTAACTGCTAAGCCATCTCCCTAGCCCTATATATAATCTTAATGTGGTGGGCTTTACCATCAGGCTCAGGTGATCCTCAAAGATGACTGATTGGTCTGGGCTAGGGGCTGGCTCAAAAAGAGGCAATCTATCATGCCAAATTTAGGGCCAATCTTAACCAATCAGAATTCCAGGATTTGATTTAAACCTTAATTTCAAAGAGGAATGCCTACCTAAAGAGGGACTCAGGTTGTTTATGGAAAAACTGTTTAGGCAAGAGATAAGGAGAAGCTAGATTCTTCACTGATATCTAGCAAAGTGGAGACTACAAGGGAAGGTCCAAAAACATTCCTGCTATTTACTTTGAGGGAACTGCCTCACCCACTCATGCATAAATACTCCATGCTGGTTTTGTTTGTATGTATATATTGCTCAAGTGGATTTTAGAATTATTTTGTATTTTTCTCCACCTAGCTTACTATTGGAATCATTTTACAAATTTTCACATCCATAACTTGTTTGCTTTCCCTCTCTTTCTGACCCTTTTCATACCCTCTCCTTCCCCCTCCTTATTCTCCATAACTACAAACTTCCATAAAGTCAACAACTTCTAAAACCTGTGCAAACTAGCAGTATCCAATTTCCTTCTCCCAGAAACTACAACTACCTCCATTTCAAAGTTAATTCTAGCCCTCACACTAATTCATCTGACACTGTTCCCACTTCTAAGTAACCAAAACCCTAGCATATTTCTACCAGCCTTGTTTTTCACCCACCAGCAATCATTGAAATCAAAAGAAATAGTGTTAATTTGGTGCAGACTATTTGCATAGCAGGCATATCCACCAACTTGTGTCACTCCTGCTGTCATTCTGGTAGTAATACAGGGGCCACACCCACCACCTTGAGCTCCTACCTGAAGATATAACTTCTGATTTATATGTTTCCTTCCATGTCTGTCTCTGTCTCTCTCAAATAAATAAATGAATATTTTTTAAAAACTGAAGAAAAAGAAAGCACATACATGAGAAAATGGTGAGAAATAAACTATGTTCAAATAATGGTTAATACAAGATAGTAACATAAAAACAGCAAACACTACAAAATCAAGAAGAATGGTAAGAATATATACCTTTCAGTAATAATATTTATATCAGTGGCCTCAATGTCCCAACCAAAAGACACTGATTTGCAGACTGAGTTAAAAGACAGGATTTTTCTGTGTGTTGCAAAAATTAATGAAATCAAAAGCAATACAAAGAACAAGAGTTGGTTCTGTGAAAAGATAAACAAGATTGATAAACTGTTAGCCAAACTGGCTAAAAAAGAGAAGAGACCCAAATTAATAACATTAGAAATGAAATGTCCGGCTGGTAGTGCACACCTTTAATCCCAACACTCCAGATGCATAGGTAGGAGTAGGAGAATTGTCATGAGTTTGAGGCCACACTGAGATTACATAGTGAATTCCAGGTCAGCCTAAGCTAGAGTGAGACCCTACCTAAAAAAAAAAAAAAAAAAGGGAAAGTACACCATTACAAGAGATAACAATGATGAAATTCAGAAAATCGAGTCAGGAAATGATTTAAAACTGTGGAGGCCATTGAGTGGAGTTCCCACTTTACATACGTAGAATTGGAGATCTGGCTCTGATCCCTGAAGGGCTTTGGTGAAGAGGGACACTTTGGGAGGCCTTGTCTTTCATCCATTCCATGTGTGGACAGAAGCCGCCCTGGCAAGAGTGAGGGTCCAGTGCTGGGCTACTCAGAGATTTACATCTCCACATAGTTTCAATGCCAGATTAAAGAATGATTTGTGAATCCAGAAGGGATGAAGGCATTATCATGACATTTTACTGGTAGACCATGAATTCTAATGATTCACCAGAATTGACTCCCAGCATAAGGTCTTCCTCAAGTCTTCAAGATTACTTGGTAGGTACCAACCTCTGCAGAAATTATTGGACTTTGTTAGGAGGCTAACTTCATTTTCCTTCATCTTGAAGGAAGATTCCCCCACATCCACATTACAGGAAGATGTTGATCTGCATAAGATTACATTTCTCCTCCACAAACAGTGGACTTTATATAGCTCAGCTCCCCAATACAAATTCTCCTACACTAATCTCAGAGAGTATTCTAGACTTTTAAGTGCATTTATTGCTGCTGAAAAGCAAAAAGGGCTTGCTGTGGAGGTGGGAGATTTGAGCATCAAAGAGATTTTATCTACATTTCCTAGTAGTGAAAGGAATGAAAAGAACCCTGAAGCATTTATGGTCCAGATTCTCTCAGAATCTCAACTGCCACCAGAGTACAGAGAAGGGAAAATGTTGTGGACTTGTTGGTTCTGCTGTAATTTTGGAGATGCCATTCTGGAAACTGTTTCAGAAGATTGTACCTCTCTGCCCTTATTCTTTGCACATGGAATAGAGTCCATCACAGTCTTAATTGGAACCTGGTTTCAGAAACTTTGACTGTTCTTTGATTCCTTTAGCGATAAATGCTTTTAATCTTTTCTGGATGGTTGTTAAGTGGACTGCATGAACAATGGACTGGTATACAGGCGATACTGATTTGTTTGTACCCTGTAGTCCTCACAGTTTGAATATTTCTAATGCAGTATATCCAGTACATGCCAAAGCTTTGTAGGAGTGTTCACAAAACACCTGGGGAGGTTACCCAAGAGGAATTTGACTCATTGACTGTCTTTATTTACATTTTCATAGGCACTTCAGGATTCATTTGTCAGCCACAAGATTGGTTCATGTTTCAACATCTGTAGCTTCAGTACATACTGATGAAAAAATAGTTTCACTCTAGCCCAGTGTGGTGGTTTGATTTAGGTGTCTCCCATCAACTTAGGTGTTCTGAATGCTAGGATGGAGATTTGGGAATTAATGCCTGCTGGAAGCCATGTATTGTTGGGGGCAGGCTTATGGGTGTTATAGCCACTTTCCCCATGCCAGTGTTTGGCACACTCTTCTGTTGCTGTTGTCCACCTTATGTTGGCCAGGGGATGATGTCCACTCTCTTCTCATGCCATCGTTTTCCCTGCCATCATTGAGCTTACCCCTTGAGTCTGTAAGCCAAAATATACTCTTTTCCCACAATCTGTTCTTGGTTGGGTGATTTCTACCAGCAATGCGAACCTGACTGCAATGGTAAAGTGGTACCGAGGAGTGGGATTGCTGCTAGATACCTGATTGTGTGGCTTTAGCTTTTTGGAGCTGATTTTCAAGAGTAATATGGAAGGACTTGAATCCTTGGCCTAAGAGATGTCTTGCAGTGCTGTAAGTACAGCTTGATGGCCTATTCTGGTCAGAGTTGAAGGAACTTAATGCAGGAAGAACTATGGACTGTGAGGTTTGGCTTATGAGGCTGAGAAAGAGCTGTGCTGGACTGGGCTAGCAGTTTTTGTGGGAAGCTTGCTGTTATGCCTGGGTCCTGAGAAGTTGTGTAGGGTTGCTTTGCATAGAAATGAAATTGTGTGCACAGAGGGATATGGCACAGAAAAAATGAAATATTTGGGCCTAAATTGCTTCCCATTCACCTGCAAATTGTTTTAAGAGATTACAACCTTTCAGATTGGGCTAGCTGACCTGCACTGGGACATCAGGAAGAATGTAGACTCTTTTGGAAGGGCATGAGTGCTCAAGAAGTGTCCATTCTTCAAAGTCTGCTTTATTCCCCCCTAGATTAACAAATTGGCACCCTACCTGGTTTCATGGAGTATAAGAAAAGCAGAAAAGAGAGGGTCATTGAGTTTGCAACATGGTCTTGTGTTTTGGAAATAGCCATGGGTAGTGTGAAGCTGGTTTGCTGGATGTCTGCATGGAGACCCAATAGGGCCATGAGTATGAACTGTGGATTGCAGTGGAGACCCGGTGGATATGCTGGGACCACAAGCTGGCTGCTAAAGAAAGCCATCAGCCCCAACGAAGTTTTCTAGGACTGAGAGTAGCCCAGCTGGAGGTGTGGAATTGGAACTCCAGAGACTTGCTGCTGGTTAGAATTATCAGACTTGGAGATTTGTCACTGGATAGAGTTGCTGGACTTGAAACTACAGAGTTTGATATTTTCCCTGGTTGTTTTAAATCTTGTATTGACTGAATATTTCTTTGTTATGCCCAATGCCATATTTTTCAATGTGAATGTTTGTTCTGTGCCATTATGGGTTTTTGTTTGGGGAGGGGGGTTGGTATTATGGCTAAGTTAAAAGACCTTGGACTATGGGGATATATGAACATCATTGATTGATAAAAACTATGGGAACTTTTAAAGTTGGACTGAATGCATTATATTTTACATCACGGGAGCCAGGGGCGGAATGTGGTGGTTTGATTCAAGTGTCCCCATAAACTTAGGTGTTCTGAATGGTAGGTTCCCAGCTGATGGAGATTTGGGAATTAATGCCTGCTTGAGGCAGTGTATTGCTGGGAGTGGGCTTATGGGTGTTATAGCTACTTTCCCCATGCCAGTGTTTGGCACACTCTCCTGTTGCTGTTGTCCACATTATGTTGGCCAAGGTGTGATGTCCACCCTCTGCTCATGCCATCATTTTCCCTGCCATTGTGGAGCTTCCCCCTCGAGCCTGTAAGCCAAAATAAACCTCTTTCCCACAATCTGCTCTTGGTTGGGTGATTTCTACCAGCAATGCAAACCTGACTGCAACACCCAGGCTGTCCTGAAGTTCACTATGTACTCTCAGTGGCCTCAAACTCATGGCAATACTCCTACCTCTGTCTCCTGAGTGCTGGAATTAAAGGTGTGCACCACCATGCCCAGCAAGGCATTCTGCTTGAAAATCAGCAGGTAATAATATTAATGGAAAATGGGGTTGCAAATATACCAAAATCTTCTTTCCCTAGAAATCTTGGAATCTGGATTCAGATTCTTATATCAAATCAAAAAAAAAAAAGCTACAAATTTTCACTGTTCACCAGCCTGTGTTTAGCCAGTGTGTCAACATGCATAAAGTTGCATTAAAAATAATGCATCATTACTTGAGGAAAAGAGACATTTTCTTCACTAGGGTAGCTGACCTTAAGCCACCTGTGCTCCTGTAGGTTCATCAAGTGAAAGAAAGGAAAGAAAGAAGAAAGGAGGAAAGGGAAGGGAAGGGAAAGAATTCAGAAAATCATAAGGATATATCCTAAGAACATAAACTCTACTACGTTTGAAAATCTGAAAGAAATTGATGATTTTCTAAATATATATGACCTACAAAAATTAAAGCAAATGAGAGAAAACATATAAATAGACCTATAACAAGCAATGAGATCAAAGCAGTTATATCCTTCCAGGTGTGTGATGGTGCATACCAGCATTTAGGAGGCTGAGGTAGGATTGCTTTGAGTTTGCCCACAGCCTGAGATCCAGATCAGCCTGGTCTGGAGTGAGACCCTACCTCAAAAAAAAAAAATCTTCCAACTAAAAAAGGTCTAGGTCCAGATGGACTCACTGTTGAATCTACCAGACCATCATAGAAGAAGTAACACCAATGCTTCTCAAACTTTTCCATAAAACAGAAAATAAAGAAATACTACCAAACTCCTTTTATAAAGCCAGCATTACCATAACACCAAAACCAGACAAACACAGAACAAAAAAAGAAAATATAGTCCAATCTCCCTTATGAACATATATGCAAATTCTCAATAAAATACTGGCAAAAAAAATCCAGGAATTCATCAAAATTATTATTCACTCTGACCAGTTGGATATTATCCAAGAGATTCAGGGATGGTTAAACATATGCATATCAATAAATGTGATAGATAGATAGATAGATAGATAGATAGATAGATAGATAGATAGATATAGATATAGATATAGATATAGATACACACACACACACACACACACACACACACACACTAAAGGACAAAAATTACATGATCATCTCAATAAATGCAGAAAAGGCACTTAGCAAAATCCAACACCACTTCATGATAAAACTCCGAAAGAAACTGAGATTAGAAGCAACATATGTAAACATAATAAAGGCTATTAATGACAAGCCTATAGCCAACATAATACTAAATGGGGGAAAATTCACAGCATTTTTACAAAAATCAGGAATGCAATGAGGGTGTATGCTTTCCCCACTTTTATTTAACATAATGCTGGAAGTCTTAGCTGTAGCAATAAGACAAGAGATACAAATAAAAGGGATACAAACTAGAAAGGCAGAAGTCAAATTATTATGTGCAGATGATATGATTCTTTACATAAGGAACCCTAAAGATTCGACCATCAAACTGTTAGAGCTAATAAATACTTTCAGCAAAGTATCAGGCTACAAAGTTAACACAAAGAAATTAGTGGCTTTCCTATACACCAACAACAAATGTGCTGAGGATGAAATCAGGGAAACACTTCCAAGATAGATAGAGTCCCTTGGAATAAACCTAACCAAAGAATGAAGGTTCTCTACAATGAAAGCACTCAAGAGACAAACTGCAGAACACACTAGGAAATGGAAAGATATCCCATGCTCATGAATTGGAAGAATCAATATTGTGAAAATGTGTATCTTACCAAAAGCAATTTACAGATTTAATGCAATCTCCATTAAAATTCCACTGGCATTCTTCACTGAAATAGAAAAAAAAATCTTTTTCTTTTTTGGTTTTTTGAGGTAGGGTCTCACTCTAGCCCAGGCTGACATGGAGTTCACTATGTAGTTTCAGGGTAGCCTCAAGCTCAAGGAGATCCTCCTATCTCTCTGCTTCCCAAGTGCTGTGATTAAAGGCATGTGCCACCATGCCTGGCTAGAAAAAAATCTTAAAATTTATCTGGAAGCACAAAAGTTTTGAGTAGCCAAAACAAGTCTGAGCAATGAAAATAAGGCAGGTAGTGTCACCATACCATACTTTAAAATGTATTGCAGAGCATGGTAGCAAAAACAGCATAGTACTTGCTGGCACAAAAAGAGACATGTAGACCAATGGAAAAAAACAGAAACCCAGATGTAAATCCCAGCAACTACAGTCATGTTTTAACTTTCTTGTATTGGTCTTTCATGGAGAGATTGCATATTCTTCCTATGACAAGATTGCTAAGAAATTTTCTACATTATATACAATGCCTGGCAAAGTACTACTGTGTATAGTGTTTATAAATGCTCTATTAAAAAAAAACTGTTTATTCTTATTTATTTACTTGAGAATGACAGAAAGAGAGAGAGAAAGAGCTCATCAAGGCCTCCAGCCACTGCAAACAAACTCTAGATCCACCACCTTGTGCATCTGGCTTATGTGGGTCTTGGGGAGTCGAGTCTTGAACCAGGGTCCTTAGGCTTCACAGGCAAGTGCTTAATGGCTAAGCCATCTCTCCAGGCCTATAAATGCTCTATTAACTAATGAGTAGTTCAGTTAATGGATGTTAGAAATAATTACTATACATTTACCACATGAAAACTTTACATTACAACAATTCTAATATAGTTTACAATTTCCTTGACACAAATACAAAGAATACTCATTGGGGGAAAAAAAGACAGCCTCTTCAATACATGGTGCTGGGAAAACTGGGTATCTATATGTAGAAGGATGAAAATAGCTCTTTTCATGTCTAAGAATCAAGGCCAAATGGATCAAATACATTAACATCAGACCTGAAGTTCTGAATTTGCTGGAGGAAAAAGTAGAGGAAACACTTCAACTATTGATGTAGTTAACAACTTTCTGAATATAATCCCAGTCATTCAGGAGGTAAAACCACTAATCAACCACTAGGACCTCATGAAATTTTTATTTATTTATTAAAGAGGAGAAAGAGGCATAAATTATATATATATAGAGAGAGGGGGGGAGAGGGAGAGGGAGGGAGAGGGAGAGGGAGAGGGAGAGAGGGAGAGGGAGGGAGGGAGGGGGGAAATGGGTGCACCAGAGCCTCTAATCACTGCAAAAAAACTCAAGACACATTTGCTACTTTGCACATCTGGCTTATGTGGGTACTGGGGAATCAAACCTGGGTCCTTAGGCTTCAAGGCAAGTGCTGTAACTGCTAAGCCATCTCTCCAGCTCAATCTCATGAAATTTAAAACCTTTTGTACAGCAAACAAAAAGGGGATGGAAAAAAGGAAGGATGGGAGGAGGGTTAACCAAAATTTAAGATGGTAAGAATAACCCATATGGAAATGTTTTCTGCTAGCAATATATATATATATGCAGAAGTACCTAGAGATGGTAGGCATTGATGGTTATTAGAAAAATTTTAGTGCCAGTGGTGCAGTACTGTCCAGTGAGTTGTTGGCCAGGGATGTCCTTGATGCCCCCAAAGCAGGCTATTACCAAAGTTTATAGTTGTCCACCATAACTAGAGGGTAAGATCCTACTGCTCAATATGCCACACGTTTGGGGTTGCAAGACACTGAGAAATCAAGCTAGAGCTGACCTGGAAATGTCCTCCCTCTTAACTAGCTGTCAGAATGCTGGAAAGAGCTATGCAGCATGCAGCCTTTTGGGAGAGAGGTAATCAACAGTGTTAGACAGCAGTGGACCCTGCAAACAGGTGGTCAGCCAGGTCAAATGTATAACTGGAGCAATAGTGGCATGTCTGTTATGGGGGAATCCAGTTGCTTTCTGATTGGTCTGAAGGCCAATCCATGGGAGGCAATACATGCCTGGTACTGAAAACCAAATCCAAAACCTAGGGCTGGGGTGGTCATAAGCCCTATGGAAGTAACAACTACTGTTGTCTGTCAAATTGCATACATTATGCCCACCAAACTTCCCTCTAAAAGCACTTATGTTTCTATCCATATATTAATGTGCTCTCACTTTTGGTTAGAGAAGCTTCTTTTTTCAGATGGTGGTGACCATTGGAGTGACTCAAAAGTCACGACAGTGCTGAGAAGTGGCAGTGGAGTGTTCAGCACTGAGATATCTCTATCACACCATCCAAGGTTCAGAGACCATTAATGAAGAGGTGGAGGAAAGAATATAAAAGCCAAAGGAAGGGAAGGACAACTTACAGAGTTGTCATCCAGACACAAAGTGGCCTCGATATCATGACCTTGCAGTGGCTGATGCAAGATCTGCATGATAGTAGAGGGGAAATTATAGCATCATAATTTAATTGAGAGTAGTTGGGAATAAGGGGTTCAATGGAAGGAGGGTTAGAAGGAGGAAAGGAAGAGTGGTGAGAGGGAATTATGATCATAGTATATTGTCAATATTTATGGAAGGTGTCAATAAATAGTTAAAAATACAGAATGTCACATAAAATCATAAAAATAAACATCTGATAGCCACATTAAATGGCAAAAATGAACAAGTAATGTTAATAACAATAACTAATCTAACATATTTTAAAATATATATAGCATATGATCAATGTAAAATTATTAGTGATGTGCTTTACATTCTTTTTTTTCATTAGTTTTGTATTCAGCAAATACAGGCAGTTTGGTACCATTATTAGGCTCATCCGTGGCCTACCCCCTCCCCATTGGCAGGTTTATGGGTCGTGCATTGTGGGGTTAGCCCACAGTTATTGGTAGGATAAATGTCTCTGCATATCATGGCCCAACATGTGGCTCTGACATTCTTTCCGCCCCCTCTTCCACAAAATTTCCCTGAGCCATGTTGGGTTCATTTTTGGTCTGCTTCAATGATGAGGTGTTGGGGACCTCTGAGGCTCTGGCTCTCTGATTTGGTAGGAGTTGATTTTTCTCTGTGTTGGTCTCCTTCCCCCTTGTGCTGGTATCCAGTTCATCAGGAAGACAGCACCCTTGCTTGTTTCGCCAGTTTCCTTAGTTTCAGACGGGGCCCTTTTAAGGTATGATGGGGTGGCTCTCTCCTTAGGATCTGCATTTATCTTTCTTTCCCTAGGATTTACAGTGCATCTAGGCAGTCGCCATCTTGGTCAGAAGTCCCTACATTCTTATTTTGACATCAATCTTCTAACTCCAATAGGTGTGTCTTACACAACACAATGTAATTTGAATTAGTCATGCTTCAAGTGCTCAGTGGCCACATGTGACTGGTGCTAATTGTATTGGCCAGTCCAGGTCCTGAAGTATAATTGATTGCCTCTAGAGGAAATATAATCAGGGCCTAACAACTTATTTCTTCTTATGATTTTGAAGAGTAGGCATGTATTTTTACCTTTTCTATTCTTTAAAAACCTCTGCTGTTTGTGCTTATAAACATCCAAAGGGTATGGCTACATGGTATCTGCTAGTAGCAACTGAAGAACTTCATTCATTGTCCATGACAAGTTAAGAGAGCAGCTCTTCCAAAGTCTGTCTGTCTGTTTGCGGGGGGTGGGTGTTTTGTTTTCTTTTTCAATGTTTTTGCTGTAGCCCAGGCTGACCTAGAAGTCACTATGTAGTCTCAAGCTGGCCTCTAGTTCACAGTGATCCTCCTACCTTTGCTTCCCAATGCTGGGATTAGTGCCTGGCCATAGTCTTTTTTTTTTTTTAACTTAAAAATTATTTATTTATTTATTTGAAAGAGAAAAGGAGGCAAAAAGAGACAGGGTGTATGCCAGGGCCTCTAGCCACTGCAAATGAACTCCAGATGCATGTACTGCCCTTATGCATCTGGCTTACATGGTCCTGGGGAGTTGAATCTGGGTTCTTTGACTTTACAGGCAAGCACCCTAATGGCTAAGCCATCTCTCCATCCCTGTCTTTTTAATTTAATTTAATTTTTTCTGTTACTGATGATTGAACCCAAGGGAAAGCTGTCTTTTGATATGACTGAATGAATTTGGTCATGTACCTATCTTGGCTTAACAATACTCAACCAGGAAATACACTGTATTTCTCAAAATGCTTGGAATGGGTGACATTTGATAATGTGCAGAGACATTTTGGTTGTCACAGTTGTGGGAATGGGGTCTACTAACATCTAGTGGAAAGAGGTCAGGGATACTGCCAAACATCCTACAAAGGACAGGACAACCCCCCCCCCACCCCCTCCACACACATATACATAACAGAAGTATCTAGTCTAAAATAATACCAATATTAGTCTGGGCATGGTGGCTCACACCTTTATTCCCAGTACTTGGAAGGCTGAGGTGAAAGGATTGCTGTAAATTCCTGGTCAGTCTGGAGTGAGACCCTGCCTCAAAAATCCCCATAAAATAATAATCATAATGCCAACTACTTCAAGCTTTTTATTTTACTTTTTCTTTAATAAGCTTGATGTTCTAGCCTATATTCCTTTTAAAAAATATTTATTTGCAAGGATAGAGGTAGATAGATGGTGGGGATGAGCAAGCCCAGGCCTCTTACCACTACAAACAAACTCCAGATACATGCACCACTTTGTGTATATGGCATTACATGGGTACTGGGGAATTGAACCCAAGCTGTCAGGCTTTGCAATCGAGCGCCTTGAATTGCTGAGCCATCTTTACAGCCCTAAGCCTATATTCCTAACAGGACTATGAAGAATAAGATTACCATTATTGGTTTATAGTTATCAGAATTACCTATAAAAGGCTCATCTTCCCTTTGGGTACATAGATAGAGGGCACCTAAACTAGAAAGATGCTTTAAAAGAAAGAAAAGGGCACAGGTAACTTAATAATATTCATGAAAGAACTAATTCTTTTTTTTTAATTCATTCTTATTTATTTATTTGAGAGTGACATACAGAGAGAAAGACGCAGAGAGAGAGAGAGAGAGAGAGAATGGGCGTGCCAGGGCCTCCAGCCACTGCAAACAAACTCCAGACGCGTGTGCCCCCTTGTGCATCTGGCTAACGTGGGACCTGGGGAATCGAGCCTTGAACCAGGGTCCTTAGGCTTCACAGGCAAGCGCTTAACCGCTAAGCCATCTCTCCAGCCCAGAACTGATTCTTTTATAAGTGCTGAAAATCTAAGGATAAGCATCAAAGATTAAATATATCAGTCATTATATAATCCAATTGTTATTTTAATTTTGATCAGTATGTTTATGTTTTATCATGAAACTTTCTTTTATATGGCAGAATTTAGAGTAAATTTCTTTATTTCTTTTTGTTGTTGTTGTTTTTGTTTTTGTTTTTCAAGGTAGGGTCTTGTTCTGGCCAAGGCTGACTTGGAATTCACTATGCCATCTCAGGCTGGCCTTGAACTCATAGCAATCCTCCTACCTCTGCCTCCCAAGTGCTGGGATTAAAGGTGTGCGCCACCACACCTGGTACTTTCTTTTATATAATGTAAAATTCTTTTTACAATGGATAATTTCTATCTACATTTTTCTTCTTCTTCTTCTTTTTTTTTTTTTTTTTTTGCTTGTTTGTTTGAAAGAAGGTCTCACTATTTACATATCCCTTGCTGGCCTGGAATTCACTATGTAGACCAGGCTGGCCTCCAACTTATGGCATGCCCTGACGAGCAGCCATTTAAAAATAATCATCAGAGGCTGGAGAGATGGTTTAGCCATTGAAGCACTTGCCATGCTCAACTCTCAGGATCCCATGTTAGCCATATACACAAAGGTGAGGCAAGCTAAAGTCACACATGCCCATCAGGTGGCGCAAGTGTCTGGAGTTCAATATCAGTGGCTGAGGCCCTAGTGTGACAATCCTCTCAGTCTCTCTCTGTCTCTCTTAGAAAGAAAATCATCAGGGGACTGAAGAGATGGCTTAGTGGTTAAGCCCTTGCCTGTGAAGCCTAAGAACCCCAGTTTGAGGCTCAATTCCCCAGGACCCATGTTAGCCAGATGCACAAGAGGGTGCATGCATCTGGAGTTCGTTTGTAGGGCTATAGGCCCTGGCCCGCCCATTCTCTGTCTCTCTCTATCTGTCTCTTTCTCTGTCACTCTGAAAGGAAAGAAGGAAGGGAGAGAGGGAGGGAGGGAGGAAGGGAGGGAGGAAGAAAGGAAGGAAGGAAGGAAGGAAGGAAGGAAGGAAAGAAAGAAAGAAAGAAAGAAAGAAAGAAAGAAAGAAAGAAAGAAAGAAAGAAAGAAGAGGGGCAGGTGGAGGGTAGGGATATAGCTCAGGGGTAAGAGTGCTTGCCTAGTATGCAGGAGGTCCTAGGCACGACACTGAAAAAAAAAAAACTCATCAGGGCTGGAGAGATGACTTATTGGTTAAGGTGCTTGCCTGTGACGCCTAAGGACTCAAATTCCAATTCCCCAGTTCCCACTTAAAGCCAGATGCACAGAATGGCACGTATCTGGAGTTTGTTTGCAGTAGCTAGAGGCCCTGTTGTGCCCATCCTCTTCCTTTCTCTCTCTCTCTCAAATAAATTCATTAAATACTTTTTAAACATAAAAAAATAATCATCAGTGTTTCATCTTCAAAAAGGAATGCCAGGTAGATGTGGTGGCGCATGCCTCAGTCACAGCACTTGGAAGACTGAGATAAGAGGATCTCCATGAGTTATAGATCAGCCTTAAGCTACAGAGTTCTAGGTTATCCTATGCTAGTGAGACCCTGCTCCAAAAAAAGGGGGAAAAAAATCAAAGGCCTTGCATGGCTGTTCAGGGATTTGATCAACACAAAAATAATTTTAAAAAAATTATGTAAGACCCTGAGGTCAAAATTTGGTAGATTAATAAAAAAGGAGGGCTTCCGGTTAACATGGTGGCTTAGGTACCATGCCAAAGCAGCCTAGGGGGCAAAAAGACCAAAAAACCTCAGCAAAATGCACACTTTTACTAAAAAGTGAGGTGTATAGGAAATCGAAACAGCAGTGGAGAAGTAGAAGAGATCCAGCGCTTGCACAGGGCGGCTAAAGTGGCCCCAGCAGGTCCACCCGACCACAGCGGCAGCAGCGCACCAGAAAGCCCCCAGGCTCGGCTCCAGCCGCAGGAAAAGCCAGGTGTGGGGAGCTTCCATTCACACCGGAGCTCTCGGCAACTCAAGAAAAATGAAGGGAGAGTGGCAGTGAGCAACGGAGGAGCAGATCATGAGGTAGAAGAACACGTGGAACAGTGAGAGAACCAGAGCAGCTGTGGCTCCCTCCCCTCCCCCACCGACTGTGCCCAGCTCCAGCGAACAGAGCAGTGGTCCCAGGACCTGGCCACACCAACTTGAGCCAACAGCGGGACCCAAGCAGGAGCAGGGTCCAGCAGCAACAACAGCAACTCCGGCACCAGCATCAGCGATCCCAGCAGTGGCAGATCCAGTAGCAGCAGCAGCGGCAGATCCAGCAGCAGCAGTGGAGGATCCAGCAGTGGCAGCAAAACCAGCAGCAGTAGCAGTGTACCCAGCAGAGGTGACAGACCCAGATGTGGCAGCTTTAGCAGCAGTGGTGGTTCCAGCAGCGGGGGTGCCGATCTGCAGGGCCACAGTTGCCAGGCTCAGTTTGATCTGCAGGAAAAGCCAGTGCCCAGCTCCAGAAATCAGAACAGCAGCCCAACGACCCAGTCATCAACTTGACTGAGACCAAAATCATCCAAAAAGGTAACTAGGATTGATTGCACCAGGGAAGGGTCTCACTTAGTCACAAGCTGACTTGGATCCCTCAATAGACCAGAAATCTTAACCTCTTTGTTGCTAGAGGATCTGGTTGTTGTAATAACTACTCTTGCTTAAATATTCGGTGCTATTTTTGATTGAATGTGTACAGTGTTTAAATGTTAGAATCTACCTGTATTTTATTCCACTCAGCCTACTTGAATACTCCCATAGCAGGGAAACTCAACCCCTAGGAACGCCTCTGTAGATACTCTGAGAGGCTTAAGAGCCATACCTAACACCTTAAGCTCCTATCCTGAAGATATATAACATCAAATCAATTGATACAGCTAAGAATACCTACCTAGCTAAAAAATCCAAGCATTAACTTCATCCAAGATGCAAAAATATATATATTATAACACAAGAAACACTAAAAAGCAAGACAATATAAATCCACCTAACAGTATTAATGCATCAGAAATGACCTCCACTGAGAACGAGTTAGAGGAAATGCCTGAGAAAGATTTCAAAAGAATGATTGTAAATATGTTCAAAGAAGTCAAAGAACAAATCAAAGGAGTCAAAGAGGAACTCAAAGAGGAAATCAAAGGAATCAAAGAAGATGCAGGACACCAATTTAATGAAATAAAGAAGGCAATACAAGACATAAATAAGGAAATAGAAATAATAAAGAAAAAACAGAATTGCTAGCAATGAAAAACACAGTTAATGAAATAAAAAAAACTCTGTAGAAAATCTCACCAGTAGAATGGATGAGGGAGAGGACAGAATATCTAAGCTAGAAGACCAGGTGGCAGATCTAATACAGTCCAACAAGGAGAAGGACAAACTTATAGAAAAGTATGAGTGGGAATTTCAAGAAATTCGGGACACTATGAAAAGATCAAATATAAAAATTCAGGGCATAGTAGGAGAAGAATTACACTCCAGAGGCATAGTAGGCGTCTTCAACAAAATCATAGAAGCAAACTTCCCCCAAATTGGGAAAGAGGTGCCAATGCAGATACAGGAAGCCTTTAGAACCCCAGCCAGACAAAACTTGGAAAGAACCTCAATTCATCATATTATAATCAAACTACCAAACACACAATCCGAGGAAAAAATATTGAAAGCAGTTAGAGAGAAAAATCAAGTTACCTACAAAGGCAAGCCCATCAGGACTACAGCAGATTATTCAACACAAATGTTAAAAGCCAGAAGGGCTTGGAGTGATGTATTCCAAGTTCTGAAAGATAACAACTGTCAACCAAGGTTACTTTATCCTGCAAAGCTATCTATTCAAGTAGACAGAGAAATAAGGACATTCCATGACAAAAGCAGGTTAAAGGAGTATTTGAAGACAAAACCAGCTCTACAGAAAATACTTGATAGGATCCTCCATGCTGAAGAAAAGGAAAAGCACACATATGAGGAACCTGGAAAAAACAAGCAATACTCAAATACTAGCTAACACAAGAAAGCAAAGGTAGAACCGGAACCACACACACACACACACACACACAAAATGGCAAACATAAATACATACCTTTCAATAATATCTCTTAATATCAACGGTCTCAATGTCCCAACCAAAAGACATAGGTTTGCAAACTGGGTTAAAAAGTAGGATCCTACAATTTGTTGTCTCCAAGAAACACCTTTCTACAAAGGATAGACATTATCTTAGGGTGAAAGGTTGGAAAACAGTGTTTCAAGCAAATGGGGCTAGAAAACAAGCAGGGGATGCTATCCTAATACCTGCCAAGGTAGACTTCAGTCCAATGTGGGTCAAGAAAGATAAGGAAGGTCACTTTATATTGATTAAGGGACACTCCAACAGGAGGACGTTACAATCCTAAACATATATGCACCTAACATAGGGGCTCCCAAATTCATCAAACAAACACTATTAGAACTAAGGTTACATATAACACCAAACAGAGTGGTGGTGGGTGACTTTAACACCCCACTCTCATTAATTGACAAGGCATCCCGGGAAAAAATAAACAGAGAGGCACCTGGACTAAATGAGGTCATAGAAGGAATGGACCTAACAGATATATACAGGACATTTCATCCAAAGTCTGCAGAATATACATTCTTTTCAGCAGCACATGGAACATTCTCTAAACTAGACCATATATTAGGACACAAAGCAAATCTTAACAAATTCAGGAAAATTCCTTGCATTCTATCTGACCACAAGGGAATTAAACTACAAATCAGTAGCAAGAAAGGCTATAGAGCATACACAAAATCATGGAAACTAAATAATGCACTACTAAATGATGAATGGGTCAGTGAAGAAATCAAGAAGGAAATTGAAAAATTTATAGAGTCAAACAATAATGAGAACACAACATACCAAAATCTCTGGGACACAATGAAGGCAGTTCTAAGAAGTAAATATATAGCCATAAGTGCCTATATTAAGAAATTAGAAAGGTCACAAGTAAACGAACTAATGCTTCACCTTAAAGCCTTGGGAAAAGAAGAAAGAGGCAAACCAAAAATCAGTAGACAGGAAGAAATAACAAAGATTAGGGCATCAATTTATGAAATAGAAACAAAAAAAATCCAAAGAATTAATGAAACAAAGAGTTGGTTCTTTGAAAGGATAAACAAGATTGATAAACCTTTAGCAAATCTGACCAAAAGAAAGAGAGAAGAGACACAAATTAATAAAATCAGAGATGAAAAAGGTAACATCACAACAGATTCCAGAGAAATTCAAAAAATCATAGGGAAATACTATAAAAGCATATACTCCACAAAGTATGAAAATCTGAAAGAAATGGATGATTTCCTTGATTTATATGACCTACCTAAATTAAATCAAAATGAGATTAATCACTTAAATAGACCTATAACAAACATGGAGATCTGAACAGTTATCAATAATCTACCAACTAAAAAAAAAGCCCAGGCCCAGAAGTATTCACTGCTGAATTTTACCACACCTTTAAGGAAGAGCTAACACCATTGCTTCTTAAACTTTTCCAGGAAATAGAAAAAGAAGGAATTCTACCAAACTCCTTCTATGAGGCCAGCATCACCCTGATACCAAAACCAAGCAAAGATAGAACAAAAAAAGAAAATTACAGACCAATCTCCCTCATGAACATAGATGCAAAAATTCTCAACAAAATATTGGCAAACAGAATACAAGAATATATCAGAAAGATCATTCACCCTGACCAAGTAGGCTTTATCCCAGAGATGCAGGGATGTTCAATATATGCAAGTCTATAAATGTAATACATTATATAAATGGGTTGAAGGACAAAAATCACATGATTATCTCATTAGATGCAGAGAAAGCATTTGACAAAATCCAACATCCCCTCATGATAAAAGTCCTACAGAAACTGGGAATAGAAGGAACATATCTCAATATAATAAAAGCTATTTATGACAAGCCTACAGCCAACATATTACTAAATGGGGAAAAACTGGAAGCTTTTCCACTAAAATCAGGAACAAGACAAGGGTGTCCACTGTCCCCACTTTTATTTAACATAGTTTTGGAAGTCTTAGTCATAGCAATAAGGCAAGAGACACACATAAAAGAGATACAAATTGGAAAGGAAGAGATCAAGTTATCATTATTTGCAGAAGACATGATTCTATACATAAAGGACCCTAAAGACTCTACTAGCAAACTGTTAGAGCTGATCAAAACCTATAGCCATGTAGCAGGATACAAAATAAATACACAGAAATCAGTAGCCTTCATATATGCTAACAACAAACACACAGAGGAGGAAATCAGGGAATCACTCCCATTCACAATGCATTAAAAAAAAAATACTAAAGTACCTTGGAATAAACCTAACGAAGGAAGTAAAGAATCTCTACAATGAGAATTTTAAAACACTCAAACGAGAAATTGCAGAAAACACTAGAAAGTGGAGAAACATCCCCTGTTCCTGGATTGGAAGAATCAATATTGTGAAAATAGCAATCTCACCAAAAGCAATCTATACATTTAATGCAATCCCTATCAAAATTCCAAAGGCATTCTTCATGGAAATAGAAAAAAAAAATCCAAAAATTCATTTGGAATCACAAAAAACCCCGAATATCTAAAATAATTCTGAGCAACAAAAATAAGGCTGGTGGTATCACCATACCTGATTTTAACCTATACTACAGAGCCATAGCAACAAAAACAGCGTGGTACTGGCACAAAAACAGACCTGTAGATCAGTGGGACAGAATAGAGAACCCAGATGTAAGCCCAAGTAGCTATAGCCACCTGATATTTGATAAAAATGCCAAAAATACTCATTGGAGAAAAGACAGTCTCTTCAGCAAATGGTGTTGGGAAAACTGGATATATAACTGCAGAAGGATGAAAATAGATTCTTCTCTCTCTCCATGCACAAGAATTAAGTCCAGATGGATTAAAGACCTTAACATCAGACCTGAAACTCTGAAACTGCTAGAGGAAAAAGTAGGGGAAACCCTTCAACATATTGGTCTTGGCAAAGACTTTCTGAATACAACCCCAATTGCTCAGGCAATAAAACCACAGATTAATCACTGGGACCTCATGAAATTACAAAGATTTTGCACTGCAAAGGACACAGTGAAAAAAGCAAAGAGGCAACCTACAGAATGGGAAAAAAATCTTCGCCAGCTATACATCTGATAGAGGATTAATATCTAGGATATACAAAGAACTCAGAAAGTTAAATAATAAGGAATCAAACAAGCCAATCAAAAAAATGGGCTATGGAGCTAAATAGAGCATTCTCAAAGGAAGAAATACGAATGGCATATAAGCAGCTAAAAAAAGTTCTATGTCACTAGTCATCAGGGAAATCCAGATTAAAACTATATTGAGATTCCATCTCACTCCTGTCAGATTGGCCACCATCATGAAAACAAATGATCATAAACATTGGCGGGGATGTGGAAAAAGAGGAACCCTTCTACACTGCTGGTGGGAATGCAATCTGGTCCAGCCATTGTGGAAATCAGTGTGGAGGTTCCTAAAACAGCTAAAGATTGATCTACCATATGACCCAGCTATAGCACTCCTAGGCATATATCCTAAGGACTCATCTCATTTCCTTAGAAGTATGTGCTCAGCCATGTTTATTGCTGCTCAATTTATAATAGCTGGGAAATGGAACCAGCCTACATGTCCCTCAACTGATGAGTGGATAATGAAGATGTGGCACATTTATACAATGGAGTTCTACTCAGCGGTAAAGAAAAATGAAGTTATGAAATTTGCAGAAAAATGGATGGATCTGGAAAGGATTATAGTAAGTGAGGTAACCCAGGCCCAGAAAGCCAATCGCCACATGTTCTTCCTCATATGTGGATCCTATCTACAGATGATTGGACTTCTGCATGAGAAGGAAAATACTTAGTAGCAGAGGCCAGTTAAAAAGGAGGTATATTGAGCTGGGCGTGGTGGTGCACGCCTTTAATCCCAGCACTCGGGAGGCAGAGGTAGGAGGATCTCCGAGAGTTCGAGGCCACCCTGAGACTACATAGTGAATTCCAGGTCAGCCTGAGCCAGAGTGAGACCCTACCTCGAAAAACCAAAAAAAAAAAAAAAAAAAAAAAGTGGTATAAAGGGAAGAGAAAGGGAGGGAGGAAGGTACTTAATAGGTTGGTATTGTATATATGTAAGTACAATGATTGAGATGGGGAGGTAATATGATGGAGAATGAATGTCAAAGGGGAAAGTGGAGGGGGGGGGTATTACCATGGGATTTTTTTTTATAATCATGGAAAATGTTAATAAAAATTAAATTTAAAAAAATGCTAATAAATAAATAAATAAAAGTTTTGGTAGACTAGAGTATTTCGTTTAAATGTAGTAAAAGAATAAAAAGACCGTTTTATTAATATTTTTTTCAAAACAAAAAGTCGGGCATGGTGGCGCACATCTTTTATCTCCGCCCCCGGGAAGCAGGGGTAGCAGGATCGCTGTGAGTTGGAGGCGAGCCTGGGTGTACATAGAAAATTATAGATCATCCTGGGTTACAGTGAGACCGTACCTCAAAAGAAAATATTTTGTCAAAGAAATTTGTACATTTTATGTTAATGCGACTCGTATTCTAAAACAAGTCCAGGAAACTGTATTAAAGAATTTCAAAAATAATGTGCGGTGGATATCACGCTGGCCTCTGGGTGCCGCTGTTGTCCAGGCCGTGGCTGGAGGGAAACAAAGCAATCCAGTGAACCCATCTGACAGTGGCTTTTGCAAACAACAGAATACCGCACGCTGCTCTCCTACACTCTTTCCAGAGCATCTAGGTCACTGTCACCTTCTCCACTGAACTCGGCTCGAACATCCTGGTCATCGTCGTCAGAGTGTTTAATGAGCCGAGTGAGCGCTACTTTTTCCTCCCAGCGCACCTATGCCTTCCGAAGCCCGGAGCAGCCGCGTCTGGAGAGGAAGTCGTGCACAAGGGAGGCACGCAGAGCGCAGGAAGCGCGTCCTTCTCTTCCTGCTGAAGGAACTAGTATCCAATACGCTGCAAGGGTCGAAAGGAAAGGTGAGTCGTTTAAATGTGGGAGATCTTGCCGAGATTTAGGTCTCAGAAACAAGAAAAGTGTTCTCTGAGAAATGCCTCAGCTAAATAAGATAGACGGCAGAGACTGACTTGAGAGCTACTGAATGGGTCTAGCAGATATAACAAAGGAAATAACCTAAACCACTTCAATCTGAATATTAAATTCGGTGAGAATCATAAATGTTTTTATATGAACCAACATCTTGGACATAATTTGATAAGTGATGGCTTTGGGCACAGTCTTGACAATTCTGGAAAATGCTTATCAATACCAGTGTTTAAAGTCAACACATTTGGATGCTGGCAGTAACTCTACAACTATCAAATTACTTTCAATAGTCATTTCCTTTGACTCCCAAAAATAAAGGAGCAAATTATAGAGTAAATATCTAGAACTGCTGATACTCCGTAGTGATAAGCTTGGGACAGAACATCTCAGGACGAAATAAAGCTTTGGAGCCAATGTCAGTCCTTGGATGTTGAGCCAAAACTATGCACCAGAACCAGCCTGCAGAAGAAGCCATCCTCGACCTCCTCTGCCTTTCTCAGGTAATCCTCTGACTGAAGCATCCTTAAGGTAGAGTTCTCCAATAATTTCCACATAATCTCACAGCTTATGCAGAATATGTCTACTGTCCCCAAATAATAGCAGTTCTTGGTTTTGATCAAACAACATTAACAGCGTAGGGTGGAAGACTGGAGGCAGTTTGAAGGCCAATTTTCAAAGTCCCTGTTGAAAAGGAGGTCAAGACCGTGATGCAGCACAGGTAATTGTCTGCTGGGTATCTATAAACAAGAACCATGGTTACTTAACAAAAAAACACAGAACTGAGAGCTTTGCTAAAATGGAGGGGTGAATTATTGCAGAGAGAAATGGTTCCACTGGCAAAGAATTCACCTTCAAGAATTACTATGTAATCCATCGGGTGTGGTGACACACACCTTTACTCTCAGCACTCAGGAGACAGAGATAGGAGGATTGCCATGAGTTCAAGGCCAGCCTGAGACTACATAGTGAATTCCAGGTCAGCCTGAGCTAGCGTGAGACCCTACCTCGGAGGGAAAAGAAAACAAGAATTACTATGTAATTCTTTGGCAGCTACTGGCGGATGGAAACCTAAACTGGGAGCCAACTCTGAAGTACAATGTTGCCATCAGAGCCCCACAAGGACAAGCTATCCCTTTCCTCTCCAGCACAAGCATTACTCTTAAGTATTATTTTCAACAAAAATGTCCTGCTTTCAGGGAATGATGGTCTGTGTCTGCAATCCCAGAACTCAGGAAGCAGAAGCAGGAAGATCACAAGTTTAAGGGCAACAAGGATTATATAGCAAATACAAGGCCAGGCTGGGTTACAAGGAGAAACCCCTGTCAACAATAAAAGCATCTCTGCTTTTCAGACAGCCCTTCTTTTTTCTTTTCTTTTTATTTTGGTGCTAATAATTGAACCCAGGGCCTTTCCTATGCTAGGCAAGTGCTCTACTGCTGTGCTACATCCTGAGCCCCTTTCTTTCTTTGAGACTGGGTCTTGCTATGTAGCCCAGGCTAGCTGCAAATTTACAGTGACTCCTCTGCCTCCTAAATGCTGGACTACAGGAATGTGCCACTGTGCCTGGTGATATGCTTCCTTTCTGGTCCAAGAAACCAGGAGTACCCACGCAGATCTCTATCATATATGTTAACACGTCAGAGCAAAGTTTAAGGCCTTCCTTAACTCCTGTTTTTTCCTAACCAATGACCTGGCACCAAAAAGTCTACTGTCTTTTGGCAGTTACCTCAGAATACAGGAGTACTCCCGGAACTTCCTTTAAGCTGACTCTCAGGGTGGTGACCAGGGTTTGACTAGGTCAATGTCATCTTCTCCTCCCCCACCCCGCACCCCATGATTGTGAGTGGCTGCTACAGAAATTCGAGGAGGATGCTATGGGAAGAGCTGCAGCTAGGTGCAACCTTCTGCATTTCTCTGCACACTCTTCAACCCTCTACCTGGTGATCAAAATGGACCCAACTGAGACACGAGGCTGACTATCCTATAGTGTATTTCAGGCCAGCTAACTTGAGTCTTTAACCAAGGGATTCACACAGACAAGTGTGTGCTGTGCTGCTTCAGCGGACAGAGATGGAGCCCACCAGGGCCTACTGGTCATGCACAGTGAGCAGTAATGACACTGCACCTAGTCTTTGTCACGAGTTTGCAGAAGCTGCTTCAAGGCCCCAGAGACCACCAGCATCCACTGCCACCACTGATGGAGGTGCACCTTTCCCTGACAATAGCTTTGGTCTCATTCTCTGTGTTTTTCCTCCTCTAAGTACTCTGGCTGCCATCATGCAAAAGTCCTGTAGCTCTAACACTAGGAAGTACAATCAACCTGGACTCTGAAGCTGAGATTCCAAGTTGCTCCCAAATGGAGAAAGATTTGCCCTGCTGATATAATTGTGTGGAACTATCATAAAACCTTAGTTTCTTCAGATTAACTCAAGAAACATCAATGAGATATTCTGTGTTAGGCCAGGAATGAAGCCTTAAATTTTACATTGGAATCAAATGTATAAAAAGTGAGTTTTAATATTTTTATTTACTTTGCCCTTTTATAAAACACTCCTGCTTATCTTTTATTGTTGTAGTAGAGTGAGTACAAGTTTACTTGCTACTTTTTAAGTACTAGTTTGCCTCATTACCTCACAACTCCATTGGGAAACAGTACATACATTAATATGTGTCTGACAAATTATATTTCCTTTTAAAGAGTTCCTTCTTTACAGTATTGAAGGGTTTAAATTACCACCCTTGTGCTCTATTTACTGATCTTTGAGAAGATGAGAAACTGGATATTTAGATATTTAAGAACAGAAATTCTCTAAGAATGATTCTTTTGGTCCTTGATTCCTTCTTTTCACTCTTCATTTTCAGAACCTTTCTTGACTATTGTATCATAAATTGACTTCCAGGATCTGACTCAAGTTGTTTCTGAAAATGCCAAACTTCAGAGTGCAGATGCCAAATTGTTCTGTTAGGCAAAGATATATAAATCACTATAAGCACAAGACATCTTAGATATAATCTTTTTTGGCAGGGAGTAAATTAAATATATGCAAATTCTTGGATTTTAAGATCACAACAGAAGATCAGCAAAATCCATGGAGCCTATAATAGAAACATTTTTCCTAATCCTTAAGTTGGGCATTTAAAATAAGGATGAATAAAAACAAGCAAAGTTAATTATTCTCTACCTAAAACAAGCAAGAAATAGGTGACTTTCTTTTTCTTTTTTTTTTTTGGGGGGGGGGTTCAAGGTAGGATCTCATTCTAGCCCAGGCTGCCTGAAATTCACTATGTAGTCTTAGGGTGCCCTCAAACTCCCTCATGGAGATCCTCCTACCTCTGCCTCCCAAGTGCTGGGATTAAAGGTGTGTGCCATCACACCTGGCCCTCACTTTTTGATTTATGATAGTTTCATAAGAAAATGTATAAGCTTCATTTAGTCACTTGTGTTTAGCTTTGTCAATCAAAATACCTAAATAATCATATGTTAAATATAAAATTACAAGAAAATATTTCTTCCTAAAAAAATATCCCAAATGGTTTGGTACTAATACTCCACAAGGATTGTTTCATTACTACATGCATAGTATGTAGTATATTTCATTACTGCAAACATAACATAATTTTGGTAAAGGGATGTATCAGAGAGAAATGATATATTCAGAACTTATAAAGACAGTAAATATACTACAAAGCATAAAGACAAAATACTATAAAATTTTCTGGCCTTGGAGCCCACTTTTTTTTTTATTTATTTGCAAGCAGAGAGAGAGAGAGAAAGAGAATAGGCATGTCAGGGCCTTTTGCCACTGTAAAGGATGCATGTTCCACTTTATGCATCAGCTGTACATAGGGACTGGGGAATCAAACCCTGGCCATCATGCTTTGTAAGCAAGTGCCTTTAGCTGCTGAGCCTTATCTCCAGCCCTAGAGTGTACTTCTTGATGCCAGCATTTAAGACATGATAATATTTAATTCAGCAAAATATTGAAGAATATCATGCCACTGTGCACGTAATTTCAAGTGTGTCAGGACAGGCAGTTTGTAAAAACGTGTCAGAATATGTATGTCTTCTTTGTCTACTTTAGCCCTGGTCATACCTATATTTTCACCCTAAGTCACTCTCCAGCAGTGAAAGAACATGATGTAGACCTTCATGGCTGCAGCAGAGGGCCTGACAGCTGAGCTGAAGCAAGCCAAGGAGAGCTTGCCACTGCAGTAGCCACGCCACTCCTGATAACCTTTACTATTAGTCCACTAAGTAAATGAAGGAAGGCATTGTCTTCATCTAAGAAAATTAACCTCTTTAGCAGAAAATACCACATAATTTCAGAATAATATTATCTTTATAGCCATCCTGAAAGTAAAGATGTGGCCTTTTTCAGCTATAAAGAATAAAACCATTTCTCTCTCTCTCGAATTTGAAGTATATATGTCATGTGACATTTTTGACTGAAATTCTAGGAGCCCAGTGCTATTTACTCAACATATATTAGTTGGGTGACTTTTAAATATTTCTGAAACCCACACTTCAGAAAAAAGAAGAAAAATAAGGATAAGGTTAAAAGCTTGGTCTTCAGAGCCCAAGGTTTCTGGCAAATGGAAGTAAAATGAGGTGATCTAGTTTTTGTAGTCTATCTTACATTGTAAAAGTTGACTTTCTCTCTCCACATTTTTTTCATCCTCATACTGCAGCTGCTCTGCTTAAATGGTCTAGAAAATTATTAAGTGGTCAAGCTATGCAGTGAGATATGATTTTCTCTTCCCTGTCATATTAAGGCTCGTAACTATTATTCCTTGAATAGCAAATGGGAAAGCAGATAATTTTGGAATACTGGAATTCGCACACATTGCAATTTAGCCACATTTAGATATGTGTAGGAAAATTAACATACATACATACGATAACTGTTTCCTTGATAGTAAACTAACTTGTACGAAAAGATGCCACATTGTTTTTTTTAGAAGTGCAGTAACTTGTTAGGACTCTGGGCGCCGCTGTTCACCAATCCGGGCGATACATGGCATTATATACACATACACACAAGGTTTTTTTTTGAAAAGAAAGAAAGAAAAGAAAATTTTGAGCGTCTTCAAACCCACATCACTGCAGAACTGAAAACTGTCTACCTGAGCCTGCCCAATCCTATTTCTGGACGAGTCTCCGCTTGTAATTATTTCGAATACTGGGTTAACGCAGGCTCTGGAAACTCAGAAATAACACTCTTGATAACAGAGACAAGTGGGAAGCCAGAGGGCAATGGCGATTCTGGAGAAGCTGGCCAGCAGCAGCTGGCTGATGTTGCTGTGCGTTTTCCTGGAGTTACTACTGGAAGCGGGGGCTGAAACCATACACTACTCAGTACCAGAAGAAAATGACAAAGGGTCCTTCGTGGGGAACATCTCCAAGGACCTGGGGCTGCAGCCCCGCGAGCTGGCGGAGCGCGGAGTCCGCATCGTCTCCAGAGGTAGGTCGCAGCTTTTCTCTTTGAACCCGCGGAGCGGCGGCCTGGTGACCGCGGGCAGGATCGACCGCGAGGAGCTCTGCGCCCAGAGCGCGCGGTGTCTCGTGACTTTCAACATCCTTGTTGAGGATGAAATGAAGCTTTTCCCTATCGAGGTGGAAATAATTGATATTAATGACAACACTCCCAAGTTCCAGTTAGAAGAAGTGGAATTTAAAATGAATGAAATAACTATGCCAGGTACCAGAATCCCTCTGCCTTTTGGACAAGACCTTGATGTGGGTATGAACTCGCTCCAGAGCTACCAGCTCAGCCCCAACCCTCACTTCTTCCTGGATGTGCAACGGGGACCTGATGGGCTCCAACAACCAGAGATGGTGCTGCAGAGTCCTCTGGACAGAGAAGAAGAGGCTGTCCACTACCTTGTCCTCACCGCCTCTGATGGAGGCAGCCCAGTCCGTTCAGGGACTCTCCGCATCCATATTCAGGTGCTGGATGTGAATGACAACCCTCCAGCATTTACTCGGACAGAATACCAATTGAGTGTTCCAGAAAACATCCCACTGGGCACCCGGCTGCTCATTGTAAATGCTACTGACCCAGATGAGGGACCTAATGGTGAAGTAACATACTCCTTTCACAATAAGGACCATAAAGTGGCCCAGATATTCCGGTTGGATTCTCACACGGGAGAAATATCAAATCAAGAACCACTGGATTTTGAAGAATACAAAGTTTATCAGATGGAAATTCAAGCTCAGGATGGTGCTGGGCTCATGGCCAGAGCTAAGGTGCTGGTGAGGGTTGAGGATGTCAACGATAATGCCCCAGAAGTGAGCATTACTTCTGTCACTACAGCAGTCCCAGAAAACTGTCCTCCTGGGACAATAATTGCTCTTATCAGTGTGCATGACCAGGACGCTGGAGACAATGGCCATACCTCATGTTCCATTCCTGGAAATGTGCCCTTTATATTGGAGAAGTTAGTTGATAATTATTACCGCTTAGTAACGCAAAGAACACTGGACAGAGAACATATCTCTGGGTTCAACATCACAGTAACAGCAACAGATCAGGGAACTCCACCTCTGTCTACCCAAACTCATATCTCGCTGCTAGTGACAGATATCAATGACAATCCTCCAGTATTCCAGCAAGACTCCTATTCTGTCTACCTGCCTGAAAATAACCCCAGAGGGGCCTCCATCTTCTCGGTAAGAGCCCAGGATGCTGACCACAATGAAAATGCACAAGTGAGCTATTCCCTGGTGGAAAACAGTATTCGGGGGATACCCTTGTCCTCTTACTTCTCCATAAACTCTGACACAGGAGTCCTCTATGCATTGCAATCCTTCGATTATGAACAGTTCCGAAATTTACATCTGACAGTGCTGGCCCATGACAACGGGAACCCAAGACTCAGCAGCAACGTATCTCTGAATTTGTTCATGATGGATCTAAACGACAACGCCCCTGAAATCCTGTACCCTGCCCCTCCTACTGATGGTTCCACTGGAGTGGAGCTGGCACCCCGCTCTGCAGAGCCTGGATACTTGGTGACCAAGGTGGTGGCGGTGGACAAGGACTCCGGACAGAACGCCTGGCTGTCCTACCGCCTGCTCAAGGCCAGCGAGCCAGGGCTCTTCTCCGTGGGGCTGCACACAGGCGAGGTGCGCACGACGCGGGCCCTGCTGGACCGAGATGCCCTCAAGCAGAGCCTGGTGGTGGCTGTGCAGGACCATGGCCAGCCCCCTCTCTCCGCCACCGTCATGCTCACCATCGCAGTGGCTGACAGCATCCCCGAAATCCTGGCTGACCTGAGCAGCATCCAGACACCTTCTGAGCCCGGAGATTCAGACCTCACACTCTACCTAGTGGTGGCATTGGCCGCGGTCTCCTGCGTCTTCCTGGCCTTTGTCATGGTGCTGCTGGCGCTCCGGCTGCGGCGCTGGCACTCCTCGCGCCTGCTCCAGGCTGCCCGAGGATTGGCTGGAGTGCCCGCTTCGCACTTGGTGGGCGTGGACGGGGCGCGCGCCTTCCTGCAGACCTACTCTCAACAGGTCTCGCTCACCGCCGACTCGCGCAAGAGTCAGCTCATCTTCCCGCAGCCCAACTACGCCGACACGCTCCTCAGCCAGGAGAGCTGCGAGAAAAAAGACTTTCTGTCAGCACCCCAGTCTTTACTTGAGGATAAAGAGGAAACATTTTCACAGGTAAACTGGTAGTGAATTGATAATATATAGAGATTTTTAAAAAATTCGTTTTAAAAATAATTTACTTGTTTTCACTCTGTACTACAAACAGTTCAGTTCCATCATACCCTTGTAGTGTTTGGGTTTTTTTTTTTGTTTTGTTTTTGTTTTGCTGGGTTGGGAGTTAAACCTAGAGTCTAATGCATGCTAACCAAATACCCTACTATTTGAGACAAGGTTTTGATAAACTACCAGGACTGGCCTTTAACTTGTTGGTAGCCCAGGCTGCCTTGGATTTACAATCCTCCTGCCTCATTTTCCCAGAAAGCTGGATTACAGATATGCAGCCATCACACTTGGTTTATCTTTGTGCACTTCTATTGAAAGTTGGAGTAGCAGGACCACATGTTTATAATCCCAGCACTCTATCTCAAAAAAAAAAAAAAAAAGACGAGGGGTTCTAATGCTGAAAATTAATTTCTATGGTGTGGATGAAGAATATGTGTGAAGCCCTATCTCCTTTGGAAAGAGCACTGCATTAGAAACAGGAAATCTTTCCATTTTTTGCATCTCTCATTGTTCTGGATTTACTGACCTCTTATTCAGAATAAATACAAATGATGATCATTTAGGGTAACATTTTATTTGTTTTAATATAAATGATCAAGACCTATATAAACTACAATTTTAAATTATTGTTGAATATCTTAGTTCTTTGTTTAATTTTAATTAGGAGGGTTTTTAGTAGGAGGTATATTATGCATGCTTAAGAATATATTTAGGGGACTGGAGAAATGCCTTAGTGGTTAAAGCACTTGCCTGCAAAGCCAAAGGACCTAGGTTCAATTCCCCAGTATACCCCACATAAGCCAGATGCACAAAGTGACATATGTGTGTCTGGAGTTATTTGCCGTGACTGAAGGCCCTGTATTGTCCATTTCCTCCCTCCCTCTCTCTCTCTTTCTCTCTCTCCATATATATGTGTGTGTGCATATAAATATATACACATACATACATACATATATACACATCTCTCAGATAAATAAATTTAAAATTTTTTAAAGAATATTTTAAGTGATTTATGAAGTGAAGAAAATATGAACAAAATATTTACAGTGCAACTAAAGAAATACTTTTGTCTGGGTATGGTGGCGCAAGCCTTTAATCTCAGCACTGGGGAGGCAGAGGTAGGAGGATTACTGAGAGTTCGAGGCCACCCCTGAGACTACATAGTGAATTCCAGGTCAGCCTTGACCAGAGTGGGAACCTACCTTGAAAAACCAATTAAAAAAAAGAAATAGTTTTGAAGCTTCCTTACTTGTATATTACACTTGTAATTAAAATGTATGGGCTGGGAAGATTGCTTACTGGTCAAAGGCAGGTAGTTACAAAGCCTGGTAGCCTAGGTTTGATACCAAGTTCCCAAATAAAGACAGATTCACAATGTGGTGCATTCATCTGGAATTCATTTTTAGTGGCAAAAAGCCCTGTGATCTCTCTCTGGCTCTCTGTCTCCCTGCTTGCAAATAAATAAAATAAAATAAAAATTGAAGAAAAATACCCAACAAAAACAAGTATATATTTTACAGGAAAGTAATAGCTCTTCAGAAGAAAGTATTATGGAAGGGTGTCTGCCTTAATATACTCACTCTGTTCTAGCAAGTTGCAAAGATAAATAAAATGTAAAATGAGTAAAGCATAAAATAGAAAACTGTAACTACAATATGATTATCTAAATGGACAATGTGGTTATCTAAATAGAGCCAGGAAGTTGTGAGCTAGTCTAAAGCTATGTAAATGGCAGTTGAGGGTCAGAAGATTAGCTCCAGTAGTGTAATACCTACAAAAGTGCTCAGCGCTAGATAAGGGGCCTGGGAGAGGCTTATGACTTGTATCTAAATTAAGCACTGAAGTCCATGAGCTAGCTAAAAAATGAAAGTTGTATGAAATCTTCCCTGCCAATCCCTGTGATTATACTTTGTTGTAAGCTAAACACTAAGAGACACTAACAAATGCAATGAACACTAAACCTATCAAATGTGAGCTGTGATATCCAGAATATTACTGTCATATACCACTGAAGCATCATTCAGAAGCCTGATTATTACCTGAAACCTGGGGTTAGAAAGAAAGATTTTTTTTTGAGTTAGGGTCTCACTGTATTCCAGGCTGACCTGGAAATCACTATGTAGTCTCAGGGTGGCCTTGAACTCTCTGCAATCCTTCTACCTCTGCCTCCAGAGTGCTGGGATTAAAGGCGTGCACCACCACGCCCGGCTAAGAAAGATTTTTTGATAGAGCCTCTATGTGTGCCTTGGATGGCCTGGAACCTGCTGTGTAGCCCAAGCTGACCTCTAACATCATCCTCCTGCCTCAGACTTTTGAGTGCTGGCATTGTAGGTATGTGACACCGCATTTGGCTGTGATATAATTTCAGAACCAATAAGCCAGGCATGGTGGCACAGAACTTAGGAGACTGAGGCAAGGTAATCCAGAGTTCAAGGTCATCATTGATCACATGCAGAGTTTGAAGCCACCCTGGGCTTCTTAAAACCCTGTCTCAGAAAAAAAAAATTGTACATTGTATCGCCACACAAAAAAACTTAGGGACAGAACACAGGAGGGAAATAGAGAGGGAATTAAAAAAACAAAGCTTTGCTACTTAAAATAAATGTATGAACCCAAATTTCAAACCACATTGTTTTCCTGTAATTTATAACTGCTAATGAGAAATTTTCTGTCAAGTTCTTATTATTTTTAAAGTAATCTGTTATTTTCTCTGGTGACTTTTAAGAATTTATCTCATTCTTGCTGTGTATATATTGGACTGTTTTCATCTTAGGACCAGTGTTATAGTCTCAATTGATGTTATTTCAGTTCTGTCTCTTCTTAACTCTTAGGAGTTAATTTTTCTTCTGTGAATATATAAGTAAGTTTCACTTACCAATTAAAGGTCAGAAATTAGTGAATTGGTTGCTATTTATACCCATATTTTATAGACAAGATAGATGCTTAAGACAAATTTATACTGAAATATTGAAATTAAAGGTACATGAAGGAAGAGGGGTCAGAAAGATTGTGGAAGAGGGAGTCAAAAGATTGTTAGAGCCACAAGTTGGGACATTATGCACAGAGACATTGCCTCTCCCCCATAACTGACTGCTGCTCCCACAATGCATGACACACAATCCCCATAGGGTTGACCCACATCCCCAATGAGGAGGACCTCTTCAGAAAAAGGGCAGGGATAAGGGAAAGGATGATGCCAACATGTGTTGTTTACACACTATGTCCATATCTAATAAAAATAAATTTTAAAAAACATACATTAAGAAAGAAATTAAAGATATGTGTACACATATGCACAAAAGAAAACAGCTTTGAAGAAACGACTCAGTGTTTATAGGTACTTGCTTGCAAAGCCTACCCACCTGGGTTAAATTTCCCAGCTACTCACATCAAGCTGAATGGAATTTGTTTGCAGTGGGAAGAGACCTTAGTGCACACATGCATTCATATGCACACAAATGCAAATACACATTTTTTAAACAAAAATAAAATGAATGACTTTAATTTGCTACTTGAGAAATAAGGCAAAAGATCGATAATATAAGTAAAATAAAGAAAATTATAAAGTAGTAAATGTAATAGAGTATAAGATCTTGAAAACACAAACAAGGAAAACTTCTGGTGATTAAGCAATAGAGACAGACAATAGATGACATACTGAAAGCAGAAGAGAGAATCTGAAAATTCTGTCAAGTCAAATGCTGAGCCTAATATAAGTTAAGTAGATGTCCAAACTAATTTTTTTTTCTAATTATCTGAGGAGAAAACTCAAAATTCAAATCAAAGGCAAAGATCTGGGAAGGGGGAAAGAAAAAGAATGAAGAGACTGGGAAATAATAAAACAACTTGATATGAAACAAGAGTCATGAATAGAAAATGATATATAGAATAAAGCCAGATTTTGTCAGAGACAAAGAGGGAAAGATCTTCAGAGAACTGCAGTGAGATATGTTGTGATTTATTTAGTGGTACATTAACCATAAAACCATTGATGGAAGCACCTTTTAGTTTTGTGTGCTTTTTCTTTGTTTTAGAGCTTGGGATTGAACCCAGGGTCTCACAAATGCTAGATAAAATCCTTTTAAAAAACAAACTAGAGGGCTGGAGGGATGGCTTAGCAGTTAAGGCATTTTCCTGCAAAGCCAAAGGACCCAGGTTTGATTCCCCAGGACCCAATTAGCCAGATGCACAAGGGGGCACATGCATCTGGAGTTCGTTTGCAGTGGCTGGAGGCCATGGCGCCCCCATTCTCTCCCCCTTCCTCTCTCTCTCTCTCTCTCTCTCTCTCTCTCTCAAATAAATAAATAAAAATAAAGAAGCAAAAAAAAATAGAGCTGAAGGTGTCGCTCCATGGTACAGCAATTGCATAGCATGCACAAGGTGATGGATTTGATTTCCATCACAGCAAAAATAAACAGTTTAGAGGCTCTGCTAGAAAACATGGTGAGATGATATAAATGGCTTCCAGTAAATACTGCACTTGTGTTCTTAAAGAAATGAATGGAAGTTGCCAACTTGGTGGTGCACACCTGTAACCCCAGCACTTAGAGGGCTGAGGTAGGAAGATTGCTGAGCATTCATAGCCAGCCTGGGCACAAGAGTAAGTACCAAGTCAGCTTGAACTAGAATAAGACCCTGCCTGGAAAAGAGAGAGAGAGAGAGAGAGAGAGAGAGAGAGAGAGAAATAATGAGAAAATTTCAGCATGGAGAAACTAAAATATAAGCAAACTGAAGTAAGAACAGGCATGGTAAATCCCTATAGCAAATTTGATTCAGAATCTAAATTAAACAAAAAAGTGGTGTGATGGTACACACCTTTAGTCCCAGCAGGAGTATTGCTGTGAGTTTGAGGCCAGCCTGGAACTACAGAGTGAGTTCAAGGTCAGCCTGAGATAGACTGAGACTCTACCTCAAAAAAAAAAAAAAAAAAAATATATATATATATATATATATATATATATGCTCCACAAAGTATGAAAATCTGAAAGAAATGGATGATTTCCTTGATTTATATGACCTACCTAAATTAAATCAAAATGAGATTAATCACTTAAATAGACCTATAACAAATATGGAGATCTGAACAGTAATCAATAATCTCCCAACTAAAAAAAGGCCCAGGCCCAGATGGATTCACAGCTGAATTTTACCACACCTTTAAGGAAGAGCTAACACCATTGCTTCTTAAGCTTTTCCAGGAAATAGAAAAAGAAGGAATTCTACCAAACTCCTTCTATGAGGCCAGCATCACCCTAATACCAAAACCAGGCAAAGATATAACAAAAAAAGAAATTTACAGACCAATCTCCCTCATGAACATAGATGCAAAAATTCTCAACAAAATATTGGCAAACAGAATACAAGAATATATCAGAAAGATCATTCACTCTGACCAAGTAGGCTTTATCCCAGAGATGCAGGGATGTTCAATATATGCAAGTCTATAAATGTAATACATTTATAAATGGGTTGAAGGACAAAAATCACATGATCATCTCATTAGACGCAGAGAAAGCATTTGACAAAATCCAACATCCCCTCATGATAAAAGTCCTACAGAGACTGGGAATAGAAGGAACATATCTCAATATAATAAAAGCTATTTATGACAAGCCTACAGCCAACATATTACTAAATGGGGAAAAACTGGAAGCTTTTCCACTAAAATCAGGAACAAGACAAGGGTGTCCACTGTCCCCACTTTTATTTAATATAGTTCTGGAAGTCTTAGCCATAGCAATAAGGCAAGAGACACACATAAAAGTGATACAAATTGGAAAGGAAGAGATCAAGTTATCATTATTTGCAGATGACATGATTCTATACATAAAGGACCCTAAAGACTCTACTAGCAAACTGTTAGAGCTGATCAAAACCTATAGCCATGTAGCAGGATACAAAATAAATACACAGAAATCAGTAGCCTTCATATATGCTAACAACAAACACACAGAGGAGGAAATCAGAAAATCACTCCCATTCACAATTGCATCAAAACAAAATACTAAAGTACCTTGGAAATAAACCTAACGAAGGAAGTAAAGAATCTCTACAATGAGAATTTTAAAGCACTCAAGTGAGAAATTGCAGAAAACACTAGAAAGTGGAGAAACATCCCCTGTTCCTGGATTGGAAGAATCAATATCGTGAAAATGGCAATCTTACCAAAAGCAATCTACACATGTAATGCAATTCCTATCAAAATTCCAAAAGCATTCTTCATGGAAATAGAAAAAAGCAATCCAAAAATTCATTTGGAATCACAAAAAACCTCGAATATCTAAAATAATTCTGAGCAACAAAAATAAGGCTGGTGGTATCACCATACCTGATTTTAACCTATACTACAGGGCCATGGTAACAAAAACAGCATGGTACTGGCACAAAAACAGACATGTAGATCAGTGGAACAGAATAGAGGACCCAGATTTAAGCCCAAATAGCTATAGCCACCTGATATTCGATAAAAATGCCAAAAATACTCATTGGAGAAAAGACAGCCTCTTCAGCAAATGGTGTTGGGAAAACTGGATATATAACTGCAGAAGGATGAAAATAGGTTCTTCTCTCTCTCCATGCACAAGAATTAAGTCCAAATGGATTAAAGACCTTAGCATCAGACCGGAAACTCTAAACTGCTAGAGGAAAAAGTAGGGGAAACCCTTCAACATATTGGTCTTGGCAAAGACTTTCTGAATACAACCCCAATTGCTCAGGCAATAAAACCACAGATTAATCACTGGGACCTCATGAAATTACAAAGATTTTGCTCTTCAAAGGACACAGTGAAAAAAGCAAAGAGGCAACCTACAGAATGGGAAAAAATCTTCACCGGCTATATATCTGATAGAGGATTAATATCTAGGATATACAAAGAACTCAGAAAGTTAAATAATAAGGAATCAAACAAGCCAATCAAAAAATGGGCTATGGAGCTAAATAGAGCATTCTCAAAGGAAGAAATACGAATGGCATATAAGCATCTAAAAAAATGTTCTACATCACTAGCCATCAGGGAAATGCAGATTAAAACTACATTGAGATACCATCTCACTCCTGTCAGATTGGCCACCATCATGAAAACAAATGATCATAAACATTGGCGGGGATGTGGAAAAAGAGGAACCCTTCTACACTGCTGGTGGGAATGCATTCTGGTCCAGCCATTGTGGAAAACAGTGTGGAGGTTCCTAAAACAGCTAAAGATTGATCTACCATATGACCCAGCTATAGCACTCCTAGGCATATATCCAAAGGACTCATCTCATTTCCTTAGAAGTACACGCTCAACCATGTTTATTGCTGCTCAATTTATAATAGCTGGGAATTGGAACCAGCCTAAATGTCCCTCAACTGATGAGTGGATAATGAAGATGTGGCACATTTATATAATGGAGTTCTACTCAGCGGTAAAGAAAAATGAAGTTTTGAAATTTGCAGAAAAATGGATGGACCTGGAAAGGATTATACTAAATAGGTAACTCAGGCCCAGCAAGCCAAGTGCCACATGTTTTCCCTTATATGTGGATCCTAGGTACAGATGATTGGGCTTCTGCATAAGAAGGAAAATACTAAGTAGCAGAGGCCAGTAATTTTAAAAGGAGATATAAAGGGAAGAGAAAGGAAGGGAGGAGGGTACTTAATAGGTTGGTATTGTATATATGTAAGTACAATGATTGAGATGGGGAGGTAATATGATGGAGAATGGAATTTCAAAGGGGAAAGTGTGGGGGGTGGGAGGGAATGACCATGGGATTTTTTTTATAATCATGGAAAATGCTAATAAAAATAAAAATAAATAAATAAATAAAATTCAAATCAAAAAAAAAAAGAACAAAATTGAAAGTCACAAACTCCCTAATTTCACAATTTACCACAAAGGTACAATAATCAAAACACTGGTACAATGAGTCCAGAAATAAAGATTCACCTATGTGGTCAAATGATTTACTGCAAGGTTTCCACGACCGACGTGTGGGGAGAGAACAATGTTCTCAACAATGGTGCTAGAAAAACGGAATGTGTGCATATAATGAAGCTGGATCCTTACATTACCAAAACTGATCAAATTCCACACATTAGAACTAAAACTATAAAGCTCAGGAGAGAGCAGAGAGGCAAGCTTCATAGGTTTAGGATTAGCAATGGTTTCTTAAATGTGACACCAAATTCACAGACAATGAAAGAAAAAAAGAAAAGGTTAGATTTTATCAGATAATATTGGATGTGTTCAGGGTAGTATTGCTATAGATGTTAGACTTCATCAGAATTAAAAATTTGAGCTGGGTATGATGGTACATGCCTTTAACCCCAGCACTAAGGAGGCAGAGGTAGTAGAATTGCTATGAGTTTGAGGCCAGCCTAATGCTACATAGTGAATTCCATGTCAGCCTTGGCTAGAGTGAGATTCTACCTTGAAAAAACAAGAAAAAAAAAAGAGTAAGAAGGCAGCTCATGGAAAAGGAGAAAATATTTCTAACTCAAGTATTCTTAAGAATTGATATATAAAAAATATGAAGAACTCTTACAACTCAACAATAACACACAAAGAAAAATAACTTACCCAGCTGTAGATTCTGCATGCTACACTACTGACCTGCCAGGACAGATATGCCAGCCCACTGGTGCAATAGTGAATGGCTGTTTGGGGATGTAATCAACTACTTTCTGATTGGATTTAAGACTCAGTCCACAGGAGAGAATCCATGCCTAATACTATAAACCTGGTGAAAAGCTCATCGCTAAGAAGTCACAGGCTGTAGGTAGGAATCTACTAATATTGTTTTGCTAAATGGGCACATTGTAAAACTGCCTTCTAAATATTTGTATTTATACCCATAGGTTAGTGATGCTCTCAGACTTGGTCAGAGAAGTTCCTTTTGTAGTAGGTGGCAGAGGTTAATGCAGAGACTCATAACTGGCCAAAGTGCTGAGAGTGACTGGTGAGTGCTGAGATCTAAATGGGACATCTATATCACCCCTTCCAAGGCTCAGAACATTGTGGAAGAAAGGATGGACAGAATGTAAGAGCTGGCAATGAGAGTGCTGCAAAATGCTGTCTTCTGGATTTGACATGACATCATGGCTTAGCAATCATGAATGCACAACAGCTGTGATAACCTGTACAATACCTGCACAAGATTGGGCCCATCAGCACTCCATCATGGATGGGGGAGGGGTCATGAGGCCACATCCCTCCCTAAGGGTCTACAGGAAGTTAATGGTTGCTGAGTGAGGGAGAGTCATGTTCTTCAGTGGTGTGGCCACTGGTAAGTTGTCAATGCTCCAGTGAATAACCCCACCTATGTTCATGCAAGCAACCCTGATTAAACTCATTGGGTTAGAAAACAACCATGGAGCCAGGTGTGGTGACACACACCTTTAATCCCAGCACTTGGGAGACAGGGGTAGGAGGATCACCATGAGTTCAAGGCCACCCTGAGACTACAGTGAAGTCCAGGTCAGCTCAGGCTAGAGCAAGACCCTACCTCAAAAACAGACAAACAGGGGGCTGGAGAGATGGCTTAGCAGTTGGTTAAGCTCTTGCCTGAGAAACCTAAGGACCCAGGTTCAAGGCTCGATTCCCCGGGACCCATGTTAGCTAGCTGCACAAGGGGGCGCATGTGTCTGGAGTTCGTTTGCAGTGGCTGGAAGCCCTAGCACACCGATTCTCTGTGCCTCTCTCTTTCTCTCTCTCTCTCTCTCTCTCTCTTTATGTCTCTCCCTCTTCCTCTGTCTGTCGCTCTCAAATAAATAAACAAAAAAATTTAAAAAGAACAGACAAACAAAAAACATGGAAATAGAAGGGAGGCTAGTTTTGAAAGAAAGGGTTCAGCAGGAGTGGGAGGGATATACAAGTAATGGGAATTAATATGAATAAAATAAATTGTATACATGTATGAAATTATCAAAAATAACTTTAAAAACAACTAGATTTATGAGAGGAGGACTTGACCTTAGACAGTCCTCTGAAGATGAAATACAAATGATCAATAAGCACATCAAAGTATGCCTGACATTGCCAGTCATTAGAGAAATACAAATCAAAATCATAATAACAAGCCAGGTGTGTTAGCTTGTACCATTAATCCCAACACCCAGGATAATATTAGGCTGTGGGTTTGAGGCCAGCTTGGGTTACAAAGTGAGTTCCATGTCAGTCTAGGCTAGTAGCGTGAGAACCTACCTCTTATAACAAAAACTACAAAAAAATGATATATATGTATGTGGATGGCTACTATGTAAAACAGAAAACAACAAGTGTTGACAATGATGTGGAGAAATTGGAACCCCTCTACATTATTGATGTGAATGTAAAATGAGGCACCTAATCTACAAGACAGTATGATTTCTCAGAAACTTAAACATATGATTACCATATGATCCATAAATTCTGAGAAGTGAAAGCAGGGTCTGTGGAGATGGCTCAGCAGATAAACACACTTGCTTACAAAGCCTTCCAGCCTTGGCTCAACTCCCCTGTATCCATGAAAGCCAGATGCACAAAGTGGTATGTGCATGTGGAGTTTGTTTTCAGTATCAAAGGTTCTGATGTGGCCCATATTCTCTCCCCCGCCCCGCAAATAAAAAATTTAAATATATATAAAAGAATCAAAATAAGGCACTTGAAGAGATATTTATCTATATATTAATGTTCATGTCGTCATTATTCACAGTAGCCAAATGGTGGAAACAACCCAGTGTCCATTGATGTTTGGATAACCAAAAGGTGATATACATATCTGAAGACTATTCAGCCTTGAAAAATATGGGAATGTTGACACTTGCTAAATCATGCATAAATATTGAAGACATTGTACTAATATAATAATACAGTCACAAAAGTACAAAAACTGTATTATTTATCTTATCCAAGGTTCTTAGACTGGCCAAATTCATAAAGACAAAAAGTAGTAGAATGATGGTTGCCATGTGCTGAGGAGGAAAAGAACATGGAATGCATGTTTGGTAAGTTTAGATATTCAGCAGGAGAGGATGAAAAATTTCTAGAGGTGGTTAGTGGTGATGGTTACAAATGTAATATGAAGATATTAAATGCCACAAGACTGCAGACTTAAAATTATCAAAATTGTAGACTTTACTATGTGTATCTACCATGATCATTTTAGGGAAAAAAACAACAATATCCATTCATGCCTGGTGGTGCACACCTATAATTTTAGCACTGAGGAGGATGAAGCAAGAGTATTGCCACAAGTTGAAGGCCAGCTTTGGCTACATAATGAGTCAACCAATCAAACTAGGGTTATGGAGGAGGACCTTGTCTCCAAATATCAGAGACAGAGGGGAGATAGGGAGTAAGAGGGAGGAAGGAAGAGAAACAGAAGAAGGAAAGGAAAAGAAGAAAGGGTTGTTCCTCTGCTGGTAATGGTTTTTGTTTTGAATTTTTTTATTAACAACTTCCATGATTTTAAACAATATCCCATGGTAATGCCCTTCCTCCCTCCTCTTTCCCCTTTGAAACTCCATTCTCCATCATATCCCCTCACCATCTCAATCAGTCTCTCTTTTGTTTTGATGTAATGATCTTTTCCTCCTATTATTATGGTCTTGTGTAGGTAGTGTCAGGCACTGTGAGGCCACGGATATCCAGACCAGTTTGTGTCTGGGCGAAGCACATCATAAGGAGTCCTACTCTTCCTTTGGCTCTTACATTCTTTCTGCCATCTCTTCTGCAATAGACCCTGAGCCTTGGAAGGTGTGATAGAGATATTGCAGTGCTGAGCACTCCTGTCACTCTTTCTCTGCTGGTAATGTTTTTAAAATACCAAAACCCATAGGAGAAACTTTGTGGCAGGAAGAGGTCATAAGACAATGTCTCAGCATTTCAGCTCAATCCTGTCCTCAGATGATGCTACATGAGCAACCACAAGCAAAGGAAGGGGAAAAGAAGGGCACAAAGGCAGGCAAAAGAAAAGAATGCATCAGGAAATGCATAGCTTAATATGTAGTACAGATGTGTGCAAAATAAATTTTAGTTCCTTTTACATGATGGAATATTGTGCTGCTTTTAAAATGAACATAAAGACCAGGCGTTGTGGCATACGCCTTTAATCCCAGCACTTGGGAGGCAGAGGTAGAAGACCTTGAGTTCAAGGCCACCCTGAGACTACATAGTGAATTCCAGATCAGCCTGAGCTAGAGTGAAACTCTACCTCGAAAAACCAAAATAAAATAAAATAAAATGAATATAAACAGCATAAACAGATGATTGGACTTCTGTGTGAGTAGGAAGAAAACTCAGTAGCAAAGGCCAATAAGCTAGAAAAGAGATATAAAAGGAAGATAAAGGAAGGGAGGGGATACTTAATAGGATGGCATTGTATATATATAAGTAGAAGAATAGATTAATGGGGGTGAAGAGGCCCAAGTGAGGTCAGGGAAAGAGACTGAGTAAAGGAAAGGTGGAGGGAGGACTAATCAAAATCTAAGAGAATATAAATAAATCATATGGAAACTTACTTTTTTGGACAGTGGAGCACCCAGAAGCCATAGGTTGCTACTAGAAAATTTTCAGTGCCAGGGATGGGATACCTTCCAGTGAGTTGTTGGCTAGGGAGGTCCCTGATGCCCCCAAAACATTACAGGCCATTGCCAAGGCCCTAGGTTTCCCACTAGGTATAGATGGTAAGGTCCTATTGCTGAAGACTCCACATACTTGAGCTACAAGGCCACTGAGAAATCCTGCTGGAGCTGAGCTGATAACCTCCTCCATGTAGACCAGCTGACAGGAAGCTGGAAAAAGCCATCCTGCATGCAGTTCAATGGGAGAGAGAGAAATCACCAGTGAAGATATTCAACAGTGGACACTGCAAGCCTTATAATTGGCCAGCCAGGCCAAATGAGCCCACAGGCACAATAGTGGCATGTCTGTCATGGTGGAAACCAACTGCCCTCTAAGTGGACTGGAGGCCCATTCCATGGGAGGGAATACATCCCTGGTACTGGAAACCTAAAACAGGAGTAGTCATGAGCCCTAGGGGTGTAACATCTGCTGCTGTCTGGCTAAATGTATATACTATGCTCATCAAACTGCCCAGTAAGCATTTCTCTTAATGTTCATACCTATATATTAATGCTACTCTCACTTTTGATAGAGAACCTTCTCTTTTTAGATGGCAGTGACCTTGGGATGACTCAGAAGGCATCATGGTTCTGAGAAGAAGTGACAGGAGTGCTCAGCACTGAAATATCTCTATCACACCTTCCAAAGCTCAGGGTACATTGCAGAAGAGGTGGAAGAAAGAATGTAAGAGCCAAAGGAAGGGTAGGACTCCTTACAACATGCTCCACCCAAAATGACATGGATATCCATGACCTCACAGTGCCTGACACTACCTACATAAGACCATCATAATAGGAGGAAAAGATTATGACATCAAAATAAAAGAAAGACTGATTGAGAGGAGGAGGGGATATGATGGAGAATGTGGGGTTTCAAAGGGGAAATTTGGGGAGGGAGGACATTACTATGGGATATTGTTTATTATCATGGAAGTTGTTAATATAAAAAATAAAAAATTCCAAAAAATGAACATAAACAGGGCTGGAGGGATGGCTTAGTGGTTAAGATATTTACCTGTGAGGCCTAAGCACTCATGTTTGATTCTTCAGATCCTATGTAAGCCACATGCACAAGGTGACTCAAATGTGCAAGGTTGCACATGCACACAATGGTGTATGTGTCTGGAATTTGATTATAGTGGCTGGAGTTCTGGTGTGCTGGTTCTGTCTCTCACTAGCTCACTCACTGTCACTCTTGTTGTCTCACATTAAAAAGGGGGGGGGGGCAGTGTGTTTGGCTTGCCTCAAAATAAAACAGCATAAATAAATCTCAAAATGTAATGTTGAAATGGGCTTGGGCAGCTCCTTGGCAGGTGGCGGTGGTTGACTGTAGTGTTTCCTATCCTGGCCTTGTTCATGTCGGGGCCAGGCCCAGGAAGGATGGTGCCCTAGAGCCCAGTTTCACTGGGGTCGGGGCGGGAGGGGGACTGGGTGGGGACAGGCCATGTCGGAGGTGACCCGGAGTCTGCTACAGTGCTGGGACGCCAGTTTTAGGAGAGGTGCCAACTTCGACTCTTGGGGCCAGCTGGTGGAGGTGATAGACAAGTTTCAGATATTAGCAAGACATCTACAAAAGGAGGCCCAGGCTCAGCACAATTATTCTGAATTCACAGAAGAACAAAAGAAAACCATAGGCAAAATTGCAACATGCTTGGAATTGCGAAGTGCAGCTTTACAGTCCACACAGTCCCAAGAAGAATTTAAACTGGAGGACCTGAAGAAGCTAGAACCAATCCTAAAGAATATTCTTACATATAATAAAGAATTTCCATTTGATGTTCAGCCTGTCCCATTAAGAAAAATTTTCGCACCTGGTGAAGAAGAGAATTTGGAATTTGAAGAGGATGAAGAAGAGGGTGGTGCTGGAGCAGGGTCTCCAGATTCTTTTCCTGCTAGAGTTCCTGGTACTTTGTTACCCAGGTTACTGTCAGAGCCAGGAATGACCTTACTCACTATCAGAATTGAGAAAATTGGTCTGAAGGCTGCTGGGCAATGCATGGATCCCTATATTACAGTCAGTGTGAAGGATTTGAATGGCACAGACTTAACTCCAGTGCAAGATACTCCTGTGGCCTCAAGAAAAGAAGATACATATGTTCACTTTAATGTGGACATTGAGCTCCAGAAGCATGTTGAAAAGTTAACCAAAGGTGCAGCTATCTTCTTTGAATTCAAACACTACAAGCCTAAAAAGAGGTTTACCTGCACCCAGTGTTTTGCTTTATGGAGATGGATGAAATTAAGCCTGGGCCCATTGTAATGGAACTACACAGGAAACCCACTGACTTTAAAAGGAAGAAACTTCAATTATTGACCAAGAAGCCACTTTATCTTCATCTACATCAAACTTTGCACAAGGAGTGATTCTGATACAAATAACCTGGAACTTCTGTGAATTCTGTCGCTCAATAGAAACCATAATAGCTCTGTGTAGCATGTTCACCCTTTAACAGACAGGAAATGAGCCTACCATGCCAGTGGCCTGCAAGTCCATTGCAGAACTCTACCACAGAACCCAGAGTTGAGCACACCACTGACCTGTGAGACTCCTTTGGATACAGGTTTATTGTAGATTCTGACACGTATGTTTGACTTTTCTGTTAGTTGTGCCGTTAAAAAGTCTGTTTTCTCACTACCACTACTCCTACCTTTGTCCTGGAACAGTGCTGAAGTGGTAGAGGTGTGCCGATCTTCACACTAATGCACCAATAACAATGTGCTAGAGTTTACGCTCCTGCCCACTTCTGCTCCAGTGTGCCCTCTTGGTTATTTTGGGTTGAGGTGGGTAGACTAGTTCTGAACTACTTTGAGAGGAGTTGGACCAGTTGCACTGCAAAGGAATGTGAGTTTGTAATCGCGGTGGTGTGACTTCATCCTGATCCCGTGGTCCCCCATTTAGAAATGGTGTGCCTTGGCCACATGAGAATCCCATCTGGAATGTTCCCCAGTGGTAGCTTTGACTGTTTCCAGAGGACCAGATTGTTTCTGAGTGAATGCTGCCAGTCAGATGGATTCACTGTTCGACACTGCATCACTATTCTTTCTGATGGATTCTGGGGTAACATTGGGGCCTTCTCAGAATAATGACAGATTTTTATGTGGATGAAACATCTTCTAGATTATGTAATCTAAGAACATTTGAGTTAGATGCTAATGAGATATTGTAGGAGTAACTGCTGTTTTCTGACCATTGTGAAACCTTAAATTCTGCATACCTCTTCTTACAGTGATGAGTATGCAAAATCTGGAAAGATAGTCTATTTTTTTTATATAGGTAGATAGGATTGCCATGTATTTCCTTTGTAAATATATTGACATCCATATGAAAACATGCACGTCATTAGCTTATTTTAAATATACTATTTACATTACTTTTGACTTAACAATTAGGGATAAACAAAACTTTCAAAGCACCTAAAAAATGTAATGTTGAGCAAAAAATTCTATACAAAATAAATATAACATGTAACTATGTGTATAAATTTCAAATAGGTAAACATACGGATGCACAAATGTGCTGTGAAAAAATATGGAACTAGGGATGTACCTTAGTGGTAGAGCTTCTACATGGAAAGCTCTAGATTTGATCCCCAGTGCTAGGTTTAAAATAAATAGTAAAATCTGGGTGTGGTGGCGTGCGCCTTTAATCCCAGCACTTGGGAGGGAGAGGTAGGAGGATTGCCATGAGTTTGCGACCACCCTGACACTCCATAGTGAATTCCAGGTCTGCCTGGGCTAGAGTGAGTCCTACCTCGAAAAACCAATAAATAAATAAATAGTAAAAAGTAATAATAACAGGAATAATAAATGATGTGCTGTATTTGATGTGGAATGCTTCTGTGAAAGAAGAAAAATGACTGTTACCTAAGGAAGGGTACTAGAAAGATTCATCTCTTTCTATAGGGTCTTTTTTAAAGCTTGGTCTCTACCAACCCAATTAATAACCATTTCAGGCAACAATCATACAGGGTGGGCTGGGGAGATGGTTCAGTGGGATAACACGTTTGACACACAAATATAAGTACCTGAGTTTTTACCCCCAGAAAAAGAAAGGCTTCTGGGTGTAGTTGTGCACAAGGCAGAGGTAGGAGGATCGCCATGAGTTGGAGGCCACCCTGAGACTACACAGTGAATTTCAGGTTAGCCTGGCTTAGAGTAAGATTCTACCTCAAAATAAATAAATAAATAAATAAATAAAATAAAGAAAGGAGGGAGGGAAAGAAAAAAAAGAAAGGCAACTAGTGTCTATTATCCCAGCCATTCTACAGAAAGATAGTAGGAGAATCCCAGAAGTTCATAGATCAGCTTGCCTGGTGACCCAAGCAAGGAACAAGAGACTGTCTCAAACAAGATGGAAGACCAACACGTGTGATTGTCCTCTGGCCTCCATACCATGAAGCGCGTGCACACACACGCCACACACGCACACATAGAGATAATAAAAAATCATCAAGGGGGGAAACATATTCAGAAACAACATTTACTAAATCTGAAAATATGTCTCAAAAGATAATTATTATCTGAGCATGGTAGTTCACGCCTTTAATCCCAGCACTCAGGAGGCAGAGGTAAGAGGATTGCCATGAGTTCAAGGCCACCCTAAGACTACACAGTGAGTTCCAGGTCAGCCTGGACTAAAGTGGGAGACTTTACCTCAAAAAAACAAAAAAGGATAATTATTACTCAACAAATAGTAATTTTACAATAGGTAACACTAGAAATTACCAAAAAGTGCCAGGCATGGTGGCGTACGCCTTTAATTCCACACTTTGGAGGCAGAAGTAGGGAAAGCATTGGGAGTTCAAGGTTCAGCCTAGGCTAGACTGAGACTGTACCTCAAAAAATAATTACCAAAAAGTTACTAGAAAGTTATCAAAGCTAACAGTATTGGGCCAAAGATGTCATGTGCCTCCTGCAGCAGGAAGCAGTTTCATTTCTATATTATTCCTAGCCAAAAAGAAGCCTATATAATCTGAATGTAATGAGGAAAAATAATCTGACAATCCCTAATAAAGGACATCCTTCAGTAGAACTAGTCTTCAAAGTGTAAAGTCATGAAATACAAAGCCTAATGAACTCTTTGGATTAAATTTGAATACTAAGTCATGATTAATGTATGATCCTAGATTGTATCCTAGAACAGAATCTGATTTTGTTGTACAAAGACATTGTAGCAAATGGTAAATTTTCTAAGATCTGTTTATTAGGTGATGAAATAATATTGATTGCAACTGGTTGATTTTCATTATATTTTAGTAATGAAAGAGTGTTCTCTATTTTAAGAAAAGTAAAAGAGCATCACATCTATCTTTAACTTACTCTGAAATAAAAGAGATTGAGGGGTGGAGAACATAAAATAAAAATGTTAATGTATGGGGTAATATGGGTGCAGAATAAAGTGGACTTTATGGCCTCAGGTTCCACATCTGTAATTTCAACCATCATAGGTTGAAATTATTTTTAAAAATTTGTATATATATACATACATAGTGAATATATACAACTTTTAGTCATTATTCTCCTAACAATATAGTATAGCATCTACTTACATCATGTGAGGAAGAATATAAACTAGAGATTATTTAAAATGTGCAGAGGATTACAAGAGTCACTTGCAAAATACTGTGTATGCCATTTTACAAGAGGACTCAAGCATACTTGGATTTTAGAATTAATGCCCCTCAGATTGAATGAATGTATATGAGAATTATCTGTACTATTTTTGCAACTTTTGTAAATCTGAAATTACTCAAAATAAAAAGTTTTAAAAGTTATCTTTAGGGGCTGGAGAGATTGTGTAGTGGTTAATGTGCTTGCTTAGGAAGCCTAAGGACCCAGGTTCGATTCCCTAGTACCCATGTAAGCAGATGTGCATGGTGGCACATGCATCTGGAGCTTGTTTGCAATAGCTAGAGGCTGTGGCACACTTACTATCTCCCTCTCTCACTCTCTCTCTCTCTCTCTCTCTCATAAATAAATAAATAAATAAGAATAAAATATTTAAAATACTGATCTTATTTAAACACAGAAAGACATTAAGGTTTGACAAAATCCACTGGTGTGTAGACAGATTCTATCGTGGTCTGCAAGAAATATTTTAAATGTACTTTTGAAATAAATGTATTATGCATTGTTACATAAAGACACAGGAGTAAGAAGACATCCATAACATTGTCTTATATGCTCTTGGGAAACAATATAAGAGAGAGAATTTAGCAATCTCAAACAACCACCCTAATGCTGTAAAGCACCCATTTGCAAAGCTTTATTCGTTATATCCACCTTCAGTGTTCGTAATGTTCTGTTCTCACCTCCAGGCGCTTGTTCAGGGGGTGAAGAATGCTACTCTAGCCTCTTTTTTGCTCTAATTTTCCCATGATGATTCAGGTCCTAGGACATCCTGGAGCAGACTTTTTTGACTCACAAACATAGGTTGGATAAATTTCCTATGCATTTCTCTATGATCCAGTGTTTCACACCAATAAAGCAGCTACCAACTCTGTAATAATACCATCTTCATTTTCCTATGTCCTCTCCTATCCTGAAAGCTTTCTGAGAACAGGTTCATGGTTTTCAGCTCAACCTAATCAAGACAAGTGTCTGGCACATGTGCTCAATTTCAAATCTGATGATCAAGAGTTTAAATACAAGTTTTGAAGTGAAATACTAAGCCAACAATCAAGCACAGAAATTTGAAACATAATCTTAGGAGAAAATGTAACTAATATTTTTAAGTTGATCTTTTTGTCTGAGCATACAAGAAGAAAGAAGTGGAAGACATTTGTGACAGGGCAACATCAGCATTTGATTTATGCTTTGACCATTCAACTGCTCTCCATGTTACTACAGTCATTTACATTATTCTTACCACTTCTAAGAGAAAGGTTGTTGACTTGAAATTTTTACTTCTACGGTGTTTTAGCACTGTAAGGGGACTTTAAAGCGTCTTAAAAGACAAAGCGAACAAAAACATGAATTTGGGTTTGCCTGAATGGGTGCAGAAACTGGCCAGGCCTCCGGGCGTCGCTGTTGACCACCTAAGGAGGGAAAAAAAGCAGCGAAGGACCAATCCTGCGCAGCCGCTCCCACAGCACAAAGGGCTGGGTGTTTTGCCCGCAAGCTTCCGGGTGGCAGAGAAACTCAATCCAGATACCCCTTAGTTCTCTCCACAGTGACCTAGGTCCCACGAACACCGCCTGTCTCAGATCCTGGGGAATAAAATCGGAATCCCTCACTGGTGCTGGAAGTCGGCTCGGAGGAAACCGCTGCAGAAGGGAAATGGCCGCGCTGCCAAAGTTCTCCCCGGGCAGGAGGCTGGTCCTGCGGTGCGTTCTTTGGGCGGCCCTGTGGGAGGCCGGAGCTGGGCAGATTCGCTACTCCGTGCCAGAGGAGATTGACAAAGGCGCCTTCGTGGGCAACATCGCCAAGGACTTGGGTTGGGAGCCTCTGGCCCTGGCAGAACGAGGAGTCCGCATCGTCTCCAGAGGTAGGACGCAGCTCTTCGCTCTGAACCCGCGAAGTGGAGCCCTGGTGACCGCGGGCAGGATCGACCGCGAAGAGCTCTGCGCCCAGAGCGCGCGGTGCGCCGTGACCTTCAACATCCTCCTGGAAGATAAAATGACCATTTATTCGGTAGAGGTGGAAATAACAGATATTAACGACAATTCCCCTCGTTTTGGAGTAGAGGAGCTGGAGCTAAAAGTCAGTGAAACTACTACCCCAGGATTCAGGATTCCTCTTAAGAGTGCGCACGATGTGGATGTAGGCGAGAACACGCTGCAGAAGTATGAACTCAACTCAAACGACCACTTCTCTTTGGATGTGCGAAGAGGAGCCGATGGGAACAGGTACCCGGAGCTGGTGCTGGAGCGCGCTCTGGACCGCGAGGAAGAGGCGGTTCACCATCTCGTTCTCGTGGCTTCCGACGGGGGCAACCCAGTCCGATCTGGCACCTGCCGCATCCGCGTGAAGGTCCTGGATGCCAATGACAACGCTCCTGTGTTTACACAGCCTGAGTACCGGGTGAGTGTTCCGGAGAATATGCCCCTAGGCACGCGGATACTCACGGTGACAGCCACCGACGCAGATGAGGGATACAATGCTCAAGTGTCCTATTTTCGAGAGCAAGCTCCCGGAGAAACCGCAGATGTATTTGAGCTCAAGTCAACATCCGGAGATATAACAATCATGAAAAGTCTGGACTATGAGAAAGCTAAATACCATGAAATTGATATCGAAGCTCAGGATGGTCCAGGCCTCCTGACCAGAACAAAGGTTATTGTCACGGTTCTGGACGTAAACGACAATGCCCCAGAATTTTACATGACGTCTGCCACTAGCTCAGTTCTTGAAGACTCTCCTCCAGGAACCATAATTGCACTTTTCAATGTACATGATAGAGACTCGGGACAGAACGCCTTCATCACATGTTCCCTCCCAGAGAAACTTCCTTTCAAGTTAGAAAGGTCAGTGGACAATTACTACCGTCTGGTTACAACTGGAGCCCTTGACAGGGAAGAGTTTTCCTTTTACAACATCACTCTCAGTGCTAAAGACGGAGGAAACCCATCCCTATCCACAGATGCTCACCTTTTCCTGCAGGTAGCAGATATCAACGATAACCCACCCATCTTCCCCCGTGCATCCTACTCTGCCTATGTTCTGGAAAACAATCCGAGAGGCACCTCTATCTTTTCAGTATTGGCCCATGATCCTGACAGGGATGACAATGCCCGAGTAACTTACTCTTTAGCTGAGGACACCCTTCAAGGAGCACCCCTATCCTCTTACATCTCTATCAACTCTGACACTGGAGTCCTGTATGCGCTGCGTTCCTTCGACTATGAACAATTCCAAGACTTGCAGTTGTGGGTGATAGCAGTGGACAGTGGCCACCCTCCACTCCACAGCAATGTATCCTTGAGCCTGTTCTTGATGGACCAGAATGACAACATTCCCGAGATCCTGTATCCTGCTGTCCCCACAGATGGGTCTACTGGCGTGGAGCTGGCACCCCGCTCTGCAGAGCCTGGATTCCTGGTGACCAAGGTAGTGGCAGTAGACAAAGATTCAGGACAGAACGCCTGGCTGTCCTACCGCCTGCTCAAGGCCAGCGAGCCAGGGCTCTTCTCCGTGGGGCTGCACACAGGCGAGGTGCGCACGGCGCGGGCCCTGCTGGACCGAGATGCCCTCAAGCAGAGCCTGGTGGTGGCTGTGCAGGACCACGGCCAGCCCCCTCTGTCCGCCACCGTCACAATCACTATAGCAGTGGCTGACAGCATCCCTGAGGTCCTGGCTGACCTGGGCAGCATCAGGAACCCCACCAACTCGGAGGATTCAGACCTCACTCTCTATCTGGTGGTGGCAGTGGCTGTGGTCTCCTGTGTCTTCCTGGCCTTTGTCATTGTACTGCTGGCACTCAGGCTGAGGCGGTGGCACATGTCTCACCTGCTTCAGGCTTCCAGAGATGGCTCCCGGGGCATCCATGCCTCAAATTTTGTGGGCGTGGATAGGATGCATGCTTTTCTGCAGACCTATTCCCATGAGGCATCTCTCACTGCAGACTCAGGGAAAAGCCATATCATCTTCCCTCAACCCAACTATGCAGATACTCTTATCAGCCAGGAGAGCTGTGTGAAAAAGGATTATCTATCAGCACCTCAATCCCTGCTTGATGCTAAAGGAGAAGAAACACCTCAGGTAATGGATTTTTCACAATATTGATAAAATAAATCTACCTGATTATTTTGTTGCTCCAGATTTTAATGCCCATAAATGAGAATAGTATTCATTTTTTTTTTTTGAAGCAAGGTCTCACTCTAGCACAGACTGGCCTGAAAATCACTCTCTAGCTTAGACTGGCCTTAAATTTATGGAGATCCTCCTTCCTCAGCCTCCTGAGTGCTGGCATTAAGGAGGTGCACAATCACATTTAGCCAAATTCAATTTTGAGTAAATGAATCTTGGGGATTATTGCTTCTTGGTCTTAGATGTTCATAGCCTGTAAGACAAAGGAGCTAAAATCATCGTGTAGTTAATGGGAATCAGGTGTTAGTAGGTGAAAATGATATTTAGATAATCAAAAACACTGAATTAGGAACTGGCTTATATGACTTCTCATACTTCCTTTTACACCCCTTGGACAAATCATGTCGTCTGTCTGGATCAGCAATTCTTTCTTTCCAATATGAAGATTGGAGGTGGTGATATAGCTCAGTAGTAGAGCATCTACCTAGCATGAACAAGGCTGTGGATGGATACCTAGCACTACATTATGTATCTCTGTATTATGTAAATGTATATACATGTGTATATATGTATACACTATATGGAATGTATATATTTATATGAAGGTTGAATGGATTTTATATGAATTCTTCCTTCTTTAACATGTAACACTTGAGGTAGGAGGATCGCTGTGAATTCAAGGCCAGCCTGGTGCTACAGAGTGAGCTCCAGGTATGTCTAGGCTAGAGTGAGACCCTGTCTCAAAAAAAAATACATAATACTTCTTTTGTATTTGAATCTGTATAAATTGTGAAACATCTTGGTTGGTTCTTTCTCACTTGAACCTAACATTTTTCCTTCAGTTGGCAAAGAAGTTATTCATCATCCTTAATTTACATGCAAATTTCTATTAAAAAAGACACAGATTTGGGGCTGGACACATGGTTGAGCTGTTAAGTGCTTGCCTGTGAAGCCTAAGGACCCTGGTTTGAGGCTCGATTCCCCAGGACCCAGATGCACAAGGGGGCGCACGCATCTGGAGTTCGTTTGCAGGGGCTGGAGGCCCTGACGTGCCCATTCTCTCTCTCTCTGCCTTTTTCTTTCTCTGTCTGTGGTTCTCAAATAAGTAAATAAAAATAAACAAAAATTTTTTTTAAAGACACAGATTTAGAAACATTTTTTTTCCACTGTTGGGAATCAAACCCAGGAGCATGTGCATGATAGGTAAGCACTTTAACCCTGAGCCACATCCCAAACACATATATTTTTGTATGAGGATGCTGTAGATTAAACCAAGAGCCTTGCTTTGTATGTGCTGTGTCACTGATCCACACTGCCAGCCTAGAGACATATATTACTCACAGGACTTCAGAATGTCATGGTATCTGTGCTTAATTACAAGTCACATTACCCTCTTAGATCACTGTGTACACCTTGAGGACCTAACTGACTTATCATACACTCCATAATTAATGGGTAAGGTAAGGTTAAACTGGTTTCTCTTCACTGATACATTTTACTTTTCTCACTTGTGGAAGCCATATTACCTTTTTTATACCAAAAAATTAACTTACGCCTGCAAAAACTAACCTATCTATCAGCACCTCATCATGAAATAATACTGGTGGTGGTAAGGTGGGAGTGTATTCCTAGTAGAGCTTTGCTTAAGAGAATGATAGAAGGGATTCAGGGGTGATATCATGCAATTGCCCTTAAGGATCCTCCATGTTTAGCTTTCTTCTCAAAGTTTCCTATTCAGAAGATGCTAAAAATGTTCACATTCACAGACACTCTCACGGTTAGTTTTTCTTCTCCATTCTTCTTGTGTGTGGTTTTAATATATTGATCATATACTTAATAACAATGAATACACTAATAGTCCGTGTTCTGGGATTTATATTTTGATTTGGAGATAATCATGTACCAATTGAGCTTTGCAGTTAGCAGTTTTACAACTCTTATAGTGGTGTGTTTCATGATTACATCTAAGAGCATCTGATAAGGGAAAATTTGTCTGAGACAATGTATTCCAGTGTGCTTGTTAGTATGACATGTCTTTATGAGGTAAATTTATAAATTCACTGTGAAAGAGTGTGTCATAATATCATTACTTATAACTAAATAATGAAACATGAATAGAAGAAAATTAAAGACAGAGTTCTTTTGCTGTGTGTAGTAACTCCATAAGAATAAATTCCTCATGGTTAGATATGTAATGCATCATGATTGAAATGATAATTTTTCTTTTATTCATATCTCTGTACTTGGAAAGCAAAACCTAGAGGGAAAGGGATTTTGGAAATAAAACATAAAACAGAAGCTTATCTGTACCAGTTTACTTGTGACTCAAAAAAAAAATGTTCTCATGCACTGCACTAAGGCAAAGCAAACTTCTTCCAGTAAATCTGTAATTTCTCTCACATCTAGGCATTGTCATGCTGCTTTCACACATAGGCCTATTCCTTGATCCACTGTTCTCTTATTTCCTGGGAATGAAAAAAGACATGAGAGTAGGAGGGGTGATTCATTGAAAAAAAAGAAGAGGTTTAAAGGGAAGGAAATACGAGAAAATAACCAAGAATGAATATGATCAAATACATTGTATACATGTATGAAATTTTTAAAAATAAAATTAAAACCAAATAACAAGGTTGGAGACCCTCCTATCCTCTTTGGCTCCCACTACCGCCACCGTGTAGTAGTTATCTCAATGCACCCTAAGTCCATTTTTCTCTTATATCCTCATAAACTCAGATGGAAGTGGTTGTGTCTACATTATTCACCTTAAATCCCTAAGCAAACATACTATCTGACACTGAGTTATATGTTTATTTAGCAAATCAGTTAAATAAAAAAATCTTAAAACTAAGATGTCAGAATATCAAAGACAAACTGCAAGAACAGTGATCTATAAATATGGCTGCAGGTTTCGGTGTGGTTCTTAAACTGAACATTTAGCAACTCTATCTTGAAATAAGAGGTAATGTGGGGAGTGTGGCTTCCTAAGGAAGAAAACTTGAAGCTACATCTTTTCTTATATGTAAATTCTTTTTGGTCCTATGACCTCTAATCAAAAGAACTACTGATGCCGGGAAACAAAAACTAGTTAACTTGGGTTTGCCTGAGAGTGTGCAGTAAACGGTTCGGCCTCTGAGCGTCGCTGTTGACCACTCGAGAAGAAAAGCTGCCCCTGAGCAGCAAGTCCACCATTTCTGTGCTCCAAAAACGCAAGAAACCAGGAAGTCAGACTGAGATTGAGGCAGCTACCAAACTCACTCTATGAATTAAGCCCATGAAAGACTTAATTCCTTGAGGATATAAGATTGGAGTCCATCGTGGGGGGCTGAAACGGAATTCAGAGAAAATAATTTAGCAAAAAGGAAATGATCAATTGCCTGAGATTCCAAAATGCCAGAGAACTGGCTCTGCTACTGTGCGCGCTTCTGGGGACTCTATGTGAAGCAGGACCCGGACAGATCCGCTACTCGGTACTGGAAGAAGTGGAGAAAGGGTCCTTCGTGGGGAACATCTCCAAGGACCTGGGGCTGCAGCCCCGCGAGCTGGCGGAGCGCGGAGTCCGCATCGTCTCCAGAGGTAGGTCGCAGCTTTTCTCTTTGAACCCGCGGAGCGGCGGCCTGGTGACCGCAGGCAGGATCGACCGCGAGGAGCTCTGCGCCCAGAGCGCACGGTGTCTGGTAAAATTCAACATCCTGGTTGAGGACAGACTAAAAATTTTTGAAGTAGAAATAGACATTAATGATATTAATGATAATGCTCCTAGTTTTCCAACAGAAGAGTTGGAAATAAAAATTGGTGAACTCACAGTTCCTGGAACTCGATTTCCACTTAAAACTGCATTTGACCCAGATGTTGGCTTGAACTCCTTGCAGAGCTATGAGCTCAGTCCCAATGACTACTTCTCCTTGGCTGTGAACAGCGTCTCTGATGGCGCAAAGTACCCTGAGCTGGTGCTGGAGAAGGCCCTGGACCATGAGAAAAAGGAAGTTCACCATCTTGACCTCATGGCCTCTGATGGTGGTGACCCTGCCCTCTCTGGAAAGTTAGGCATACAAGTGATAGTTTCAGATGCAAATGACAACCCACCCGTGTTTACTCAGCCTGAGTACCATGTCAGTGTTCTGGAAAATGTGCCAGTTGGCACTCGGCTGATTACGGTGAAAGCCATTGACCCTGATGAGGGATTCAATGCCCAAGTGTCCTATATTCTAGATAAAATGCCTGGGAAAATTGCTGAGGTTTTCCATCTTAATTCAGTGACTGGAGATATATCAATATTAACAAGCTTAGATTATGAGGATGCCATGTTCTATGAAATTAAAATTGAAGCACAAGATGGACCAGGTCTTTTTTCAAGAGCCAAGATCCTTGTCACAGTTCTGGATGTGAATGACAATGCCCCAGAAGTTACAATCACCTCCCTCACTAGCTCAGTCCCAGAAGAGGGGACTGCTGGGAAAGAAATTGCCCTTATCAACGTGCATGACCGAGATTCTGGGCAGAATGGGCAAATCACAGTTTTTGTCCTGGGAAATCTGCCATTTCGTTTAGAAAAATCAATAGACCAATATTACCGCTTAGTGACAGCTGACTCTCTGGACCATGAGCAGGTGTCCCAATATAATATCAGTCTAAGAGCTACAGATGGGGGAAGTCCACCGCTGTCCACGGAAACTCACATCACTCTGCAGGTGACAGACATCAATGACAATCCCCCTACTTTCACTCGTGCCTCCTATTCTGCCTACATTCCAGAAAACAACCCAAGGGGGGCCTCCATCTTCTCTGTTATGGCCCAAGACCCAGACAGCCATGACAATGCACGCATCACTTATTCATTGACTGAGGATACCCTGCAGGGGACGCCATTGTCATCCTATGTCTCCATCAACTCCAACACTGGTGTCCTGTATGCACTTTCCTCATTTGACTATGAGCAATTTAGAGACCTGCAGCTACAGGTGACAGCTAGTGACAGTGGGAGCCCTCCACTTAGCAGCAACGTGTCACTGAGTCTGTTCGTGCTGGACCAGAATGACAACATGCCTGAAATCCTGTATCCCACCCACCCTACTGATGGGTCCACTGGTGTTGAGCTGGCACCCCGCTCTGCAGAGCCTGGATATCTTGTGACCAAGGTGGTGGCGGTGGACAAGGACTCCGGACAGAACGCCTGGCTGTCCTACCGCCTGCTCAAGGCCAGCGAGCCAGGGCTCTTCTCCGTGGGGCTGCACACAGGCGAGGTGCGCACGACGCGGGCCCTGCTGGACCGAGATGCCCTCAAGCAGAGCCTGGTGGTGGCTGTGCAGGACCATGGCCAGCCCCCTCTCTCCGCCACCGTCACGCTCACCATCGCAGTGGCTGACAGCATCCCTGACATACTAGGGGACTTGGGCAGCATCCATACCCCCATCGACCCCAAAGATTCAGACCTCACTCTCTATCTGGTGGTGGCAGTGGCCGCGGTCTCCTGCGTCTTCCTGGCCTTTGTGATAGTGCTGCTGGCGCTCCGGCTGCGGCGCTGGCACTCCTCGCGCAGGCTCCACACTGCAGGGAATGGATTGGCTGGCTTGCCTGCCTCTCACTTTGTGGGCGCGGATGGGGTGCGCGCCTTCCTGCAGACCTATTCACATGAGGTGTCGCTCACTGCGGACTCGCGTAGGAGTCACCTGATCTTCCCGCAGCCCAACTACGCCGACACGCTTATCAGCCAGGAGAGCTGTGGGAAAAGCGAGCCTCTCCTGGTATCTCAAGATTTACTTGAAACCAAAGAAGACCCTAAGCTTCTTGAGGTGAGTTTATTTATTTCGTTGAGTATTATGAACAGTTGTGCCCATGTGGTTATTATAAAGGTTTGGTACAAATTTATTTGAGAAATAAAGCAATGATACAGTTGCATATTCATATGTGTGTGCTTCTTTCTGGACTTAGGAGAGGATATTTCCTGGCCTGGCTGTAGCGAAGTGGGCCAAGGCAACTAGTTCTGCCAATACATTGTGACAGAGATGTGCTGTTTCCTGGAGAAAACTACAGTAACCTTTGTAGGGATTCCAGAACTTTCCTTTATCCTTTGAAACCATGGTTTCTCCTTCTCCCCTACTGTGTCCTACAGTAACCATGATGAAAGAAGAGTCTTGCGGTTGACTCAACAGTTGTCTACGCTTTCATAGGCAAATGTACCTTTTACAGTTTAGTTCTTACTGTTGTTTTGGCTCTTGTTTTGTTTTGTCTGTGGGTCTCACTGCAGACCAACCTGGAATTCACTATGTATTCTCAGGGTGGCCTCAAACTCAGGCCAATCTTACTACCTCAGCCTCCTGAGTGCTGAGACTAAAGGTGTGCGCCACCACACCTGGCTCTTTTGGTTCCTATTAGGGGTGGAAATGAGGACTTAGCACATGCTAAACATCTGTTCAGCCACTGAGCTATAAATTCCTGTGGTTTTAACTTTGTCAGTCATACTTACCTAGCCTATCCTGACTGATACAAATGCATGAAATGTATAAAAACAAAGATTTTATGCTCTCATAAAATTATGTTTGACTCTCAAGCCTTCCAACCCTTGACTTCACAAGGACATAACAATTGTAGAATAAGAAATGAAGGCACCATACAGTGACTTGCCTGTAGTCTCAGCCACTCCAGGAGCTATATGGTAAGATTACTTGAGCTCAAGAATTCAAGCAAACCTGGACAACATAGCAAGACCTGTCTCAAAAAAAAAAAAAGTAGAGATTATGCAGATAAGCAGATAATTAAACCTGTTGTGGCTTAAGTGGTGTGTATGTTCATATTGATTGCATCCTTTTGCCTGAGGATAAGTTCATTTGCTTAAACCATTATGAGCATGGATTGGTATTTATTGGCATTTTTTAAAGCATGGATATAACTATACCACTCCTGGTTATTTACCAAAAGGCCTCTAGGTCAGTACAGCACAGAGATACTTATACATCAATGTTTATTGCAGCACTACTTACAATAGCTGTTATGGAATCAAGTATTCATCAACAGAGGAATGAATAAAAAATGTGGCATATATATGCACAATGGATCTTTTTAACTTTTTTATCATTTCATTTATTTATTTGATACAGAGGGAGAGAGAGAATGGGCATGCCAAGGCCTCTAGGCCCTGCAAATGAACTCCAGACACATGTGCCATGATGTGCATCTAACTAATGTGGGACCTAGAGAATTGAACCTGGGTCCTTAGGCTTCACAAGCAAGTGCCTTAACCACTAAGCCATCTCTCCAGCCCTCACAATGGAACTTTTAACCATAAAAAAGAATAAAATTTTGTCGTTTTCAGGGAAATGGATACAACTGGAGATGATCATATTAAGTGAATTAAGTAAGTCCCAGAATGAGAAATACCATGTTTTATCTCATTTCTAAATCCTAAATTTTATATAGATACATAAAATCATGTGTGTATGTATGTATGACCTGAAAATAGAAGCAAAACTATCTAGAGGAACAAAAGAGAATAACAGAAGAGGGTGAGGGGGCTATAGAAGGATGGGGGAATATGTTAAATGTGTAACATATACTTGTATGAAAATGTCCTTATGAAACCCAGTACTATGTACAATGAATATAAGCTAATTCAAAATTATTTTTATAGCAGGGGTCTATATCTCATTTTCTACAAGATAGTTACAGACTAATCCAACAATGAAATAGGAATCTTGATCATCTCCTACAACTTTCTTGGACTACAAATTGTGGGCCTATTCTGAAATCTATGCAATTATTTTTATTCATGTAATTACAAAAGAGACTCATAACAATGGACCAGAGGGGGCTGGAGAGATGGCTTAGCCGGTAAAGCACTTGCCTGTGGAGCCTAAGGACCCAGGTTTGATTCTCCAGATCCCACATAAGCCAGATGCACAAGGTGGCACATGTGTATGAAATTCATTTGCAGTGGCTAAATACCCTGGCACATCCATTCTCTCTCGTGTTCTCTCCTTCTCTCTCCCCGCCCCTCTCTCCTTTCCTCCTTCCCTCTGTGTCTCAAATAAAAATAAATAAATATTTTTAAAATGGGCCAGAATATATTTCACTGGATCTCAAACAGACAACTCTCCCTTTTCATATATTAGAGAAAGATAATGTTCAAATATGTGAATCAGTAGGCCTGTAGAAAATATCTGTAAACAGAGAAAGGCGGTAATCTCAATCAACATGTGTGTGCATCAAAGAATTAAAAAGGAAATATAAAAGCATGGGGAAAACAAGAGAAAGAATGTCTTAGGAAAGTGGTCTAATCGATTTTTACTACTATAAGAAAATTATCTAAGACTCAGAAATGTATCTATTTATTTTTTGGTTTCTTGAGGGAGAGTCTTGCTCTAGTCCAGGCTGACACGGATATGTAGTTTTAGGTGGCTTCCAACTCACTGCAATCCTCCTACCTCTGTCTCCTGAGTGCTGGGATTAAAGACGCAAGCCACCACACCAGGCTGGGAAATTTATTTGTTAAACAGATTTGTTCTGATTGTTCTAGAAGCTAGGATTCCGTACACATAGTACCCTCATACACTTAGCATCTGGTCAGAACTTTCTTTCAAGAACATCACATGGAAGATGGCATCATCATATGGTAAAAACAGCAAGTGAATCAAAGACAACTGATTTTCTAACTGATCCAGTAATCATTCATCAATGAGGCAAAACCCTCATGACTCAATCAACTCCTGAAGATCTAGCTTACAAATACCATTAACATATGAATTTGGAGATTGAGTTTCTGATTCATAAAATTTGAAACCATAGTCCCATTTAATTTTGTAACAAATGAACACAAATGGATTATCTGAGTTACCCAAGGCCACAATCAAGTTCTAAAACTGAAGGTCTCAACACCTCTGCAAGAGTTACTAGTGCTCAAGTCATTCATTCATGAATGATATTAAATTGTCTGGGGCTTAGAATCTTATGTCCAGAGTATCACATGTGCATTCATGTAGAAGGAAAGCATTTGTTTCATAAAATATGCATGGCTTACACAAGATTTACCATAATAAAAGCCCAATTATCCCTCTAATGAGAAACCAAATTCTGCTCTACTTCACTGGGAATAATATGTTTTATAAAGAAGAGCAATATGTTAAGATAATTTCACAGCCTTGACTCCCTCTCTTTTGCAAAGACTGTGTCTTTGAAGAGTAGTGCTGAATTAATAGAATATATGTGGAGAAAATAAAATACTAATTAAGGTAAGTTACTCCAATGAATTTTGAGCAAAACGAGTACATATCATAGTCTACTACAATATAGATTTAAAAACCCATTTGAATATGCCCATCACACCTGAGTATATAAAGTCATTGAAAATATTTTTGGATTCAAAATTTAGGGTGTCTGTGCGCCTTCTGAAATGAAAAAATGGATGTATAATGATGAAGATATTCATGAAACTTATTACAAACTAGAAAATATCAAATTTCAAGGAAAATGTGAATAATTGGTTCTTTCCAGCAGGTTTTTTTTTAAGTGTGCTATTTAAGGGTATCTGGGCAATGCGCAGTTTTGCAAGGCAACCTCTAAGCGCCGCTGTTGACCAAAGAGAAGAGAGAGTGTCTCAAGCCTGCAGAATCCTGGGAGTACTTTCCTGCTTTTTCCGGCACGGGCGAGAACACCCCTGGGCACCCGTAAGCGCTCACGAACGTGTCCTCCCTTCAGATCACAAAAGTCTAGGGCGCTGGTTCTTGAAAATCCCTGAGAAACCTTGCAAGAAGCTTTGTGGAAAGTTCAAGAATTGCAGGGCAGCACTACAGGAATCCAAGGATGAAAACGCAGGTACTGTTTCCCTTCCTGCTGTCTTTGTTGTGCGGAGCCATCTCCCAGCCCATACGCTACTCCATTCCGGAGGAGCTGGCCAAGGGCTCCCGGGTGGGAAACCTCGCCAGGGATCTGGGACTCAACGTCCAGGAGTTGCCAGCCCGAAAACTGCGAGTTAGTGCAGAGGATTATTTTAACGTTAGTGTGGAGAGTGGAGATTTGCTGGTGAACGGCAGGATAGATAGAGAGAACATTTGTGGGAGTAAACCTGAGTGTGCACTGGAATTTGAATCATTCACTGAAAACCCAATGAACATCTTCCACGTAATTGTTGCAATCCAAGATATCAATGATAATGCACCACATTTCCTTGCAAAAGACATCGAATTAGAGATCTCTGAGTCAGCTTTACCAGGAGTAAAATTTTCTCTGGATTCTGCACAGGATGCAGATGTAGAAAGTAACTCACTGAAGAAATATACCATCAACCCCAACCCACACTTCTCGCTGTCAACAAAGGAAAGTCCTGATGGAAGTAAATACCCAGAACTCCAGTTGGAAACGCCTCTGGACAGGGAGCATCAGAGCTCCCACCGCTTAACGCTGACCGCCGTTGATGGCGGGACCCCGCCTCTAAGCAGCACCGCCCAGATCTGGATCAAAGTCACGGACGCCAACGACAATGCACCAGTGTTCAGCCAGGACACATACAAAGTTAGCCTCCGAGAAAACGCGCCCCTGGGAACCTTCGTGTTGCAAGTGGTGGCCACAGACCAGGATGACGGCGTCAACTCCGAGATCACCTATGCCTTCCTCAATGCACCCGCAAGCACTACCCCCCAGTTCAGTCTCAACCCAAATACTGGTGATATCACAACCAATGGCACTTTGGATTTCGAAAAAAGGAACCAATATGTGCTGGGTGTAGAGGCCAAGGATGGAGGGGTGCACACAGCTCACTGTAATGTTCAGATTGAAATTATGGATGAGAATGACAATGCCCCAGAGGTGACATTCATGTCTTTTTCTAACCAAATTCCAGAGGACTCAGACCTTGGAACTGTAATAGCCCTCATTAAAGTTCAAGACAAGGATTCTGGACAAAATGGACTGGTGGCATGCCATATTCAGGAAGAAGTTCCTTTCAGGTTACAGTCCACCTCCAAGAATTATTACAAGCTGCTGATTGACAGGGCCCTAAACCGAGAGGAGGCCTCAGAGTACAACGTCACCATCACAGCCACCGACCAAGGGAAGCCACCACTTTCCTCTAGGAAACCTGTCACTGTGCACATCGCTGATGTGAATGACAATGCACCGGTTTTCCATCAGGCCTCCTACGTGGTGCACGTGCCTGAGAACAACCCGCCTGGAGCCTCCATCGCTCAAGTGAGCGCCTCTGACCCGGACTTGGGACCCAACGGGCAGGTGGTCTACTCCATCATAGGCAGCGACCTGGAGCCCAGGATGCTGTCGTCCTACGTGTCCGTGAACCCCGACAGCGGGGCGGTGTTCGCGCAGCGCGCCTTCGACCACGAGCAGCTGCGCTCCTTCGAGCTGACGCTGCGGGCGCGGGACCAGGGCTCGCCCGCGCTCAGCGCCAACGTGAGCCTGCGCGTGCTGGTGGGCGACCGCAACGACAACGCCCCGCGGGTGCTGTACCCCGCGCTGGGGCCCGACGGCTCCGCGCTCTTCGACACGGTGCCGCGCGCCGCCGAGCCCGGCTACCTGGTCACCAAGGTGGTGGCGGTGGACGCCGACTCGGGACACAACGCCTGGCTGTCCTACCACGTGCTGCAGGCCAGCGACCCCGGGCTCTTCAGCCTGGGGCTGCGCACGGGCGAGGTCCGCACAGCGCGCGCCTTGGGCGACAAGGACGCGGCCCGCCAGCGCCTCTTGGTCGCGGTGCGCGATGGTGGACAGCCGGCCCTCTCGGCCACCGCCACGCTGCTGCTCGTCTTCGCCGACAGCCTGCAGGAGGCACTGCCCGACCTCAGTGACCATCCTGTGTCCCCTGACCCTCAGGAGGAGCTGCAGTTCTACCTGGTGGTGGCCTTGGCCTTGATCTCAGTGCTCTTCCTCCTGGCTGTGATTCTGGCCATTGCCCTGCGCCTGCGACACTCCACTTCCGGTGCCTGGGGCTGCTTGCAGTCTGGTCTCAGCTCAAAGTCTCACCCTGTGGTTCCCTCTAACTACAACGAGGGGACTTTGCCCTACACCTACAATCTATGTGTTGCCTCACATTCTACAACGACAGGGTTTAATTTTCTCAATGTGACACCAGAGGTGGCGCCCCCTCAGGACCTCCTGTGTGATGATCCTTCTGTGGTCGTCTGTGGCAATAATGAAGATCTCAAAATCTCTTACGACCCTTCTTTTGCTCCTCAGGTAAGTTTCTCCAAATCTAAATTTCACTTATTGCATTTGTATCTGGTTTGTGCATAAATGAACTTTGGTCATTTCTCATGGTTCTAGTAGGAGAAGAGTGTATTGTATTGGCAAAGACTGACTCTTCATATGAGGACCATTGTGAGGAAGAGGCTAGCCTTGAGACTACATAGTGAATTCCTGGGCTAGAGAGAGACTTTACCTCCAAAAAGCAAACAAACAACAACAACAAAAATACTGACTCCTCGATTGTCCTGTCTTCTTCAAAATTACATAATTATAATTTAGTAGTTACTGTGGGTATCTCCATATGGTTGGCACTAGTAAGGCTGTTTCCTGGGTGTCAACCCCCTTGGTAATACCAATGTTCTTTCTTAGTTGATACATGAGACTGTTTCTCTCCAAGGAATCACTTTCCGGTGCATGTGTGCATGTCTGTGAGTGCATGTTCATGTGTATGAGTACAGGTGTTCACACGAAAGTCAGAGGACAGTGTTGGGCATCCATGTTTGCCTCCACCTTGTTCAAGCCAAGGTCTCTCGCTGTTGCATTTTCCAGGCTAGCTGGGCAAAGAACTTCTAAGAAATTCTCTTGTCTCTGCCTCCATTCTCCCTGTAGATGTGCCAGGATTAAGTACTGCGATTTTTTTTGCATGGGTGTTTGGGATCCGAACTTGCGGATAGCAAGCCCTTTGTCCACTGAGCCACCTCCCCAGCTACTTTCTCGGCTAATCTTACAACTCTTTGTAGGTGTGTTGATATTTTTTTTCTGTCCAAGATAAAGTTTATGTTCATATTCAACAGTTACATTTCTACTTTGTTCAACTATTTTTTTTTTTTACTGCAACATGTTTATTTAACATAGCCTGTCAATGATTTGGCCTCTTAGCACTTAACACAGAAAGCAAAGATTGCATTTTTACATTTGAATCTCTAACTTTGGATCACTTTTATTCCCACACATAATTTTACTCACGGATATTTCCTATGTTTCTTACTCATTCTTTAGTCATTTATTTTGTGCTCCTTCTGCTTTATTACCATTATGATAGGGAATGTGATGAACTTTTATTTATTAAGCATTTTGTATATTTCCTTAGTAGAAATTTCTGTGAAGTTAGTTAAATTTACAAGCATTTTGATTTTTATGCATACTGCCAAAGTTATTTCCAAAGCACTTCATTTTAATCTACTCCCCAGCAACTAGTGAGTCTTCTAAGGGTTGTGAAGAAAACTTTCTTAAAGTCCAATGATTTTAAGATTTTGCATAATTAATACAGTACAAAATTCATCTTAATCATTTCCATATGGGAATTGTTAAGTGGTGAATAATTTAATGAGGTGGTGACATTTAAAAATTTCTCAAATTACTCAAGAAAGCTATCAAACAATGTATTTATTAAAGTATTTCCTTCTACTGGATTTTTAAAATCAAAGATAAACATTAAAAAATAATGGCATTGATAATGATAAAATAAGATTATTGAGTGTGTCTTGTATGAAAAAAAAATCACTAAAACATCTGTTCTTAAAAGTGCATTAAGCCGGGTGTGGTGGCATATGCCTTTAATCCCAGCACTTGGGAGGCAGAGGCAGGACAACCGCCATGAGTTTGAGGCCACCCTGAAACTACACAGTGAATTCCAGGTCAGCCTGAGCTGGAGTGAAACCCTACCTCAAAAAAAAAAAAAAAAAAAGTGCATAAGCTTCTTGGGCTGGAGAGTGGTTAAGGTGTTTGCCTGCAAAGCCAAGGAATCTCAATCCAATTCCCAGGACCCACATAAGCCAGATGCCCAACGTGGTGTGTGCATCTGTAGTTCATTTGCTGTGGCTGAATGGAGACCCTGACATATACGTATTCTCTCTCTCTCTCTCTCTCTTGCCCTTTCTCTCTCTCACACACACACATTTTTTCTGTCTCACAAATAAATAAATGAAAATAAAAATATTTTTCCCAGGACCCACATAAGCCAGATGCCCAACGTGGTGTGTGCATCTGTAGTTCATTTGCTGTGGCTGAATGGAGACCCTGACATATACGTATTCTCTCTCTCTCTCTCTCTCTTGCCCTTTCTCTCTCTCACACACACACATTTTTTCTGTCTCACAAATAAATAAATGAAAATAAAAATATTTTTAAAGTGCATTAGCTTAACTTTTCTGTATTTCTGCTAGTGTTTATTTGAATATTTATTTGTATATTAAGTATCTGCATTTGCATTGGTAATTAACTCATTAAACACTGAAAAAATGCTGAGTGCCTAATCTATGAAAGTTTCTGTTCTGAAGTTTGAGGGTGCACTGTGGATATGATAATCATGACCATAGCATGTGACCTAGAATCTCCTACTTACAAAATGAGTGAGCATATTTTTTACTAAGTCTAGAATTATTTTTCCCAAAGCCATTTACACATGGGTAAGATGATCTCTTGAGCAGCCGGTGTCTTCTCACAAATTGAAAAGTTACCTCAGCTTACAAAAGTGAACTCCAATGAGGAAAGTTGTTTCTTCATAGATTGGGACTAGAGCTGGACCACTAAGGTCCAAGACAACTGTCTTTTCATTCTTTTCTTTCCCACGCTGTCCAAGTCCTCTCCTGTTCCTAGGAGGAATGCATGTGCTCTTCACACCATACAGCACTCTGAAAATGGACTACGGGGTGAACAATGCAACAACTAAAAGTGGGTAGAAGACATTCTTTTCCCCAAAATCACCATATAATTTCTCTGAGAAAGTATCCTAGTGTATCTTACTGGGAGCTTTGGCACATCCCTGTACATTTATTGAAAATTAAACAACAGGAAATTTATTTTTCTTCTCCTTTGGAGCACTGGGGTTAGGAAAGAGGTGTGTTGACAGCGCCAATCAAGATTAAGTTGCAATGCCACTTTAGGGCTCTGAGTGTCGCTGTTCACCACTCAGGGGGTAAAGAAAACCGGAGATTTAAAACGCACAAGATTTCCGCAGCGCAAAGCATTGGTTCTGGGAGTTTGGGAGACCTTCATCCTGGACACCCCAGGAACGCCAGCATCCCACGGTGAAAGCACATTATCTTGGAACCCAAAGATTGCAGGGCTCCTGGGGCCTTGACAGATTGAACACCCGAGCCGGGGACTTTCGGCGGCGGGTGTAATGGCGGCGGCTCCTTCCGGGCTGCTGTGGGTCTGCATCCTCCTGGGAGGCCTGGGGAACTCCCGGGCCCAGCAGATCCGCTATTCCGTGCCCGAGGAGCTGGAAGAGGGCTCTGCAGTGGGCAACCTCGCCCAGGACCTGGGGCTGGAGCCGGGGAAGCTGGCGGAGCGCGGAGTCCGCATCGTCCCCAGAGGTAAGACCCAGCTCTTTGCTCTGAACCCGCGAAGCGGCAGCTTGGTGACGGCGGGCAGGATCGACAGGGAAGAGCTCTGTGACAGATCTCCACGGTGTGTAGCAAACCTGGAGATCCTCCTAGAGGATAAGGTGAAGATTCTTGGAATAGAAGTGGAGATAATCGATGTTAATGATAATAGTCCCAGCTTTGGGACAGAGCGTAGGGAAATAAAAGTCGCGGAAAGCGAAGATCCTGGAACAAGATTCCCTCTTCCTGAAGCTTTTGATCCGGATGTAGGAGTGAATTCTCTGCAGGGTTACCAGCTCAGCGCGAATGATCACTTCTCTCTGGATGTGCAGAGTGGGGCAGATGGGATTAAATACCCGGAGCTGGTGCTGGAGCGCGCCTTAGATCGGGAGGAAGAGTCGGTTCACCACCTGGTTCTAACCGCCTTCGACGGGGGCGACCCAGTTCGCTCTGGTACTGCCAGGATTCTCATAACAATTGTGGACACCAATGACAACGCTCCTGTATTCAGCCAACCACAGTACCATGTCAACGTTAAGGAGAATTTGCCCGTGGGCAGCCGGATACTCACCATAAAAGCCACTGATCCAGATGAAGGAGCCAATGGAGAAGTGACTTATTCTTTCCGGAACGAAAGAGACAAAATATCTCAGCTATTCCAGTTGAATTCCCTGAGTGGGGACATAACAGTGTTGGGGGATTTGGATTATGAGGACTCAGGATTCTATGACATTGATGTAGAAGGTCATGATGGGCCAGGTCTGCGAGCCAGAAGTAAGGTTCTGGTGACAGTTCTGGATGTAAATGACAATGCTCCAGAAATCACCATTACTTCTTTCACCAGTTCAATCCAAGAAACTTCTCCTCCAGGGTCAGTAGTTGCACTTTTCAATGTGCATGACAGTGACTCTGGAGAAAATGGCCTTGTCACTTGTTCTATTCCAGAGAGTCTGCCCTTCAGGCTTGAAAAGACCTATGGGAATTATTACCAGTTGCTAATACACAGAACCCTGGACAGAGAAGAAGTCTCAGAATATAACATCACGGTGACTGCCACTGACCAGGGAACGCCACCACTGTCTACAGAGATTTATCTCTCACTGAAGGTGGTGGACATCAATGACAACCCGCCCACCTTCACTCATGCCTCCTACTCTGCCTACATTCCAGAAAACAACCCCAGAGGAGCGTCTATCTTAACCATGACAGCCCAGGACACTGATAGTGGTGAGAATGCCCAAGTAGTCTACTCCCTGGCAGAGGACACCATCCAGGGGGCACCTCTGTCTTCATATGTCTCCATCAACCCCAACACTGGTGTCCTATATGCACTGCGCTCTTTTGATTATGAGCAGTTCCAAGACTTGCAGCTACTGGTGACAGCCAGGGACAGTGGGAATCCCCCACTCAGCAGCAACGTGTCACTTAGCCTGTTTGTGCTGGACCAGAATGACAATACTCCTGAGATCTTGTACCCCACTCTACCGACTGATGGTTCTACTGGTGTGGAGCTGACACCTCGCTCTGCAGAGCCTGGATACCTGGTGACCAAGGTGGTGGCTGTTGACAAAGATTCAGGACAAAACGCCTGGCTGTCCTACCGCCTACTCAAGGCCAGTGAGCCAGGGCTCTTCTCAGTGGGACTACACACAGGTGAGGTGCGCACAGCGAGAGCCCTGCTTGACAGAGATGCACTCAAGCAGAGCCTTGTAGTGGCTGTGCAGGACCATGGCCAGCCTCCTCTCTCCACCACAGTCACACTCACAATTGCTGTGTCAGACAACATCCCAGATATCTTGGCAGATCTGGGCAGTATTAACACTCCTGCTGACTCTGAGGATTCAGACCTCACTCTCTACCTCGTGGTTGCTGTGGCTGTGGTCTCCTGTGTCTTCCTGGCCTTTGTCATTATGCTATTGGCACTCAGGCTGCGGCACTGGCACACGACTCGCCTACTTCGCACTGCAAGTAACGGGTTGGCTGGCATGCCTGCTTCACAGTTTGTGGGCGTGGATGGGGTGCATGCGTTCCTGCAGACCTATTCTCATGAGGTCTCCCTCACAGCAGACTCTGGGAAGAGCCACCTGATCTTTCCACAGCCCAACTATGCGGACACACTCATCAGCCAGGAGAGCTGTGGGAAAAGTGAGCCTCTACTGGTATCTCAAGATTTACTTGAAACAAAAGGAGATGCCAGTCTTTTTCAGGTGAGTCAATTATATAATGCATCTTGCCATACTAAACTTAGGCACAGAGTTTTGTAAATGCCTCCAGTTGTGTGTGCAACATCAATAAAAACACTTCGTTATTAATATTACATTGCTTTAAAAGGAAGAGACAACAATGATTAATATTCACTACACAAAAAGTTATTAAATTCTTTCCATTTTTGCCATAGTCTTGGGCATGCTGGGCAATCCCTCTACATTATATCCAACTCTACTTGCTAATTACTTATCTTTGTAGTCTTCAGTTAGGATTTCAGTAGAAACTTCATTTTATCCATCTAAATCACTCACTTTTTTTTTTTTCTTTTGAGGTAGAGTCTCGTTCTAGCCCAGGCTGACCTGGAATTCACTATGTAGTCTCAGGTTGTCCTTATATTCACAGCAGTTCTCCTTCCTCAGCCTCCCAAGTGCTGGGATCAAGAGCATGCACCACCATGCCTGACATCACATTTAAATATTATTTTTCGGGCTGGAGAGATGGCGTAGTGGTTAAGCGCTTGCCTGTGAAGCCTAAGGACCCCGGTTTGAGGCTCGATTCCCCAGGACCCATGTTAGCCAGATGCACAAGGGGGCGCACGCATCTGGAGTTCCTTTGCAGTGGCTGGTAGCCCTGGCGCGCCCATTCTCTCTCTCACTCTCTATCTGCCTCTTTCTCTCTCTGTCACTCTCAAATAAATCAATAAAAATCTTTAAAAAAATAAAAAATAAATATTATTTTTCTATGTACATTTCTGAAAGAATATATTTGCCATGTGTGGGATATTTTCTCAGTGGGATATTGCACATATTTTTTGAGGCAAGGTCTAGCTATGTAGCCCAACATGGCCTTTAACTCACTGTGTAGCTCACTCAGGATAGCCTCAACTTCATAGTCCTGCCACAGCCTCCCAAGTGCTGGTGTGTGCCACCACATGCAGCCCAAATATTTTGTTGTTGCTAATAAGATGTGCATTTGTAGTAACAGTGTGCCACCTTTAGTGCACTTTTGTTATTGCCAAAAATAGTGCAGGGCGTGGTGCTGCACACCTTTTATCCCAGCATTTGGGAGGCAAAGGTAAGAAAATGATCACTGTGTAGCCTGAGACTACAGAATGAGTTCCAAGTTAGCCTGGACTAGAGTGAGACCCTACCTTGAATGTGTGTGTGTGTGTGTGTGTGTGTGTGTGTGTGTGTGATTATAAGAGCAATTTTATTTTATAATTTCTAAATTGCTTATTATGCATCACTATCGAGTTTTACCTTCGAGGTAGGGTCTCACTCTAGCCCAGGCTGACCTGGAATTTTCTCTGTATTTTCAGGGTGGCCTTGAACTTGTGGCCACCCTCCTTCCTCTGCCTCCCAAGTGCTGGGATTAAAGGCATGCACCACCATGCCTGGCTCAAGTCCTACCTTATTAAGTAAAGCTTAACTTGTTAAAATCTTTCAGTCTTTCATCAGATAAGCTTCTTACAATACCTGAGTAACTTGGATTCTGTACTGATATGATTCATCGTACTTAGTAAATTAGCTTCATCCCTGTCCATCAATATTCTTGCATATTATTCTCAGACTGTTTTGTCACTGTGTGGCCCTGGGATATCTGATATGGGATAAAGTACTTTGGTTGTAAGGACTGTTCAATGTTTTTGTTTCTTGTGCCATCACATAATTCTGTGATTTAATTCAAAATTAATGAATGGCTTTACAGAAATTAGTAATTTTTGATCATTGGAACTTATAGTAAAATATAGCCATGTGTTGTGGTGCACACCTTTAGCCCCAGAACTTGGGAGATAGAGGTAGGAGGATCACCATGAGTTCAAGACCACCCTGATACTACATAGTGAATTCCAGGTCAACTTGAGCTAGAGTGAAACCCTACCTCAAAAAAAGGGGGGGTTGGAGAGATGGTTTAGAGTTAAGCACTTGCCTGTAAAGCCTAAGGACCCTAGTTCAAGGCTTGATTCCCCAGGACCCACGTTAGCCAGATGTATAAGGGGGCGCACGCATCTGGAGTTCATTTGCAGTGGCTGAAAGCCCTGTCATGCCCATTCTCTCTCTCTCTCTCTCCCTCTTTCTCTGTCTGTCACTCTCAAATAAATAAATAATAAACAAAAAATTTAAAAAAAACAAATACTGAAATATAGCTCATCTTATTTAAGGACAGTTGTTTTATATAGCTTTGAATTCATGAGAATTGTGCAGTGCACAGAGTATATAGAAATGAGATATGTTGCAAGTAGTTGACTTGGGAAAAGAGGAAATAAGTATATTCAACGAGGGGTCATATCTGAATACTAAGATGAAATATAACTTGGAAATGTTCAATTGACCTAAAATGGAGTCAAACACATTCAGATAGTGGTAATAATATAAGGCAGTGGAAACAGTTCGATGGTTAGAGACATTTGCTTGCAAAGACTGCTGGCCAGGGTTCAATTCTCTAGTACCTACATAAAGGCAGATACACAAAGTGGAGTTTGATCTCTCTCCCTCTCTCTCACTTTCTCTCTCTCTCACACACAAATAAGTGAAATATTTTATAAGACAATATATTCCAGCATCATTATGGTACATGTCTTAATGCATTGGAGAGCAGTAAAGAAGATATAACAAAATATCACACGGAAAAATACGTTTTTTAATGGGGACTGGATTTCTTTAAGAAAATAATAAAAATAAGCAAGTTAGTGTATAGTCACAGGGTGAACTACTACATAACTGTAAGAAATAATTGAGAACCTCGTAATGTACTGTTATGAAATGAAATATTTTACTGTAAGCCCAGAGAATGGTCCCCTGCACTGGAAATATGTGGTTGTGAAAGAATCAAGGTGAAGAAAACCATTGTATGTTTACATTTGAGTAAAAAAGGACAATATTTTAAAATCTGCACCATCCAAAATACACACGATATATAGAACTCTTTCCTGCTGGAAGAAATATGTAACACAAGAAGGGATGACAGTGAGGATCTCAACCATGCTCCGCTTTTGAATTTGGTACAATTTCAATGTGTTACCTATTTAAAAACAAACACTGCACAAATTTAAAGAAAAAAAACTCAAATGTTTGTAAGCTATTGGTGCAATTTCCTGAGAAAACCTCTGGGCGTCGCTGTAGGTCAAAAGACGAGAAAGACCCTATCCCTGGAGAATCAAAGGGTAACTTCCTGCTCAAAGCAAGCACACGGAAGAGGCTAGTACAAATCTGGACCCAGCGAACAAAAGCAGGGAAAGTGGCCCTAGCCGGATTCCGCCGTCCACCGAGGGCTTATTCCTCCCACCTGCAAAGAGCAGAGCCGCGGCGGCGGGAGTCGAGGATGCGGCGCAGCGCCGCGGGCAGCAGGGCCCTGTGGCTGCAGGTACTGTCGCCCTTCCTGCTGTCTTTGTTCCGCGGGGCTTTCCCGGACCAGATCCGCTACTCCATCCCTGAGGAGCTGGCCAAGAACTCGGTGGTAGGAAACCTCGCCAAGGACCTGGGCCTCCGTGTCCAGGACTTGCCGACCCGGAAACTGCGGGTTAGTGCAGAGAAAGACTATTTTACTGTAAACCCAGAAAATGGGAACTTACTTGTAGGTGACAGAATAGACCGAGAGCAGATTTGCGGGAAGCAGCCGCTGTGTATTCTAGAGTTCGATGCCGTTGCTGAAAAACCGTTGAATATTTTCCACGTAGCAGTAATTCTCCAGGATATAAATGACAACACACCCCTATTCAAACAGAGTAAGATGGAGTTAAAAATTGGAGAATCTACCAAACCAGGCAAAACATTTCCATTGGATCCAGCCCTTGATTCAGATGCTGGTCCGAATTCCCTACAAAAATACTATCTCAATGACAATGAGTACTTTGATGTCACAGAGAAAGAGACTCCAGATGGGCATAAACATCCCGAGTTGATACTGAAACATTCTCTGGACAGAGAGGAACGTCCTTTTCACCAGTTGGTCCTCACAGCTGTGGATGGGGGGGACCCTCCTCTAAGTGGCACTGCCCAGGTCAGAATTCAGGTCACTGATGCCAATGATAATCCTCCAGTGTTCAGCCAGGGTGTGTACAGGATCACTCTGAGAGAAGATGTGCCCCCGGGGTTCACGGTGCTTCAAGTGACTGCCACTGATCAGGATGAGGGCATCAACGCGGAGATCACCTACTCTTTTCACAATGTGGATGAACAACTGGAACATTTTTTCAACATAGATAAAAGAAAAGGAGAAATCACAACAAAAGATAATTTGGATTTTGAAACTGCTAAAAGTTACTCTCTGAATGTAGAAGCCAAAGATCCTGGAGACCTATCATCACACTGCAATATCCAAGTGGAGATCCTCGATGTTAACGACTGTGCTCCCGAGATCATTGTGACTTCAGTATTTAGTCCTCTACCGGAAGATTCGCCGCCAGGAACAGTGATCGCCCTAATAAAAACGAGGGACAGAGACTCTGGAGAAAATGGAGAAATTTACTGCCACGTCTTGGGAAATGCAGGGTTTATATTGAAATCTTCCGCTAAGAATTATTACAAACTAGTAACAGACCGAGCGCTAGACCGGGAGGAGGTTCCAGAGTACAATGTCACCATCACCGCCATGGACAGGGGTAAGCCGCCTCTGTCCTCCAGCACAGTCATCGCCCTGCACATCAGCGACGTCAACGACAACGCTCCAGTTTTCCATCAGGCCTCCTACGTGGTGCACGTGCCTGAGAACAACCCGCCTGGAGCCTCCATCGCTCAAGTGAGCGCCTCTGACCCGGACTTGGGACCCAACGGGCAGGTGGTCTACTCCATCATAGGCAGCGACCTGGAGCCCAGGATGCTGTCGTCCTACGTGTCGGTGAACCCCGACAGCGGGGCGGTGTTCGCGCAGCGCGCCTTCGACCACGAGCAGCTGCGCTCCTTCGAGCTGACGCTGCGGGCGCGGGACCAGGGCTCGCCCGCGCTCAGCGCCAACGTGAGCCTGCGCGTGCTGGTGGGCGACCGCAACGACAACGCCCCGCGGGTGCTGTACCCCGCGCTGGGGCCCGACGGCTCCGCGCTCTTCGACACGGTGCCGCGCGCCGCCGAGCCCGGCTACCTGGTCACCAAGGTGGTGGCGGTGGACGCCGACTCGGGACACAACGCCTGGCTGTCCTACCACGTGCTGCAGGCCAGCGACCCCGGGCTCTTCAGCCTGGGGCTGCGCACCGGCGAGGTCCGCACAGCGCGCGCCTTGGGCGACAAGGACGCGGCCCGCCAGCGCCTCTTGGTCGCGGTGCGAGATGGTGGACAGCCGGCCCTCTCGGCCACCGCCACGCTGCTGCTCGTCTTCGCCGACAGCCTGCAGGAGGCACTGCCCGACCTCAGTGACCATCCTGTGTCCCCTGACCCGCAGGAGGAGCTGCAGTTCTACCTGGTGGTGGCCTTGGCCTTGATCTCAGTGCTCTTCCTCCTGGCTGTGATTCTGGCCATTGCCCTGCGCCTGCGATACTCCACTTCCGGTGCCTGGGGCTGCTTGCAGTCTGGACTCAGTTCTAACTCTGTACCTGGGGTTCTTCCCAATTACGGTGAGGGTACGTTGCCTTATTCCTACAATGTGTGCATTGCCTCACAATCAGCTAAGACAGAGTTTAATTTTCTCAATGTGGCTCCAGAAGTAGCTCCCTCTCAGGACCTCCTCTGTGACGATACCTCTTGGGTACCGAGTACAGATCTTGGAGATACTGGGTCCCCGTTTGCCTCAGGTTCTATTTCAAAGGTGAGCTTCAATTTAATTAATTTTTAGCTTGGTGTTTCAATGTTTCTTGATAAATTCTATACGTGGAGCAGCAAGGGCTATCATTGTATATTTCGTTGTCTTGTGAATCAGATTTGAACAATATTCTAATTAGCTTTCTTAACCAAATCTTAAACATGAGCCTTCTATCTGAAGTGTGAGGATTGTTGATAAGTACAAGTGTTTACCACATGAGGTTTTTTATGTTTTATTTTTATTTATTTTAAAGAGAGAGAATGGGCACACCAGAGCCTCCAGATGCTGCAAATGATTTCCAGATACATGTGCCACCTTGCACATCTGGCTTTATGTGGGTCCTCGAGAATCGATCCTAGGTCTTTGAGCTCAGCACACAAGTGCTTTAACCAGTAAACCATCTCTCCAACCCAAGATACTTCTTTTCCTTCCTCATATTGACATTCCTTCATCTGAAAATTTTTCACTGTCGGATCTTAGTTACTTGTTTTCATTTTTAAAGTCTTTATTTCTGAAGTTTAGTTTTACTTCCTGTTAGGCTCCGTGCTTTAGAGCCGTCTTCTTTCTAGTTTGTGGGAAATGTGCAGGAAAAGAAGTGCTGTACCCAGTGTCATGACTTGGGAACAACAGAGCATGAGTGGGGTACTGTTCCACTGGCTTGCCAATCTGCACTTTGACAGGTTTTCATTCTGTGTGTCTTGGGTTCCAGATAAGTTTTTAAAGGATAAGCAGGGTATGAACTCTGAAGTATGTGTTATGAGGTATAGATTTTTTAAATATGTGGAATTATTTTCAGGCATATTAATTAATTGCTTCTGAGAAAAATGTTCATTGAGGAAAAGTTTGCAACCTATGTATTTTTTTTTCTTTTTTCCTGTTGGTTTTATGAGGTAGGGTCTCACTCTGACTTAGGCTGACCTGGAATTTACTCTGTAGTCTCAGAGTGGCCTTGAACTCACAGTGATCCTCCTCCCTCTACCTCCTGAGTTCTGGGACCAAAGGCATGCTCCACCATGCCTGGCATATATGTAATTATTTTTTACAAAAAAAATACCTAAAATGCTATGGTTTGGGATTTTATTTGTTCATTATATATTCATGGTGCTGAGATCAAACACAGTACCTCTTGCTTGCAAGGTAAACATTCTACCAATTGAGCCTTGAATTTTAAATCTATAGATATAATTTAGAAGCTTTTCCAATCCAGGGGTTATTAGGTAAAAATTTCTTGTCTCACGGGAGGGACTCTGAAATGTCCATTGTGTTCAGCCATGAGGTTTCTGTTTGTTTTCCTATGAAAGTGATAACCTTAAATGTCTGCCCCCAAACAAACAAGCCCTTCACTACTGCTCATTCATTCATTCCTGCATGAATGATAAAATGAAGCCATATTCAACCTTCACTATACTGATTGTCACCAAGAACCTATCTCTGTCAAATGTCTAACTGCAAAAATTTGAATATAGTATAAGGGAAATATAAATATTAATATTAATTCAACTCTAACTTTCAGTCTAAGATGCTGAGGTTGGTATAGTGTTAGATTATAAGCCTAGAAATGTTACACAAGTTTTACAAGTACAAAGATAGTTACTTTTCTGCATGTGACAGTTGAGATAATTTTCATAAGTCATAGGCCATTGTGCAAGGATACCTTGAGAGCTAGGTTTGATTCCTTGTGATTATATGTAAGCACATTTTCACCCTAATAACAATGGAATTTTGAAGCCAACAATGGTGAGAGTTTCAATACTTTGATTAAACAGGTTCCATGTGGGTAAGTTCAGGGCATAGGCTCAATAGCACACACCAAAAAGAAAAAAAAATTCTAAGGAAGTAAAAACGCATCTAACTACTTATCTCAGGTTTGTGAAAGTATTTCGCTATTTCAGAATTAAGTATTAAATATAAACACTGCTACACAACAATACACGAAGTATACAGCTAAAATAAAAACATAGCTAAACCCAAACTCATAGGAAATAAAAATAGAGTTGATGTAGTAACTGGTTCGGACTCTGGGCGTCGCTGTTCACCAAAGTGGGAAAGGCGCTGTCATAGAAGCAAACAATTCTCTGCTCCTTCAATACTAAACCGAGATCAGACAAGCTGCTGCGGAGAAAGCCCCTCAGCTAAGAAAAATGCTTCCATCAGCCTTAGAGAAATAAAAACAGCAGACCAAACCAGGACTGAGAGAAAACCGAAGGAAGACAAGGCCATGTCGGATCCACTGAGGCTTTTGGGCTGGGAAAACGTGCTGGTGTTCTTTCTGCTCCTGGAGACGCTCTGCGAGCCAGGAAGGGGGCAGATCCACTACTCGGTGCAGGAGGAGACCAACAAAGGGTCCTTCGTGGGGAACATCTCCAAGGACCTGGGGCTGCAGCCCCGCGAGCTGGCCGAGCGCGGAGTCCGCATCGTCTCCAGAGGTAGGTCGCAGCTTTTCTCTTTGAACCCGCGGAGCGGCGGCCTGGTGACCGCGGGCAGGATCGACCGCGAGGAGCTCTGCGCCCAGAGCGCGCGGTGCACCGTCAACTTCAATGTCTTGGTGGAGAATAAAATGAAAATTTATGGAGTAGACGTGGAAATCATTGACATTAATGATAACTCCCCGCGGTTCCGGGATGAAGAGTTAAAAGTGAAAATTAATGAAAATGCTGCCCCGGGAACGCGGTTAGTGCTGCCCTTCGCGCGCGACGCGGATGTGGGCGTGAACTCCCTCCAAAGTTACCAGCTCAGCTCCAATCTCCACTTCTCTCTGGACGTGAAGAGCGGGTCTGACGGTCAAAAGTACCCAGAGCTGGTGTTGGAACAGCCCCTGGATCGTGAGAAGGACTCTGCTCACGACCTCCTGCTCACAGCTCTAGACGGCGGGGACCCGGTACTCTCGGGCACCACGCACATCCGCGTGACTGTCCTCGACGCCAACGATAACGCGCCACAGTTCAGCCAAACCGAATACAGAGTGAGCATCCCAGAGAACACACCTGTGGGCACTCGCCTGCTCACGCTGACCGCCACCGATGCAGACGAGGGAATCAACGCGAAACTGACCTACTCTTTTCGTAATGAAGAAGACAAAGTTTCAGAGACTTTCCAACTCGATTCCAATCTGGGGGAAATCTCAACTCTCCGATCACTGGATTATGAAGAATCTAGATTCTACCTCATGGAAGTGGTAGCTCAGGATGGAGGCGCCCTTCTTGCCAGCGCTAAGGTGTTGGTCACAGTGCAGGATGTGAATGATAATGCCCCAGAAGTGACCCTCACCTCGCTCACCGGGTCCGTCTCTGAAGACTGTCTTCCTGGAACCATAATTGCACTCTTCAGCGTACACGACGGTGACTCTGGAGAGAATGGAGAGATTTCGTGTTCTATTCCCAGGAGCTTGCCTTTCAAACTGGAAAAGTCATTCGATAATTATTATCACCTATTAACAACGAGGGCATTGGACAGAGAAGAGACTTCAGATTATAATATCACAATAACCGTTGTTGATGGTGGAACCCCTCCACTGTCTACAGAAAAGCACATCTTCCTGGAAGTAGCAGACATAAATGACAACCCACCTGCCTTCTCTCGGCCTGCCTACTCCACCTCCATCCCAGAAAACAATCCCAGGGGTGTCTCCATCTTCTCTGTGACAGCGAATGACACCGACAGTGGTGACAACGCTCGAGTAACTTACTTCCTGGCTGAATATACACTTCAGGGAACTCCTTTGTCCTCCTATGTCTCCATTAACTCCGATACTGGCATCCTGTATGCGCTGCAATCCTTTGACTATGAGCACTTGAGAGACCTGCAGCTGCTGGTGACAGCCAGGGACAGTGGGAATCCTCCACTCAGCAGTAACGTGTCACTGAGCTTGTTTATACTGGACCAGAATGACAACATTCCTGAGATCCTGTACCCCACCTTCCCCACTGATGGCTCCACTGGGGTGGAGCTGGCACCTCGCTCTGCAGAGCCTGGATACCTAATAACCAAGGTAGTGGCGGTGGACAGAGACTCCGGACAGAATGCCTGGCTGTCCTACCGCCTGCTCAAGGCCAGCGAGCCAGGGCTCTTCTCCGTGGGGCTGCACACAGGCGAGGTGCGCACGGCGCGGGCCCTGCTGGACCGAGATGCCCTCAAGCAGAGCCTGGTGGTGGCTGTGCAGGACCACGGCCAGCCCCCTCTCTCCGCCACCGTCACGCTCACTGTGGCTGTAGCAGACAGCATCCCTGATGTCCTGACTGACTTAGGTAGCATCAACACCCCTACAGGTCCCCATGATTCAGACCTTACCCTCTACCTGGTGGTAGCAGTGGCAGTGGTTTCCTGTGTCTTCCTGGGCTTCGTTATTGTGCTGTTGGCCCTCAGGCTGAGGCGCTGGCACATGTCACGCCTGCTTCAGACTTCAGCAGGCAGGTTAGCCAGCATGCCCACCTCTCATTTTGTGGGCATGGATGGAGTACAAGCTTTCCTGCAGACCTATTCCCATGAGGTCTCCCTCACCACAGACTCCCGAAAGAGCCATCTGATCTTCCCACAGCCCAACTATGCTGACAGGCTCATTAGTGAAGAGAGCTGTGAAAAAAGTGAACCTCTTCTGATATCTGATAAGACGAATGCAAGCAATGAAGAGCCCGGAGTTGCCCAGGTTAGTTTCCTCTTTCAGTAAGAATGACTGGAGCATTTTCTTCATTTGTTTTCACAATCCATTTTTTGTTACAGTCAAAATAATTACATAGTGAGTCATTGTTTTCTGTGTTGGAGATTAGCTTGATTTTGTTTCATAATTGATGCTTTTCTTTTGAATTACATTTGGAGCGTCATATCTTTTTTCAGTCTATGGATATTTTACAAAGTAGGATATTAGTACTAGAATTATAGGCTGTTATTTTGGATACATGAAATGTTTATTGATTCACCTAGAAATCTAAGAATATTTGATTTTGATTTTTGTTTAGTTAAACATCCAGATTATATATACATATGTAAATGTATATATATGTATATATATACACACACTATATACTTATGGTTTCAATATAAAATGTGAAGACTCTTGAATCACTAATGTAACCAACAAGTGGCAGAAGAATCTGTGGGATGAATGCTGTCATTCACTTCTGTATGAAAACATGCCTTCCCATTATTTTTAAAGCAAAGTTATATATGTGGAGATGTACTCTGAGAGAACATTTTTTTTCTGCGTGTCAATTAAAGAATTAAAGGTCAGGAAAAGTTTGAAAGTCAAGCAGAGCAAAATCTTTGTTATAGAGCTTAAGAGGAGGAAAAAAGTCAAAACTTTTGTAGAACAGGAGAGGTCCCAATAGATAATCCTGAGATGACATTTTTTGCAATGGAAAAATATCTTTAGATCTCTATGAACTAGTAATACATTTTATTTCATGCTTGTTCCCTACTCTGTCAGCATATTAACTGTATACACCCTTATAATATTTAAACCTTTAGTTTTATGTGTTCTGAAAATATAACTTTCTTGTAACAAATCAAAATAGTCATTCAGTTGTGGAGAGGCCCTTTGTGTGCATATTTTGGAAGTCTTGTTTCAGTGATTTTTTTTCAGGTTAGTATAGAAATGTATGGCTATCTAGAGTCATGGACACAGTGAACAATTTACAGTGCTGTAATGTGTTTGTGTTATAGAGTTAGATTTTGGGTTGGAGAGATGATTTAGTGGTTAAGGCACTTGCCTGCAAAGCATAAGAACACGTGTTCAAATTTCCAGCTCCCACATAGCCAGATGCAAAATGATGCAAGTACGCAGTGTTGCACATGAAAACAAGGGTTCACAGGCATCTGGAGTTCGTTCACAGTGGGCCCTGGCGCTCTCCCTCTCCCCCCCCCATAAATAAAATAATAATAAAGTTAGATTGTGTTCCTGCACACTTATCAAGTTTCCAAATAATAAAATATAGTCCAAAGATATTTTCTGATGAAGAGTTTTCTAGTTTGGAAATGTAACTAAAACTCTAAGATGCCTGTCAGAAATGTAGAAATTGGTATGTTTGTTGGTGAGCATAGATGGGGCTTGAGTGATGATCCGGTGGTTAAAGGAGCATACCTGCAAAGCTTGCTGGCTCAGGTTTGATTCCCCTATGCCCATGTAATGCTACATGCACAGAGTGGTGCATGCATCTGGAGTTCTGTTCTGTTTGGTTTTTTGCTTGTTTGTTTGTTTGGTTTGGTTTGGTTTGGTTTGGTCTCCAAGGTAGGGTCTCACCTTAGCTCAGGCTGACCTGGAATTCTCAGGGTGGCATCAAACTCTCAGGGATCCTCCTACCTCTGCCTCTCAAGTGCTGGGATCAAAGGCATCACCACATCCAACATGTAGAGTTCATTTACACTGGTAAAGGCCTTGGTGCTCCCATTCCCCCCTTGCTCTCTCTGTCTCTCTCACACACACAAGCTTTCTCTTTTTGCAAATAAATAGAATATTTTAAAATGAAACGCTTACTTAGACGGGGGACTGGAAAGTGGTCTCAGTAGGTAAGAGTGTTTGTGATGCAAGCATGAGAACTTGAGTTAATGCCTTAGCACCCATAGGACATTGCCACGCATGCCTGTAATCTCCATGCTAATTGGAGGTGGAGACAGAGAGAGTGATAGAAGAGTATACCTCTTGGAAACAAGGGGCTTGGCAGAGCAGTTTCAAATGGCTTTTCTCTTTTGCTATCTTGATTCTCTCATATCAGGTTTACTGTGTTATTCCTAAAGAAATAATCCAAAGCTTGCTGGTGGGAAATCTTGCCAAGGATCAGAGGCTGGGCATATGAGAGTTGCCTACTCAGAAATTGTGGGTTGGTGCAGATAGGACAAAATCTTTACTATGGTCATTAAAAATGGGAATGTACTTGTGATAACCACATGGAAGAAAGCAGATTGTGGCTATATATTGACTTGAAATCTAGATTTTGAAATGTTTTCTGAAAAGCCTTTAAACTTTTATCATATAATGGATGATCAGAGATATCAACTACAAACCACCAATCTTTAGCAAAAATATCAGTGAGCTGGAAATCAGCAGACAGGAGCCACCTTCATCCTGGCATCTGCACAAGATTCTGGTGAAGATGCCTATCCGTGCACCAGTACTACCTCAGCCCAGATCTGCATGTCTCTTTGACTCAAAAAGGGAATCAATATGGCAGTAGTTGCTCAGAACTGATATTGAAAGTGTCCCAAGAAAGGATCCTGCCATACATAGTCCTCATGGCTGTGGATGAGGGTGAGCCATCCAGAAGCTGCACCACTCAGATCATCATAATCATTGCCAATGTAAATAATACCCCTCAATGTTCACCCTGGGCTTACATAAGGTGAGTGTTTCTGAAAACCTGTCTTCAGCACCTCCAGTGATGGCCACAGACACAGATGAAGCCATCAATGCAAAGATCATACTCCTTCATTGATCTTGGTAAAGCCAGAAACAACTGTTCAAACTGACCATAAAAAAGAGTAACTCAAGCCAGGCGTGGTGGTGCATGCCTTTAATCCCAGCACTCAGGAGGCAGAGGTAGGAGGATTGCCATGAGTTCGAGGCCACCCTGAGACTCCATAGTGAATTCCAGGTCAGCCTGAGCTAGAGTGGGACCCACCTCGAAAAACCAAAAGAAATAAAAATAAAAATACAAAAAGAGTAACTCACCACAGGTGAAGGATTGAACTTTGAAGAGATGAAGAAAAGGATTCATAAGGGAGCTAAGCAAAAGATGATGGAAGTCACACTGCACATTGTAAAGTACAAATACATATCTTGGGGTGAAAACAACAATGTCCCAGAGATTACGTTGCCATCTGAATCCTGACATACACGATAAGGTACTCATCTTGGAATGCTATTGCTTGAAATACATGATCTGGTTGTAGATTCTGGTTCAAATGAGGAAACCCTGTGCCAAATAAAATGAAATTTCAGGACTAGAAATAGAGTTCAATGGATAAAGCATGAGGACCAAAGTTCAGACCCCTGGAACCCTTGTAAAAGCTGGATGCATCAGCACTCCTACAGCAAGATGGAAGGCAGAGATAAGGGAATCCCTGATGCTCACAGGCCAACTAACCTGTCACACACAGCAATGAACAATGGAAGATGCTGCCTTAAACAAGGTGGAAGGTGAGGACCAACACCCAAAGTTGTGCTCTGACCTCCACAGCTATGGTATGTGTGCACCTATACTCACATACATGAACTCACATACAAAAGACTTAGAAAAAGGGCTGGAGAGATGGCTTAGTGGTTAAGGGCTTGCCTGTGAAGCCTAAGGGCCCCGGTTTGAGGCTCGGTTCCCCAGGTCCCACGTTAGCCAGATGCACAAGGGGGCGCACGCACCTGGAGTTCGTTTGCAGTGGCCGGAGGCCCTGGCACACCCATTCTCTCTCTCTCCCTCTATCTGTCTTTCTCTCTGTGTCTATCGCTCTCAAATAAATAAATAAAAAATGGACAAAAATATTTTTTTAAAAAGACTTAGAAAATAAAATTTCCTGTTTAAAATAGCTCAAGATATAAAGCACATAGGTAGGTTAGTAACAAATGTAGCCATGAACAGGGACCAGATCTCACACTATTGTCATTATCACAACCACTGAAAAAGGCAATCTACCCTCTCTTCCAACAAACTTCACCCTGTACTTCACTGGTATCAATGGCAACAATCCACCAGGCCTCCTACATGGTCCACATAGCTAAGAACAACCTTCCTGGAGCCTCCATTAATGATGTTAGCCCTCCAGATCTGAAACTTTGGCCATTATATCCTACTCCATTATATCCTACTCCATTTTGGTCAGTAGCATAGAGTCAAGGTCATTTCCCTACATGTCCATGATTTCACAGAATGAGGTGGTGTTCACACTTCGTATCTTCAACCATGAGCAGCTATGCTCCTCCCAGCTGATACTGAAGACCTGAGATCAGGGCTTACTGGCACTCAGCATCAGCATGAGCATGTGCATGCTGGTGGGTGACCTCAGTGACAGCTCACCATGAGTGCTGTACCATGCTGGGGTCCAGTGTCTCAATACTTGTGGACATTGTATCATGTACCACAAAGCCTTTTCATCAAAGTGGTAGTGGTAGACATGGGGTCTGGACACAGTGCCTGGTGCAGCAGCCAGAGATCCTAGTCTTCTCAGCCTAGGACTGCGCTCAAGTGAGGGTTGCACTGCCTTGGACAACAGGCACACAGAACCATGACTTCTGGTCACAGAGAAAGATGGAGCTTAGCCACGGCCACACTTTACCTAAACTTTCAATTAGCTTGAAAGAGGTGTTTCTGGACTTTGTGATCATCCAGTGTCCTCTGACATCCAGGCCAACCTGTAGCTTTACTTGATGGTGGCCTTGGCATTGATCTCAATGCTCTTTCTTCTTGCTATGATTCTATTTCCTTGATTCTCTGACCTATGCAGCCCCACCATTGTTTTGAGCTTGGTCTCGTTTCCAAGTCTGTTTAAGAGGTTCTCTCCAGGGCTGGAGAGATGGCTTAGCAGTTAAGTGCTTGCCTGTGAAGCCTAAGGACCCCGGTTCGAGGTTTGAATCCCCAAGACCCACATTAGTCAGATGCAAAAGGGGCGCACGTGTCTGGAGTTCGTTTGCAGTGGCTGGAGGCCCTGCCGCGTCCATTCTCTCTCTCCCTATCTGCTTCTTTCTCTCTCTGTAGCTCTTAAATAAATAAATGAAAACCACCAATTTTTTTTTTAAAAAAAAAAGAGGTTCTTTCCAACTACAGTGAAGGGACCTTACTTTTTTCCTACAATGTATGTATTGCCTCACATCCTTCAGACACTGAGTTTAAATTTCTCAGGACAAAGCTCAAAAATGTTCCACCACATGACTGCTACCTGATCAAGCATCTAGCTTGAAAATAGCAGTAGTGACAGTACAAACATGACTTCTAATTCAGCTAACTTGAAAACAGTAAGTTTCCTTAAATCTTTCATTCATAACAATAGTTAGGCTTCAATTCATCAATTTGGAGAAGAAATATATGCCCGATTTCATAGTGCTATTCTTTGGGCATAGAAAACGGAATAGGAAAAATTTTTGTAAGCTTATCTGTGTTGCAATTGCTCTTCCATTGAAAGTCTCTTTGTGATGATCTTGAAATTTCTATTAATCTTAAAGCAACATAAAGCATTTTAAATATATAGTCATCACATTGTCATTAAGAGATATTTTTATACTTTAAATATTTTATTTTATTCATTAATTTTTTGACAGAGAAAGAGGGGGAGAGAGAGAGAGAGAATATGAATGGGCATGCCAGGGCCTTCAGCCTCCACAAAGGAACTCCAGACACATGTGCCGCCTTGTGCATCTGGCTAATGTGGGTCCTGGGGAATCGAACCTGGGTCCTTTGGCTTTGCAGGCAAATACCTTAACTGTTAAGCCATGCCTCCAGCCCTCATTAAGAGATATTATTACCTACTTTCTTTGTGCTGCTCAAGATTGAACCCAAGACCATGGGCATGCTACACAAACACTGTATGACTCAGTTATATCCTTCTTTGCAAAAAAAAAAAAAAAAGTATTAGTTCTTGAATTAAACACAATTGTACACAATTAAGTGATCCACGTACTTTCAGTACAATATCAAATATATATGCACAATACAATAATAATATTAAAATCTGTTTATGTAGCCAATATATTTTTCACTTCCTCTGCATTTTTTAAGTATACACAAATGTAATCTCAAAGAAATACGCAGATGAGCAATAAGACAAGGGCACTCAATGTTCTTCCCTGGAAAAACACTCGTGGGGTGTGCACATCTGCACACACACGCGCATACATGCATCACATATCACACAACTACATATACCACACCCCACACAGAAATGGATGCACAAATGTAGCCCATGTCAAAGCAGTTGCTTATATGTTAATAAAAACACAGTCATATCCTAAACTAACACTTCTTGTAGTAAGTGCTGTCGTGGATTAGTTCAAGCTGTTTGTATTGTCAGTGTCCTTATTGAAGACTGGCAAATGCAAGTGTTGGTGGGGTGTGATAATTCAAGATTTACAGAGAAGTGTAGAATCCCTTCTGTCCTCCAAGATTCGAAGAGATGTTTCCACGAAAATAAGTGGAAAATTCCAAGGAAAATTTAAAATTACTTGAAACAAATATTTTGAATCTTCTAAATGTTTCACGCTTTTGGGAGGAGACGTTAAAAAAAAAAAGAAGAAGAAGAATGTCATCTCTGCAAATTTAACAGAAAATCCTTTGAATCTGTTTCACAGAACAAGTGCAGTATTAAGTTAGGTCTCTAAGTGTCGCTGTTCCCTAACCCGGGCAAGAAAATCCCTGGGAACGAATTATATCCTCCTGCCACTAAACAGATCAGCTACCAGTGTTATGCAGAAATTCTGAGCCGAGATGGTTCGCAAGTGGTGTCTGTTCATGTGAAGACCTCGTCCTCTAACGCGGAGGACCACGAGCTGGTGCGGACCCGCGCTTCCCATCAGCCACCCCAGGCAAGTCATGGCGGCTCCGCGGCGCAGAGCGCCCGGCCAGCTGCTGCTGCTGCTCCTCGCTCTCCTACCGAGGATGTGGGGGGCTGAGGCTGGGCACATCCGCTACTCGATTCCTGAGGAGCTAGAGAAAGGTTCCTTTGTGGGCAACATCGCCAAGGACCTAAGGCTCCAACCCGGGGAGCTGGCGGAGCGCGGAGTCCGCATCGTCTCCAGAGGTAGGTCGCAGCTCTTCTCCCTGAGCCCGCGGAGCGGCGGCCTGGTGACCGCGGGCAGGATCGACCGCGAGGAGCTCTGCGCCCAGAGCGCGCGGTGTCTCGTGACTTTCAACATCCTCGTGGAGGATAAGCTGAGTCTTTATCCCGTGGAAGTGGAAATAGTGGACATTAATGACAACGCACCACGATTCCTAAAGGAAGACTGGGAAGTGAAAATTCTCGAAAATGCAGCTCCATCATCTCGTTTTCTACTAATGGGGGTCAATGACCCTGACGTGGGAATGAACTCTCTTCAGAGCTTCAAGCTCAGCAGTAATAGCCACTTCTCAGTGGATGTGCAAAGCCAAGCCCATGGGCTCAAGTACCCAGAACTGGTATTGGAGCACACCCTGGACAGGGAGGAAGAAGCCGTTCACAACCTGGTCCTTACCGCAATGGATGGTGGTGACCCTGTCCGCACAGGCGTGGCACGCATTCTGGTAACTGTCCTAGATGTGAATGACAACGCTCCAGCGTTTACTCAGACTGTCTACCGTGTGAGTGTTCCTGAAAATCTGCCAGTGGGCACACCAGTGTTATCAGTAAATGCCACAGACCAGGATGAAGGGGTCCACGCAGAAATAACATATTCTTTTGTGAAGATCACAGAAAAAATCTCACAGATTTTCTGTTTGGATGTTTTAACTGGTGAAATTTCAACTTCTGCAACTCTTGACTATGAGGATTCGAACTTCTATGAGCTGGATGTTGAAGCCCGGGATCAGTCAGGTCTTCAAGACAGAGCAAAAGTCTTCATAACCGTCCTGGATGTGAATGATAATGTACCAGAAGTGGTGGTGACATCGGGGAGCAGAACAATTGCTGAAAACGCACCCCCAGGAACGGTGATTGCTCTTTTTCAAGTGTATGATAAAGACTCTGAACTGAATGGCTTGGTAACATGCTCCATTTCAGGAAGTCTCCCATTTGAATTGGAAGAATCCGTGGACAATTATTATCGAATAGTAACAAATACAGTTCTAGACCGAGAAAAGGTATCATTCTACAACATCACTGTGGTAGCCACAGACAAAGGAGCACCATCTCTGTCTACAGAAAAGATCATCTCTTTAAATGTGGCAGACATTAATGACAATCCACCTATTTTCTCCCGCCCATCCTACTCTGTGTATGTCCCTGAGAACAACCCCAGAGGCATCTCCATTTTCTCCGTGAGTGCACTTGACCCTGACAGTCAGGAGAATGCCCAAGTAGTCTACTCGCTGGCAGAGGACACCATCCAGGGGGCACCTCTGTCTTCATATGTCTCCATCAACTCCAACACTGGTGTCTTGTATGCGCTGCGTTCTTTCGATTATGAGCAGTTTCGAGACCTGCAGCTACTAGTGACAGCCAGGGACAGTGGGAATCCTCCACTCAGCAGCAACGTGTCACTTAGCCTGTTTGTGCTGGACCAGAATGACAATACTCCTGAGATCTTGTACCCCACTCTACCAACTGATGGTTCCACTGGTGTGGAGCTGACGCCTCGCTCTGCAGAGCCTGGATACCTGGTGACCAAGGTGGTGGCTGTTGACAAAGATTCAGGACAAAACGCCTGGCTGTCCTACCGCCTACTCAAGGCCAGTGAGCCAGGGCTTTTCTCAGTGGGACTACACACAGGTGAGGTGCGCACAGCGAGAGCCCTGCTTGACAGAGATGCACTCAAGCAGAGCCTTGTAGTGGCTGTGCAGGACCATGGCCAGCCTCCTCTCTCAGCCACTGTCACACTCACCGTGGCTGTGGCCAATAGCATCCCTGACATCCTGGCTGACTTGAGCAGACTTGATCCTCCACACAATGATGATGCCTCGGGCCTTACCCTCTACCTGGTCGTGGCAGTGGCTGCTGTTTCTTGCATCTTCTTCACCTTTGTTATTGCACTGCTGGTGTTCAGGCTGTGGCGCTGGCATAAGTCAAGATTGCTGAAGCCTGCCAGGGGAGGATTGTCAAGTGTGCCACCCTCACACTTCATGGGCATTGATGGGGTACAAGCTTTCCTGCAGACCTACTCCCATGAGGTCTCTCTCACAGCAGACTCCAGGAAGAGCCACTTGATCTTTCCCCAGCCCAACTATGCCCACACACTAATCAGCCAGGAAGGATGTGAGAAAAATGGGCCTCTATTGATACAGGAAGATTCAAGTGGTTGTAAAGAGGAAGACTCCTTTGTTCAGGTAAAGTTACTGCTTTTACTTTTGAAAACAAGACAGGAAAACGTTAAGATTTCTCTGACCAGTGTCTTTTGCAGTGAATCATATGTTATAGTTTGCATATGAAGTATACCCCCAGAGATTCATGTATTGAAGGCTTGGTATCTGATGCCAGTAGTGATCAGAGGTGGGGTATTGGGAAATGATTTGGGTTGTGTAGGCCCTGTCATCAACAGATTAAATCAATGATGGGTTCATAAATGAACGGACTATTGGGAGGTGATGGAAGCAGTGGAAGGTGGGGCTTGATTGAAGGAAGTTGGTTGCTAGGGGAGGCATGCCCTTGAAAGTTGTGAGTGTTCCTGGGCCTGTGCTTTCTCTGTGTCAAGGCTGCCATGAGGTTAGCAGCTTTTCTCTGCCACATGCTGCCTTCCTGTCATGATATTTAGCTTCATCAGTCTAAAAGCAAAGGAACTCATTTGCAGTGCACTGAAAACTCTGAAACTATAAGTCAAAAACAACCTTTCTTCTTTTCTTTTGTGTGTTGTGTGCATGCATATGTGTGTGTGTATGTTCCCATGTGTGAGAATTTGGGGGCCCACGCACATATGCATACCTGTGTGTGGAAATAGTTTAGCATTGGATTCCTCCCTTAGTTCTTCTCTACCTTATTTATTGAGACACAGTCTCTTGTTTGAACTTGAATGAAGATGACTTTATTCCTGCATCTTCTCAATTTTCCCTTTTCCTTTTTAAAAATATTTGTTTATTTAAGAGAGAGCGAGAGCCAGTCATGGTGGCACATGCCATTAATCCCAACACTTAGGAGGCAGAAGTAGGAGAATCACTGTGAGTTCAAGGCCACCCTGAGACTACATACTGACTTCCAGATCAGCTTGGACTTGAGTGAGACTCTACCCTGAAAAACAAAACAAAATAAGAAGATAGAGAATGAGGGCTTCCTGCCACTACAAATGAACTTCAGATGCATGTGCCACTTTGTGCATCTGGCTTTCCATGTGTGCTAGGAAATCAAACCCAGACTGACAAGCTTTGCAAGCAAGTGTTTTTAACCACTGAGCCATCTCTCCAGCCCTAATTTGTTCTTTCCCCTTCTGGTTGGTAAGATATGGCTTTCAGTTCCAGGACCTCTTCTTGGTCATCATTTGGTTTTAGCCTGGTGATAACCACCTTGCTAGGGTGAATGCCTACATGGAGAGTTAGCCCATTAATCTTTTCCTACTGTCCCTATTCAGTGTAGATGACACATTTCTTCCTGTAAACCTGGACTGTTTTGTTAATCTGCTATCCTTTATGGTGTCACTATACAACCTGGACATCATCCTCTTGGCTGGTCATAGATCAAACATTGTACTTCTCTCATGGCTCCTTAGAAACAGAGGAAAACATAATCTTCCTCCAAATGTGTAAAGGTGCATTGAAATGTATTTTATAATTCTTGAACTGGACAGAGATCACAAACAGAATGAATTTCATTTCTGCCTCTGCTGCTCCAGTAGTGGCAACAAATGGCATTTTTATTCTTATGACTTAAATTTTTACAATAATAATCATTGATAAGAGCTGGAGAGATGGCTTAGCAGTTAAGGTGCTTGCCTGTGAAGCCTAAGGAACCAGGCTCAATGCCCCAGAACCCACATAAACCAGATGCACAAGGTGGCGCATGCATCTGGAGTTCATTTGCAGTGGCTAGAGGCCCTGGCATGCCCACTCTCTCTTTCTTCCTCTCTCTCTCTGTCTCTGTCTAATCAATAAAATAAAATGAAATAGTAATAAAATAATAAAATATAAATTTCAAAAAAGGAATCATTGATGGCTATAGAAGGTAATAACTAATTTTAATATGTAAACAACTGAATAATATTGCTAGAACCATCTGTCATTCATTTGAGCAAGCCAAAAGGATAAACTAGCCGGGCATGGTAGTGAATGTCTTTAATCCCAGCACTCAGGAGGCAGAGGTAGGAGGACTGCTGTGAGTTTGAGGCCACCCTGAGACTACATAGGGAGTTCCAGGTCAGCCTGGGCCAGAGTGAGACCCTACCTTGAAAAAACAGAAACAAAAACAAAAAAGACAAAAGCATCAAAAAAGAAAAACAAAACAAGTGTCAAGTAAAAACTAAAATTTAATATTTTTTGTTTTTTTTTTTTAATCTGTCCTTATCTGTATCAAAAAAGCCTGGGAAAATGAAATGAAAACCACTTTATGGCCAGGTGTGGTGGTGCACACTTTTAATTCCAGCACTCTGGAGGCTGGGGTAAGAGGATCATTGTAAATTCAAGGCCACCCTGAGAGTACATAGTGAATTCCAGGTCAGCCTGGGCTACAGTGAGACACTACCTCAAAAAACCAAAATACTACTAATAATAGTAATAAATAAAAACCACTTTATGAAATATTTTTTGAAGTATAAAGCAGTATAGTAACCAAGTGTTTGGACATCATCACTGTTATAATTTCTAAATTGTTAAATAAATGTAACCACCTGGTATTTTGTGCCTTGTTGAATTATGTATACATACTGTGTACTTCATATTATTTAATAATTAATATGAATTTTTATGTAAAATCACTTATACAAAATAATCACTAAAATGCAGAATAGGAGATTATAGAATGAAGGATTAATATGGTTCAAGAAAAATTTTAAGGAATTTAGCATTTTTAGTCCAGATAAAATATTGCTTTTATCATATGGGAATGCTATATGTAACATATAGGAACTATAAATTTAAATATTTGTAGATGAGTATCTTATCATTGTGGGTAATTTTTAGTTTTATTCATTATGGTCAAAAGATGCGGGCTGGAGAGATGGCTTAGCGGCTAAGGTGCTTGCCTGCATAGCCTAAGGACTCATGTTCAATTCTCCAGGTCCCATGTAAGCCAGATACACAGTGACACAAGCGAGCAAGGTCCCACATGTGCACAAGGGGTACACAGGTCTGGAGTTCAAGTGCAGGGGCTGGAGGCCCCCAGAACACCAATTCTCATTCTCTCTCTCTCTCTTTTTCTCTATCTATCTCCCTCCCTCCCTGTCTTTCTCTCTCACATAATAAAAGACAGTCTGTTGGGCTTGCCTCAAAACAAAGATGCAAAAAAAAAGTCATGGCTTATTGAACAGAAAATAACAAAGTTTTTCATTGTCAAAGTTGTTCTAACAAGAAATGGATTGCTAGAGATGTAGGAGATGCTACTGTTGTCATTTCTCAATAGTATATTACTGATGACTAGCTAAATATGGTGGCACTCCCCTGTAATACTAGCACTGAGGAGACTGGAGCAGGAGAATAACAAATTTGAAGCCAGCCTATGAGACTCTGTCTCAAAAAAAAAAAAAAAAACAAAAAAAAGTGGCTGGGTGTGGTGGCGCACGCCTTTAATCCCAGCACTCAGGAGGCCAAGGTAGGAGGATCGCCATGAGTTCGAGGCCACTCTGAGATTACAGAGTGAATTCCAGGTCAGCCTTGGCTAGAGTGAAACCCTACCTCAACAAAAAAAAGTGAATTGGGTCTGGAGAGATGGCTTAGTGGTTGAAGTGCTTGCCTGCAAAGCCTAAGGACCCAGGTTTGACTTCCCAGAACCCACATAAGCCAGATGTACATGGTGGCGCATACATCTGGAATTCATTTGCAGTGGATAGAGGCCCTGGTGTGCCCATTCTCATTCTCTCTGCCTCTCTTTCTCTCTCTCTCTAATAAATAACAAATAAATAAGTGAATAAATAAATAAAAATTTTAAAAAGAAGTAAATTGGTGGCCCTAGAATTAATGAAGTATGAGGGACTCTATATTTTGATGAATTGTTGAACTCCATTGTAGCCAAGAATTTTTCCAGTATTGAGTTAAAGAGTTCTATGATTTGTGGAGGATTGGCCACTTAAGCACTTGAATTTGGTACACACATGTAAGAGAAACATAATTGAGAAGACATACTGATAATGTATGATAGTTTCTTTTATAATTTGATTTTTTTCAGTATTAACAAAGGTAATATTTACAGTGTGGACACTGAGACCAGTGGTAGAGCTCTTGTCAGTCATGTGCAAATCCCTAGTTTTAATCTTCAGTACTGAAAAAAGTAGAAGCCCTGAGTTCCTAAACAACAAAGAAGGAAGGAAGGAAGGAAGGAAGGAAGGAAGGAAGGAAGGAAGGAAGGAAGGAAGGAAGGAAGGAAGGAAGGAAGGAAGGAAGGAAGGAAAGAAGGAAGGAAGGAAGGGAAGGAAGGAGGAAAGAAGAAGAGAAAAAGGAAAAGAAGCAAGCAAGAGAGAGAAGATAGAAGAAAGAAGCAAGAACAGACAGAAAAAGAAGAAGAGAAGAATAGAAAATGGGAAAGAATAGAAAAAATGAACATAGAAAAGAAAACGAGACCATGTCATTCCGTAGCACACTGTGGCTTGTAACTTGCAATGTGGCCCAGACTGTCCTCAAACGTGCAATCCTCTGCCTCTGCTTCCTAAGTGTTGGGACTACAGGTGAGTGCCATTGTACCTGACTAGATGATGCTTTTAAATAAGAGTAATGCAGAGCTGGAGATATGGCTTAGCAGTTAAGGCACTTGCCTGCAAAACCTAAGGACCCAACTTTAATTTCCCAGAACCCACATAAGCCAGATGCACACAGTGGCACATGCATCTGGAGTTTGTTTTGCAGGGGCTAGAGGCCCCGGTGCTTCCATTCTCTCTCTTTCTCCCTCTCTCTCTCTCTCTCTCACTCTCTCTCTCTCTCTCTCTTTCTCTCTCGCTCTCTCTCTCCCTTCCTCCCTCCCTCCCTCCCTCTCTCTCATAAGTACATAAATAAATATAAACTGACTTACAACACAAAGTTTAACAGCTTTAAAATAAGAGTAAGACATGTTTTTCCTAAGCCACATTGTAGTAGTTACATTTCTGTAGTTATTATACAAGTATTTATTTCGTTTCCAAACACATATATTGCTAATCAAGAGCTTCCAACCATATGCTTTCAAATCAGACATTTGCTTTGACATGGATGATATAACTCTTTGATTTTTTAAGTGAGAATTTAATAAATTAACTTTTTCAAACAAATTGTGTTTTGTGTGTTAGGTGTATATAATTAAATAGCCTCACAAATATGATTTGTTTTATACATTCTGAGAGAATGAATGCTATTTTACTATATCATTACTTACAGATGGTTTAAACTACATTCTGGATAGCCATCAGTATGGCATAAGCTAAGTAACTAGGCTTTATGCATAGTGGTCTTGTTTATTTTAGTCTCACCTGAATTACCCATGAAAATTTCATTTAAGCAAGTCAAACATTTCACCACAGAAGAATCTATCACATCCTACTTTTCCAATAGTCATTTATTCACTCGAACAACTGTCAAATATCCTTTTGATCATGGAATTTGTTATTTTCTGACTAAATAAGACTCTTTAATCACCCCATCATACAAATCACCAACACTAAGTTAAAATATCAGAGAGCTTGAGCATTACTGAGCCTTGACATCGGAAAAACTAATCTACAAGTGATTTGGGGTGTTTTGTCATCTGTGTTAACCATCCACTTCTGATCAGACTTCTTTTAAAGTAGTAGTGGTCAAAGGGAAAGGAATAATCTGAGCGCACACCTATAGTATGCATACTTCTTTGTAAAATACATATGTGTTTGATACTGAATAAACAAACAAATCTTCAATTAAAGTATGTTTAATAAAGAAAGTTTTTAAAAAATCAACCAAGGGCCTAGGGAGAGAGAAAAATAGACTTTCAAGTAAAAAAGAAAAAAAAAGAGCATTGGAGTTCTTCCCATGAATTCGGTCAATAATAACATGAAGCATTTAAGACTAAGATTTTTCAATTTGATACAGTAGACTTATGTTATGGTTTGTTAAATTTGTATTTGTTGCCTAGTAAAGATCTCTACTGTTTAGTGTCATTTTTCAGAATATCTTAGAAAACTTTAATATGAAGCTCTTTACCGTGTGTGTGTCGTTAGTTCTCTACCTGAAATGACTTTTTTTCTATGTGCAATAAAGCATGATCATGTTGGTGCCCAAGAAAGTAACTTAAAAGTTGCAATTTGGAGGGCTGGAGAGATGACTTAGTGGTTAAGGCGTTTGCCTGCAAAGCCAAAGGATCCCGGTTTGATTCTCCAGGACCCACGTAAGCCAGAGGCACAAGGGGTGCAGGCATCTGGAATTCATTTGCAGTGGCTGGAGGCCCTAGCGCCCATTCATTTTCTCTCTCTCTCTCTCTCTCTCTCTCTCTCTCTCAAATAAACAAATAAATAAGATATATTAAAAATAAAATTAAAAACTGCAATGTGAATGAGATTTTTAAAAACTTATTAGGGGTCATCAGTAGGGTCTGTGAACACGTTTGCACAATTGAGTGCCTTAAAATGCATCTTTAAGGCATATCGATGATATCTGGAGAGAAGTAACTTATATAAAAGGAAATATTAAAGAAAAACAATTGTCTGGAAGATGAGTTTATTTTCAATATGGGTGCAGTTGCTTCGAAAGGACTCTGAGCGCCGCTACTCACCAACCTGGGGGAAAATGGTGCCAGGGACCCGATAGAAACTCCGAGTTTTACAGCACAGAGAAAGGGCAGATTGAGAGCAGCTCCCTTCCGATCTGCACCAGACGCAAGCGTCCATGCTGCTGGATTCTTGGAACAAAGAAAGGGCAAATTGAGACGAGTTCCCTTCCGATCTGCACCAGACGCAAGCGTCCATGCTGCTGGATTCTCGGCACAAAGAAAGGGCAGATTGAGACCAGCTCCCTTCTGATCTGCACCAGACGCAAGCGTCCATGCTGCTGGATTCTCGGCTTCTCTTGCGAGTACCAAGGGTCCGCGCAGAGACGCCTGTAGAGAAGCGCATTTCCAGACCCCCCCAAGGCCCCAGCGAGACCCGCAGGGCGACAATGGCGCCGCGGCAGAGGGGCAGAGACTGCAAAGGCTTCATCCTGCTCTCCATCCTCTTGGGGACCTGGTGGGAAGCCTGGGCCGGACAAATTTTCTACTCCGTGTCTGAAGAGACAGACAAAGGGTCTTTTGTGGGTAATATCGCTAAGGACCTGGGGCTGGAGGCTCGGGAGCTGACGGAGCGTGGAGTTCGCATCGTCTCCAAAGGTAGGACGCAGCTTTTCTCTCTCAATATGCGAAGTGGTAACTTGGTCACCGCGGGCAGGATAGACAGGGAGGAACTCTGCGCTCCGAGCGCACGTTGTCTGGTGAGCTTCAACATCTTGATGGAAGATAAAATGAATCTTTATCCCATAGAAGTGGAAATAATGGACGTTAATGACAACGCTCCTAGATTCTTGACAGAAGAAATAAACGTAAAAATAATGGAGAATGCAGCTCCTGGGATGCGGTTTCCACTAACCGAGGCAGCAGATGCAGATGTGGGTGTGAACTCACTTCAGGGATACCAGATAAGCCCCAATCGCCACTTCTCCCTGGTTGTGCAAAGTGGAGATGATGGAACTAAGTACCCGGAACTGGTGCTGGAGCAGGCTCTTGATCGCGAACAAGAGGGGATTCACCACCTGGTCCTCACAGCCTATGATGGTGGGGACCCACCTCTATCTGGCACCGCCAGCATCCACGTGACAGTGGTGGATGTGAATGATCACATACCAGTGTTTTCTCTGCCTCAGTACCAAGTGACAGTCCCTGAGAACGTGCCAGTAGGCACAAGACTTCTCACAGTAAAGGCTGTAGATTTGGATGAAGGAGTCAATGGGGAAGTGACATACTCTTTTCGGAAAATAACTCCAAAGATTCTACAGATATTCCATCTGAGCTCCCTTACAGGAGAATTATCAACTTTAAAGGGTCTGGATTATGAGGAATCCAGTTTCTACGAAATGGAAGTGCAGGCTCAGGATGGACCTGGCAGTCTGACAAAGGCAAAAGTACTGGTCACGGTTTTAGATGTGAATGACAATGCCCCAGAAGTGACTGTAACATCTGTAACCAGCTCAGTCCCTGAAGACGCAACTCCAGGGACAGTAGTTGCTCTTTTCTCCCTCCAAGACAAAGATTCGGGGAAGAATGGTGAGGTGACTTGTACTCTTCCAGAAAATCTGCCTTTTAAGTTACAGCAATCAATTGATAATTATTACAGATTGGTCACAGCACAAAACCTGGACCGGGAAAAACTCTCCGTGTACAACATCACACTGAAAGCCACAGATGGTGGAACTCCCCCATTATGCACAGAAACTTACATATCCATTCATGTGACAGACACCAACGACAACCCACCTACCTTTTCTGATTCCTCTTACTCCATCTACATCCCTGAGAACAATCCTAGAGGCGCCTCCATCTTCTCAGTGACGGCACATGACCCTGACAGTGACAAAAATGCCCAGGTCACTTATTCCTTGGCTGAGGACACCATTCATGGTATGCCAGTGTCATCTTACATCTCTGTAAATTCCGACACTGGTGTCCTGTATGCACTTGGATCCTTCGACTATGAGCAGTTTAGGAATCTACAACTAAGAGTGACGGCCTGTGACAGTGGGGAGCCACCTCTCAGCAGTAATGTGTCATTGAACCTGTTTGTACTGGACAAAAATGACAATGCGCCTGAGATCCTGTACCCTGTCCATCCAAATGATGGATCCACCGGTGTGGAGCTGGCACCTCGCTCTGCAGAACCTGGTTATCTAGTGACCAAAGTAGTGGCTGTGGACAGAGACTCAGGCCCAAATGCTTGGCTGTCCTACCGCCTGCTCAAGGCCAGCGAGCCAGGGCTCTTCTCCGTGGGGCTGCACACAGGCGAGGTGCGCACAGCACGGGCCCTGCTGGAACGAGATGCCCTCAAGCAGAGCCTGGTGGTGGCTGTGCAGGACCATGGCCAACCCCCTCTCTCAGCTACTGTCACAATCACTATAGCTGTAGCTGACAGCATTCCTGATGTCCTGGAAGATCTGGGCAGTATCGGGACTCCCAGTGACCCTGATGATTCAGACCTCACGCTCTACCTAGTGGTGGCAGTGGCCACTGTTTCTTGCATTTTCCTTGTCTTTGTCATTGGGCTGCTGGCATTCAGACTATGGCGCTGGCACAAGTCACGCCTGTTACAGGACACAGGTGGTGGGTTACAGGATGAGCCTGCCTCACACTTCGTAGGTATGGATGGAGTTCAGCCTTTCCTACAAACCTATTCCCATGAGGTTTCTCTCACTGCAGACTCTCGGAAGAGCCATATTATCTTCCCACAGCCCAATTATGTGGACACACTTATCAGCCAAGGCAGCTGTGAGAAAAGGGACTCTTTGTTAACTACCATAGGTTTTCAAGAATTTAAGGGTGAAGCCCCAAGTCTCCAGGTAAGCTCATTTCTTCCTTTATCTGTTTTTAAAGAAAAAAAAAAAAACCTATGTTTTGCATGAAATGACTCTGTTATTTTGCAAAAAGGAATTCTGAAGATAAAAAATTAAAAGAAAAACTCAAAGAGGTAAAGACAGATTCACCATTTTATTTCACTGGCAACACTTTAGCATGAGGCACAGCAGTTGTGGTATAATTTCTCTAGTTAAGCCTTACATACAAGATTAGGAATGCATACGCTAGCACACTTTGATATCGCCTACCTTTTTCTCATGTGTTTTTATAAATGACACTGAATTGTTGCATCTCAGCATACTGGAGTAACAAAGACAAAGCACACCTTGTCCACCTTTGTGGGGTTTTCCTTAGAATTTAAGTCTATGGAAGGTTCTTAAGGATCTTTCTATCTGAAGCGTTCTCTCCGTTCTGCTTCTATCTCCATGTACTTCAACTTGGTGGCCTGGAAACACATGATTACTTCCTCAGCTGTTTATACTATAATCCACTAAAGTTAGAATGTTTCTATGTTTCACAAATAAACTATCTCTGGCTTCACTAAGATCTGTATCATATACAAATATTATATCTAATGGCACAATAAAAGGTTATCGGTCAAAATGGATTAAAAATGTCAAATAAAATGAAATATTTTAGACAGGCATGGTAGTGTATACTTGCAAGCCCCCAATACTCAGGAGGCAGAAACAAGAGGATAAAGAACTCAAAGCCAACTGGGCATGGTTGCGCACACCTTTAATACCAGCACTTGGGAGGCAGAGGTAGGAGGATCGCCATGAGGTTGAAGCCACCCTGAGACTAGGTAGTGAATCCCAGGTCAGCCTGAGCTACAGTAAGACCCTACCTCGAAAAGCCAAAATAAAAAAAAAGAGAGAGAGAAAGAACTCAAAGCCAGCCTGGTATAAACAGATTATGCTGTCTCAACTTGTCACCTAAACTCTCTTTTCAAGTATTTGAGAAATAGGTGATTGCATGCCTTTACACAAAATTCCAATGTGTCCTTTTTATGCCTCATGAATGTGAAGTCACTATGGACTTTCTGACGGGGGGATTGGGAACCTGATTCTATGAAATAACGATCTCATATCTTCAAACTCCACACCACTATTCAATTTTATTGACTCTGCAGAGAAATTCATTTAGAAATTACCCAAAGTTGGTATGTAACTACTGCCATGATTTTAACATAGCATTTTAGTAAAGTCCAATACTTTTGGGACTTATCATCTATGACAGGTAGATGGCAAGATAATATTGATCCCTGGGACCCAATGTGCACTAAGTAAAAGGACTATTTTGATTGTATTTTGGGTGGTATAATACATATAAGAAATTGTTCAATTACATATTTCACTCATTCTGTAGTGTTCCAATTTGTAATCACTTAAGACAATGACAATATTGCTGACACTTTATGAGGAAGGGGTCTGATGATAATCAAAAGAACATTCCATGATTAAAATTTATTGCAGTTTTAGCCTGGAGAGATTGCTCAGTGGTTAAAGATGCTATTTTACAAAGTCCGAAGGCCTAGATTCTATTCTTCAGTACAGCTAAAGCCATATGCCCAAAGCAGTGCATGTGTCTGGAGTTCATTTGCAGTGGTACTAAGCCCTGGCATGCCCATTCATTTATTCAGTCATTCTTTCTCTCTCTCTCTCTCTCTCTCTCTCTCTTTCTTTGCAAATAAATACATATTTAAAAAGTTAGATTCTTTTTTTTTTTTTTTTTTGGTTTTTCAAGGTAGGGTCTCACTCTAGCCAAGGCTGACGTGGAATTCACTAGGTAATCTCAGGGTGGCCTAGAACTCATGGCAGTCTTCCTACCTCTGCCTCTCGAGTGCTAGGACTAAAGGCGTGCACCACCATGCCTGGCTAAAAATTAGATTCTTAAAAAGTTTTAAACACAGAGAAGAAATCATCACTAAACACAGGGAGCTATTGCAAGTACCCTTCTAGGGATTGTTTCTTTTCAATAATGGTTACATGATGGGATGTGAACAAGTGTTGTGTAGGGACCAACACTACTGTTCAATAGACCGCAGAGACTTTGCATCACATGGAAAAATGTTATTCCCATGGTTATTTTAATTTACATGCCCTAATGAGAATAACTGGGTAATAGGAAAAATACTGTAATGTTTTATGCTACATCATTTCTCTGCCTGAGATGGTGAAAATGATAATCAGTTAATATTAGTCTAAGGAAATTATTTTAAAATTATTTCGGAAATTTTGGGAAACGAGATAAGTAGGATAATAAATATGAATCGCACTTTTAAAAAATTCTTCAAAATTATTGCTGCTTCTTGGGAAAAATTGAAACGAGTCAGGTTAGAGATACCCAGAAAAGAAGAGAAAAACATTAGCAACAAGAAAATAAAAATATCTACCATATTTCTACCTAATAAAAACATGCAGAAATTATTATACTCGGAGAGAGTTTAGTCCAAGTCTGTGCTGTGTTCATCTTTGTACAATTAATGTGCATGTGACGATTGGGGCATGGTTACATCAACAGATGCTTATGGATTTCAGCCGCATGATTTCCCTAAAATCAGTATTTTTGTGATGAGCATTTCTAACGGTACGTGTTTGAACATTATTAAATATATCAACGTATCAATGTAGTTTAATTTAGATAGACATTTACGATTATTCTGCTGGTTGGACTGAAACATCAGAGGCTGCAGTTCCCTAGCGTGGACTCTGGGCGCCGCTGTTGGCCAAACTGCAGAACCTGGCGCGCTTCATCTTCAAGCGCAGCCGCACTGCGCGAGCTTCCCAGGACAGCCCTATGCCTGGCTCTCAGCCTGAGCGAACCCAGCACCGCTGATTCCCCGGAAAGAGAAGAATCGTTTGGGGGGAGTCAGAACCAGAATTAAAGTCCATCTATCCCCGAATATCGGGAGAACAGCGCTTCCTCGTAACCCGGCGACTCCAGACTGGTGAGCAAGCTCAGAGCAAGAAGGATGGGGAGCGGCGCGGGGGGCCGGGTGGAGAGGCGGCCCGCGCTCTTTCCCTTGCTGCTGTCTTTGTTGTGCGCCGCGCGCTCCGAGCACATCCGTTACAAGATCCCCGAGGAAATGCCCACGGGCTCGGTCGTGGGCAACCTCGCCAAGGACCTGGGCTTCAGTGTCCAGGAATTACCGACTCGAAAACTGCGCGTCAGCTCGGAGAAGCCGTACTTCAGCGTGAGCGCTGAGAGCGGGGAGCTGCTTGTGCGCAGCAGGCTGGACCGGGAGCAGATCTGCGGGAAGAAGCCCGTGTGTGCTCTGGAGTTTGAAGCTGTTGCTGAAAATCCGCTCAACTTCTATCACGTGAACGTGGAGCTCGAGGACATCAATGACCACATGCCAGAATTTGCGCACAAGTCCTTCGAGTTGCAAATAAGTGAGTCTGTACAGCCTGGAACTCGATTTATACTGGGGGCAGCCCATGATGCTGATATTGGAACCAATTCACTGCAGAATTACCAGCTCAGTCCCAATGATCATTTCTCGCTTGCAAATAAAGAAAAGTCAGATGGCAGTAAGTTCCCTGAAATGGTATTGAAGTCGCCTTTGGACCGAGAAAAACAGAAATCCTACCACTTGACCTTGACTGCTTTGGACTTTGGGGAGCCACCCCTCAGCAGCAGTGCTCAGATACAGGTCCTGGTGACTGATGCCAATGACAACCCTCCAGTGTTCAGCCAAAACACATACAGGGTGAGCCTTCCGGAAACTGTGTGCCCAGGGTCCACTGTGCTTCGAGTGACTGCCACGGACCAGGACGAGGGAGTCAATGCCGAGATCACTTTCTCTTTCAGTGAAGCTGGCCAAAACACCACGTTTAACCTGAATTCTCATACTGGGGAGATTACTACTTTAAACACATTAGATTTTGAAGAAATCAAGGAATATTCCATTGTTTTGGAAGCAAGGGATGGTGGAGGAATGGTTGCACAATGTACAGTGGAGATAGAAGTAATGGATGAAAACGACAATGTCCCAGAAGTGATATTCCAGTCTCTACCTGCCCTAGTTATGGAGGACTCCAAGTTAGGAACATACATCGCTTTGTTTAAAATCCGCGACAAAGATTCTGGACACAATGGAGAAGTTACTTGCATATTAGAAGGCAATGTTCCTTTTGAAATACTCACTTCTTCAAAAAACACATATAAATTAATAACGGCTGGTGTTCTAGACCGTGAAAAATTCCCAGAATACAACATCACTATCACAGCCACCGACCGGGGTGACCCGCCCCTCTCTTCCAGCTCTGGAGTCACCTTGTACATTGGTGATGTCAATGACAACGCTCCAGTTTTCCATCAGGCCTCCTACGTGGTCCACGTGCCTGAGAACAACCCTCCTGGAGCCTCCATCGCTCAAGTGAGCGCCTCTGACCCGGACTTGGGACCCAACGGGCAGGTGGTCTACTCCATCATAGGCAGCGACCTGGAGCCCAGGATGCTGTCGTCCTACGTGTCGGTGAACCCCGACAGCGGGGCGGTGTTCGCGCAGCGCGCCTTCGACCACGAGCAGCTGCGCTCCTTCGAGCTGACGCTGCGGGCGCGGGACCAGGGCTCGCCCGCGCTCAGCGCCAACGTGAGCCTGCGCGTGCTGGTGGGCGACCGCAACGACAACGCCCCGCGGGTGCTGTACCCCGCGCTGGGGCCCGACGGCTCCGCGCTCTTCGACACGGTGCCGCGCGCCGCCGAGCCCGGCTACCTCGTCACCAAGGTGGTGGCGGTGGACGCCGACTCGGGACACAACGCCTGGCTGTCCTACCACGTGCTGCAGGCCAGCGACCCCGGGCTCTTCAGCCTGGGGCTGCGCACCGGCGAGGTCCGCACAGCGCGCGCCTTGGGCGACAAGGACGCGGCCCGCCAACGCCTCTTGGTCGCGGTGCGCGATGGTGGACAGCCGGCCCTCTCGGCCACCGCCACGCTGCTGCTCGTCTTCGCCGACAGCCTGCAGGAGGCACTGCCCGACCTCAGTGACCATCCTGTGTCCCCTGACCCGCAGGAGGAGCTGCAGTTCTACCTGGTGGTGGCCTTGGCCTTGATCTCAGTGCTCTTCCTCCTGGCTGTGATTCTGGCCATTGCCCTGCGCCTGCGACATTCCACTTCCGGTGCCTGGGGCTGCTTGCAGTCTGGTCTCAGTTCTAAGACCCCACCAGGGGTTTCTCTCAACTACAATGAGGGCACTCTGCCTTATTCCTACAATCTGTGCGTCGGGCAATCGGGAAAGACAGAGTTAAATTTCCTACAATGTAGTGATCAGTTGAATTCAGAACAACATGTACTTTTTGGTGATTCTCCCGGGGCTTTGTTTCCACTTTGTAATTCCAGTGAGCCAGCTGCCTATCAGGTGAGTCTCCTCTAAACATAACCTTTCATTTTACCCAGTTCTTCCTGCTTATAGGGAAATGTGTGACTTTCAGATCTAGGTAGTTATCTTAGGAAGGACATGATGGAGGGTTAGTAAAGTACTTAAGTGCTTAGAGCATGTTGGAAGCTGACTCCAATCCTCAAGACCACCAAAAAGAGATTTAGTCCAGTAAAAAGCTCTCATATAATTTTTCAAATAATGAGTTAGGTAGGAGTAATTAGTGGCTTACAGGTATGTCATAACACCCTCGGATGTTCAAGGCAATGAATGGTTTTACCTATATTTGTGAAAATGTGATGTAATGTTGATTTGTTTAAGGTGTTCATGAGGTCTCTCCACAAATTTTCTTCCTATCACTTATACCATGTTTGCTCAATACCTTGTGTACTTTGGATATGCTGTAAATATAAAAATAGTAATTTTATTGTTTGTTAGCAAGCAGAGAGAGAGAGAGAATGTGCACATTAGGACCTCTTGTGACTGCAAATGAGTTTCATACTCATGATCCACTTTGTGCATCTGGCTTTATGTGGGTACTCAGGCCACCAGGCTTTGCAAGTAAGTGCCTTTAACTGCTGAGCCATCTCTCCAGTCCAAAAATAGTCATTTAGCTAAATATTTAAACTGAAATTTTTTCAACTCTAGTTAAATTTTTTCTTCACTGGCTTAACTTGTTTGGCTCCCATACTGATCTGCTGTTTTATGTTTACTTCCTGTGTTTAAAGCTCCTAGAATAAGATATATTAGATTCGACGTTGTGTCCATAGACCCTCTGGAATTTTATAAAATGTACTATGTGTGTGATGATTTACTTAGCAGAAAGTTCATTATGTTCATCAGAAGATCAAAAGTAAGCCAGGTGTGGTAGTATATGTTTATAATGGTAGCATATGTTTATAATCCACTTCTATAATCCTAGCACTTGGCTACATAATGAGTAGGAGGCCAGCCCAGTCTACATGAGATCCTATCTCAAAACAAACTAATCCAGAAGTAATGGCTCTCACATTTAACCCCAGTACTAGGGTTCTGAGGTAGGTGGATCTCCAGGAGTTCAAGGTCAGCCTGAGGGTTCAAAGTGAGTTCCCGGTCAGCCTGGGCTAGAGAGAGAGACCATGACTCAAAAATAAACAAACTAACTAACTACCAACCACCACCACAACAACAACAAAACTCTAGAAGATCAAAATCAGATTTTTCTTGCTTCCAGCTTAGGTTTTCCAGGGTTTATCTGAAGCTCATTCAGTAGGCTCCTCCATATAAGAAGGGACAAGAAACATTTTGCCTCTGTTGTTCCTTTCACACACTCTCATGTATAGTTTTAACAATTGTACAGCTTTGAGCTAATATATGTATGGGTCTTATAAAACTATACTACCTCAGGGCCGGGTGTGATGTTGCACACCTTTAATTCCAGCACTTGGGAGGCTGAGATAGTAGGATTTTTCTGAATTTGAGGCCAGCCTGGGACTGCATAATGGATTCTAGGTCTTCTGGGCTAGACAGAGACCCTAGTGCACCAAAAAATTATATATACATACATACATACATACATATATATATATATATATATATATATATATATATATGCTCCCCTCTAGGAGAGGAATAATTTTTGAATTGTTCAATTTTTAAGACAAAATTGCCTATTTGCTGTGCAAATGAAGATGTCTATATCAAAGCAGTACATACCTTCTATTAGCTAGACAGCATTGAGCAGCGGTTTTAGTTTGGCCACTTCACACAGTATTGAAGGAAAGCATTTTTGTTGTGGACCTTAAATTTGCCTTTGTGTTTTATACATTTGGTTGTTTTGTTGATTGGTTTGGTTTGGGGTTTTTCTCAAGGTAGGGTCTCAATCTAGCCCAGGCTGACCTGGAATTCACTATGTAGTCTCACAGTGACCTTGAACTCACAGAAATCCTACCTCTGTCTCCCAAGTGCTGGGGGGTCTATTCTTTCTTTCCTTCTTTCTTCCTTTTTTTCTTTCTTTCTTTCTTCCTTTGGAATACGGAGAAAGAGGCAAAAAGAGAGAGAGAGAGAATTGGCATGCCAGGGCCTCTAGCCACTGCAAAGGAACTGCAGATGCATGCTTCACCTTCAGCATGTGGCTTATCAGGGTCCTGGAGAATCAAACCTGAGTCCTTTGGCTTTGCAGGCAAGGGCCTTAACCACTAGGCCATCTCTCCAGCCCTAGTTGTTCTTTTGATTAAAATATTAATGGAGCTAAAATAGTCTTCAGAATATGTGTCTGTCTTAAAAATAGTCTGGTTTAAATCGTAATTGCTTTGGTGAAGGGGGTGGCACAGAAGCTTACTTTTGGCTTTGTTTTAACTTAGTCCTTTTAAGTGACCCCTATTCTACTAACAATAAACAACTTAAATAAATAGCAAAAGAATGTAGTGTCTGATAAAACTTGAGCTGTAAGAGCATTCATCCTGTTCAAAAATTACACAATGTTAACTTGAAAATATCATTGATGAGTAATTAACATGACATCCAGAGGGAAAATGTGAAAGCCACGATTTATAGAAAACTACTACAATGATTAGGTTAAGTCAAATACAACTTCTGAGCCAGTCATCTCAAATGGATCCATTTTAGTCTAAAAACAAATTCAGTTCTAGAGACAACTGCACTTATTACAATTTGATTATCTATACTATGGAGATTCACCGAACCTAGAATACAATGGCAAATAAAATAGTCATATTTTAGAGGACAAAATGGAATCCAGTAATTCACTATGATATTGCCCACAAATCTGATTATTCAACAACGCTTTATAAAATCTTCGTCACATTTTATCCCTCACTTGGTTGCAAATTTCTTTAAATATGGATTTAAGTATAAATTAAGTTAAAACAAAGTAGTAAATGCAAGAAGCATTTCTTCACTTACGTCTGTAGCAGGAGTATTGAATATGTAATTGTAGCTAGGTGCAGTAAATACTTAGGACTCTAAGCGCCGCTGTTCACCTACTGGGAGAGAAAATGCAAACAAAAAGCCTTCGGATTCTCTGCTCACACATCAAAAGACTGGCAGATTCCACAAGCCAACAGCTAGGCGGCAGCGAAATCCTATTCCTATATTTGGGAGCTCTCCAGTTTTCCATAAGATCATTATTTCCATCACCGCATCAACCAGGCAATCAAGACACGTAAACCCAGTAAAGACGTGGAAAGGATTCTGCTGCAAATGAACAATGGCGGCTTCCGAGAATAACCAGGGATGCTGCAGGCTGGTCCTGTTGTGCACGCTAATGGGGACGCTGGGCAAAATTGGAGCAGAACAGATTCGCTACTCCGTGCCAGAAGAGACGGACAAAGGCACCTTCGTGGGGAACATCTCCAAAGACTTTGGACTGGAGCCTTGGGAGCTGGCGGAGCGCGGAGTCCGCATCGTCTCCAGAGGTAGGTCGCAGCTTTTCTCCCTGAGCCCGCGGAGCGGCGGCCTGGTGACCGCGGGCAGGATCGACCGCGAGGAGCTCTGCGCCCAGAGCGCGCGGTGTCTGGTAAACATCAACATCCTGGTTGAGGATAAAGGGAAACTGTTTGGGATAGAAGTAGAAATAACTGACATTAACGATAATAACCCGAAATTCCATGTTGAAGAACTGGAAGTGAAAATTAACGAAATCGCTGCTCCCGGGGCACGCTATCCACTCCCAGAAGCCGTGGACCCGGATGTGGGCGTGAACTCCCTACAGAGCTACCAGCTCAGCCCCAGCCGCCACTTCTCTCTGGACGTGCAGACCGCAGACGACGGAACCTTAAGCCCCGAGCTGGTGCTGGAGCGCAGTCTGGACCGAGAGGAGGAGGCCGCGCACCACCTGGTCCTCACCGCCTCCGACGGCGGCGACCCGCGCCGCTCGAGCGCGGTGCACATCCAGGTGACAGTGCTGGATACCAACGACAACGCCCCCGCTTTCGACCAGCCGGTTTACCGAGCCAAAGTCCCTGAGAACGTGCCCCTGGGCACCCTGCTGCTCGCAGTGAGAGCGAGCGACCCGGATGAGGGCGTCCACGGGAAAGTGGCATATAAATTCCGGAAAATTAATGAAAAGCAGTCTCAGTTGTTCCAGCTTCATGGAAATACCGGGGAGATAACAGTAGCGAAAAATCTGGATTATGAAGAATGTTCGTTGTATGAAATGGAAATACAGGCTGAAGACGTAGGGGCACTTCTGGGGAGGACCAAAGTGGTAATTATTGTAGAAGACGTAAATGACAATAGACCGGAAGTGACCATTACTTCCTTATTTAGCCCAGTGTTGGAAAATTCTCTTCCTGGTACAGTAATTGCCTTCTTGAATGTGCATGACCGAGACTCCGGAAAGAATGGACAAGTTTTCTGTTACACATATGATGATTTACCTTTTAAATTAGAAAAATCAATTGATAACTATTATAGATTGGTAACATGGAAATATCTGGATCGTGAAAAAGTCTCTACTTACAATATCACAGTGGTAGCCTCAGATCTAGGAACCCCTCCTCTGTCTACTGAAACTTACATCAATCTGATTGTGGCAGACACTAATGACAACCCGCCTACTTTCCCTTATAACTCCTACTCAGCCTATATTCCAGAGAACAACCACAGAGGTGCCTCCATCTTCTCATTGACTGCACATGACCCTGACAGCCAGGAAAATGCACAGGTCACTTACTCTGTGGCCAAGGACACCATACAGGGAGTGCCTCTATCCTCTTATGTCTCCATCAACTCTGATACTGGAGTCCTGTATGCACTGCAATCTTTTGATTTTGAGCACATCCAAGACTTGCATTTGTTGGTGATTGCCAGTGACAGTGGAAACCCACCACTTAGTAGCAATGTGTCACTGAGCTTGTTTGTTTTAGATCAGAATGATAACACCCCAGAGATCCTGTACCCCTCCCTCCCTACTGATGGCTCCACCGGGGTGGAGCTGGCTCCCCGCTCTGCAGAGCCTGGATACCTGGTGACCAAGGTGGTGGCGGTGGACAAGGACTCCGGACAGAACGCCTGGCTGTCCTACCGCCTGCTCAAGGCCAGCGAGCCAGGGCTCTTCTCCGTGGGGCTGCGAACAGGCGAGGTGCGCACGGCACGGGCCCTGCTGGACCGAGATGCTCTTAGACAGACTCTAGTTGTGGCTGTGCAGGACCATGGCCAGCCCCCTCTGTCTGCCACCATCACTCTCACTGTGGCTGTGGCTGACAGCATCCCAGAAGTTTTGGCAGACTTAAGCAGCGTCAGGACCCCTGGAATGCCAGAAGATTCTGACCTGAAACTCCACCTAGTGGTGGCTGTAGTCGTGGTCTCCTGTGTCTTCCTTGCCTTTGTCATCGTGCTGCTGGCACTCAGACTTCAGCGCTGGCAGAAGTCTCGCAGGCTCCAGGATTCCAGAGGTGGCTTGGCTGGTGTGACCCCCTCACAAATTCTGGGCATTGACGGGGTACAAGCTTTCCTGCAATCCTATTCCCATGAGGTCTCCCTCACTTCAGGCTCCCAGACAAGCCACATTATCTTTCCTCAGCCCAACTATGCAGACATGCTGATTAACCCAGAAAGCTGTGAGAAAAATGATTCTTTGTTAACATCTATAGATATTCATGATAAGAATGAGGCTGCTTGTGCTCTGGTAAGTTCAGTCTTTATTTTCTTTTATTTCTCAGAAGAATTTTAAGGTATGCCACAGTTTTGTTTATTTTAGTTGTGATAGTATAAAATTGAACTCTTAGAATGATAAGCCATTGCTTCATTTGCTTTCAAAAAGCTTGGGCAAGAGATTGGCCTTTTTAAGCATCTCTCTTTTTGTCATTCATGCATTTAAGAGTGAATTACCTACCACGTACAGTAAGCTTTCTGGGTCTACCTATGTATGTACTAAGTTAGGACTGCAGAAAATAACTGAGACTTCCAAATCCTTAGTAACCATCAAATACATAACAGAATTATAATGGTCATAGTTAGCCTATAACGAGGCTTTTCAATATTTCTTGACTTTAAACATCTTTTGACCCCTGCTTCTGCACCAGTGTTCATCAGAACCTTATTGCTACTTACTATATTGCAAACTATAAGCATATTTTAAAGAATTGATCTGGGTGGGAGGTGACAACAAATTGATTTGAGAATATTGATGTACACAGCAATGGTCACCCTTCCCAGGGTCTATACCAACGTAGAGATGGAATATAAAGCCTAGAGCAGAAATTGCTCTTACTTCCAAAAGAGAAGCAGCAAAATCAAATCAAACCAAATGCCACTTCAAACTCTTGGAAGAGACATTTGAAAAATACAGAACATATTTCAGTAGAATTCCAAAGAGCATTTTAGGTTATCCATCCATATGAAATGGTAAGAACTTGTGAATGATGACTTTAAGAATAAGTTTCCTCTAAACCCAGCACTCGGGAGGCACAGGTAGAAGGATCACTGTGAGTTCAAGGCCACCCTAAGACTACATAGTGAATTCCAGGTCAGCCTGGGCTAGAGCAAGACCCGATCTCGAAAAAACAAAACAAAACAAAAAATTTCATCGAAGCATGGTGTGGTGGGGCACACCTTTAATACCAGCACTTGGGAGGCAGATGTAGAAGGATCACCATGAGTTCAAGGCCACCCTGAGACTAATTCCAGGTCATCCTGAGCTACAGCGAGACCCTACTTCCAAAAAAAAAAAGAATGTTTCATGTCAACAAATTCTGAACAAGCTGACAAATTCCATCAAAATGATTCAGCCTGGACCATCCATCTTCTTTATTCCTTCTTATACCGTTTGAATAAAGATAAATTTTTATTTGTCATCAGTCAATAGTATTTGACATAAATTTTTCATTGTTATTTAAAACAGTTATTGCCCAAAGATTACCCAGTGTTGCACCCACACATTGGGGTGGGACTTACCATCATATTTTCTGTTGCTTCTAGGAATACAATAATTTAAAGGAGGGCTGGGGAGATGGCTTAGCAGTTAAGGTGTTTGCTTACAAAGCCAAAGGACTCGGGTTCAATTCCCTATGATCCATGTAAACCCGAATCATAAGGTGGCACATGCGTCTGGAATTCGTTTGCAATGGATGGAGGCCCCCCCCCTCTCTTTCTCTCTCTCTCTCCCTCTCTCTCTCCCTCTCCCTCTCTTTCTCTCTAATGAAAATAAAAATATTTAAGATAATTTAAGGGAACAATGATGTTGATACTTTATGTCTGGGTAGATGGTTCTTTATACTTTTGTAAAGGGCAGGAAAAGTTTTCTTGGTAGAAGATAAAACTATATTTTGGATAAAGCATTCTTTGATTTTTCAAAGTTTAGCAAGTAATGTCTAGGGAGTGTAGCTCAGTAAGAAAGCCTTTCCTTAGCACATATAAGCCCCTGGGTCTGATCCCAGCACTTAGGAGGCAGAGGTAGGAGGACTGCTGTGAGTTCAAGGACCCTGAGACTACACAGTGAATTCCAGGTCAGCCTGGGCTAGAGTGAGGCACTCCCTCAAAACTCCCCCCAAAAAAGGATAGCAAATAGAATATGAGATTAGAGCAAATGCTACTATATTCAGTAATATGTAAGTAAGCTTACCATGAGCACATTCCTCCAGTGCCAAAGTCATTACTTCACTGCAATGTATGCATAGTCATAAAAAAAATGCAGCTTATGGGAATACCTCTTTATGGCTTTATGTTGTGGAATAATCATTTTCCCAATATTTTAATTTAATTTATTTATTTATTAGAGAGAGGGAGAGATGATTGTGTGTGCCAGGGCCTCTTTCCTCTACAAAACTATAGACCCATGCACCACATTGTGCATCTGGCTTTACATGGGCACTATGGAATTTAACCTGCCTGAGTCAGTAGGCTTTGCAAGCAAGTGCCATTAACCACTGATCCATCTCCCCAGTCCCCGAGTAAATTTTTAAATAAGTTTTTAAATATTTTATTTATTAATTTATTTGAGAAAAAGAGGGAGAGACAGAGGGAGCAAGAGAATGGGCACAACAGCCACTGCAAGCAAACTTCAGACACATGAGCCATTTTGTGCATCTGGCTTACGTGGGTACTGGGGAATTGAACCTGGGTCCTTAGGCTTTGCAAGGAAGTGTCTTAACAACTAAGCCATATCTCCAGTAACTTTTAAGAATGAATTAATGTAATGAAAAATCAGATAAACCAAGTAACTTTGGCTTACAACAAGGATGAATTTCATACCATATATTTTGTCTTAACTACATCATAGGAACGATCTTCTTGAATCCATATTTTCTAAACGATAAGATATAGAGAGAGTAGTTTTATTTTAAAAATATTGGTATTATCATGAATGGGAGATGTTTGAAGAGTTATACAAAAGTTAGTAACACAAGTTAATAACCCTATAAAATAATTGTTAATAATATTGATATTCCTGGGTATTATGAAACAGCATTGATCACCTAGAAATGTGGAAAAACATAGAATCAGTGAAAGAGGAATAAAAATAATTGAAACATACCATAGCTAACAAAGATACGAATTTGTGAAATCAGTAGGCTATGAGGCTCTGAAAGCAAGGCTTTTCTCTCGTCCCTTGCTGAATTACCACGCAAAGGGGCAATACTTGGCTTTCGTGAGAGTGCAATGCATGTTTACGAGGTGGTGAAAGAATGGACCATTAAGGGATTGTATAAAACTCAAGTTTCTCTTTAAAACAATATTGAGATAAGAGAAAAGATAAAGATACCTGAAGTATAGTTTTACAATTTGTTGTTAAATATATGAGCATAAATATACGGTTTATTGAGTTAGGCACAATTATAGCAGTACTTGTTAAACTGAAAACAGCAGAGGCTGCAGTTCCCTAGCGTGGACTCTGGGCGCCGCTATTGGCCAAACTGCAGAGCTTGGCGCGCTTCATCTCGCGCAGCTGCAGTACGCGAGCTTCCCTGGACAGCCCTATGCCTGACTCTCAGCCTGAGCGAACCCAACACCGCTGATTGCACGAAAAGAGAAGAATCGTTTGATGGGTCAGAACCGGAATTAAAGTCCACCCCGAATATCGGGAGAACAGCGCTTCCTCATAACCCGGCGACTCCAGACTGGTGAGCAAGCTCAGAGCAAGAAGGATGGGGAGCGGCGCGGGGGGGCCGGGTGGAGAGGCGGCCCGCGCTCTTTCCCTTGCTGCTGTCTTTGTTGTGCGCCGCGCGCTCCGAGCACATCCGTTACAAGATCCCCGAGGAAATGCCCACGGGCTCGGTCGTGGGCAACCTCGCCAAGGACCTGGGCTTCAGTGTCCAGGAATTACCGACTCGAAAACTGCGCGTCAGCTCGGAGAAGCCGTACTTCAGCGTGAGCGCTGAGAGCGGGGAGCTGCTTGTGCGCAGCAGGCTGGACCGGGAGCAGATCTGCGGGAAGAAGCCCGTGTGTGCTCTGGAGTTTGAAGCTGTTGCTGAAAATCCGCTCAACTTCTATCACGTGAACGTGGAGCTCGAGGACATCAATGACCACATGCCAGAATTTGCGCACAAGTCCTTCGAGTTGCAAATAAGTGAGTCTGCACAGCCTGGCACTAGATTTATATTGGAAGTTGCAGAAGATGCAGACATTTCCTTAAATGCTCTACAGAATTATAAACTCTCTCTTAGCCCCAGCTTCTCGCTAGTAAATAAGGAAAAGCAAGATGGTAGTAAATACCCAGAACTGGTGTTAGAGAAAACCTTAGACCGGGAGCAACAGAGTTACCACCGGTTCGTCCTGACCGCCTTGGACGGCGGAAGTCCTCCTCTGAGTGGTACCACCGAGCTTCGGATTCGAGTGACGGACGCCAATGACAACCCCCCAGTATTTACTCAGGAAGTGTACAGAGTCCGCCTTCCGGAAAACGTGCCCCCAGGCACCACTGTGCTCCAGGTGACAGCTACTGACAAGGATGAGGGCACGAATTCGGAAATTACTTACTCCTTCTACAGAACAGGGCAAGTCTTTGACCTAAATTCAAAGAGCGGGGAAATCACAACTCAAAGGACGCTGGATTTCGAGGAAATCAAGGAATATTCCATCGTGGTAGAAGGGAGGGATGGTGGAGGTCTGGTTGCACAGTGTACAGTTGACATTAGCATTCAAGATGAAAACGACAACAGCCCAGAAGTCACGTTCCATTCTCTACTTGAAATTGTTCTAGAAGATGCAGTACCGGGAACACTAATTGCTTTGATCAAAATACACGACCGAGATTCGGGAGAAAATGGGGAAGTTACATGTCGACTAGAGGGAGAAGTGCCTTTTGAAATCATTTCTTCATCCAAAAATTCATATAAATTAGTAACAGACAAGACCTTAGACCGAGAGGTGACTCCACAATACAATATCACCATCACTGCCACTGACAAGGGCAAGCCTCCCCTCTCCTCCAGCACAGAAGTAACCCTACACATTGGTGACGTCAACGACAACGCTCCAGTTTTCCAACAAACATCCTACTTAGTGTGTGTAGGAGAGAACAACCCGCCTGGAACCTCTATCGCTCAAGTGAGCGCCTCTGACCCGGACTTGGGACCCAACGGGCAGGTGGTCTACTCCATCATAGGCAGCGACCTGGAGCCCAGGATGCTGTCGTCCTACGTGTCGGTGAACCCCGACAGCGGGGCGGTGTTCGCGCAGCGCGCCTTCGACCACGAGCAGCTGCGCTCCTTCGAGCTGACGCTGCGGGCGCGGGACCAGGGCTCGCCCGCGCTCAGCGCCAACGTGAGCCTGCGCGTGCTGGTGGGCGACCGCAACGACAACGCCCCGCGGGTGCTGTACCCCGCGCTGGGGCCCGACGGCTCCGCGCTCTTCGACACGGTGCCGCGCGCCGCCGAGCCCGGCTACCTGGTCACCAAGGTGGTGGCGGTGGACGCCGACTCGGGACACAACGCCTGGCTGTCCTACCACGTGCTGCAGGCCAGCGACCCCGGGCTCTTCAGCCTGGGGCTGCGCACCGGCGAGGTCCGCACAGCGCGCGCCTTGGGCGACAAGGACGCGGCCCGCCAGCGCCTCTTGGTCGCGGTGCGCGATGGTGGACAGCCGGCCCTCTCGGCCACCGCCACGCTGCTGCTCGTCTTCGCCGACAGCCTGCAGGAGGCACTGCCCGACCTCAGTGACCATCCTGTGTCCCCTGACCCGCAGGAGGAGCTGCAGTTCTACCTGGTGGTGGCCTTGGCCTTGATCTCAGTGCTCTTCCTCCTGGCTGTGATTCTGGCCATTGCCCTGCGCCTGCGCCACTCCACTTCCGGTGCCTGGGGCTGCTTGCAGTCTGGTCTCTGTTCTAAGACCCCACCCGGGGTTTCTCTCAACTACAATGCGGGCACGCTGCCTTATTCCTACAATCTGTGCGTCGGGCAATCGGGAAAGACAGAGTTAAATTTCCTAAAATATAATGAGCCTCAGAGTTCAGGACAAGACATTCTTTGCCCTGATTCATCTGGAGCTCTGTTTCCACTTTGTGATTCCCAGGAGGCGACTTCCCATCCTGAGACTCTAATACCGGTGAGTATCATTCAGATATTTACTTATTTTCCTCACACACCCAATTTTCTATATTTACATCACAATTTGGTAATTTTCAGGTCTAGTGAGCTGTTCCTGAAGTTTCTTAATAGAAAGTCATTGGAGTGGGGTTAATTATGATTGGCTATGTGACATAAAAGAAATTCCTGGGAAAATGAAGTGGTTAAAAATTTACAAAATAGTGAAATACACAGAATTACAAATTACTGGCAGTGTATGTTCTTAGCTTCACAGCAAAATGTCTGCACAATCTTTTTCAGTTAATGAAACTTATTGACTTACATTTTTTGAGACAGGGCATTGCTATGTAGTCTAAAGTGGCCTTGAACTCATTATGTATGTAGGTGTGCCTGGAATTACTTTGTGGTTGAATCTGGCCTAGAATTGGAGATTGTCCTGTCTCAGTCTCCTGTGTGCTGGAATTACTGATGTGCACCCTCATTCTTTCAAATATATTTAAATCTTATTATATGGAGGCAAACATTAAATTTAGAGTGGGAAATTATTTATTTTGTCCTTTACAGCCAAGAAATTACCAATACAAAGTTTCATTAATAGTTTCCATCCCTTTCTTGGTTTTTTTCTCATGTGTAGTGCCAAAAGCTCCCCTAAAAATGAAAAATATTATGGGTATTTGTGGGTATGAAAGAGAAGAAGAGACTCATTGAATTCACTAGACTCAAGTTATTCAGTTCTCTCAGATTTTCTTGGGTGCAAATCTTAAAGAAAGGAAAAGACTGGTGATGAGTCTTGGTGGTACAACACTACTCATGCGCCCTAGGCCCCAGGTTCCACCCTCACCTCAGGAGAAGGATGAAGGAAGGAAAAGAAATGAAAATCTTATTGTCTCTACTCCTCTTACTCAGATTCTTGACATATAATCTTTGGAAGAGGGAAGGGTGAGATGAAGCCATATATATAATTAGATATTTCCTATCATCCTTATAGGAGGGGAACATTCTGAATTATTGCATTTTAGGGCAAGAATTATTAATCTGTATGCATACAAAATTTCCATCACATAATATGTCTGTCTTTGGTTTCACTCGACAAGTGATATAATAAATGGCTTTCTTTTTCCAAATGGAGATTTCTCCTTTACATGAGATTTTCATGACATTATATACCTCTTATTATTTAATTTTAGACATTTGTTCTCTATTTTGGGCTCTTTTTCCTAAAGTACTACCTAAGTTTAAATGATCTTTAGGACATAAGCTTAAGATCACCTTAAAATTGCATCATTTCATACTTTTTCTTTTTTGTCTTCTTGTACTGAGGATTGAGCCTCTAGTTTCATGCATGCTAACCAGACTCTTCTACTGAGCTGCATCCCAGGCCTTTAAGGTGGATATGGTTGGAGTGTCTAGGTGGCAGAGTTACATCCCAGGCCTTTAAGGTGGACATGGTTGGACTGTCTAGGTGGCAGAGTTACATCCCAGGCCTTTAAGGTGGACATGGTTGGAGTATCTAGGTGGCAGAGCATTTACCTAGCATGCTTGAGATCCTGGGTTACATCTCCAGCACCACACATAAAAAAACAAGCATAATCTCTTGATGGAGAAGCCAATGGAAACTTGCTTTATCCTTGATGTTCATGTTCATATTACCAATGACATAGACTGTGTATGCACAATATAGTCACATGGAAAGGTAAGTCCTTTTTGAGATGGCAACAAAGTTTAGTCACATAAATGTGAATTTCAAAACCTTAATCCTGTTAAAATTTAACCATGTTAGATAAAGAAAATCTATAAATATTGCTTAATTTAAATTATTTGTATGATACAACACTTTTGAAGAAAAGTTTCTCCAGGAATTTACCATCACAATGAAGAAATCTTATAAATTATCCTGAAATGAACAATCTATCTGTTTACTTACTATAATTATGAAATAAACATATACAATTATAAAGTTAAGAATAGTTCATATATGGCTTTCCAAAAAGGAAACAAAGAGGTACATCATGATTTCATCTGCAAGTTGATAAAGACATACACAAAACAAATGAATCACTATAGAAAAGAGACCATAACAGCTTACATGTCTAGCGAGAACATACAGAAACTCAAAATTAAGTTCGATTGATATTAAGCCAAAAAAGTCTCGTATTAAACTTATAAAAATTATTCCACTTCATTTACAATTCAGATATATCCACAGGTGGCGATTGCTTTTTAAAATTAGAGTGTAAGACACAATTAGAAAATGAGCTCATAATAAGAGAGCAGTATTACCTATCAGCCATCTATAATCCAATCATGTTTCACATCTCCTGGGGGCTGGGTCATACTAGAAACTCTAGAAGCTGAGGCTGGAGGATCTCTTCAGGCCAAGACTAGCCTGAGCAACCCCACTTCAGAGAGAAAGAAAAGGAGAGAGGGAGAAGAAGGAAGAAATGAAGAAAAACGAGTTTGCTTGTAGTAATGACTTAGGACTCTGGGCGCCGCTGTTCACCAACTGCAAGAAAAATTCAGCTTGCAACCCGGATTTTCAGATCCACGACTACACAAAGCCCTGCATAGCCTGAAAACTGGCTCCGGAGCTACAGCAAAACTCACCCTTTTAACTTGGGGCACTCTGGCTTTTCCCTGAAGAGAAAAAAAACCATCGGACTTTGGAGGAAGAGAAGAACTTAATGAGTGAGTGTGCACGGAAAGCGCTCTGGGAAGTTTCCGTACCGCAGCAACAATGGCTGTTCCCTCCAGACGCCTGCGCTGCAGGGCGTTGATCCTCCCGTGTGCGCTCCTGGCGATGCTGGGGGAGGTCGGGGCCAGCCAGATCCGCTACTCGGTGCCCGAAGAGGTGGAAAAGGGCTATTTGGTGGGCAACATCTCCAAGGACCTGGGGCTGCAGCCCCGCGAGCTGGCGGAGCGCGGAGTCCGCATCGTCTCCAGAGGTAGGTCGCAGCTCTTCTCCCTGAGCCCGCGGAGCGGCGGCCTGGTGACCGCGGGCAGGATCGACCGCGAGGAGCTCTGCGCCCAGAGCGCGCGGTGTCTCGTGACCTTTAAAATCCTAGTTGAACACAGAGTGAAACTTTACGGAGTAGAGGTAGAAGTAACTGATATCAACGACAATGCGCCAAAATTTGAGGCAGAAAATCTACAAGTAAAAATTAGCGAAACCGCTGCTCCCGGGGCACGCTATCCACTCCCAGAAGCCGTGGACCCGGATGTGGGCGTGAACTCCCTACAGAGCTACCAGCTCAGCCCCAGCCGCCACTTCTCTCTGGACGTGCAGACCGCAGACGACGGAACCTTAAGCCCCGAGCTGGTGCTGGAGCGCAGTCTGGACCGAGAGGAGGAGGCCGCGCACCACCTGGTCCTCACCGCCTCCGACGGCGGCGACCCGCGCCGCTCGAGCGCGGTGCACATCCAGGTGACAGTGCTGGATACCAACGACAACGCCCCCGCTTTCGACCAGCCGGTTTACCGAGCCAAAGTCCCTGAGAACGTGCCCCTGGGCACCCTGCTGCTCGCAGTGAGAGCGAGCGACCCGGATGAGGGCGTCCACGGGAAAGTGGCATATAAATTCCGGAAAATTAATGAAAAGCAGTCTCAGTTGTTCCAGCTTCATGGAAATACCGGGGAGATAACAGTAGCGAAAAATCTGGATTATGAAGAATGTTCTTTGTATGAAATGGAAATACAGGCTGAAGATGGTGGGGGTTTGAAAGGGCGAACTAAAGTAGTGATTATGGTGGAAGACGTAAATGACAACAGACCGGAAGTGACCATTACGTCTCTGTTTAGCCCAGTGAGGGAAGACGCTCCCCCAGCAACAGTCATTGCTCTTTTCAATGCTCATGATCAAGACTCGGGGAAGAATGGTCAAGTTGTCTGTTCCATCCAGGAGAACCCATATTTTAAGTTAGAAAATTCAGTAGACGATTATTACAGGTTGCTGACAGCCCAAATACTTGATCGAGAAAAGACATCAGAGTACAACATCACTGTGACAGCAACGGACAGAGGAAACCCGCCCCTATCCACAGAAATTCACATCACTCTATGCGTAACTGACATTAACGACAATCCACCTGCCTTCTCTCAAGATGCCTATTCAGTCTACCTCCCTGAAAACAACCCCAGAGGCGCCTCCATCTTCTCAGTTACTGCCTATGACCCAGATAGCAATGAGAATGCTAGGGTTATGTACTCGTTGGTGGAGACCACCATCCAGGGGGCGCCACTCTCCTCCTACGTCTCCATCAATTCTGACTCAGGTGTGCTCTATGCCCTGCAATCCTTCGACTATGAGCAGTTTCGTAATCTGCATATGCTGGTGAAGGCAAGCGACAGTGGGGACCCACCGCTCAGCAGCAACGTATCCCTGAGCCTGTTTCTGCTGGATCAAAATGACAATGCTCCCAAGATTCTATACCCCTCCCTCCCTACTGATGGCTCCACCGGGGTGGAGCTGGCTCCCCGCTCTGCAGAGCCTGGATACCTGGTGACCAAGGTGGTGGCGGTGGACAAGGACTCCGGACAGAACGCCTGGCTGTCCTACCGCCTGCTCAAGGCCAGCGAGCCAGGGCTCTTCTCCGTGGGGCTGCGAACAGGCGAGGTGCGCACTGCACGGGCCCTACTGGACCGAGATGCTCTTAGACAGACTCTAGTTGTGGCTGTGCAGGACCATGGCCAGCCCTCTCTGTCTGCCACCATCACTCTCACTGTGGCTGTGGCTGACAGCATCCCGGATGTCCTGGCTGACTTGGGCAGTATCAACACTCCTGTGGACCCTGATTCTGATATCACCCTCTACCTGGTGGTAGCGGTGGCTGTGGTCTCCTGTGTCTTTCTAGTCTTTGTACTTGTGCTGCTGGCGCTCAGGCTAAAACGCTGGCATGCTTCGCATCAGCTGCCCACTGCAAAGAGTGGATTGACTGGCATACCTACATCACACTTTGTTGGCGTGGATGGGGTGCAAGCATTCCTGCAGACCTATTCCCAGGAGTTTTCCCTTACACCCGACTCTGGGAAGAGCCACCTGATCTTCCCACAGCCTAACTATGCAGACACACTCATCAGCCAAGAGAGCTGTGGGAAAAGCGAGCCTTTGTGTGTTTCCATGGAGTCCAAGTTTCCTATTGATGACACTCCTTTGGTTCCTGTGAGTTCTATTTTTTTCTTTACTATATATGACAGTTCACTTCTCCTTTAGCACTCCTACTTAGGGTAACATTAATAGATATTTATTTATTTGTCACCATGTAAGTTTTCACTGAGCCTAATCTTCATCCAGATGTCTAAGGGAGGAATTTACTGGTTGAAACATCACTGACATAATTTTCACGTTTTCATAAATAGCCTAGTATTAATGGAAACTCTTCATTGGGCAGCAGTATGTATGGGTGGGCTGTTTTGATTGGGCTTCTCCAGCTGCAGCTCTCTTCCTGGATTTCACTGATTATTATCTCCGATGGTCTGTTGGAAAACTGTTACTCCCAAAACCATTTCTGCAGTATTCCATTGATAAGGGTAAATTAAAATAAGCAAGTAAATGTCTTTTTCTTGGAGCCAACTGAAAACCCAGTATCTCTGCTTCCACTCTTCTAATTCTTTTTTTTTTTTTTTTTAGTTTTTCATGGTAGGGTCTTGCTGTAGCTCAGGCTGACCTGGAATTCACTATGTAGTCTCAGGGTGGCCTTGAACTCATGATGATCCTCCTACCTCTGTCTCCCAAGTGCTGGGATTAAAAATATGCACCACCATGCCTGACCCACTCTTCTAATTCTGTGACAAGAAAATACGATATATCAGTGATTTCCCAACAAGTTTATTTGTATTTAAAACACTTTTGAAAGTTATTATTTCCAGCATGTTTTTCTTTTAATGGGGAAAATTATAGCATCTTTTATGCAAATATCAAAGATTTCAATTTCTTAATTTTGTAATATCAAAGTATGGAAACTAACTCAACAATCTTCTTTCCTTTTTTTTTTTTTTTTTTTTTTGGTTTTTCAAGGTAGGGTCTCACTCTGGCTCAGGCTGACCTGAAATTCACTCTGTAGTCTCAGGGTGGGCTTGAACTCTCAGCGATCCTCCTACCTCTGCCTTCTTCTTTCCTTTTTTAAGGAAAGAGGGAGAAAGTATGGGTGTGGCTATCACTGCAAACGAACTCCAGGTGCATGTGCCATTTTCTGAATGCATCTAACTGTATGTGGGTACTGGGGAATAGAACCTGGGCTGGGACGGCAAGCTTTACCAGCAAGTGCCTTTATCCCAGCCCCCAACTCTTCTTTCCTGTGGTATATGTTTGCTCAATAGAAGTTATTAAAGCTGAACACACCATGAATGGACAAAAAAAGGTTCAATTAAAAATTATTCTAGGGACAGGAGAGATGGCTTAGCAGTTAAGCACTTGCTTGTGGAGCCTAAGGACCCTGGTTCAAGGCTCGATTCCTCAGTACCCACTTAAGCCAGATGCATAAGGTGGTGCATGCATCTGGAGTTCCTTTGCAGTGGCTGGAGGCCTTGGTATTCTCACTGTCTTTCTCCCTCTTTCTCTGTCTGTCACTCTCAAATAAATAAAAATAAACAAAAAATTAATTATGATAAAGATCTATATTTTTTCTGTATCAATTCTCTCACCTCGAGGCTAAAAAATTACCTAGATAAGTGATATAAGTTGGGAAATTTCTTGGGAGATGATAGGGAATTATTAAAAATTCTTTAATTTGATGTTTTAAAACATATTGTAAATATTCAAGTAACAAACGATATTCCAGGAGACTCTTTGAAAATAAACTTTCAGCTGACTCAAAAATCTATTCTAAACATGTGATACATACATACATTGATGACTGGTGGAATTCCTATGGAAATAGAGAATTCTTTTTGCCTTCAGAATTTTTCAAATTTTTATTGTTTTCCTTATAAGAAAATAAGGGCTCACTATATATGAAAATCCATTATTACATGCAGACATTTGAAATATTTCAAACACTCTGTCAAGGCTGTGAGTATGGCTGCATGATAAAGCATGGTGCAAGGCCCTGGATCCAATTTTCAGCACCAAATAAAAAAAGAAAGTCACTTCCCTGTCCCCAATTTAAGCCTAGTAGGAAGAAATAGTGCATCTTGGAGAGCCATATTTTGTAACCAGGTTGTAGGAAATTACTAGTTTAAGTTTCTTTCCTGGGTGTCATCTTTATACATAAATTCACAAATATTAAAATGGATGTTAATTTGAGAAATATAACCTCGTAGATACTGATGGACTTCATGTTAAGTAACAACTCTTCTACACTATAAAAATGTCACTTTGGGTATGGGTGGGGCATGGTGGCACACACCTTTACCCAGCACTTGGGAGGCAGAGGTAGGAGGATCACCATGAGTTCCAGACTACCCTGAGACTGCAAAGTGAATTCCAGATCAGCCTGGGCTAGAGTGAGACCTTACCTCAAAAAAAATGTTTTTTCACTTGTATTTTTGTTGTTGCTAGTGGTGATGGTGATGGTAATCTTGGTTTTGGGATTCATGGTCTCACTATGTGTACTTTAGTCTAGCCTTGAACTCTCCATCCTCCTGCCTTGGCCTCCCAAATGCTGAGGTTGCAAATATGCACCACCATGCCTAGCTGTCACTTGGCTTTAAAACCAGAACACAAAACTACCTCAATGTATGACTGAGAAGAGGGTGGAAAATGTTAAATTCTAGGTTTTTTTTAAAACTGTGTAAAACACATTGTGCATTGATAACAGGTTACAGTATAAACAATAGATTCAAAGATAAAATTCTTGATATTGATATCTCAGGGTTTTTTTGTTTTTTGTTTGTTTGTTTTCTGAGGTAGGGTTTCACTCTAGTCCACCATGACCTGGAATTCACTATTTAGTCTCAGAGTGGCCTAGAACTCACAAGTGCTGGGATTAAAGGTGTGCACCACCATGCCTTGATGATGTCTCATTTTTTTAAATGAGATGTAATTGAAATTTTCTGAGTTTGCTTCAGAGTACTTGGAGAGAGCAGCAAGTAGATGGATGATCTATATGTTGAAGGTTCACCATATGACACATATGTCCTTATTGTGTAAATCTGCAAGTACAAATAATATTTATTTGGTTTTATAAGGTAGGGTCTCACTCTAGTCCAAGTTGAATTCACTATGTAGTCTCAGGGTGGCCTTGAACTCATGGCAATCCTCCTACCTCTGCCTTCCTAGTGCTGGGATTAAAGACGTGCCCCACCACGCCATGCAATAATAATTTATTTTAAAGTACTAAGAATGTACAACTATCCACTGTAATCCTATGGTGGGACTCAATTTTGCAACTAGTCTATATAGCCCCATTTTCAGTAACACATTGTGGAGATTTTTCAAAACAAACCAGACTGCAGTTCCAAGCACAGCCTCTGGGCGCCGCTGTCGGCCAGTGCAGAGCGGGCGCCTACGCCTCGGGTCCATCAGCGCCTTGCCTAGAATTTCCTGCGCAGAAACCAATCCACACCAAAGGGAACCGTCTCACCCTCAGACACTAACGCACGGATTCCCGACCCCGAGACTGGAGTCCTCTAACCCAGGGCCGGATGCATTTCCACCTCTGTAGACTGCATTTTCTCCAGCTGTGAGGTCCGGAGACTGAGGACCGGGGCGCCCGAGCCATGGGAGGGAGCTGCGCGCGGAGGCCCGGCGCCGGCCGCCCGCAGGTACTGCTCCCCTTGCTGCTGCCTTTGTTGTGCCCCGCGCTCGCCGAGCCGGTCCGCTACTCCATCCCCGAGGAGCTGCCCAGGGGCGCGGTGGTGGGGAAGCTCGCCCGCGATCTCGGCCTCAGCGTCGCGGACGTGTCGGCGCGGAAGTTGCGAGTGAGCGCGGAGAAGCTGCACTTCGGCGTGGACGCCGAGAGCGGGGACTTGCTGGTGATGGACCGCGTAGACCGCGAGCAGATATGCAAAGACAGAAGGACGTGTGAGCTGCAGCTGGAAGCCGTGGTGGAAAACCCTTTAAATATCTTTCATGTCATTGTGCTGGTTGAGGATATCAATGACCACGCTCCTCAATTCGAAAAGAAAGACATACATTTAGAAATTGTTGAGTCCGTGTCTGCTGGTGCACGAGTTTCCCTGGACCCTGCCTCTGACTCTGACATAGATCTGAACTCAATTAAAGATTATCAGTTAAGTCCTAACCCTTATTTCTCACTAATAGTTAGAGTTAATTCTGACGGTGTCAAAGTTCCAGAATTATCTCTGGATAAGGTCCTAGACAGGGAAGCACAGAAATCTCATCGCTTGATTTTGACTGCCTTGGACGGAGGGGACCCGCCACGAAGTGCCACCACTCAAATAGAAATCTCTGTAAAGGACACCAATGACAACCCGCCGGTGTTCAGCGAAGAGGAATATAGAATCAGTATTAGCGAAAATCTGCCTCCAGGGTCCCCCGTGTTGGAAGTCACAGCCACTGATAAGGATGAGGGAATCAATGCGGAGATAAAGTATTACTTTCGGAGCACTGCCCAGAGCACAAGACACATGTTCTCGCTGGATGAGAAAACAGGTATGATTAGGAATAACCAGTCCTTGGATTTTGAAGATGTAGAACGATACACCATGGAGGTGGAAGCAAGGGATGGAGGTGGTCTCTCAGGACAATGTAAAGTGGTCATAGAAATCCTAGATGAAAATGACAACAGTCCAGAAATAACCATCGCTTCTCTTTCTGATCATATATTGGAGGATTCCCCTCCAGGAATGGTGGTTGCCCTCTTCAAAACACGGGACCGAGATTACGGAGTCAACGGAGAAGTCAACTGTGACATAGAAAGAGGCGTTCCTTTCAAGATCTATGCTGCTTCCAATAACTACTACAAGTTGGTGACAGATACTGCCCTAGACCGCGAACGGAAGCCAGAGTACAACGTCACCATCACCGCCACGGACAGGGGTAAGCCGCCTCTGTCCTCCAGCACAGTCATCACCCTGCACATCAGCGACGTCAACGACAACGCTCCAGTTTTCCATCAGGCCTCCTACGTGGTGCACGTGCCTGAGAACAACCCGCCTGGAGCCTCCATCGCTCAAGTGAGCGCCTCTGACCCGGACTTGGGACCCAACGGGCAGGTGGTCTACTCCATCATAGGCAGCGACCTGGAGCCCAGGATGCTGTCGTCCTACGTGTCCGTGAACCCCGACAGCGGGGCGGTGTTCGCGCAGCGCGCCTTCGACCACGAGCAGCTGCGCTCCTTCGAGCTGACGCTGCGGGCGCGGGACCAGGGCTCGCCCGCGCTCAGCGCCAACGTGAGCCTGCGCGTGCTGGTGGGCGACCGCAACGACAACGCCCCGCGGGTGCTGTACCCCGCGCTGGGGCCCGATGGCTCCGCGCTCTTCGACACGGTGCCGCGCGCCGCCGAGCCTGGCTACCTGGTCACCAAGGTGGTGGCGGTGGACGCCGACTCGGGACACAACGCCTGGCTGTCCTACCACGTGCTGCAGGCCAGCGACCCCGGGCTCTTCAGCCTGGGGCTGCGCACCGGCGAGGTCCGCACAGCGCGCGCCTTGGGCGACAAGGACGCGGCCCGCCAGCGCCTCTTGGTCGCGGTGCGCGATGGTGGACAGCCGGCCCTCTCGGCCACCGCCACGCTGCTGCTCGTCTTCGCCGACAGCCTGCAGGAGGCACTGCCCGACCTCAGTGACCATCCTGTGTCCCCTGACCCGCAGGAGGAGCTGCAGTTCTACCTGGTGGTGGCCTTGGCCTTGATCTCAGTGCTCTTCCTCCTGGCTGTGATTCTGGCCATTGCCCTGCGCCTGCGCCACTCCACTTCCGGTGCCTGGGGCTGCTTGCAGTCTGGTTTCAGTTCTAAGACCCCACCGGGGGTTTCTCTCAACTACAGTGAGGGCACTCTGCCTTATTCCTACAATTTGTGCGTCGGGCAAACGGGAAAGACAGAGTTAAATTTCCTACAATGTAGTGCACCCTTGCATTCTGGCCAAGACATAGTTTATAGTAGCTCTCCAGGGGCCTTAGTTCCACTTCACAGTGGGGATGACTTGCTGTCGCATCCTGAGACTCTAACACCGGTAAGTTTTATTTTCTTTTCTCTAATATCTGTGGTTTCTCAAATTTATGTTTTACTACTTCATTTTCACTTCTAGGAACATATTTGATTGAAATTCATAGCTGATTTTGTCCCCTAAAGATAATGTGGGAGGGGAGATTAGCATTGTGGTGTGCATGTGTGGTGTGTGCATGTACCTGTGTGTGGAAATGCATGTGCCAGGTGCACAGTATTGTGGAGGCGACAGCGGAAAGCGTTTTTACTCCTTGAGCCGCCTCTGCGACTCCTCAATGTTGACTTATAATAATATTAAAAAACATTTTTATAGCTGGACATGGTGGCATATCCCTTTAATCCCAGTACTTGAGAGGTAAAGGTAGGAGGATCACTAAGACAGGTTCAAGCCAGCCTGAGACTACATAGTAAATCCCAGGTCAGCCTGAGATATTTCGAGACCCTACCTCAAGAAGCAAAACATATATTTTTATTTATTTGCAATCAGAGCGAAGGGAGGCAGAGATAGAAAGAATGGGCACAATGGGGTTTTCAGTTGCTGCAAGTGAACTCCAGGTGCATGCACCACTTTGTGCATCTGGTTTTATGTGGGTCCTGGAGAACTGAACTGGGGTCGTTAGGCTTTGCAGACAAATGTCTTAGCCACTGAGCCATCAATCTCTCCAGCCCTCCACTACATTTTTGAGACTCGTTTTGCTCATATATTATTTTTTGAAAAAGGTAACCAAATTGGAGATCTATTGTAAAGGTCTGATTAGAATTGTCAGAAGAATAGGCCCCCAAAATAGATTTTCATAGTTTCTGGGTCATGATGAAGAGGTGCTTAGGTCCATTGCAATTTATCAGTCTGTGGTAGTTTTTAGAAGAATGAATACATATGAGTACAAAAAACAGATCTAATTGGCAAATAAAAGCAATAGTCTTGACCTCTAACCAAATAAATTAATAAATGAGTAAGCTAACTATTCAAATTTTCTAATAAATGAATTTTCTGCATCTAGTTCATGTTTTTTTTTTTTTTTTTTCGAGGTAGGGTCTCACTCTAGCCCAGGCTGACCTGGAATTCACTATTGAGTCTCAGGGTGGCCTTGAACTCATGGCAATCCTCCTACCTCTGCCTCCCGAGTGCTGGGATTAAAGGCGTGCACCACCACGCCCGGCTAGTTCATGTTTTTTTAAAAAATGTTTATTTACTTGAAAGAGAGAGGTTGGGCCTGAGAGAGTATGGATGCACCAGGCTTCTTGTCACTGTAAATGAACTCTGGATGTATGCATCACTTTTGTTTGTTTGTTTGTTTTCCGAGGTAGGGTCTCACTGTAGCTCAGACTGACTGGGAATTCACTATGTAGTCTCAGGGTCACCTGAAACTCTTGGTGAACCCCCTGCCTCTACCTCTGCTGGGCTTAAAGGTGTGTGCCAGCATGCTCCACTCTCAGGCATCACTTTGTACATCTGGCTTTACATGGGTACTGGAGAATGGAAACTGGACTTGCAGGTTTTGCATGCAGGTTCCTTCAGTCAGCGAGCCATCAATAGCCCAAGTCCTGGTTCATATTTTAATACTTATAATATTCAAGTTTGCATTAAATATCAAGACAAATGCTCATTTCCAAGAAGAGTAATTGCAAATAACTTCTGGTGCCTCTCTTCATTTATTTTTTGTTGTTGTTGTTGTTCTTCTTCCATCTACAAGCATTTGTGAAGGCATTTGAGATAGTTAGCCAGTCGATGTGCAAACTCTGAAATTATTTGCAGTCTATGGCCATACTACCCTGAATGCTCTCAATCCTATCTGAAATTATGTACAAAGTTACAGATATTTTCCTTGGGCAATGACTCAAACCTTCATTCCAAGGTTTTATGAATCCCCAGAAGTTAATACTAACTAACCTAGCTAGATTTTTCTCTTCTACTTCTGGCCCTTCTGACTTTCTTCTGTTTATTCTCCTTGTCTTTTCTCAGAGTTCAAATGGCACTCTTTCTTAGTCTCTTTTCCTCTACAGAGCAAGATAAAGAAATTTCCAAGAATGCATATGAAACTTTAGTCCCTTTTTGTTTTTATTCTCTCAGTGTGATTTAAGAGCTCTAAAATATAAAGATAAAATCTTTGGCTGGGCATGGTGGTACCTTCCTGCAATTCCAGCACTCGGGAGGTGAGATCCTGTTTTTCAAAAAGGTAAAATAGAATCTTTGAAGAGCTTGTAATTGGGGCCATTGTGACAGAAGCACCTTTGAATTTATGTTTTCTGTGTGAAAGTAGGAAACATGTTAAACCTTCACGTTTGAGGGGAGGAGTGCTGCTGGCTTGTTGATGGGCAAGCACAAAGATGGGTGACTGCCTTCTTTGGACTTCCATACAAACTGAATCAAAGAGGACAATGGGCATCAGCGCTCTGAAAGGGCATAATTTTTTTAATTCTACATCAGGGTTAGGGATCTAATAGTACAGTGGTAGAGCACTTACTTGTCTAGCATGGTTTGATCCCCAACATCAGAAAACCTTCTCATTAGTATGTCTTTTTTTTTTTTATGCCTGAAGTGCTTGCATATATTTCTCTTCCCATTACAACTCATTTTAATAGGCAATTGTACTACATGTTCCTTTTAATTTCTAATAACATTCTCAATTCATTCCAATAAGTCAAATTAGATTCTCAATAACATAAATCTTTATAAGACAAAATGCATTTTTAAAAAACTCATTAGGGCTCAATAAAACTATTTTAGTATAGAATATTTGGGTACAATCTCACACAATCATAAGTTAAACAAATAAATCAAATTAAAATCTAAAGTAAAAAACTTTTAAAGTGAAATATCTCATTAGAAGTATAATGTGGTCTTTGTCTGAATGTATTCCAAATATAGTTGGACCATTTAAATCATAATCTTAAGTTTTAAGACTTTTCTAAGAAGTTGGTAGAATCTCATAGGACATAAAATAAGCATTATTTGTGTATAAAGTGAGTATATTCCTGTTGGAAAATGCGTTGCATATATATCCAAACATAATTTAACATATTATAATAGTTTCAGTTTGTTTTCTTATTCCCAGTAAGAAAGCTACAGATAATGACTGATTAGTGGGAAAGGGTGTAGTTCAGTGGTAGAACACTCATCCAGTATCAGTGAACCCCTGTTTTCACTACGCATCCCACAAAGAAAAAAAAAGAAAAAGAAGAAGCATAGAAAGCCAAAGGCTTAATAATGTACATTAAAATCATTGAAGGGAGATAAAGTTGCATTTGCTGTCACTGGGGTGGGTGCAGTTACTTCACAGGACTCTGGGCGCCGCTGTTTACCCACGAGGAGCAAAGCGCCGCCAGAGCTCAGTTCAGATTCTAGGAGCTCCAACTGCACAAAGCCCTCAGTTCCTACAAACTGGCTCCTAAGCTGCAACGTTCCCTGGAATTTTAAGGTGCTCGCTCTACCGAAGATTCTCGCAGCCACGGGAAAGAAGGAAAAGAACCGTTTAAAACATACAGCGGGTCCAAGGAGGACTTTGAGAAAATTCCGTGACCACAAAACAATGGCGGCTCAAAGGCATCTTCCCGGGCGCGCGGAACTGGTCCTCCTGGGCCTTTTCCTGTGGCTGCCCTGCGAGTGCGGAGCCCGGCACGTCCGCTACTCCGTCCCGGAGGAGCTAGACAAAGGATCTTTCGTGGGGAACATCTCCAAGGACCTGGGGCTGCAGCCCCGCGAGCTGGCGGAGCGCGGAGTCCGCATCGTCTCCAGAGGTAGGTCGCAGCTTTTCTCTCTGAGCCCGCGGAGCGGCGCCCTGGTGACCGCGGGCAGGATCGACCGCGAGGAGCTCTGCGCCCAGAGCGCGCGGTGTCTCGTGACTTTCAACATCCTCGTGGAGGATAGGGTGAAACTTTTCGGGGTAGAAATAGAGGTTACTGATGTTAATGATAATGCACCAACATTCCAAGCAGAAAATCTAGACGTGAAAATTAATGAAAACGTCGCTCCAGGAATGCGTTTTCCTCTTCGGGAAGCTATTGATCCAGATGTGGGCGCGAACTCTCTACAGAGCTACCAGCTCAGCCCCAATAAGCACTTCTCCCTAGGAATTCAGAGCCGTGCCAATGGCATCAAGTACCCGGAGCTGGTGCTGGAGCGCGCCCTAGATCGCGAGGAAGAGGCGGTTCACCGCCTGGTCCTCACCGCCACTGATGGGGGTGACCCTCCCCGATCTGGCACTGTCCTTGTCACTGTGACTGTCTTCGATGCAAATGACAATGCACCAGTCTTCACCTTGCCTGAATATCGAGTGAAAGTTCCAGAGAATTTACCTGCGGGCACGCAACTGCTACAGGTTACTGCCACCGACAAGGACGAAGGACCCAATGGAGAAGTGACGTATTCGTTCCAAAAATTACCTGACACACAGTTGTTGAAATTCCAACTAAACAAAAACACCGGGGAAATAAAACTATCTGAAAGTCTAGACTATGAAGAAATGGGTTTTTATGAAATAGAAATACAAGCAGAAGATGGAGGAGCCTACCTGGCAACTGCGAAGGTGTTGATTACAGTAGAAGATGTAAATGACAACAGTCCAGAAGTGACCATCACATCCCTCTTCAGTCCAGTGACTGAAGATTCGCCTTTGGGGACTGTCATAGCCCTTTTAAACGTGCATGATTTAGACTCAGGGCAGAATGGAGAGGTAACCTGTTCCATTTCGGAGACGCTACCCTTTAAATTAGAAAAGTCCATTGACACTTACTATAGACTCGTGACACACAGAGCCCTTGACAGGGAGCAGGTGTCCTCGTACAACATCACCGTAACGGCCACCGATGGTGGAAACCCGCCTCTATCAACCAAAACTCGCTTCACTCTACAAGTGGCAGATATAAATGACAATCCACCCGCCTTCTCTCACAACTCCTACTTGACCTATGTCCCAGAGAACAACCCCAGGGGTGCCTCCATCTTCTCAGTGACCGCCTTGGATCCAGACAGCAAGCAGAATTCGCAGATCATTTACTCTCTGGTTGAAGACACCATTGAGGGTGCACCACTATCTTCCTACATATCCATCAACTCGGACACTGGCATCCTGTATGCACTCCGATCCTTTGACTATGAGCAGTTTCGTGAGTTGCAGGTGTGGGTGACAGCAAGTGATAGTGGGAGCCCTCCCCTCAGCAGCAACGTGTCACTGACCCTGTTCGTGATGGACCTGAATGACAACTCCCCAGAGATTTTGTACCCGATGCTACCCACAGATGGGTCCACCGGGGTAGAGCTAGCTCCCCGCTCTGCAGAGCCTGGATACCTGGTGACCAAGGTGGTGGCGGTGGACAAGGACTCCGGACAGAACGCCTGGCTGTCCTACCGCCTGCTCAAGGCCAGTGAGCCAGGGCTCTTCTCCGTGGGGCTGCACACAGGCGAGGTGCGCACGGCGCGGGCCCTGCTGGACCGAGATGCCCTCAAGCAGAGCCTGGTGGTGGCTGTGCAGGACCACGGCCAGCCCCCTCTCACCGCCACCGTCACGCTCACTGTGGCGATCGCCGACAGCATCCCCGACGTTCTGGCGGACTTAAGCAACCTGGAGCCTCCTTATGACTCCGAAGCCTCAGGACTCACACTGTACCTAGTGGTGGCGGTGGCGGCAGTCTCCTGCGTCTTTCTCGCGTTTGTCATCGTGTTGCTGGCGCTCAGACTTCGCCGCTGGCACAAGTCTCACCTGCTGCAGGCTTCCAGAGATGGAGTGGCAAGCGTGCCCGCCTCTCATTTTGTAGGCGTGGACGGAGTGCGCGCCTTCCTGCAGTATTCCCAGGAGGTTTCTCTAACTGCGGACTCGCGGAAGAGTCACCTGATCTTCCCGCAGCCCAACTACGCGGACACGCTCGTCAGCCAGGAGAGCTGCGAGAAAAAAGACCCTCTGTCTTTGTTAGATGATTCCAAGTGTCCTGTAGAAGATACCCCTTTGGTTCCAGTGAGTTTTAATTTTACTTTTAAACATTATTTTAATATTTTATTTACTTGAGAGAGAGAAAAAGCAGTTGGGAGAGAGAGAGATTGAGAGGGACCGGGCCTCTGGCCACTGCAAATGAACTGCAGACACATGTACCACCTTGTGTATCTGGCTTTATGTGGGTCTGGGAGTCGAACCTGGGTCCACTAAGCCATCTCTCCAGCTCTTTTTAAAACACTTAGGTTTAGTTTTACATTTAGGCTTGAATCATAGTGATGGAAATTTTGAAGTTTTTTGTTGTTGTTGTTGTTAAATCAGTCCTCAGATTCAATGACTTGCCTCTTGCTGAAATATTGAAAAGTAGAATTTGATGATTAAGGTTGACCTTTTGAAAACTTTCTGATGAAAGCCGCCTAGTTCCAACGAAGGCCTGTTGTCATAAGGTTGTTGCGGTTGACTTAGCAAAAATCTTGTATTTTATAGTGTTGTTGAGGACAACACTGGCAGGAATTTCTATAGGGAAGTGTCTTTCTGTCTTTGTTCTTAGTAGCCACCACATTCCAGCTCTTTAGACAATCAGAGCTCTTTGTTTGTTTGTTTGTTTTCTAAGGTATGGTCTCATTCTAGCTCATGCTGACCTGGAATTTACTATGTAGTCTCAGGGTGGCCTCATGGTGATCCTCCTATCTCTGCCCAACCACCCCCCCCCCCCAGTGCTGGGATTAAAAGCATGCACCACCACACCCTGTTAGAGCTCTTCTTTTGAAGATAAGACTGTCAAAAATAGGTAAATGGTCAGGAAAAAACACATATTGCCCTCATGGGAAGCACAAACCAAGCCCAGGCTCCTCTTCGTCATTCTTTCCAAGAAATTATAGTTGTCAAACTTTACCTTGTAGTGAGCATTGCAGTTAGATATAGTTCTTAAATATTTAAGCTTGTTATCAATATTCAATTAACAATTCATAATATTGTGTGCTTGGACTGTTTTCACTTGAAATCACAGCTGTTAATCCTGAGGCATTCTTTTTGCATATGATTAACTTCATACTACTATATGGAAGGTATAGCTTTTTCATTTGGTTTTCCTTTTTTAAGAATTCAAGAGTTTGTGTAAAGTTAAATCAAAGAGATTTGGAGTTCTGCTCTGTTTGTCTTTCTTTAAAATTAAACCCATCACTCACTACACACAAAAGATGAATATAGGGCTGGAGAGATGGCTTAGTGGTTAAGCACTTGCCTGTGAAACCTGAGGACCCCAGTTCGAGAGACTGGATTCCCCAGGACCCACATTAGCCAGATGCACAAGGGGTGCTCACGTCTGTAGTTCACTTACAGTGGCTGGAAGCCCTGGCGCACCCATTCTCTCTCACTCTCCCTCTTCCTCTGTCTGTCACTCTCAAATAAATAAAAAAAAATAACTCAAAAAACTTTTAGAAAGATGAATACAGATTAGGGAGGCAGATAAATTTGTGTTCCAAAGAGCGGAAGCATATGTGGCAAGGGTATTTCCTCTTTAATTTGGAGCAAGAAAAACACATCTAAAACTTTGAAAACGCTTGAATTGATACTCTGACTAAATGAAGAACGAAATATCAATTCTATATTTGAGAATGTGAACAAAGAAGTCCACAAAACTTCTAAACAAATGATCAGTGGATGTTTAATGCACACATTTAATTCATGAAGATAGTGGTGTGTTGGATTAGGTCTTCTGATTTGTTAATAGTCAACTGGATATGGTAGGTAGCATAAGATCAAGGAGTGTTCTACATTGTCTCAAAATACAACAAAGGCCAGGATTTTTTCATGTCAATCAACATTGGATTAATGACAGATTTGTGGAAGGTAAGTAACTACACTCTCTGGGGTTAAAATTACTATTCAGTCATTCAACTTCTGTTCTAAATTTCTGTCTGTGAGAATCAATGTTATTATGCATATATCTCTAATATGATTATTTAGAAAATGCAGGTCTCTGTGAAGCATTTTGTTGACATTTCAGATACAAACAAGTGTTTATAAACATAATTATTTTAAAGTTATACAGAATATTCTGGATAATTGAACAGGGCAATAGTTGTTTTCTAGTACCTAACTATGGATAGAAGGATTATTACTTTCTAAACAAATAAAGACTGGGTTTGGTGACAAAAAGGTTTCACTTATCCTCAGTACTTATAATTTCATATACAATGACACTTAAAGGAAGAAATCGCAGAGCATGGTAGTGCACACCTTTAATCCCAGCACTGGGGAGGCAGAGTTAAAAGAATTGCTGTGAGTTCTTGGCCAGTCTGAGGCTACAGTGAGTTCCAGGTCAGCTTTGACTAGAGTGAGACCCTATCTCAAAAACAAAAAACAGAGAACGAAAGATTTCCTATGGATGAGGAATTTGGATACCAGAGAGCTATGGGATACAAGACCTCTAGACCTTCACTTTATATTCCCATGTCAAAAACCTTGAAAGTACTTGTATATACTCAAATGACTGAACATGTTAACACACAAAATTTGTAGGTTATTATGAGACATATCTCATGACAAACAGAATCGGCAAGGTATAAAATTCAAATATTTTGGCTGTCAACTTGCACTTTAAAAAATTTTTAAAGGTTGCCCAAAGATCTAAAAACCAGGCTGCAGTTCCACACAGGGCGTCTGATCGCCGCTGTAGGCCAGAGCAGAACAAGCATCCGACTCCCCGAATCCCTTAGCCTGGAAGGTCCTGCGGCGAAACCAATCCACACTAAAGGAAACCCCATTATATACGACTCGGGGCTGCGCGGACAGCGCCCAGACACGCTCGAAACCGGGTCCTCCTGTCAAATGCTCTTCCACGATAGAGTGCACTTTCTCCAACTGTGAGGTCCGGAGACTGAGGACCCAGGCGCCAGAGCCATGGCAGGGAACTGCGCGCGGAGGCCCGGCGCTGGCCGTCCGCACGTATTGCTCCCCTTGCCTGTGTTCTGCCCCTACTCCATCCCGGAGGAGCTGCCCAGGGCGCGGTGGTGGGGAAGCTCGCCCGCGATCTCGGCCTCAGCGTCCGCGGGGAAGCTGCGAGTGAGCGCCGAAAGGCTGCACTTCGGTGTGGACGCCGAGAGCGGGGCCTTGCTGGAGAAGGATCACTGTAGACCGCGAGCAGATATGCAAAGACAGAAGGACGTGTGAGCTGCAGCTGGAAGCCGTGGTGGAAAGCCCTTTAAATAACTTTCATGTCATTGTGGTGGTTGAGGATATCAATGACCACGCTCCTCGATTGGATAAAGATGAAATAAACTTAGAAATAAGTGAGTCCGTCAGCCCAGGAATGGGAACAATTTTTGAGTCTGCAAAAGATCCCGCTATCAGTGTGAATTCACTGAGCAAATACTGAGTCCTGACGAGTATTTCTCGCTGGTGGTAAAGACAATCCGGAGGGTGGCAAATATCCAGAATTGGTACTGCAGAAGGCCCTCGACCGAGAAACGCAGCGCTCACCGCCTGGTGCTGACATCCTTAGACGGTGGGGACCCTCCCCAAAGCGGCAGCACTCAGATCCGAGTCCAAGTGGTGGATGCCAAAGATAACCCCCCAGTGTTCAGCCAGGAGGTATAGAGTCCGCCTTAGGGAAGATGTGCCTCCAGGTACCTCCGTCCTAAGGGTAGAGGCCACGGACCAGGACGAGGGCATCAATGAGGAGTTCACTTACTCCTTCCTGGGTGTGGCTGGCAAAGCCCAGCGCGCGTTCTGTTTGGATTCTAGCACAGGAGACATTGTGACTCGTCAGGCCTTGGATTTTGAAGAAGTAGAAAGGTACACGATGAGTGTAGAAGGACCGAGGGTCTCTCTCCTCTCGATGTAAAGTAATTATGGAAGTTCTAGATGAAAACGACAGCAGACCAGAGTCAATCATCTCTCTGATCAAATTCTGGAGGATTCCCCTTCGGGAATGGTTATTGCCCTCATCAAAACAGGGGACCAAGATTCTGGGGAAAACGCAGAAGTTACGTGTAGTTTAAGCAGAGAGAGTCCATTTAAACTTCAGTCTTCTTCTAGTAATGACTACAAGTTAGTAACAGATAGAAGCTTGGACCGAGAGTAAACCCCAGAATACAATGTCACTATCACAGCCACGGACAAAGGCAAGCCGCCCCTCTCCTCCAGCATAAACATCACTCTGCACATCTCAGACGTTAACGACAACGCACCACTTTCCAATATCCCGCCTACCTGGTTCACATACCAGAAAACAACCAGCCTGGTGCTTCTATAACGCAGATCAAAGCTTTGGATCCTGACCTGGGACACAACGGGCAGATGGTCTACTCCATCATAGACAGCAACCTGGAGCTCAGGACGCTGTCGTCCTAGGTGTCCTGAACCCCGACAGCCTGGTGGTGTTCGTGCAGCGCGCCTTCGAGCAGACTCTGCGGGCGCGGGACCAGGGCTCGCCCGCGCTCAGCGCCAACGTGAGCCTCCGCGTGCTGGTGGAAGACCGCAACGACAACGCCCCGCGGGTGCTGTACCCCCGCGCTCTTCGACACGGTGCCACGCGCCGCCGAGCCCGGCTACTTGGTCACCAAGGTGGTGGCGGTGGACGCCGACTCGGGACACAACGCCTGGCTGTCCTACCACGTGCTGCAGGCCAGCGACCCCGGGCTCTTCAGCCTGGGGCTGCGCACCGGCGAGGTCCGCACAGCGCCTCTTGGTCGCTGTGCGCGATGGTGGACAGCCGGCCCTCTCGGCCACCGCCACGCTGCTCCTCGTCTTCGCCGACAGCCTGCAGGAGGCACTGCCCGACCTCAGTGACCATCCTGTGTCCCCTGACCCGCAGGAGGAGCTGCAGTTCTACCTGGTGGTGGCCTTGGCCTTGATCTCAGTGCTCTTCCTGCTGGCTGTGATTCTGGCCATTGCCCAGCGTTTGTGACAGTCTTCCAGCTCAGCAACCAGGAGCTGCTTTGGATCAGTTCTTGCCTCCAAGTCTGGACTAGTGCTTCCCGGCAACTACAGTGAGGGAACATTGACCTATGCTTACAACTTGTGCGTTCCTGGAGATCAAGCTAATCCAGAATTTAATTTTCTCACATCTGTTGGTGATTGTCCAGCCACACAAAATATTCTCAACAAAGATAGCTCTTCAGTATTACTGGCTAGCCTTTTAACTCCTAGTGTTGAAGCAGACACGAAGACTTTTAACCAAATATTTAATATTGGGCTTTTATTGTTGTTTGTTTTTTGAGGTAGGGTCTCGCTAACCCAAGCTGACCTGGAATTCACTATGTAATCCCAAACTGGCCTCAAAGTCACAGAGATCCTCATACCTCCCCCTCCTCAGAGCTAGGATTAAAAGCCTGTGCCTCCAAACCCAACCGGCTGGGGGGTGGGGGGAAGGGAGAGAGAGAGAGGGAGTGCAAGAAGGAGGAGGAGGAAAGGTGCGCCAGGGCCTGCAACTGCTGCAAAGGAATTTCAGATGCAGGGGCCACTTTGTGTGCCTGGCTTTATGCGGGTACTGGGGAATTGAACTCCCTTCTATAGGTTTTAAAGGCAAGCGCCATTACTGCTGAACCATCTCTCCAGTCCCAATATAATGCTTTTTATACTCCAATATGCAAAATGTAGTCCAGCACTGTTATTTCAAGATTTAAGACAACATTTTGGTAGTGTTCTTAAGATAACTTGAGGTCATAAATATGGGTATTCCAGTTAATAGTGTTGTAGGGTGTGATTCTGTGGCTTAGTGGTAAAGCACTTGCTTTATATGTGGGAGACAGACCACAAGAAAAAAAAAATGCAGTGCTTAAATCCTCCTACTATGCAAACATAAACATTTTGAGGTATGAGGATGTAGCTTAGGGGTAGAGACCATACTTAGCACAGTCTGGCTTCAATTCCTAGGCATATACACACAAATACAGTATATGAACTCTCAAGCGAAATTTTTATTTAAAGTGCCTTTTGTATAAGGATACAAAATACAATTCTATTTTCAAATTTTTATTTTTATTTATTGAGAGAGAGAGTGAGTAAGTGTAAGGGGGGAGGAGGGGCAGACAATGAGGATGGGTGCCTCAGGACCTCCAGCCACTACAAAGGAACTCCAGACACATGCGCCACTTCGTGCATCTGGCTTTAAGTAGGTACTGGGGAATTGAATGGGGCAGTCAGGCTTTGAAGCAAGAGCCTTTAGCCGCTGAGCCATCTCTCCAATCCCCAATTCTGTTTTTTCAGTTCTATTTTTATTATGGTGTTTTAGGTGACAACCCTATTGCTATTCAGACTTTAAGAAGTATATCATCTTTATTATTTTATTCCTTTAAAAATCGTGCAAATTATAGTCATGCATCTTACCTGACAATTTTGTCTAAATCATGCTGTTTACACATCCACAAATATCAGGATGTCTTCAGTCCGTACAATCAGTTGGAATCAAAACTAGTCTTTGCGCTTTCATTTCCGGTAGTCATTTGAAACATTATTTAATTAAGCAAGCCCTTTTAATAATTACTCCTTCCATATGTGTTCTTGGTAAATATTTAACTTCATGTTACATAACTATTATTTGCTATTTTCGGTTTTACAAATACATACGATCCGCCAAAAGGTGAGTGTTACAATTCTGGAGCCAGAGCATCCTTTTTTTCTTAGTGTTTGCAATAATAAGATTGGGCTCTAGGCGCCGCTGTTCACCAACCAGGGAATGGGAGGCTGCGAGCTATTGAGTCCTTCTCGCGAACCTCTACCACACAAAGCCGACCAAGATGGAAACACACATCCTGACACTGGAAACAAAACCACTTTCCGTCGCTTTCTAAAGTATTGCGGGAGGCGGACAGCCTGGAACCTCGTAGACACAAAAGCGGATCCAGAAAAGAAGCCGACGCAAGACCGCAGGGAATATCGTCTCCCACGGTGCCATGGCGAATCGGCCGCCGCGCCGGGCCCGCAGCGGGCAGGTCCTGCTGTGCATGTTCCTGGGGACGCTGCGCACATTTGGGAGCGGGCAGATCCGATACTCCCTGCCAGAGGAGACAGACAAAGGTTTCTTCGTGGGGAACATCTCCAAGGACCTGGGGCTGGAGCCCCGCGAGCTGGCGGAGCGCGGAGTCCGCATCGTCTCCCGGGGAAGGACGCGGCTTTTCTCTCTGAACGCGCGAGGCGGCAGCCTGGTGACCGCGGGCAGGATCGACCGCGAGGAGCTCTGCGAGACCGTGTCCTCCTGCTTCCTAAACCTGGAGATTCTCGTGGAGGACACCTTGAAGATTTACGGAGTGGAGGTAGAAATAACAGATATTAATGATAACGCCCCCAGCTTCCAGGAAGAGCAAGTAGAGATAAAAGTGAGCGAGCATGCAACTCCCGGTTCGCGATTTCCTCTTCCTAGCGCCAGGGATCCAGATGTGGGTGTGAATTCCCTCCAAAGCTATCAGCTCAGCCCTAGTAGTTACTTTTCCTTGCAAGTGAGAAGCGGAACTGATGGGGACAAGAATCCCGAGCTAGTGCTGGAGGGAGGCCTGGACCGAGAGAAAGAGGCAGCTCACCTCCTCCTCCTCACAGCCTTGGATGGAGGAGTTCCCATCCACAAGGGCACTGTTCCCATCCGCGTGGTGGTTCTTGATGTAAATGACCATATCCCAAAGTTTACACAGTCTGTGTATAGAGTGAGTGTCCCTGAAAACCTCAACTCTGGAACTCAAGTGCTCGTGGTCAATGCAACAGACCCAGATGAGGGGACCAACGGGGAAGTGAAGTATTCGTTTCGGAAAATGAAAAGCAAGGCTTCTGAAATATTTGAGTTGAATTCTAAAAGTGGGGAAATTCTAGTACGACAACCTCTGGATTTTGAAAAGTATAAATTCTACGAGATGGAAATTCAAGGCCAAGACGGCGGAGGTCTTTTGAGCACTGCTCAGTTGTTGGTTACAGTTGTGGATGTGAATGATAATGCTCCGGAGATAACTATCACCTCTTCTACTAATTCGGTGCTGGAAAATTCTCCCTCGGGTACAGTAATTGCTCTTTTAAATGTGCAAGATCAAGATTCCGGAGAAAATGGCGAGGTCTCCTGTTTCGTTCCTAACAATGTTCCTTTCAAGCTAGAGAAGACATATGGAAATTACTACAAGTTGATAACAAACCGGGAGCTGGACAGGGAGCAGGTTGAGAGCTACAACATAACACTGACAGCCAAAGATCAGGGAAGACCGCCTTTGTCTACAGACACTCACCTCCTGCTGGAAGTGGCAGATGCCAACGATAACCCTCCGGTTTTTACACAATCCTCTTACTCTGCCTACATTCCTGAAAACAACCCCCGAGGATCTTCCATCTTTGCAGTTGCCGCCCGTGACCAGGACAGCAAAGAGAATGCCCAGGTCACTTACTTGTTGACAGAGGGCACCATCCAGGGGGCGCCTCTGTCCTCTTATGTATCTATCAACTCAGACACCGGTGTGCTCTATGCGCTGCAACCCTTCGACTATGAGCAATTCCAGATCCTGCACCTGGGGGTGACCGCTCGTGACAACGGGGACCCTCCTCTCAGCAGCAATGTTTCTCTTACCCTGTTCGTGCTGGACCAGAACGACAACACTCCTGAGATCCTGTACCCCGCCCTCCCTACAGATGGCTCCACTGGCGTGGAGCTGGCACCCCGCTCTGCAGAGCCCGGTTATTTAGTGACCAAAGTGGTGGCGGTGGACAGAGACTCCGGACAGAACGCCTGGCTGTCCTACCGTCTGCTCAAGGCCAGCGACCCAGGGCTCTTCTCGGTGGGACTGCACACAGGCGAGGTGCGCACTGCCCGGGCCATGCTGGAGAAAGATGCCCTCAAGCAGAGCCTCCTAGTGACTGTCCAGGATCACGGCCAGCCTCCCCTCTCGGCCACCATCACGCTCACGGTGGCGGTAGCTGACAGCATCCCAGACGTCCTAGCAGACTTAGTTAGTCTGGAGACTCCCGCCAGCCCCGACGAGTCAGGTCTCACGCTCTACCTGGTTGTGGCCATCGCCGCGGTCTCCTGCGTCTTCCTGGCCTTTGTCATGGTGCTGCTGGCGCTCCGGCTGCGGCGCTGGCACTCCTCGCGCCTGCTCCAGGCTGCCCGAGGATTGGCTGGAGTGCCCGCTTCGCACTTGGTGGGCGTGGACCGGGCGCGCGCCTTCCTGCAGACCTACTCTCACCAGGTCTCGCTCACCGCCGACTCGCGCACGAGTCAGCTCATCTTCCCGCAGCCCAACTACGCCGACACGCTCCTCAGCCAGGAGAGCTGTGGGAAAAGCGAGCCTCTCCTGGTCGCTGAAGAGTCAGCTGCCATTTTAGGCAAATGTGACGGGACAAATGCTCAGGTGAGATTTATTTCTCTGCCTCCCAGTTGTTGGTGTCTTGGCACAAATCTTAAGCGTATTGCTTAGCTGGTTATGTGTGACTAGTAGATTTGGGCGAGGAGGAATAATCAGTTCGATCTTATTTAGAGCAATCCTTGTGACTGCAAAATAACTTTCATCAGATTACCATCATTGTTTTTTCAGAAGGGCTTTGTGAAAGTCCGGGGTTTTTTTTGTTTGTTTTCGGTCTAGTATACTTTCTTTTGATTTCAAAGGTCCAGTTCAAGTTTCTTGGCTTGCTTTGTAGTAAGTTGAACTTAGTATTTTTTCCTATCATCATTGTCGTTGGCTATCAATGCAAACGGATTAATTCAAAAATTAATGGTTAACGAACACTTTTTACTTGTTTCAATTTCAATGTCCTTACTTGTTTTTACTTAGAATCTACCAATATTTGCTACTGGTTGGAATGTTCGAATTTAACTCTGTTCATTCAGTATCATACTCTCCATTTTCTGGCTCCCCCCTCCTTATACATGTAAGAAGTTTATTCTGAGCATGAAAACAGATCTATTTTGCTTTTTGATGGCTGCTAGTATATTTTGATCACATTGACTATTTCAACTGTGTCTCATTGTTTCATCCTATCAAAACAAACATCAACAAGGCTTTAACTAACAGATCTTTCTCTGGAGAGGAAATGTAGAACACTGCTTTCCTTACGTTCCACATGTCTACTATGAAGTCTTTAGCTTGTTCTGAAGAAGTAAAGGAATTGTTAAGATGCTGTTCATTTTGTGACTTTTGGAATGCTTTTATAGCAAAAATTATGTTGGGGTGGGGGATGACTCACTTGGTAAAGCATTTGCCACACAAGCTTGAGGACTTGCATTTGAGTCACCACAACTTCTGTAAATGCCAGGCATGATGGTGTGCCCTTGTAATCTCAGCACGTGAGAGGCAGAGACAAGTGGACCCCTTTTTGGCTAGCTAGACAAGTGGAATTAGTCACCTCTGGGTTCAATAAGAGTCCTGTCTCAATAAATAAAGTGGAGAATGATAGATACAGATACTCTTTGTCAATTTTTGGCCTTCATGTGTGCAGCCAACTTCACATAGACACATACTCACATAGACACACACACACATGTGCATGCATGTGCCAGAAAACAATATTTTGGTCCAGTGCTTTTCAAAAAGTTAGTTTCAAATCTGCTAAAGATACGGTTTTCCAATCTCTTCTTACAGGATACTTTGTGAATATAATAGATGGGAGTAGATATTTAGATTTTGTAAGAGACTAATTCAGGGGCTGGGATATAACTCAGTGGAAAGACGTGCATGTATCAGCATGTGTAAGGCCCTGGTGAGATTCCTCTGAAAAAGAGACTAGGAGCGCATACTCCTTTAGGCACCTTTTTGTTCATTTTCAACCAACTAGTGGTCACAGATTCCTTCTTTGTTTCCTTCATAAATTCATTTGTACGGCATCTAAATATACTGAGTTATTATATTCAGGAAACAGTTATTGAAGCCTTGGTAGCTATCTCATGACATGCATATTACCTGAAGCAAATCTTAGGAGGAATCACTTCCATAACCAATTCAGCTCTGTATTCTCATGTCACTTCTAAAAAATTTGTTCAAATTACTCGCACATTAATAGTCCCTTTCAAATTTATGTTTCTCATTTAAGAGTTGGCCTGAATATAATTGATTATAAGTTGAATGCCTAGTGCTTGGGCAAAGTTATTCTAATTGTAGCAAACTAAAGTCTTGTTAACAGATGTCCAACCTTGTTTTGAAGTCAAGAAAAATATTGGAGTGTTCTGAGCATCTGGGAATAATCTATGTTTCTGGGGTTCTAAACTTGGAAAAAGGACATTGCACTTGAATTGGAATTCGATTCATGAAAAGGATAAGAGGGACTTGACTAGGTACTGGAGAGTCTTCCACACTTTTAAGCACTATCTAAACTGGGAACCAAGATCTTGAAGGACAAAAGGAAAGGCTTCCTTTGAAATTGGTCATAAGCGTTATTTTGATTTGCACTTCTGCTAGTGTACAACATAATTCATTCAAATAAAAGCATAAAATGAAAGTGCCTTACACTTCATGTCATTGAATTCTTATGGCAACCTACTGGGCTATACATATTTATTGATGAAAATGTAGGAACCCTAATAATCCATTTATAAATCTCACACAAGTAACGAAGCTGATTTTATGGCAGTGACCATTTTTATTCTGAGTATGCCTTAACAGCTGACACTAATGAGAGGAGAAGAAAAAGTATCTGCACATCAGATTGGAGATAATACTTGATGTCATTTCATGGCTGTCAAATTTCCCCATATCTCTTGGGTCTCTTTTCCACGTGGTCTTTTCTTGAGAGAAGACTTTGACTGGTTCTTCGAATGTATACATTTCCCTTGATTAGAAAAAGACAGACCTTTTAATCTCTCATTACTGGTTAATGGATCTACTATAAAATCCCATCTCTAAGGATCCGAATTTGACAACACGAAAACAGACATCCAAAACTTATAAAGTGCGTTGTTTCTTCTACATCAGCCCGACATATGTCACTACATACCAAATGATGCTGTATTTGCGAATTGTGAAGCCTTCCGACTGCAGTTTTCGAAATAGACTCTGGGCGCCGCTGTTGACTAATGCGCTGCAAGAGATGGATCCCAGGATCCACTCTGGCGATAGTATTTGCACTCGCAGAAGACGGAAAGGAGCGTCGGATGTGGGGTTTCTGCTTGGCAAATCTGATTAGAGAATGGGATACTGTCACACTCGAAGCACTGAGTTTTCTCCGTGGTGGAAGTAAACACTTTTTGAAGCAATTTGTGAAGCATCTTCTCTTAACATTGGAAACTGCACTGGAGAACGCCGCGAGGATGGGACCCGGAGAGAAGCAAAGGAGCCGGACCCCGAGGCGGCAAGTACTCTTTCTCTTCCTGCTGCCTTTGTTCCGCACTGGGCTCTCGGAGCAGGTCCGTTATTCTGTTCCAGAAGAAATGGCCAGAGGCTCTGTGCTGGGGAACCTCGCTAAGGACCTGGGGCTGCACGTTCGGGATTTATTGACCCGAAAGCTCAGAGTCAGTGCAGAGAAACAGTATTTTACTGTGAACACTGAGAACGGGAACATAGTCGTAAGTGACAGAATAGATCGAGAGTCGCTCTGCCCCCAAAACCCTCAGTGTGTCCTCCCCTTAGAGATCGTGGCAGAAAATCCTCTAAACATTTTCCACATCAGTGTGGTGATACAGGATATAAATGATAATCCACCTCATTTTCCCCAAAATACTATTGTTTTGGAAATCAATGAATTTGCAAGCCCAGGCACTAGGTTTGGCCTGGAACCTGCTGTAGATGCAGATGTAGGACAGCACTCTCTCCAGAGTTACCGCCTCAGCTCGAATGAGCATTTCTCTCTGATGGTGAAGGACAAGACTGAGGGCAAGAGTGCCCCAGAACTAGTGTTGGAGAAGCCTCTAGACAGGGAGAAACAGAAGTCCCATCTCCTGGTTCTGGAAGCAGTAGACGGGGGAGATCCAGTCCTAACTGGCACTGTGCAGATTGAAATTGAGGTCACCGACGCCAATGATAACCCTCCAGTGTTCAGCCAGGATGTGTACAAAGTCAGCCTTAGAGAAAACACACCACCAGGCACCTCTGTGCTAAAGGTGGCTGCCACTGACCAGGATGAGGGTATCAATGCAGAGATCACCTACTCCTTCAAATCGCTAGGAGATGATATCAGAAATAAGTTCATGCTAGACCATCAGAGTGGGGAAATTAAATCCAAAGACCCTATTGACTTCGAGACAAGCAGGAGTTATACCATGAGCATAGAAGCCAAGGACGGTGGAGGCATGGCCACTGAATGTAAAGTTATACTAGAAATTCTAGATGAGAACGACAACGCCCCACACGTGGTTTTTACTTCGGTGTCCAGTTCCATATCTGAGGACACAGATGCTGGGACCGTGATCGCTCTGTTCAAAGCTCACGATAGAGATTCCGAAGAAAACGGGAGAGTGACATGCCTCATAAAAGAAAAAGTTCCTTTTAGAATTGAATCTTCAGCCAATAATTACTACAAGCTTGTAACGGATGGGATGCTAGACCGGGAACAGACTTCAGACTACAATGTCACCATCATCGCCACGGACAGAGGCAAGCCTCCCCTGTCCTCCAGCACAAGGATCACCCTGCACATCAGCGACGTCAACGACAACGCTCCAGTTTTCCATCAGGCCTCCTACGTGGTGCACGTGCCTGAGAACAACCCGCCTGGAGCCTCCATCGCTCAAGTGAGCGCCTCTGACCCGGACTTGGGACCCAACGGGCAGGTGGTCTACTCCATCATAGGCAGCGACCTGGAGCCCAGGATGCTGTCGTCCTACGTGTCCGTGAACCCCGACAGCGGGGCGGTGTTCGCGCAGCGCGCCTTCGACCACGAGCAGCTGCGCTCCTTCGAGCTGACGCTGCGGGCGCGGGACCAGGGCTCGCCCGCGCTCAGCGCCAACGTGAGCCTGCGTGTGCTGGTGGGCGACCGCAACGACAACGCCCCGCGGGTGCTGTACCCCGCGCTGGGGCCCGACGGCTCCGCGCTCTTCGACACGGTGCCGCGCGCCGCCGAGCCCGGCTACCTGGTCACCAAGGTGGTGGCGGTGGACGCCGACTCGGGACACAACGCCTGGCTGTCCTACCACGTGCTGCAGGCCAGCGACCCCGGGCTCTTCAGCCTGGGGCTGCGCACGGGCGAGGTCCGCACAGCGCGCGCCTTGGGCGACAAGGACGCAGCCCGCCAGCGCCTCTTGGTCGCGGTGCGCGATGGTGGACAGCCGGCCCTCTCGGCCACCGCCACGCTGCTGCTCGTCTTCGCCGACAGCCTGCAGGAGGCACTGCCCGACCTCAGTGACCATCCTGTGTCCCCTGACCCGCAGGAGGAGCTGCAGTTCTACCTAGTGGTGGCCTTGGCCTTGATCTCAGTGCTCTTCCTCCTGGCTGTGATTCTGGCCATTGCCCTGCGCCTGCGCCACTCCACTTCCGGTGCCTGGGGCTGCTTGCAGTCTGGTCTCTGTTCTAAGACCCCACCGGGGGTTTCTCTCAACTACAGTGAGGGCACTCTGCCTTATTCCTACAATCTGTGCATGGCCTCCAACTCAAAGTTTAATTTTCTCACCTTGACACCAGAAATGGCCCCGCCACAAGATCTTTCTATGGAAGCTTCCGTGGCAGTAAGTGTCACTGAGGAGAACAAGAAGATAATTTCTGAATCTGTTGCTTCTATCCACGTGAGTTTAAATTAGCATTTCCTTCCCCTTGTTTAATTTTCCTTAGTTTGCTTTTTGAAGTAGATCTTCCCCTAGCCCAGGCTGACTTGAAATTTACTATGCAGTGTGAAAGTGGCCTCAAACTTACAGTGATCCTCTTACCTCTGCCTCCTGCTGGGATTAAAGGCATGCACCACCATGCCTGGCTTTTGTTTAATCTTCAAACGAATAACTTGAAAAGAAAAATCTTAAGCACACTATATCTACAATGGCTTCTACTTTGCATATTCTCATTACTTCTGACTCCCCCTCCCCTTTGTGGACCCGTAAATTTAAGTTTTAGAGACATTCCATCCAATACAAAGCAAAGCAAACTACTTTGAAAAGTATTATGATGTTACCGCCATTTGAGGTACCATCTTGCTCTAGTCCAGGCTGACCTAGAATTCACTATGTAGTCTCAGGCTGTTCTCAAACTCACAGCAATCCTCCTACGTCTGCCTCCTACATGCTGGGACTAAAGATGCACAGTACCATTCCCAGCCTGGCTAAATATTTTAACCAACCTATATTTTCTTTTGTGGGTGTCTCTTGCAGATCAATATTTTCAGCATTTTAGACTTTTTCTTTAAATTGAGGGGGAATTAATAAGAAAAGGCTTTATAAATGGTGCATGGTGATAATTTAGTAATAATGCTCACATATATTATGAATTCTTTGACTTTCAAGACAGGGATTTTTTTGTTTTGTTTTGTTTTGTTTTGTTTTTTGGTTTTTCGAGGTAGGATTTTACTTTAGCCCACGCTAACCTGGAGCTCACTATATAGTCTCAGGGTGGCCTCAAACTCATGGTGATCCTCCTAACTCTGCCTCCCAAATGCTAGAATTAAAGGCATGCGCCACCACACCTGGCTCAGAACAGTTCTATGTATATTCTTTCTTCACAGCTACCTATATAATTCCTCTCAATTTTATGTTATGGCTACCAGGGACTGGAATATAGCTCAATTAGTTTGTTCTTAGGCCAAGGTTGAGTCCCCAGTAACTGCACCAAGAAGTCTTCTCAGAATATGGTTACTATACATATAAAAATATATGTCCAACTATCTCTTAAGAGTTTTTCCTATGTTTTGATGTACTTCTTTATGTAGCACCAACCATTCTCAGTAATTAGAATTTGGTCAGTTACCCAGAAAAAGGTAAATTTAAAATATTCTTTGGATTACTGATTTTCTTTACTAAATCTTCCTCAACACTCAATCTCCTTTAGAATTATATTAGTAGAATCATAGAGTATCACAGTTTTTCCCAGTTAGTGGAAGTTGCAGTGCTTCCATTTATCCTGTTAATACATCTTCTTTGCTTCTTTCTCGATGCGATTCTGATAATTTATACAATATTGTTTCTCTTTTTTGGTATCCATATTATGAAAACTTGGTTTTTAGCATTAAATGTCAACTTGTTAATGTAATTCTTCCATTTGGGAAAATTCAAGAACTCTCTTGAAAAAATTGTGGTAGATTATAGCTGAATATGAGTGCTTATTATATAGCTTCTCAAAACTGGAAATTCGTTGGGATTTATCACATAAGTTTGTTGGTGGGGAAGTGACTTCAAAGTTGGTGAACTAAAATTGCAAAGTTAATATTACTGCTTAAAAATCATTGGAAAACACAGAGCTACAGAATAAAACAATCACAATAAAATAAGTCTGTATGGAAAATTTTAGGGAATTTTTAAAAAGCTAACTGAAGTTTTACTAAAAGGAATACTATTGTTGGCTTAGTGGACTGGGATTCCATCTCTATTTGAAGAACGGTAGGTGGAGCTATTTGAGGTTCAAGATTGTGCAGTAATTGGTTAGGACTCTGAGCGCCGCTGTTCACCAATCAGAGAAAGGCAGAGCGATCCTGCTTGCCTTGCAAGCGCCAAAACGAACACACAGATGGATGGAAACCAACCTTCTTTCTGAGGAAACTGAACAGAGGAGCTCGTCCTACCCCTAACTTTCCTATTCCAGGGGATGAAGAGCTGATTCTGACTTAAGTGGTCAAAGGCAGATTTGGAAATAACCTTCGAAGAAAGCGACAATGATCCCCGCGCATCTGCATCTGTACTGCAACGGGCTTGTCTTGCTGGGAGTTCTCGGGATTCTGTGGGGAGCTGGATCCACCCAGATACGCTATTCAGTTCCGGAGGAGCTGGAGAAAGGCTCTAGGGTGGGCAACATCTCCAAGGACCTGGGGATGGAGCCCCAGGAGCTGGCGAAGCGAGGGCTCCGCATCGTCTCCAGAGGTAGGGCTCAGCTTTTCGCTCTCAATACTCGAAGCGGCACCTTGGTCACGGCGGGCAGGATAGACCGGGAGGAGCTCTGTACGGGGGCGGTCAAATGTCAGTTAAATCTCGAGATTCTGATGGAGGACAAAGCGAAAATATACGGCGTGGAAGTAGAAGTGAGAGATATTAACGACAACGCTCCCTCCTTCCGTGAAAGTGAATTAGAAATAAAAATGAGCGAACACGCAGCCACTGGGATGCGGTTTCCTCTTCCCCACGCTTGGGACCCAGACATCGGGAAGAACTCTCTCCAGAGCTACGAGCTCAGCAGGAACACTCACTTCTCCCTGGCGGTGCAAAACGGAGCGGATGGTAACAAGTACCCGGAACTGGTGCTGGAGCGCGCGCTGGACCGCGAGGAAAAGGCGGCGCACCAACTGGTCCTCACCGCGTGCGACGGGGGCGACCCGGCGCGCAGCGGCACCGCGCGCGTCCGCGTGACCGTCCTGGACGCCAACGACAACGCGCCAGCCTTCGCTCGGTCCGAGTACCGCGTGAACGTTCCGGAGAACGTGGCCGTGGGCACACAGCTGCTTCTGGTAAACGCCACCGACCCGGACGAAGGGGCCAACGCGGAAGTGATGTATTCCTTCCGGTACGTGGACGACAAGGCGAAACAACTCTTCCAGCTAGACGGCAACCTCGGAACGATATCGACCATAGGGGAGCTGAACCACGAGGAAGCGGGCTTTTACGAGATGGAAGTGCAAGCGACCGATAACGCGGGGTATTCTGCACGCGCCAAAGTCCTGATCACAGTCCTGGATGTGAACGACAATGCCCCCGAGGTAGTCATCACCTCTCTCACCAGCTCCATTCCGGAAAACTCTCCCAGAGGGACGTTAATTGCCCTTTTAAATATAAATGACCAAGATTCTGGGGAAAATGGACAGGTATTCTGTACCATCCAAGAGAATCTGCCCTTTAAATTGGAAAAGTCTTACGGAAATTACTACAGTTTGGTCACAGACACAGTCTTAGACCGGGAGGAGGTTCCTAGCTACAACATCACGGTGGCGGCCACCGACAGGGGTAGCCCTCCCCTGACGACGGAAACGCACATCTCGCTGAACATAGCCGACGCAAATGATAACCCGCCTGTCTTTCTTCGGGCCTCCTACTGGGCCTATATCCCAGAGAACAACCCCAGAGGTGCCTCCATCGCCTCCGTGTCTGCCCATGACCCCGACTGTGACAAGAACGCCCAAGTCACGTATTCCATGGCTGAAGACTCCCACCAGGGTGTGCCGCTGTCCTCTTACGTCTCCATCAACTCTGACACCGGTGTTCTGTACGCACTGCATTCCTTCGACTACGAGCAGTTCCGAGACCTTCGCCTTCAAGTGACGGCGCGTGACAACGGGGACCCGCCGCTCAGTAGCAATGTGTCGTTGATCCTGTTTGTGCTGGATCAGAACGACAACGCCCCCGAAATCTTGTACCCCGCCCTCCCCACGGACGGTTCTACCGGAGTGGAGCTGGCACCCCGCTCTGCAGAGCCCGGATACCTGGTGACCAAGGTGGTGGCGGTGGACAAGGACTCCGGACAGAACGCCTGGCTGTCCTACCGCCTGCTCAAGGCCAGCGAGCCAGGGCTCTTCTCCGTGGGGCTGCACACAGGCGAGGTGCGCACGGCGCGGGCCCTGCTGGACCGAGATGCCCTCAAGCAGAGCCTGGTGGTGGCTGTGCAGGACCATGGCCAGCCCCCTCTCTCCGCCACCGTCACGCTCACTGTGGCGATCGCCGACAGCATCCCCGACGTCTTGGCAGACCTGAGCAGTCTAGAGTCTCCCACCAACTCCGAAACCTCAGGTCTCACGCTGTACCTGGTGACAGCGGTGGCCGCGGTCTCCTGCGTCTTCCTGGCCTTTGTCATCGTGCTGCTGGCGCTCCGGCTGCGGCGCTGGCACTCCTCGCGCCTGCTCCGAGCGGCGGGCGACGGATTGGCTGGCGTGCCCGTCCCTCAGCTCGTGGGCGTGGACGGGGCGCGCGCCTTCCTGCAGACCTACTCTCACCAGGTCTCGCTCACCGCCGACTCGCGCACGAGTCAGCTCATCTTCCCGCAGCCCAACTACGCCGACACGCTCCTCAGCCAGGAGAGCTGCGAGAAAAGCGAGCCACTTTTGCTATCTGGCGATCCGGCATTTCCTAAAGACAATCATACATTAATTCAGGTGAGTTTATAGAAAATATTCTTTTCTGCGCTTGGAACAAAAAAAAAATCCCCAAAATGATTCATGTATATTTTGAATTGATAAAACAGATGCAATTTATGTGTATATGCCAGGCACTACCAACAACCTAGTCACATTTGTTGCATGAACTACGTAGAAACATATAATATTTCCCTTGACATTACATAGTACATAAACAATGTATAGTTTATATTACTGTATAATTTTCTAGTTTAATTTATCTACTATAATGCTCTTTCTGCTTTGAATTTTTTCCCTATTGGCCATGAAACAGTTTCGTGTCCAGTATCTGATGCCAGTTTAGGTGTTTAGAACACGGTATAGAGCTTGGGATGTGGCTCGCTAGCGCACTAGCTTGGCATTTGTAAGAGGAGACCATGGTGGGGGGCTCGGTACCCAACAAAAGTAGAGGGAACACAGATTCCTCCAGAGTAAAGAAATACAATTCAATGGAAAATATAAATAAAGTTTGAATAAACTTTAATAGAGTGACTTTATTTTTCCTTTGGTGTTGGGGTTACCAAGACCTGTGCATGCTAAGTACTACACCTTCAGCCCCAACAGAGTGGCTACATGTGAAGTTGCTAACAAATTCATAAAATACATTTAATTTCTTTTCTAGTCATTAGAGATTTATCTCTATTACACACGTCAGTCATATAATATATATCTTACATAATCATAAATAAAATAATGAAGCTAAATATCTTATCATTTTACTTGCACTGATGATATAAATGATATTTTTGAGAAATGCACATAATTCATAAGTGTGGCATAGTCGTGACTTATTATTTTACCACTTATACAGCTGAGAATTTCTTTGAAGAAATAACTTAAAATTTTAAATGTGCAGTTGGGTATGGTGGTGCACTTGGAGGCGAAGATAGGAGGTTCACTGTGAGTTCAAAGCCAGAATACCAGGTCAGCCTGGGCTAGAGTGAGACTGTACCTCAAAAAAAGCAAATGATAAGCCGGGCGTGGTGGCGCACACCTTTAATCCCAGCACTCGGAGGCAGAGGTAGGAGGATCGCCATGAGTTCAAGGCCACCCTGAGACTCCGTAGTGAATTCCAGGTCAGTCTGGGCTAGAGTGAGACCCTACCTCAAAAACTAAAAAAAAAAAAAAAAAACTTTAATGTGTTTTCAGCATATTTTTGTGTACATAGGAAACTGCAGAGTTTTCTTTTTTTTTTTAAATATTTTATTATTTATTTATTTGAGAGCGACAGAGACAGAGAGAAAGCTAGATAGAGGGAGAGAGAGAGAGAATGGGCGCGCCAGGGCTTCCAGCCTCTGCAAACGAACTCCAGACGCGTGCGCCCCCTTGTGCATCTGGCTAACGTGGGACCTGGGGAACCGAGCCTCGAACCGGGGTCCTTAGGCTTCACAGGCAAGCGCTTAACCGCTAAGCCATCTCTCCAGCCCCCAGAGTTTTCTTCATTAACTTTTCAATTCTACAAACATAGAAACATTGAAAATTGTAGATTCTAAGAGTTCCCCTCAGAACACTTACTGTAGAATAGCAGAAATTTGATAAAATATATTCTTTTTCAGAAAGCATTGCTTAACTTCTGTTGAATTCTATGTGAAACTTTCTGCATACTATAACAAACAAATTATTAATTTTTTTAGATGTTGCCTATCTATTAAAAATACAAAATTATGGGGCTGGGGAGATAGCTCAGCTTGCAAGTCTGCTGGCCTGAGTTCAGTTCCCCACTACCCATGTAAAGTCAGATGCACAAAGTGGTGTTTGCATCTGGAGTTTGTTTGCAGTTGCAAGAGGACCTGGCACATCCAATTCATCATATTCTCTGTCTGTCTCTTTCTCTCTCCCTCTCTTCCTCCCTCCTTCCCTCTGTCCCTCTTTGCAAATAAATAAAGTGTTAAAAAATAAAAATAAGGCTGGAGAGATGGCTTAGTGATTAAGGTGCTTGCCTGCAAAGCCAAAGGACCCAGGTTTGATTCCCCAGGACCCACATAAACCAGATGCACAAGGTAGTGCATGCATCTGGAGTTCGTTTGCAGTGGCTAGAGGCCCTGGCCTGCCCATTCTCCTCTCTCTCTCTCTCTACCACTTTCTCTAATAAATCAATTAAAATAAAAATATTTTTAAAAATATAATAATTAGAGCCTAAACATGCAAAAAGGTTAGAGATCACTTATAGAAGGGAAGGTCATGGCTCTAAAATGAAACAGTTGCTACTACTCCAGATTCCTGTGTCACCTTATACTTCTTGACAACCAATACCAAAAAAAAAAGAAAGAAAGAAACATAGATTAGATGGTTCTACTTGTGTGATTTGAAAAACATGATTTATTTATATGTGTATGAGCATACAATACCAGATGCTTGTGTCATTTTTTTTTTTTTTTGCATCCAGTTTGTGAGTGGCTCAGGAATTAAATCCAGGCCCACAGGCTTTGCAAGCCAAGTGCCTTTATCCACGAAGTCATCTTCCCAGTCTCCTTGTGCCATTTTTGTTTGTTTAGCCCAGGCTGACCTGGAACTCACTCTGTAGTCCCAGGATGACCTTGAACTCACATTGATCCTCCTACCTTTGCCTCCCAAGTTCTTGGGTTAAATACAAGCACCACAAGCCCAGCTGTTGTGATTTTTTTTTCAAAGGAAGTATTTGACCCCACATAAAGACATTAAATTTGTCCAGGCCAGGTGGTATAGGGCTGTAATCCCAAATACTCCAGAGGCTAAAGCAGGAAGACAGCAAGTTCAAGGCCATCTTGGGCTACAAAGAGCTCAAGGCAAGTCTGGTTAACTTGTAGATATTCTGTCTCAAAGTAAAAAAGAGAGTGTGGGGGAGGAAGGGGGGCTAGAGAGTTAGCTTAGCAGTTGAGGTACTTGTCTACAAAGCAAAAGGACCCAGGTTCAATTCTCTAGTACCACATAAAGCCAAATGTACAAGGGGCCATATGTACACTGGCTGGAGGCCCTGGTGTACCCATGTCTCTCGCTCTCTCATAAATAAATTTAAAAATTTTTTTTTCAAAAGAAAAGAGAGCTGACAATTCCCCAGGACCCACGTAAGACAGATACACAAGGTGGCGCGTGCATCTGGAGTTCATTTGCAGTGGCTGGAAGCCCTGGTGCACCCATTCTCTCCTCTCTCTCTCTCTCTCTCTGCCTCTTTTTCTGTCTGATGCTCTCAAATAAATAAATAAAATAAAAGCAAACTCCAAAAAAAAAAAAAAAAGAAAAGAAAAGAAAAGAGAGCTGAGAGACTAGAGAGATGGTTCAGCAGTTAAAGGTACATGCTTGCAAAACTTGATGGCCTGGGTTCAGTTCCCTAGCACTCACGTAAAGGCAAATGCACAAAGTGGCACAAGCATCTGGTGTTGGTTTATAGTGGCAAGGCCCTGCCTTGCCCATTCTCTCTCTGTTTGCAAATAAATAATAAACATATAAAAATAGGTCTGGAGAGATTGCTTAGTGGTTAAGGCATTGTCTGCAAAGCCATAGAACCCAGGTTTGATTCTCCAGGACCTACATAAAGCCAGATGCACAAAGTGACACATGTGTCTGGATTTCATTTGCAGTGGCTAGAGACCTGTCTGGTTCTCTTCTCTCTATGTATGTATCTTTGCAAATAAATAAATGAAATAAAAATAATACAAGTGATAAATTCAAATTATACATTATATATATACATATATATGTATATATATATATTTATGTACATCATACACACACACATATACACATAAAAGAGCTGGAGATATAGCTCACTGGTAAAGCACTTACCTAGTATGTACAGGGCCCAAGGTTCAGTTCCCAGTATTGCATGAATGTGTGCCTGTATGAATAAATATAATTTGTAGGGCTGAAGAAATGGCTTAACTTGCCTGCAAAGTCAAATGACCCAGGTTCCATTCCTTAGGACCCATGTAAAGCCAGATGCACAAGGTGGCACATGCGTCTGGAGTTTGTTTGGAGTGGCTGGAGGCCCTGGTGCACTCATTCTCTCCCTCCCTCTCTCTCTCTCTCTCTCTCTCTCTCTCTCTCTCTCTCTCTCTCTCTCTCTCTCTCTCTCTCCCTCTCCCTCCCTTCCTCTTCTCTTTCTCAAATACATAATAAGTAAATAAAAGTATATATATATATATATGTATATATGTATATATATATGTGTGTATACATAATTTGTATTTATACTAAGTTCCAAGTAGAATTTACTAAGTACAATATTCTATAATGAATATTAGCAGAAATATAGGGTAGTGCACCCTTTGTTGTAGAGACTATCAAAATGTTTACCACTCCTCATCTGTATAGTGGTGAATATCCCCACCTGTCACATAGGAGACCAGGGTTCAATTCCCCAACAGGGAGCCAAACAACAAAAACAAAACAAAAAGTTTACCACATGGTCCATTCTTATATGGTGAGCAACTCAAACTTTAAGATGTGATTGGAAAACAGAAATTATTTGAGAAAGCAAACTAACATGATCTAATCATGCTGCTCTCTGTTTACTAACTTAACTTAAGGGCAAATCATTGGGAGCTAGAGCATGAATAATAATGACTCATAGACTGTATCTCAAAAATCAGTGGTAACAACATAGAATTCTATTGGGAAAAAATAATGACTTGTGTGCTTTTCCAGATAGTACAATGGAATCATCTGTGGGTGGAAACAAAACTTTTCTGAAAAGAATTTAAAACTAATTTAAATATCTTAGCCAGGTGTGGTGGCCAACCTGTATAATAACTGTAGCTGGGAGGTTGAACCATCAGGAGTTCAGGGTCATCCTCAGCTACATACTGAATTCAAGAGCAGCTTGATTTATGTGAGAATTTACTTCAAAAATAAAATTATGTGTCTAGGCACATTCTTGATTGAGAAGCTATGGTTTCAGGTTTCAGGCAATAACTGATGGGGAAAAGATTGTTGAGTATGAAACAATTTTGTGTCTGTAAGTTTTTTTCTGTCTGAATAGTATAAGCAAAACAAGGGTCATTTACACTGGGTATTTTAAGAGAGCAGCTTACACCACTGGAATCTTGGGCAATTTAACTGGAAAATGAACAGTGAAACTTTAAGGTTGGAGTTATTTTATTTTGGCCATATGTACAAAATACCCATTATACCTTTGGAATATTTAGGGTGTTTGTTGATAACTAAGATATTTGTTGAGTGTTTCCTGATGGTAACTGGGCAGTGAATTTGGGTGTTTAAATTTCTCTGGTTTAGTAATGAATGTAAGCCAAGGAGTTTGCTTGTCTACCTGTGTCGTGGCAGATGGGTGCACATTCATTTCATCTACTAAATGAATCAAAAATTTCAGCTTGCTGGGCATGGTGGTGTACGCCTTTAATCCCAGCACTCAGGAGGCAGAGGTAGGAGGATCACGGAGAGTTTGAGGCCACCCTAAGACTGCATAGTGAATACCAGGTCAACCTTGCCTAGAGTGAGCCCCTACCTCAAAAAAACAAACAAACAACAACAACAAAAAAGGTTCAGCTCTAACTGAATCTAAATCTGGAGTTTGTTTGCAGTGGCTAGAGGCCCTGGTGTGCTCTCTCTGTCTCTCTCTCTCCCCCCTCAAATAAATAAATAAGTTGTAGTTCAGGCTGGAGAGATGGCTTAGTGGTTAAGGCATTTACCTACAAAGCCTGAGAACTCATGCTCAAATCTCCAGATGCACAGTCACACAAGCATGCAAGGTCACAGCTCATGAGGGGGTGTATGTATCAGGAGTTCATTCATAGAAGGCTGAAGGTACTGGCATTCCCATTCTCTCTCTTTCTCCCTCTTTCTTTTTTTTAAATATTTTTTGTTCACTTTATTTATTTATTTGAGAGTGACAGAGAGAGGGAGAGAGAGCCAGATAGAGAGAGAATGGGCGCGCCAGGGCTTCCAGCCACTGCAAACGAACTCCAGACACATGCGCCCCCTTGTGCATCTGGCTAACATGGGTCCTGGGGAATCGAGCCTCGAACCAGGGTCCTTAGGCTTCACAGGCAAGCGCTTAACTGCTAAGCCATCTCTCCAGCCCTCCCTCTTTCTCTCTCTCTCTCCCATCAGTTTTATTTTCAGAAGAGGTATTGAAGCAGCAATAGCCCATGAACCTTGCTAAGACTATATAACTTCTAGATCATTTTTCGTTCAAATTTGAGGCTAATGATCAATGGATGAAGATACTGTAGCACAACTTTCTCAGTGATATGTAACAACATAGCTCTGATATAAATTGGGTAATTTTGGTGGAAAAATATACTTTTTACTCATACAAGGTAGCAAGTTCAGCAAATCAAACACAATGTTATAAAAAGAAATTTGATCAAAGTAATGATTCTGTATTCATAAAAGAGACAGATTTACTTCCTAATGTACACTTTGAGTTTGCTTTTGGGAACCATACCTGGTGGGAAGTTACTAATAATAGTGAGTACTGGAATATTCTTAAAATAATAATAGCAAGTTGTAATCTATGACAAAAGTTAATTAGAAAATATTTTTTCTTTTGTTTATTTTTCCCAAGGTAGGGGCCTTAGTCTAGCCCAGGCTGACCCAGAACTCACTCTGTAGCCCCAGTGATCCTCCTACCTAAGCCTCCCAACTGCCAGGTTTAAAGGCATGCACCATCATACTTTATAGAAACTATATCCAGATACCATATATGAAGAACTCTGCTTCAAAAAAAAATTAAGAAATGAGCCAGGAATAGTGGTACATGCCTTTAATCCCAGCACCTGGAAGACAGAGGTAGGTGGATCTCCATGAGTTTGAGGCCACCCTGAGACTTCATAGTGAATTCCAGATCAACCTGGGTTACAGTGAGACCCTACCTCAAAAAATATATTAAGAAATGATCATTGGACAGATTACTGAGTTAAAAAAATTATTTACATAAAGCCAGATATAGTGGCACACACATGTAATCATGACATTTGGGAGACAGAGACAGGAGGATCACTGTAAGTTTGAAGTTAACCTGGTCTACATATTATCAAGTTCAGACCAGCTAGGGCCACATAGTGAGATCCTGTCTCAAAAATTATTTACATGAAAAGAAGTTGGTACCACAATAATTTCTTTTTGAGAGGTCATAGAAAGATCTCCTAGAATGTGTAGTGCTGTTGAGGACAGGAGTAATGTCTTTGTTTTTCATGAAGTCTCTGAATCATTTCACACAATGGTGTGCACACTTAATTACTCAATAAAATGACTTTGTTATATGGTCAGAAGGTGTTATCTTGAAAGAATGATCATAATGTAAAACTCTTAATAGAAGCCAACCTTCGTTCTGGTGCACAAAAACCAATGGACTAGATAATTGTCAAATTTTCAAAGTAAATGCCTCAAAGCATAGAATTTCTATATTGTAAAATCTCTTAGAATCTTTCTTCATATTTTCAGCTGAATATGTCTTGAGACCATGTTATATAAAAAGAATAGTCTTGGATGGGGTTAGAAATGGAAAAAAATGAGTAGAAATAAGATTCTTACCTTAAAAATACCCAATTTCAGGGCGGAGATGTAGTTCAGTGGTAGAGTACTTCCATAGTATGTGTGAGACTTTAAATTCAATTCTAGTACAAGATAAATATAACTAAGGTCAAGAAGAAAGGAGGCCACCATTTGCTAAGGTCGCCAACATTATAAATTACCAAAAATATTTACTTGGACTAGCAAGAGTGTTCTACCACCTTTTAGCTTGCAAACTTAGCAACAAACATCTTTCTCTTTACTCTCAACTCTCAAGAATCTTACAGTTAGTTTTCTTCAGGCTGTAATTATAGAGTAGGGACACATAGTCCCACTGTTGGTCAGTGAGAAACAGGAAATTTGAGCTGTTACCCAACCTTTCTGCTTGGTGGCTTTTCTAATCAGAAGATAGGAAGATCCAAAAGCACACTGGAAATGTTCCTCTTGTGGACTTGGTCATTCTGCAAACAAACTTCAATCAGGAGCACTTGGCTTCACTGGCAGTGAGTGCCATTTCTTTTCTACTGGAGACTGATTCAAAGATAGTCTGAAAGGGCCTTATTTGAGCTGGAGCAGCAGTGACCCCAAGCTGTGGAAGAGATGAGGAGCAGTATTGGACTGTTGAGCCAGATGGAACTAAAGCAAGTGTTATTTTCCTCCCCGCTGGTTTCTGCCATCAGTCGTTCTCCCAGCACATCTGCTCTCAGTCGCTGTGGAGCTGGCCATGGGTTCAGTGGTGGTAAACCAAGCAAGAGAGCTGAGTCTCTGTGTAAGATATGCATGCTCAGAAGCTGTGGTTTAACCCTGAAAAAAAACAAACAAAAAAAAAAAATTCACTCTGAGTGAATGGAGAATTACTGTCACTGATAAGTATGTTGGGAGAAGATAAGTCCCAAGAATCCAATGTTTAGAAACTCAAGTCAGAGATCTTTAAGTGTCTTTCACAACATTATAGATTCAAGATGTGAATGATCACACTCATTTAGCACAGGTGTTATAAAGTTAAACACCTCTGAACTGACCCTGCCAGAAGTGAGATTTGCAGTAGAACCTGCAGAAGACCCTAATTCAGGAGCAATTTCTTACCAAAATATCACCTTAGCAGCAACTCTGTAATTGCCTTACAAAGTAAAAGAGACCAACGCAAGAGAAATATCTGAAAGATGATACTAGGCCAGAAAGGGCATTGCTCCTGTCCCTTATTGCTACCAGCCTTAGATGTTAGGAACCCACCCCAAAGTGGTGCTACTCAGATCCTAGTAGTTGATGCCAGTGACAACCCTTGTTGTTCAGCTGGAACAGGATCAGTGTTCAGGAAGACATGCCACCATGGGCACCTCTATGCTGAGGATTAGGGCACCAACGAAGAGGCCCCATATGTCTCTTTAGCCCAGAATACCCATGTTCATTTTTGCCTTGATAACAAGACTGGACAAAGTGAGAACAAAGTACAGTGGACTTCAAAAAACTTAAAAATATTTAATAGTTTGGTAAGCAAGAGAGAGAGAGGGCTGATGAATCAATGTACCATTGAGACTGAAATTCTAGATTATAATGACAATGTTCCAGAAGTCATTTTTACTTCTGTTTATGCAATTCTGTAAGATTCTGCACCTTAGATAGCAAACTCTGTACAAAACAAAACAAAAAAAAAAATCAGATTCAGGGAAAAGAGGGGGAGGCATGTGTCTGATTCAAGAAAATGCATCTTCCTTACAATCTCATCTCTCTCCAGTAATTACTACAAGCTTATATAGGAAGCAGTGTCTCATACTCTAGCCTAACCAGCCACCTGGAGACCCTGGTGCTGTCATCCTGTGTGTCCATGAGAGCATAGAGAGTGCTATTAAGTGGTGTCCCTACAGCAGCCTCCAACTATCCACAAGCACTTGAGATCCTTCCAACTGATACTGCAGGCTTAGATTCCCCCAGTAGTCAGAGCCAATGGAGCCTGTGCCTACTGATGGTTGACCTCACTGACATTACATAGTGTGGGTGCTAAAACTGTGGCACCTCTGTGGATTCAGGACATAATCCTGTGGCTTTGCACACCAGTAGGGTATGCATGGCAAGTACCTTGACCCACAAGGCCCCTGTGAGTTACTATGCATGATGAAAGACAGCTGACCCTCTTAGCCACCTCCATGCTGTACCTGGTCTTTGCTAGCAGCCTTTGGGGACATTGTCATATCACAGCAACAACTTATTTTCTATCTGTTAATCACCTCACCTTAGTTTATTCTTTATTCTTCCTGACTGCACAGTGTGTGCTATTTTTGATGTGTCAAGAACCCTAAAACTTGGATTCTTTCCACCCAGCTCCCCCATGCTCCAGGTTTCAGGGTGTCTATAGCTTTAAAGTACCATAATTCTACCAGGTGTGTACTGCTCCTAGGAACTCAAGCATGCATGGATTTCCTTCTTGGAAGCCCAACTCAAGACTATCACAGCCTCATGGCAGGAAATGCTTAGGGAGAAAGGGGATGGCTGAGTGGGCCACAATCCACCTCCAGGATGAGAGGTGCTTGGTGAAACTAAGTTCAGTTAAAAGCATGTTTTCCTCCAACAAGAAATCTTTTCAGGGATCTCAAAGAAGAATATTTCTAGCATCAAGACTAAAGGCCCCAAATGAGAAATATTTGGCTTGGTGAGCTTGATGGACCATGGTCAAGCATGATATGAGAATCAGATGGTCTGTAGCATTTAAAGTCTTGAAGGTAGGAAACATATTTTGATTATATATTTATAATTTTTTATATCTTATAACATTACCCTTAAGTTATGTTCATATAATAGTGGAGGTAAATCTGATTGTTGAACCATAAAACATGCATATTACTCATTCAACACATGCTTTTTATTTTCCATTTTCTTACTGCAAAAGACATTTTGAACCAGGTGTGGTGGTGCATGCCTTTAGTCCAAGCACTTGGGAGGCAGAAGGAAGAGGGTTACCATGAGTCCAAGGCCAGTCTGAGACTACATAGATCCAGGTTAGCTTGGGCTAAAGTGAGACCCTACCTTAGAAAATAAAACAAAAAGCATTTTGGATGACAAAGTTAGCCAACCATTTCAATAAATCTGAAATTAAGCTGCATGGAAGTTTCTAGGCCTAAACTTTGGCAAATATTTTTCCACGAAAGGTCTTCCAAGCTCCTTTTCATACAGACCCCTGCTTTTCAAAGTAGTTTATCACACCACTACAAAGATGGACTGCTTTTTTGTTCACTTTCCCACTTCCATTCCATCATCTGTATGGTACAAAGAGTTTCTCTCCCTATTATCTATTTGAGGCTTGGAAAATTAGGCCAATTCAAGTGCTTAAGTGAATTTGAGGTAGCACATAATGCTGGCTAAAGAGTATTCCTTGTAATCAGGTGACTGTTCAAATGGATCCTGATATTAACAGAGCATTTCACTGATTTAGCACTTTACAAAATTGCAGAATAACATTTGCAAAGTTCCTCATTATGTTAGCATTTTATTAAATTGGAAACTTGTAATCTAAAATATGGTGAGAAAAGGAAAATAGTTTCCTTTGGAGAACAAAACTAGGTAAAATGCATAATATGCAAACTCAAAAGTGTGAAAGAAGAATTACTTTTAAGTTAAGAGAAAAAGAATATTAGCAAGGTTAACATTGGGCTTGATGGCTCATGCCGTTAATTCCAGCACTTGGGAGGCAGAAGTAGGAGGATTGCCAAGAGTTTGAGCCTAGCCTGGGACTACAGAGTGAATCCCAGATTAGCCTGGGCTAGAGCTGAGACCCTGCCTCCAAAATGAAATAAACCAAAACAAAAAGAATATTAGCAAGGAGATGCATAAAAGTGTCAAGTTGACAACCAAAGATTAACCACCATAGTCTGTAAATGGAATCCAGATAATTTGCCATTAAACCTGCATTTTATATCCATTTTAAAACTGGCAACCTGCATTGGGGTACTGTGGGGTATATCAGGAAATGGATTTTTCCTTCTTTACAGTTTTGCTTAGAGCCACCTTGTTCCTTGTCCCTTGATTCTCCCCCACCCCCACACCAAGTCCCCATGGCATGATGTCAGGTCCTCCAGCATGGACGCAGCGTCAACCAGCTCTCCTTTCCATGCTACCGCTGAGCGTCCGACCAATCACTAACAGGGCATTGTGTACCTGAAAACCAAATGCCAATCTCCAGGTCTCTGATCCTACTCTCTGTTTTAGAAAATCCAGCCTTAATCCAGTTTGCATTTCCCCCCCCAAAACTGCTTTCTCACTAATGGAAGAGCCAGATTCCTCCACTTGTTCAATTGTTCAGAGCAAAGGCTGTCTGGGAGACCACCTGTATGGTGAGAGCAGCTGGCTGGAGGGCCATTTTCTCTGAAAACAGATTTTCAGGATAATTCTCAGTACTTCGCACATGCCAAGTCTCACTTTTCATTAGAACTCTGTGTGTCTTCCACAAGGGAGTTCCCTCGTTCTGTCGCTAAGTCTCATTGTCCTAAGTACAGACAGAAAAACTGCATTTGCCTCTAAAGCCAGAGGTTTAACTTCCTCGTCCTCCACCCAACACACAAAGATTAAAACTAAAACTTCTCTTCTGCGTGAGAATGAAAATACTTAGTAGCAGAGGCCAGTAAGTTAAAAAGGAGACATAAAGGGAAGAGAAAGGAAGGGAGGAGGGTACTTAATAGGTTGATATTGTATATAGGTAAGTACAATGATTGTGATGGGGAGGTAATATGATGGAGAATGGAATTTCAAAGGGGAAAGTGTTGGGGGGGGAGGGAATTATCATGGGATATTTTTTATAATCATGGAAAATGCTAATAAAATTTAAAAAAAAAAAAAACTAAAAAAACCCCTAAAACTTCTCATCCACTATCTGAGATTTGCTCATTCAGAAATCTGCGCTGGGACCAATTCTGAAGTAATGATTCAGGCTTACCTCCCAGTGATGTTGAAAGGAATCTGACCAAGAAAGGAATTACCCAACAAAGCTGCAAAGAGGAAATATAATATGTTATGTGGTTAACTGGCAAATGGGGGGGGTTCTGCCAGGTCACTCACAGAAAGAATTCCTCACAGAAAGATGATTAAACTTTTAAATAAGAAAAAAATAAATAAAAAATAAAACTGGCAACCAAAAAAATTCAAGCATCTCCACAAATATGTATCACCTGCATGAACTGAATTTAGCTTGTGTAATACTTTGTTCTAGCTGGGCATAGTAGTACACGCCTTTAATTTCAGCATGTGGGAGGCAGTGGTAGAAAGATCATCGTAAGTTTGAGGCCATTCTGAGGCTCCATAGTGAACTTCAGGTCAGCCTAGGCTAGAGTGAAACCCTACCTCGAACCTCCCTCTCCCCTCCACCAAAAAAAACAAATACCTTGTTGTAGCAGTGTATCGGTAGAGATAATGAATATTTCTAGAAACAGGGAACATTTAACACCTGTTGGGTCTTCCTTTCTATTTACCATATTTGATTTTTGAATTTTCATCTATTTATTTTCATCTTTGTGTGTGTATGCATGGTGGGGAGAGGCACCAGGGTCTCTTGCCACTGCAAATGAACTCCAGCCACTTAGCACTTTGTGTTTGGCTTTACATGGGTGCTGGAGAATTGAGCCCATCTGGCAGGTTTTGGAAGCCAGAACCTTCAACTGCTGAGCCATCTCTCCTTTACCACATGTTAAATGGGTTTTATTTTTCATCAGATATGGTGGCACATGCCTTTAATTATAGCACTCAGGAGGTTGAGACAGGGGGATCATCACAAGTTTGAGGCCAGCCTGGGTTACATAGTGAATTCCAGACCAACCTATGCTAGGAGACTGACCTTTAATCCCAGCACTTGGGAGGCAGAGGTAGGATTGTCATGAATTGGAGGGTACCCTGAGATGACATGGTGAATTCCAGGTCAGTCTGAGCTAGAGTGAGACTCTACTCCGAAAAAAACAAAGCAAAGGGGGGGGGGGGCGGAGAGATATCATGTCTCAAAATGAAAACAATCCAAGGGCTGGAATGATGGCTGAGCTGATAGCCTAGGTTTGAATTTCCGGTACCCATGTAAAGCCAGATGCACAAAGTGGCGCATGCTTCTGGAGTTTGTTTGAAGTGGCAGGAGCCCCTTGCGTGCCCATTCTCTCTCCACCCCCCCCCCGTCCCTCTCATATTCCTTGCAAATAAATAAATTTTAAAATAAAACAACTCAAAATTAATAAAATAGAATGAGCCTCTTCTCTGTTGGTACAAAGTAGGAATTCAGTGAAGTAGGGATAAATGGCCTTTTCTCTAAATATATTTAGCACCATTTATTGGTCATATTTTTCATTTTCTGTTGAATTGCTTTGCCACCCTTTTTTAGAATTATTTAACTAATGAATGTGATTATTGCTACACATTAGCCTATTTTTTTATTTCCTTGCCAATACTACCCTTTCTGAATGATTATAGCTTTATAGTAAGTCAGGTAGGTAAGTCTTCCAACTTTTTTATTTGTAAATATTCTTTTGACTATTGTGTCTTGTGTTTCCAAATAATTAAAATTATCTTTCAACTTCCAGGTGGATAAAGCCTGCAGAGATTTTTAATGGGATTTAATTTAATCTCGACCTGTACTTTGGAGCTAGGGGTCATCTTTAACAATATTGAGACTTGCCAATCCATGAACATGGTTCATGTTTCCATTTAAATGGAGCTGCTAAAATTTCTCAGCTGTTTTATAGCTTTCAGTGCACAGGGATTTTCAAATTTTATTTTTGACCATTTTTATTTCTTTATGAGAGAGAGGGAGAGGGAGAGAAGGGACACCCCAGGTCTCTAGCCACTGCAGATGAACTCTAGATGCATGCACCACCATGTGCATCTGGCTTATGTGGGTTCTGGGGAATCAAACCTAGGAACCTTAGGCTTCATAGGCAATTGCCTTAACCACTAAGCTCTCCAGCCCATTTTGTTTTAAAGAATATTTTTACTTATTTCAGGGAGTGAGAGACAGAAAGAGGCTGACAGCTCCAGATGCATGTGCCACTTGTGCATCTGGCTTTACATGGTCACTGGAGACTTGAACCCAGGCCAGCAGGCTTTGCAACTAAGTGACTTTAATTGCTAAGCCATATCTCCAGCCCTCAGATTTTATTTCCACTTATTTTTAAGGTTTTTTTGTTAGTGTGTATGATTTGTGTATAATGGATATGTTGTTCATATGTGTGAGTGTGGAAACCCAGGTGTCATGGCACATACCCCTGGACTTCAGAGGACAGCTTTCAAATGTTGATCTTAACTTTCCACTTCATTTGAGGCAAGGCTTTTCATTCTCATTGTTGTTTACTGCTGTGTTTGTCAGGCTAGCTGCATTGAGCTTACAAGAATTCTTCTGTCCATGTCTCCCATTGTGCTCTTAGTGTGCTATGATTACAAAAGCCTGCCACAACCTGGCCTTGAACTCACAGCAGTCCTCCTACTTCTGCCTCACAAGTGCTGGGATTAAAGGTGTGCACCACCACACCCAGCTAATGTCTGGCTTTTATGTGGGGTTTGAGGATCCAAACTCAAGTACTCAGGTTTGCCTAACTGTTACTTTATCCACAGAGCCATCACTTCAGCCCTAAATTTTATTTTATTATATTTTATTTTGGCTTTTTGAGGTAGGGTCTCACTCTGCCCCAGGCTGACCTGGAATTCACTGTGTAGTCTCAGGGTGGCCTTGAACTCATGGCAATCCTCCTACCTCTGCCTCCTGAGTGCTGGGATTAAAGGTGTGTGCCACCATGCCTGGCTTCGAAATTTAATTTAATTTAATTTTGGCTTTTTGAGGTAGGGTCTCACTCTAGCCCAGGCTGACCTGGAATTCACTGTGGAATCTCAGGGTGGCCTTGAACTCACGGAGATCCTCCTACCTCTGCCTCCCAAGTGCTGGGATTAAAGGTGTGTGCCACCACGCCCGGCTCTAAATTTTATTTTTAATTATTATTTATTTATTTATTTATTTGAGAGCGACAGACACAGAGAGAAAGACAGATAGAGGGGGAGAGGGAGAATGGGCGCGCCAGGGCTTCCAGCCTCTGCAAACGAACTCCAGACGCGTGCGCCCCCTTGTGCATCTGGCTAACGTGGGACCTGGGGAACCGAGCCTCGAACCGGGGTCCTTAGGCTTCACAGGCAAGCGCTTAACCGCTAAGCCATCTCTCCAGCCCTAAATTTTATTTTTAAATAATACAGTTAAAAGGCACAAAATTAAGCCATGTGTGGTAGAAGTAGGAGAATCACCATGAGCTTGAGGCTATCCTGAGACTACATAGTGAATTCCAGGTCTGCTCTGAGCTAGAACGAGACTCTACCTCAGAAAACAAACAAACAAAAAAAGCACAAAATTGAACATATTAATGGGGGATCATGAATATTTAGATACATTTACCACATGGTGTAATATTTAAATCAAGGTAAATGTATTTATCTCCTCAAATAGTTATCTTTTTTTGGAGGGGGTGAGCGTTGAGGCTGGTCTCACTCTGTGGCCCCAGGCTGGCCTCGTATTCAAGGTAACCCTCTTACATTGGTCTCCAAATGTTACCAGCACAAAGGGGAAGGGGACCAACACAGAGAAAAATCAACTCCTACCAAATCAGAGAGTCAGAGCCTCAGAGGCCCCCAACACCTCATCACTGAGGCAGACCAAAAATGAACCCAACATGGCTCAGGGAAATTTTGCGGAAGAGGGGGTGGAAAGAATGTCAGTCACATGTTGGGTCATGATATGCAGAGACATTTATCATACCAAGAACTGTGGGCTAACTCCACAATGCATGACCCACTTACATCAACAAGGAGGGGCCACTGGGAGGGGATAGGTCATGGAAGAGCCTAAACAGTGGTACCAAACTGCCTGTATTTGCTGAAAAGAAAACTAATAACTTAAAAAAAAAAAGGCATGCACCACCACATTGCTTGCTATCATTTTTTTATGGTGAAAACTTCTAAGTCCTTTCTTCTAGCTTTTTGAAACATATTATATTATTGTTTTCCATAGTGAGTTTCTTGTTCTATGTAGCTATGACTTATTATCCATTGATTAGCTTTCCTCTACCCAGCCTTGATAAGCACAATTCTCTGAACTTCTATGTGAACTATTTTGCATTCTACCTATGCGTGAGATGATGTGATATCTGTTTTTGTACTTAGTGTATTTTACTTAGCATAATTACTTCCATCCCCATCCAAGTTGTCACAAATGACAGAATTTTGTTCTTTTTGTGGCTAAATAACATTCCATTGTTGATATGCCACATTTTCTTTATCCATTCATTAGTTGATAGATATTTGGGTTGTTTCCATTTTTTCACTAATATGAAAAGTACAGGGGTTTTATATTTCATCTGTTAAATTATTGGTGCACATTTCATGCTACTATAATTATTATTTTTTAATTTTATTTTCTGATTACTCATTGCTAGTGTTCAGAAAAATTATTAATTTTATTGTTGTTGTTTTGAGACTGGGTCCTGCTGTGCAGCCCAAGCTGTCATTGAATTTGTTATATAGCCCAAGCTGGCTTTGAACTTAAGATCCTCTGGCCTCTGCTTCTTGAGTGCTGGTCTTACAGACATGTGCCACCATGCCTGGTGGATATTTTGCATATTTTATATGCTTCAAAAAATTAAAAGGTACAGGGTACTCTATTCTTACACTATATTGTATGAGAGTAGTATAAATCTAAATAAACTATTTCTGTACAAGTTCAGGCTTCTAATCTCTAGTGTATAAATTGGGAAAGCCTACTCAGAAACAGTAGACCTTGGTATCTGCACAAGTCTAGTAGCAGATGGTTCATTCATTCATTTATACAACAAATATTTATTGACTCCCCAAAATATGCAAAACCAAGACCTAAGTGACAAGGATGCAGTAAGAAATAAGGCAGAAGACATGATTCCTGCCTTTATGAACACTATAATACATGAACTTTACAAGTGGGATATGATAAATGCCAATAAGAAGAACCACAAAGGGCTGGAGAGATAGCTTAGTGGTTAAGCGCTTGCCTGTGAAGCCTAAGGACCCCGGTTCGAGGCTCGGTTCCCCAGGTCCCACATTAGCCAGATGCACAGGGGGGCGCATGCGTCTGGAGTTCGTTTGCAGAGGCTGGAAGCCCTGGCGCGCCCATTCTCTCTTTCTCCCTCTATCTGTCTTTCTCTCGCTGTCTGTTGCTCTCAAATAAAAAAAAATTATAAAGAAGAACCACAAAAACAGTAAGAGAGAGCTTATTATTAGACTAGACCTGTTGGGCTGGAAGGATGGCTTAGTGGTTACACACTAGCCTACAAAGCTAAAGGACCCAGGTTTGATTCGCATCTTCAGTTGGGAATTCCAGAATTACTCATATGTGGACATCCTAACTTCTTCTAACTGTGACCATTTATTCAGATGGGTAGATCTTCACAAGGCTGAGCAAGATAAACTTTCCTAATGCTCTCCCAACAGCTATTTTGGCACCTAAGATAAACTTTCTGATAGCTCTACACTGGTACAGTTTGGAGTTCATGACTAACCTACTCCCAGATTTATCTTTCTTCCTGATCTCTTTCACTTTGGGAAACATCCTGCACTCATCCAACCTGGCTGTGTCTAATTCATAGTTACTCCACTCTTCATATTAGTCTTGCTGTTCAGCTTTCTTTTGCTTCTGGAATTTTGTTTGGATTGTAACTTATTAGACTGACTGACTTTGCAAATGCGTAGGTGTTTATGCGAGTGTACATGTGTATGGAGCTCAGAGGCTAATGTCAGGGGTCCTTTATAATTCTCTACATTATGTTGAGACAGGGTCTCTCACTGAACCCAGAGCCCACCAATTCAGGTAGACAAACTAGCTAACTAACCCAGGAATCCTCTCTTTGCTTCCCCTGTGCTTGAATTACAGGTGTGAGTTATGTGCCCCAGCATTTTACATGGTCTCTGGGATTTCAAACTCAGATTCGCATGCTTTTGCTGCAAGTACTTTACTGACTGAGCTGTCTTCCCATCCCCGGAGTTAATTTTGGACTGAATAAAAACAAAGAATGAAGCCGGGCATGGTAGTGCAGGCCTTTAGTCCCAGCACTCGGGAGGCAGAGGTAGGGGGATCACTGTGAGTTCAAGGACACCCTGAGACTACATTGTGAGTATCCAGGTCAGCCTGGGCTAGAGTAAGACCCTACCTTGAAAAAAAATGAATGTAAGAGTCTTGCTATATAGCCAAGGTTGACCTGAAACTTATCCTCCTTCTGCCACTGTCTCTTGAGTATTGGGATTCCAGACATATGCCATCACATCTAGGCCTTTTAATTTTTATTATTTAATTTTCTTTCTTATGAGTGCATATTCTTCATAATTTTCTTTCTTATAATTGCATGTTCTCTTTTCATTACTGGGAATCAAACCTAGGGCCTTGCATATATCAGGCAAACACAGCTGTTCCTGGAAAATTTGAATCTGTTAATCTATTTTTGTCTTATGAACAGTAAAATTTAGGAGGAATGAATAAAAGATGCATAAAATAGCAACAAAGTTGTTGAATTTTAATATTATGAATACCTTAGAGGGCTGCTTGCTCACACATGACTAAAATGTCTTCAGTATTTTAGAGTTGAAATCAATAGTATCAATTATCAAAGAATTTTTCTTCCCCAGGAAAGTAGAAATGTCTCATATCCTAACAAATGGGCAGGTGAGTATTGCATTTTCTAAAACTCATTGTACTGAAGTTTCTTGTGCTTTGGATTTTGTTTTAACTTTTTAAATAATTTTTATATGTGTACATAATGTATTTTACATATAATCACTTCTCATTACCTTCTTTTGTTCCCCTTCGTCTATCTACCTCAACCTGCTTTCACAGAACCCTTTCTCTTTCAATCTAATAATTTTTACTAGGAATAAGTTCAGGGCCTTGAACATGTAAGGCAAATGGTCTTCCACTGAGCTATATTCCTAGCCCCATCCTTAGTAATTTTTTTTATTTCATTATTTGATAGGAAGAATATCTAAATGGCTCCTAAATCAGGACAGTATTGTCAGTATATCTTGAGAAGTTTCACTCATCATTTTTCTAATCATAATTTTTCCACTTCTTCCTGTCCCCTATGGGTAAACTATTTATTTACTAAATATCCTTTTAGCATTTTATGCAAATATGAACAAACATAAAGGTACATTTTTATTCTCTTCTTTTCTTAAAAAAGATTGTACTGCAGTGGAGAGATGGCTTAGCAGTTAAGGCTCTTATTTGTGAAGTCTACAGACCCAGGTTTGATTCCCCATGACCCATGTAAGCCAGATGTATAAGGTGGCATATGCATCTGGAGTTCATTTGCAGTGGCTGGAGGCCCTGGCGTGCCCATTCTCTCTGTCTGTCTCCCTCTTTCACACTTTCTCTCTCAAATAAATCAATATAATAAAATATTTTTAAAACACTATATTATGTACTGTTTATCTCATATTCATATTCTCATATTCATAGTATAGCCTTTAAAAGTCTTTCCATAAGCCAGTTGTGATGACACACATTGGTAGGATATTGCTGAAGAGGAGACAGGAGGATCAGGAGTTCAAGGCCAGCCTGGGCTAAAATATATCTATCTCTATCTCTATATCTATATCTATATATCTATCTATCTATATATATATTTCCATATTAATTCATAGAAATCTTTCCCTTTTTCAGAATAACTGCTTAGGGGCTAGAAGAATGGCTTAGTGATTAATGCAGTCACCTATAAAGCCAAAGGACCCAGGTTTGATTCCCCAGGATCCACATAAGCCAGATGCACAAGGCAATGCATGCATCCGCAGTTCATTTGCAGAGGCTGAAGTCCCTGATGCGCCTATTCTCCCCCCCCACTCTCTCTCTTTCTCTGCCTCACTCAAATAAATAAATAAAATATGTTTTAAAATATCTGCTTAGTAGTCTATTGAACTATTAACCACCTCTTATAAATGAGTAGTTGTGTGTTTTCAGCCTTAGTCCAACAACTACAGTGAATTGTCTTTTACTTGCATCATTTTGTACATATGCAGTGTATCATATCCATGGGATGACTTCCCAGAAAAGAAGTTGAAATTGTTAGGTTAAAGAGTAATGGTTTGTGCATTTGACAGATATTTGCACATCAAGTTTTATCTTTAACTTTAAATTTTGAGCAAATACTGCTAACCACAGAGCCATCTCCTCAGCCCCTTGAAATGATTTCAAATTATAGAACTGTTGCAGGAACTGTGTAAAGTACTGTGTACACTTCGCCCAGATTCACCTATGGTTAGCATTTTATATTTTGCTTAATTTCCTTAGCACACACACACCCCATTTATATATTGTGCACATACAATTGATGTCTTTCAGTATCCATGAGAGATTTGTCCCAGGACCCCCACATGAGTACTAAAATCTGAAGGTGCTCAAAAGTGGTAGACTAGGGCTGGAGGGATGGCTTAGAGGTTAAGGCGTTTGCCTGCAAAGCCAAAGGACCAAGGTTTGATTCCCCAGGACCCACATAAGCCAGATGCACAAGGGGGTGCATGTGTCTGCAGTTTGTTTGCAGTGGCTGGAGACCCTTGCCCATTCTTTCTCCTCCCCACCCGTCAAATTAATTAATTAATTAAAATAAAATATTTTTTTAAAAAAGTGTTACAGTATTTGCCTATCCACATGGTTATGTTATACTTAACTCTCTAAATTACTTAAATCTAAAAAAAAAAAAACCAAAAAAACCAAATTACTTATATCTGAGACAGTGTAAATGCTTTGGAAGCAGTTGTATTGTTAATTGAATAATGATAAGAAAAAATGTCTGTACATATCCAATATAAATATAGTGTATGTGTACAGCTGGAGATTGAACTCAAGGCCTCATGAATGCTAGATGAGTGCTCTACCACTGCTCTATATCCTAGATGTAATTATCTTAAGATTGTGTCTTTTTGTTTTGTTTTGTTTTTCAAGGCAGGGTCTCACTCTAGCTCAGGCTGACCTGGAATTCACTATGTAGTCTCAGGGTGGCCTCAAACTCATGGTGATCCTCCTACCTCTGCCTCCCTAGTGCTGGAATTAAAGGCGTACACCACCACGCCCGATTTCTTAAGGTATTACTTACATACTTACTTATTTATTTATTTGACAGAGAAAGGGGGAAAAGAGAAAGAGAGAGAGAGAATGGGCATGCCAGGGCCTCCAGCCACTGCAAACGAAGTCCAGACTCATGTGCCCCCTTGTGCATCTGGCTTACATGGGTCCTGGGGAATTGGACCTGGGTCATTTGGCTTTGCAGGCAAACACCTTAATCACTAAGCATCCCTCCAGCCCTTCTTAAGATGTTTTTGATTTGCAGTTGGTTGAATATAGATATGGAACTCTCAAACACAGAGAGCCAATGTTGCAGTCAGGTTCACATTGCTGGTAGAAATCACCCAACTAAGAGCAGCATGTGGGAACAGAGGTTTATTTTAGCTTACAGGCTCGAGGGGAAGCTCCATGATGGCGGGGGGAAAACAATGGCATGAGCAGAGGGTGGACATCACCCCTGGCCAACATAAAGTGGACAATAACAACTGGAGAGTGTGCCAAACACTAGCAAGGGAGAGCTGGCTATAACACTCATAAGCCCATCCCCAACAATACACTCCCTCCTGGAGGTATTAATTCCCAAATCTCCGTCAGCTAGGAAACCTAGCATTCAGAACACCTAAGTTTTATGGTACACACCTGAATCAAACCATCACATACATATATATATACACATATGCATGTGTATGTTCCTTTTTGTGAGCCTATTAGGAGTAGGTTGTAGCCGGGCGTGGTGGCGCACACCTTTAATTCCAGCATTTGAGAGGCAGAGGTAGGAGGATTACCATGAGTTCGAGACCACCCTGAGACTCCATAGTGAATTCCAGGTCAGCCTGGATTAGAGTGAGACCCTACCTCAAAAAAAAAAAAAAAAAAAAAAAGAGTAGGTTGTAGTCAGGCATGTTACCACATACCTTTAATACCAGCATTTGGGAGGCCAACGTAGGAGGATCATTGTGAGTTCAAGGCCAGCCTGAGACTACATAATGAATTCCAGGTCTGCATAGGCTAGGCTACTTCAAAAGAAAAAGAAAAAAATAAAAGGGAGAGAAAAAAAAGAGTAGGTTGTTTATATACCTTTTAAAATTTATTTATTTTTGAGAATTTCATAGATCTTTATAATGTATTATGATCATATTCACTCCCACTACCCCTCTTACCCCCAGTCCTGTTAAATCTCTGCTTCTTGCTAACAAACCCCCTTTCTACTTTCATGTCTTTACTTCTGTAATCCACTGAGTTACATTTGAGTTCCTTGCAGGAGTATGAGTGAGTGATCATTTACTGGAGTGTAGACAAATTACCAGTGACGACTCCACTGAAGAACATAATTCCAGCAACCGTCAGCTGCCTGTAATAGTTCCTGTAGCAGGAAAGGAGTCTCATGAGCCCCTCCCCGACCATGATGGAATGCTGACTGACTGTCTTGTGTAGGAAACCACAGCTGTTGTGAGTTCATGAGTGTAATGGCCATGTCATGTCCTAAAGACAGCGTTCCACAGCACCCCTCCTGTCTCCTGTTCTTACATTCTTTCCAGCCTCTCTTCCGTGAGACTTAGCGCAGTGATATAGATACCCTGTTTAAGACTGAGAACATAGTAATCACATTCTCACCACTTTTGCCAGCATGATTGTTTATTCTTATTTGTTGTTTGTTTGTTTGTTTTGGTTTTTCGAGGTAGGGTCTCACTGTAGCCCAGGCTGACCTGGAATTCACTATGGAGCCTCAGGGTGGCCTCGAACTCACGGCAAGTCTCCTACCTCTGCCTCCGAGTGCTGGTATTAAAGGCATGTGTCACTACGGCCGGCTTTGTTTTTTGAGGTAGGGTCTCCCTGAAGCCCAGGCTGGCCTGGAATTCACTGTGTTTAACTCTTTATTCTTAAACACTTTAGCCACGCATGGTGGTGCACACCTTTAGTCCCAGCACTTGAGAGGCAGAGGTAGGAGGATCAATATGAGTTCACCAATGTGAGTTCAAGGACAGCCTGAAACTACAGAGTGAGTTCCAGGTTAGCTATGTAGGGGAAAAAATGAGTCAAAATATTCTTAAATACGTCATTATGTATTTCTTGAGAATAATGACATTGTTTTAGATAACTGAATTTCAATAATAAAAGAAAACTAGCTGGGTGTGGTGGCATATATGTTTAATCCCAGCACTCAGGAGTCAGAGGTAGGAGGATTGCTGTGAGTTCGTGGCCACCCTGAGACTCCATAGTGAATTCCAGCTCAGCCTGGGCTAGGGTGAGACCCTACCTTGAAAAACAAACAAAAAGTCAGAAAACTTAACATTAATATGTTTACCTCATTTATCATCTATATTCAGAATTTACCATTATTTTGTAATGGAATTTTTTTAAAAAAATATTTTATTTATTTGTTTATTGGAGAGAGAGAGAGAGGCAGAGAGAATGGGTGAACCAGGGCCCCTAGCCAGTGCAAATGAGCTCCAGATGCATGTGCCATTCTGTACATCTGGCTTAAAGTAACAAATTATTCTCAAAATTAGTGCTATAAAGCAAATCTTTACTATTTCATCAGGGTTTTTTATTTATTTGTTTTTGAGTCAGGAATCTAAGGTGTGCTTTGCTGGGTGCCTCTGCCTCAGTTTCTCACAAGGCTGCAGTCAAGGTGTCTTAAGGGTTGGCTGAGGAAGGAGCCACTTCTAATCTTTCTCATAGTTATTTAAAAATTTTAGTTCCTTGTGAGGTGTGGGAATGAAGGACCCAGTTTCTTTCTGGTTATGAGCTGAAGGTTTGTTTACCTGAGTTTCTTGTTATGAGGAACTTTTTATAAGGCATCTCAAAATATGGTAGCTGGCTTCCATCTGAGTAAGTAAAGCAGAGAACCAGAAAGAGAAAATGTGATAGGAGCCACGTTTTTGTTAGCCTAATTTTTCTTTTTTGAGGCAGGATCTCACTCTAGCCCAGACTGGCTTTGAACTTACAACAGTCATTCTAATTAGCCTCCCAAGTGGTAGGACTAAATTTGAATGTAACATACTTTTCCTCTATTGAGTTCATTAGCAGCAAAGTCATTTAGTCCAGCCCATACTCAAGCAGAGATGAGACTTTCTAAGTCTATTTATAATAAGTTTTCTATAGTTATTTGTTGGCATTATTTCATAAGAAAGAGACTTCCCTAGGGCCTCACATCCAGAAAAAAAGAAGCGTTAAGGTCAAGGACACAATATAACACATGAGATATGAAGTGGAAGGGGAAATACTGGAGGCAAAAGGGTGTATTGTAAGGCAAGTGAGGTGGGCAGGGAGGCGTGGGAGGGAGGAGTAGAATGGGGGAGCAACCAGCCAAATCAAAGTATGTATGAAAATGCAGTAAGGAAGCCTGTTAATTTATAAGCTATTTAAAAAATAAAATATTAAAATATAAGTAAACAGTGCTGGTTGTGGTGGCGCATGCCTGTAATCCCAGCACTTGGGAGGCAGAGGTAGTATTGCCATGAGTTCAAGGCCACCTGAGACTACATAGTGAATTCCAGGTCAGCCTGGGCTAGAGTGAAACCCTACCTCAAAAAAACAAAAAACAGTGCTTGCTCTAGCACACAAATACTAAAATTGGAACAATACAGAGAAGATTAGCATGGCCCCTGTGCAAAGATGACATGCAAATTCATGAAGCATTCCATATTTTTAAATATATACATGTAAATAAATTTTATAAAGCACACATGAAGAAAGCAAATATATAAATCTTCAAATTTAACATGCAAAATTGTCACTACAACATCATGTTTTTTTTCTAATTTTTAAAAGTTTTTATTTGGGGGGAAGGCAGAGAGAATGTTCGTGCCAGGGCCTCCAGCTGCTGCAAATAAACTCTAGATGTATGCACCATCTTGTGCATCTGTCTTATGTGGGTCCCAGAGAATAAAACCTGGCTCCTTTGGCTTTGCAGGCAAGTGCCAAAACCGCTAAGTCATCTCTCCAGCCCCTACAACATCATTTTAATTTTCTAGTTTATCTTTAACCCATAGCATGCTCTTTTGCTGCCTAAGTGTGATTTTTTTTATTTTTTTTTTTTTTGGTTTTTTGAGGTAGGGTCTCACTGTAGCTCAGACTGACCTGGAATTCACTGTGTAGTCTCAGGGTGGCTTTGAACTCACGGCAATCCTCCTACCTCTGCCTCCCGAGTGCTGGGATTAAAAGCGTGCACCACCACACCTGGCAAGTGTGAGATTTTATGAGGCTCTGTCCCTCTCTCTCCACTCTCTCTCTGTCTTTCTCTTCTTACTTAGTTCCCACCTCTCCTTCTTCGTCTTATTGTAAATATGGGAGTAAGTGAATGGATTTGTATTTTTCATAGAGGAAAAATAAAGTGGGACTGGAGAGATAGCTTATCAGTTGAGGCACTTGTCTGTGAAACCTAAGGACCTAGGTTTGATTCCCCAGAACCCCTGCAAGCCAGATGCACATAGTGGTGCATGTGTCTGGAGTTTATTTGCATTGGCTAGGGGCCCTGGTGTGTAGGTACACACTCTCTCTCATAAATAAATAGTATATTTAGAATTAACCAGCTGGATTCGGTCCAGATGATCGCAATTCTGTTGGCAATATCCAAAGCATCATATTGGGGAGCCAGCTTCTTCTTTCCATCAGGCCTGATCAAGGGTATTGACTTTGGTCACACCAGTGTCAGAGTTTCCGCACAGCCTGTTTGACCTGGTGCTTGTTAGCCTTGCTGTCCACAGTGAGCACAAGTGTGTTTCTGCTGTCTTCATGGTTGACCCGATGGTCAGGGGGAACTTGATGATGGCATAGTGGTCAAGCTTGTTTGTCCTGGGGGTATTTAGGCTGCCACTGGAGGTGCAGTGTCTTGGTCTCCGGAAGGTAGATGACATGGGGATCTTCTTTTTGTGGCTGTGGACTTCTCTCAGCGTGGCCTTCTTGGCTTTCAAAGCCTCTACTTTGGCTTCTGCTCTGGGAGGGGCAGGAGCTTCCTTCTTCACTTTTGCTGCCATCTCAGAGAAGAGGAGATTTTTGTTTGTTTGTTTGTTTTTTAACTGTTTTATTGACACTTTTCATATAGGTGCATGATGCTTTTTTATTGACAACGTTCACGATTGTGAACAATATCCCATGGTAATTCCCTCCCTCCCTCCACTTTCCCCTTTGAAACTCCACTCTCCATCATATCCCCTCCCCCTCTCAATCAGTCTCTCTTTTATTTTGATGTCATCATCTTTTCCTCCTATTATGATGGTCTTGTGTAGGTAGTGTCAGGCACTGTGAGGTCGTGGATATCCAGGCCATTTTGTGTCTGAAGGAGCACGTTGTAAGGAGTCCTACCTGTCCTTTGGCTCTTACATTCTTTCCACCACCTCTACAATAGACCCTGAGTCTTGAAAGGTCTGAAAGATATTTCAGTGCTGATTACTCCTCTGTCACTTCTTCTCAGTAACATGGTTTCTTCTGAGTCATCCCAAGGTCACTGCCATCTGAAAAGAGAAGGTTCTCTAACCAAAAGTGAGAGTAGCATTAATATATGGGTATGAACATTAAGAGAAGTGCTTACTGGGCAGTTTGGTAAGCATAGTATATACATTTAGCCAGACAGCAGCAGATACTATACCCCTAGGGCTCATGACTACCTCTGTTGTAGGTTTTCAGTATTAGGGATGTATTCCCTCCCATGGAGTGGGCCTCCAGTCGAATTAGAGGGCAGTTGATTTCCCCCATAACAGATGGCCACTATTGCACCCATTGGCTCATTTGCCTTGGCGGGCCAAATATAAGGCTTGCAGTGTCCAATGTTGGGTATCTTCACTGGTGATTTCTTTCTCCCATTGAAGTGCATACAGCATGACTTTTTCCAGCTTTCTGTCAGCTGGTCCACTTCGATGAGGTTTTCAGCTCAGCTCCAGCAGGATTTCTCAGTGACCTTGCAGCCCAAGTATGTGGAGTCTTCAGCAATAGGGTCTTACCATCTATTCCAGGACCTCTCTGGCCAACAACTTAATGGAAGGTATCCCATCCCTGGCACTGAAAAGTTTCTAGCAACAATCTATTGCTCCATTGTTCAGAAGAGTAGGTTTCCATATAACTTATTTATATCCTCTTAGATTTTGATTAGCCCTCCTTCCACCTTTCCTTTACTCAATCTCTTCCCCTGACCTCACTTAGGCCTTTTAACCCCCATTTATATGTTCTACTTACATATAACAATACCATCCTATTAAGTACCCTCCTCCCTTCCTTTCTCTTCCCTTTATATCTCTTTTCTAGCTAACTGCCCTTTGCTACTGAGTTTTCTTCCTACTCACACAGAATTCCAATCATCTATAGCTAGGATCCACATATGAGAGAGAACATGCGACATTTGGCTATCTGGACCTGGGTTACCTCACTTAGTATAATCCTTTCCAGGTCCATCCATTTCCCTGCAAATTTCATAACTTTATTTTTCTTTACCACTGAATAGAACTCCATTGTGTAAGTGTGCCACATCTTCATTATCCACTCATCAGCTGAGGGACATCTAGGCTGGTTCATTTCCCAGCTATTGTGAATTGAGCAAGTATCTCTAAGGTAGTGAGAGGAGTCCTTATGATATATGTCTAGGAGTGCTATAGCTGGGTTATATGGTAGATCAATCTTTAGCTGTTTTAGGATCCTCCACACTGATTTCCACAATGGCTGGACCAGATTGCATTCCCACCAATGGTGTAGAAGGGTTCCTCTTTTTCTACATTCTTTTTTTTTTTTAATTTATTTATTTATTTGAGAGTGACAGACACAGAGAGAAGGACAGATAGAGGGAGAGAGAGAGAATGGGCGCGCCAGGGCTTCCAGCCTCTGCAAACAAACTCCAGATGCGTGCGCCCCCTTGTGCATCTGGCTAACGTGGGACCTGGGGAACCAAGCCTCGAACCGGGGTCCTTAGGCTTTTGTTTAACCGCTAAGCCATCCCTCCAGCCCTACATTCTTGACAGCATTTATGGTCATTTGTTTCCATGATGGTAGCCAATCCGACAGGAGTGAGATGGAGTCTGAGTGTACTTTTAATCTATATTTCCCTGATGACTAGGGATATAGAACATTTTTTAGATGTTTATATGCCATCTGTATTTCTTCTTTAGCCCCAGCTGACCTGGATTTCACTATGTAGTCTCAGGGTGGCCTTGAACTCATGGTGATCCTCCTACCTCAGCCTCCCAAGTGCTGGGATCAAAGGCTTGTACCACTATGCCCAGCTCGTTGTATGCTTTCAAAGAAAATTATTTTATTGGTTTTTATTTATTTGCAAGCAGAGATACAGGAGAGAGAGTGAGAGAAAAGAGGTGTCCCAGGGCATTTAGCCACTGCAAAAGAACTCCAGATGTATGTGCCACTTTGTGCATCTGGCTGTATGTAGGAATCAAACTGGGGTCATTAGGATGTAGACAAGTGCCTTAATGGCTGAGTCTTTTCTCCAGCTCCTGGTTTTTTGTTTTTTTGTTTTGTTTTGTTTTGTTTTGTTTTTCAACATAGGGTCTCACTGTAGCTGATACTGACCTGGAATTCACTATGTAGTCTCAAGGGTGGCCTTGAACTCACAGCAATCCTCCTACCTCTGCCTCCCCAGTGCTGGTATTAAAGGTGTGAGCCACCATGCCCAGTAGCTCCTGTATTTTTAAGTGTGTGAAATAAAGCAGTTGAAGTCAAAACATAAAAATAAGAAAAAAAATTACTATTTCCCTGACTTTCTGCCTCATATATACCACCCACTGTAGATAATTTCGTTCATTTCTGCCTTATTCTCCTGTGTTTTTTTAAAATATTTTATTTATTAGAGAGAGAAAGAGAGAGAGAGAGGCAGAGAGAATGGGCACGCCAAGGCCTCTCACCACTGCAAAGGAACTCTAGACACATGTGCCACCTTGTACATCTGACTTATGTGGGTCCTGGGGAATGGAACCTGTGTCTTAACTACTAACCCATCACTCCAGCCCTCCCTATGATTTTTAGAAAATATTTATTTTTTAAAATATTTTTTGTTTATTTTTATTTATTTGAGAGTGACAGAGAGAGAAAAAGGCAGAGAGAGGGAGAATATGGGTGCGCCAGGGCCTCCAGCCACTGGAAACGAACTCCAGACGCGTGCACTCCCTTGTGCATCTGGCTAACGTGGGTCCTGGGGAATCGAGCCTTGAACTGGGGTCCTTAGGCTTCATAGGCAAGCTCTTAACCGCTAAGCCATCTCTCCAGCCCTAAAAAATATTTATTTGATAAAGAGAGAGAGAGAATGAGAGTGGATTGACAAGCCTCCTGCTGCTGCAGTTGCACTCGGGATGGGTATACCATTTTGTGCATCTGGGTACTAGAAATGGAACTTTTTATTTATACCTTTAAACCCTGAGTCATCTTTCCAGCCCGTCCCTGTATTTTGTTTATACAAAACAAATCATATATACTTATGTTTTACTTCTCTTTTATAAACAAAGGCAAAAGTCCCATCTTTGAAAGGTTTCAATATAAACAAATTTCAGTTTAAATACCAGTCTCCCAAAAATTGTTCAACTTTTAGTTATCATAGTTTATTAACCATTAGAAACTGAAAAGTACTACCTTTGATAATATTAGCCCTTGATTATACAAATCACTTTGAAAATAATAAATGAGCAAAATGATCATTCACAAAATTTAAAAAAAAATGATCATTCACCAGTCGAAGTTTGTCCAGGGCAGCTACTGTACATGTTATTTGGTCCATGCACAACTGCAGGGTAGCTGTGGTAACTTCCCTCTCCCAAAGACAAACCCACATGACATTTTACAGAAATATAGAGGGAGTTAGTGAGCAAAGAAAAGTAATGATGCTGTCAATAAAATTCAAATTGGGTGTACATATAATTCTAGAAGAAATAGCTTTCTATGGGAATGTTGACACTGCTACCTTTGAGAATCTTGGACAAAATGTTAGTAGGAATACTGGTGTGACTACAACTGGTGATGGAACATTTCTGTTGTTATTCAAAGGACTGTTGTGTTTGTAACATAGGATAAAGAAAATGATTAGACATGGAATATATTTAAAATCCTCACGCAGGCAGCCAAAGCTTAGTAAACATGAACATACGTACACAAGGAAAGCAGTTGTAATGGGAAGGATGATGATATTCCAGAAAACAGAAAAATTGATATCAGCAAAAACAATCAACAATAAATCCTTCACATTAAAGGCACTCCCAGAGACATTAGACAACATTGAAAACTCAACAGAGGGGCTAGAGAGATGGCTTAGCAGTTAAGGCGTTTGCTGGCAAAGCCAAAGGACCTCGGTTTGATTCCCCAGGACCCATGTAAGGCAGATGCACAAGGGGGTGCATGCATCTGGAGTTCATTTGCAGTGGCTGGAGGCTGTGGCACACCCATTCTCTCTCTTCTTCTCTTTCAAATAAATTTTTAAAAAGTAGGGGCTGGAGAGGTGGCTTAGTGGCTAAGGAGCTTGCCTGCAAAGCTAAAGGACCTCAGTTTGATTCCCCAAGGGAGTGCATGCATCTGGAGTTCATTTGCAGTGGCTGAAGGCCCTGGTGTGTCCATTCCCCCCTCCCCCTATTTCTGTATCTCTTTCTAAAATAAATAAATAAAAATAAAAAATGAAAAAAAGCCTCAACAGATAAATAAAATGTTGAAAGTTAATTCAAGTTTAGAAAGAATATATAAATTTTCCAGGCACAGAAATGATTATTGTTCCTTATTGTAAGTTATAGGATGAGAAAAAGAAAACATAGATCTTTAACATTTCCTTAATATAAGAAGAAATAGGACTATTAAGAATTAAGGAGTCCTAAGCTTTTTTGTGTTTTTTAAAAAATAGGGAGGGAGAGGAGAGAGAGAAAGAGAGAATTGGCACACCAGGATCTCTAACCACTGCAAATGAACTCCAGACATGTGCATCACCTTGTGCATTTGGCTTACTTGGGTACAGGGGAATCAAACCTGAGTCCTGAAGCTTTGCAGATGAGTACCTTAGTCACTAAGCTATCTCTCTATCTCAGTACTAAGTTTTAAAATTATACTATGCTAAATAAATATTACTTTTACTATTTTTCCATACAAATGTATAACCTACAATAAGATTTTTTAATGTTTTCACAAAAAAGTTAGGCCATAGAACAATCATATATTTTCTATTAGGATTGCTTTAAGTAGGTTCAGCCCACCTGGATATTTGTGAAGTCCTATAGTATCATTCAAAGTAAGGACAGCTTTATATAGTCTGTTGTACTTTGCCTTTAAATTCTCATTAAGCTTATTGAAGTATAATTTATATACATTAAAATTTCCTCATAACATTATACAGCTCATTGAGCTGTATAACCACTGCCACAACAAATATATAGTACATTTCTATAACCTTCAAAAGTCCCCTTGCTATCTATCAATTCCCCACATCCCAAGCTCCAGGCAGTAACTGATATACTTCCTGTCACTATAAGTCAGTAGTGCCTCTTTCAGAATTTCATGTGAATGAAACTCTACAACATATTCTCTTTTGCATCCACCTTATTTTGCTTAACATGTTTTTGAAATTTATCCATGTTGTTACTTATTTTAATACTTCATTCTTTTTGCCTGCTGAGCTTTACTGCATTGTGTGGAAATGTCACACTTTGTTTATCCATTCAACTGTTGAGCAGCATCTGGATTATTCCTGCTTATGACTGCTTGTTGCAGTCAGGTTCACTTTGCTGGCAGAAATCACCCGACCAAGAGCAGCTTGTGGGGGAATAAAAAGGTTTATTTTGGCTTACAGACTTGAGGGAAAGCTCCATGATGGCAGGGGACAATGATGACATGAGCAGAGTGTGCACATCACCCCCCCCCGACAACAGAAGATGGACAATAGCAACAGGAGAGTGTGACAAACACTGGCAAGAGGACACTGGCTATAATACTCATAAACCCGCCTGCAACAATACGCTGCCTCCAGGAGGGTTTAACTCCCAAATTACTGTCAGCTGGGAACCTAGCATTCAGAACACCTACGTTTATGAGGGACACCTAATCAAACCACCACCATGCTATTCTGCATCAAAGTGATATTAATCAAGGCCTTGTACATAGTCACATACATTTGAAAACTTTCAGATAAACACGTAAAAGCAGGATTTAGGGGCTGGAGAGATGGCTCAGCTCTTGAAGACACTTGCTTGCAAAGCCTGGTAGCCTGGGTTTGATTCTCCAGTACACACATAAAGCCAGATACACAAAGTGGTGCAAGTGTCTGAAGTTCATTTGCAGTTGCAGGAAGGTCCTGGCTCACCCAAACTTACTCTCTTTCTCTTACTCTTTCTTGAATAAGTAAATAAGTAGTTTTTAGGGGCTGCAAAGATGGCTCAGCAGTTACAGCACTTGTATGTAAAGCCAAAGAACCCAGGTTCAATTCCCCAGGACCCATGTAAATCAGATATACAAGGTGGCACACGTTCTTTTGCAGTGGCTGGAGGCCCTGGTGTGACCATTCTCTCTCTCTATCTCTCTCCCTCCCTCTCTCCTCTTTCTCTCTCTCAATGAGTAAAAATAAAATATTTAAAAATTTTTAAATAGGATCAGCAGTTAAGTTACTTTCCTGGGAAGTCTAAGGACCCAGGTTCAACTCCCCAGAACCCATGCAAGCCAGATAAATATGGTGGTGCATGCATCTGCATATGCGTCTGGCAAAGCCAAAAGACATGGGTTCTGCTCCCTAATGTCTATGTAAAAGCCAGGTGCACAAGGTGGTGCAAACATCTGGAGTTTGTTTGCAGTGTCTAGAGGCCCTGATGCACCCATTCTCGCTATATATAATAAATAAATAAATAAATAAATAAATAAATAAATAAATAAAAATAAAATATTTTAAAAGTAGGATTTTAGGGTATAGTGGTGCCCACCTTTAAGCCCAGCATTCAGGAGGCAATGGTAGGAGGATTGCTGTGAGTTTGAGGCCAGGCCTATTACCTCCTCCTTCCAAATGCTAGGATTGTGGGCGTGCATTTCTACATCTGGTTCTGTCTTCTAAAGTTTGTAGATTAGACTGCTAACTTTATATCTTGCTTTTTTTCTAATATAAATATGAATAAATAAGTTTGATTCTAAGCATTAGCTATATCCAACTAATTTTGGATTTTATGTTTCCAATTATAACTCAATTCAGTATTGTTTAAGTTACCTTGAATTTTTTTTTTTTTTTTTTTTGAGTCAGGATCTAATGTAGCTCAGGCTGGCTTTGAACTCTTCATGCAGCTGGGCATGACCGTGAACATTTGATCTTGCTGCCTCCACCTCATATGTACTGGAATTACGGGCATGTAGTACCACACCTGATTTTATGTAGTGTTGGCAATCAAACCCAGGCATCATGCAGTCAGTCAAACACTATAACAACTGAGCAGTATTCCCACCCTTTGTGGTTTCTTCCTTCACTCATGGATTGTTTAAAAGTGTGTAATTTTGTCAATTAATTTCATCTTATTGTTATTGGAGAATATACAATGTGTTCTTCCTGTTCTTTTAAATTTGATAGAACTTGTTTAGTGGCTCAGAATATGATCAACCAAGGTGAATGTTCCTTATAAACCTAAAGTGTATTCTGCTACTGATGATTGTTGTATCTGGCATTGACAGATTAAGTAGGTTGATTATTGTTGCAGGCCCCCTGCTTCCTTACTGATTCTGCTAAGTCTATCAATTCCTGACAAAGGAGAGTTGAAATCTTTAAAATCTTTACCTACAAATATGGATTTTTCTTTGTCTTTTCAGTTCTATGTGTGTGCAGGGGGGACTGACCAGGGTCTTTTGCCACTGCAAACAAGGTATTGACACATGCACCACATCGCATCTGGCTTTACATGAGTGCTGTGGAATTGAACTTGAGCTGGCAGGCTTTGCAAACAAATGCCTTTAACTGGTAAACCATCTCCCCAGCTCAATAATAGTGTTAATTTCAAAATCTTATATTTTTCATGAAAAAAAATAATACAAAGAGGTTCTAGGCATCCATTATTATGAAGTTTTCCCCCAAATAAAATGTTATATCATGGTCTGGAGAATTTTTTCAGTGGTTAAAGGCACTTGCCTGCAAATCCTCATGGTCTAGTTTCAACTCTCCAGTACCCACGTTAAGCCAGATGCACAAAGTGGCACATATGTTTGGAGTTTGTTTGCAGTGGCAGGAGGCCCTGGTATACCCATACTCACTGTCTCTGTCTTTCTGTCCATTTCTCTCTCTCTCAAGTAAATTTAAAAAAAAATTTTAATGTTATATCAATCTGGAGAGATATCTTAGTGGTTAAGGTGCTTGTTGGCAAAGCCAAAGGACATGGGTTCTGTTCCCTAGTGCCCACATAAAAGCTAGATGCACAAGGTGGTGAAAATGTCTGGAGTTAGTTTGCAGTGGCTAGAGGCCCTGGCATGCCCAATCTCTCACTATCTGCTTCTCTCTCTCTCTCTCACCCCTTATCTCAAATAAATAAATAAAATATTTTTTAAGAATAAAATAAAGCCGGGCGTGGTGGCACACTGTCTTTAATCCCAGCACTTGGGAGGCAAAGGTAGGAAGATCACCATGAGTTCGAGGCCACACTGAGACTCCATAGTGAATTCCAGGTCAGCCTGGGCTAGAGTGAGACCCTCCCATGAAAAACCAATAAATAAATATATAAAACGTTATTATATCACATCAAAACCAAGAAAACAGAGCCGGGCATGGTGGCACATGCCTTTAATCCCAGCCCTTGTGAGGCAGAGGTAGGAGGGTCGCTGTGAGTTTGAGGCCACACTGAGACTACATGATGAATTCCAGGTCAGCCTGAGCTAGAGTGAGACCCTACCTTGAAAAACCAAAAAAAAAAAAAAAAAAAGAAAGAAAGAAAAGAAAACATTACTAAACTTTAGAAGTTTAAAATATGCCCTGGTGTGGTAACTCATGCCTTTAATCCCAGCACTTGGGAGGCTGGGGTAGGAGGATTACTATAAATTCAATGCTAGCCTGGGCTACAGAATGAGTTTCAGGTCAGGCAGAACTAGAGTGAGACCCTGCCTCAAAAAACAAACAAAAAATGCTTTTTTGTTGTTTGTTTTTTGAGGTAGGATCTCACTGTACCCCAGGCTGACCTGGCACTCACTCTTTAGTCCCAAACTGGCCTCAAACTCACAGTGATCCTCCTACCTCTGTCTCCTGAGTGTTGGGATTTAAAATGTGTGCCACCCTGTCCAGCAAAAGTTTTGAATATGCATTCATTTGTATGTGTGCATATGAATAGTTATATGCAAATTTACTACAGATATAAATTGTGTTGCTGACATTAGAATCAAATATAGATCTGTTCCATCACCACAAAGAATTTCTTCATACTACCTACCCCACCTATATTCTCTTTCCAGTTGCTAATCTGTTCAACATTCCTATAATTTTGTCATTTTCAAATGTTATACAAATGGTACTCTATATTATGTAACATTTTAGGACTGGCTTTTTTTTTTTTCAGTATAATTTCCTTGAAATCCATCTGAATTTGTGCTTCTTAATGTTGAGTAGCTTCTTAGTATGTGGATATGCCACAGTTAATTTAGTCACTCGCCTCTTCAAAGACTGATCTTCTCCAGTTATGGAAATATACTATAAATATATACTATAAATAAAGCTGCAATGAACACCAAGTTTTTGTGACATAAACCTTCATTTCTCTGGCACATATGCCTGGGAGTACAATTGCGGTATCATATGGCAAGTATAGAGAAACTATAAGACTTCTCCAGAGAGTTTGGGATTCCCAGCAGCTGTATTTAACAGCTCCCCTGTCTCCACATCCTCACCAGCATTTGAAATTGTGTAATAATACCTCATTGTGGCCTCAACATGCATATCTACAGTGGCTAATGGTGCTGAATATCCTTATTATGTGTATTCTAATTATTATTTGTTTATTTATTTGAGAGGAAGAGGCAGATAGAGAGAATTGACAGGTCAGAGCCTCCAGCCAATGCAAACGAACTCCAGACACATGCACCACCTTTTATATCTGGTTTACATAAGTACTGAGGAATCAAACCTGGGTCCTTAGGTTTCTCAGGCAAGCGCCTTAACTGCTAAGCCATTTCTCCAGCCTGGGTTTCTGGGTTTTGTTGTTGTTATTGTTGTTTTGTCAAAGTATCTTTTCATTTGTTAATTTGTCATTCATATATCTTCTTCTTCTTTGGTTTTGTTGAGGTAGTGTCTCAATCCAAACCAGGCTGACCAAGAATTCACTATGTATTCTCAGGGTGGCCTCAAATTCATGGCAATTCTCCTACTCAGCCTCCCGAATGCTGGGATTAAAGGCATGTGCCACCACACCTGGCTCATATATCTTCTTCAGTGAGAACTCTGTCTTTTGCTAATTTTCTAGTTATATATATTATATGTATTTTTTTACCAGAACATCACATAAGTGTATTTTAGATGTAACAGTAATGTTAAAATTTTAAAATTGACAAGTTTAATTCTGAACTGCACCAAGTAAACTTAGCCATTTAAGTATTTTTAAAGTTTTCCCTCCAAAAACTGAGGGAGCTTTTGTTTTCCACCACCATACACCACTGTTTCCCAATAGTTCTCTTATTGAAGGACTTTCAATTAATAAGCAAACTGCTTTGAGATACTTCAGAACTCTTTTCCTTTCCTCAAATGAAAACTAATCTGGACAAATTATATATTGCATAGATTTCCCTATAGTCTTTTTTTAGAACCTAAATGCAAATACCATATAGTATAATTTTAACCTATTTGCCCCACAGTAAAAACTATTTGTCCTGAAAAATATGACAGATATAGCCTCCCAGTTAATAGAACTACTGTTTTACCTCAAGATTTTTATCATTTACCAAAAAAACACAAAAATATGGGACAGGAGTCTTTACTAATTCATATGATCATATATGGAACAATGGCCAGCCTCTACCTCTCTAAACCATCCGCTTCTGTAAGTGGATGGAATTATTTAATACAGGGTTGATGAAGGATAACTGACCTTTACACACACTTAAAATTTGGGGTAAGTCACTGAGTACTGTGGAAAAAGAAAATGTAGTGATACAGAGCCTACACACTCAATTCAAACTTTAATATTTTCCTACCTTTAAATAACATGTACTTAACTGTTGTGAGGCAGCTGTATGGTTTTCAATAACCACATTTAGGGATACATTCATTGGACAATTTTAAATAGTCCAGGTGAAATGGTTATAGAAATAGAGGCAGTGTCATCTCAGACAACTTATTTATATATCAAAATCTATTTTGATGCCTGGAAGTTTACAAAATGGCTGACTTCTTAAAACTAATTATGCTTTCTGTAACTTTTAAGCACTCTTCTCTTGGCAAGATCAAGCAGAAGCTTATTCGTGAATGTAAAAGTATTTAAACACTAAATTTTTCTAAGCTTAGATTTGGACTGTTTACGAAACTGATATCCAAGAAACCTGCACGTCCTTTCTACATGTTCACTACTTTATGATTAGAACTCTACAAGCTCATTCATCAATCATACTCCCTTTTCTTTATTGTCCTTGGCACTCAAGGCTCTTTAAGTCCATTTTACTTTGTACTTTCACATCCTCAAATAAAAACTTAAGGTTTTAACGAGTGCACAAACATTTTGTAAAAATTTTATCACTTAACCTATTTGGAAATGAGACTTTTATACCACAATTTTACATAAGAGGATAAATATAATGAATTAAATATTTTTAAAGTCAAATGACAGAAAACTAAAGCTCTGTGTACAGTTATAAAGTGTAATGAGAACATTTCTTGAGCTATAGACAGCCACTGACAATCTAAAACACTAATGACTGGAGGTGCGACAATGGGAAGAAAATATAATTATTTCATGTGTCACTCATCTCACAAAACACTTATCAATCTGTCAAAGCCACTCCCTACATACCAGAAAATGATCTGGCATAAACTAGACCTGTCAGTAGAGGAGGCCACAGTGATATTTGTATCATCACTTCTACCTTCCCAAGAATAGAAGCAATTTTTTAAAAGATTCATCTTATTTCAAATTTAAGCTCAACATTGTAGGCACAGAGTGTAAGTAAATCTGGCATGTTCTCTACCAGATAAGCAATAGTATAGATATGTAATTTTCAAAAATACTGTCTAGAAATTTTTTTTTTTTTTTTTTTTTTGTTTTTCAAGGTAGGGTCTCACTCTAGCTCAGGCTGACCTGGAATTCACTTTGGCGTCTCAGGGTGGCCTCGAACTCATGGCAATCCTCCTACCTCTGCCTCCCGAGTACTGGGATTAAAGGTGTGCACCACCATGCCCGGCTTTAGAAATTCTTTGATATATATGGCCATGCTTTTCACAGCCTGAATAAGTTGACATTAAATACAATTATTGTGCCACAAGTTCATCTAAGCTTTTTATGTACTTTTAAAATATGTCCAAGAGAAAACACCTGCTTCTTGTTTATTTAGGGGTATTGACCTATAAGTACCTAACTCCATTTGTTTTTAAATTTCACTATAATTGGGCTTACTGGAGAAAAAAGTGAAAAAAATTAATAAGAAACTTCTTTAGGTCAGTCAAAGGCCTTATCTCTAGCTGGGATGTTGTAACAAAATTAACCTCACCAGCTCACACTCTAAAAGTTAAATGCCTTTAGTAATAATCAATGGCAGGAAAAAGAAGCCTGCCAGAAACCAGAGCACTCATTAATAAAAATGAAGTTTAACTCAAATACTTGAGCAAAGTGTAACACTAGTTATATATTATTTTATCTTTTCTTAAGCTAGGTGATGGGGAGATAGTTCAGTCAGTAAGAATGTTTTCCATATAATCATAAGGATCTGAGTTTAGATCCCAGCATCCATATGAGTGCTAGATGGACATGGTGGCCCATCTGTAATCTTAGCACTTGGGAGACTGAGACAAGGACTCCCTGGGATAAGAAGTGTTCAAGTGAGACACCGTGTCTCAATAAATAAGGTGGAGTGCGACTAAGTAAAACAGCTGACTTCAACATGTGGCCTCCACATTTAAAAATACATCTTTAGGCATATAAGCATCTAAAAAAAATGTTCTACACCACTAGTCATCATGGAAATGCAGATTAAAACTACATTGAGATTCCATCTCACTCCTTTCAGATTGACTACCATCATGAAAACAAGTGATCATAAATGTTGCTGGGGATGTGGAAAAAGAGGAACCCTTCTAGAGGCCACCCTGAGACTACATAGTGAATTCCAGGTCAGCCTGGGCTAGAGTGAGACCCTACCTCAAAAAAAAAAAAAAAAAAAAAAAAAAAAGTCCAGCATGACAGCATTCCTGTAACTGTAGCCCTGTGGAGGGCAAGTACAGGAGAATTGCTGGGGCTCACTGATCAGCAACTATTACCGAAAAACAGTGTGATCTCCAGATTTAGTCACAGACTCTGTCTCAAGGAAATAAGGCAGAAGAGCAATACAGGACACCTGGCATCTGTCTCTGCCCCACATGCACATCTGTACACACATATACATATACCACATGCAAATATGTGTGCACACACACCACATACTACACACAAACCCCCCAAAAATCAGTTGTCCAGAGTCATAGCTGCATCTGTAAGGCCTTAGGTGTGATCCCCAGTACCAACAACAGCAAAAACAATTCAGCTGTCCAAAGTTGAAGGGAGGTTATGCAAGGTATTTTTGTTGTTGTTCTTTCATTTTTTTGGGAAATGGAGGTATATAGGAGGTGGTGGCAGCCATGTTGAGACCTTTAGCAATAAAGCCATGTCATGAAGAACATTGGATGTTTAAAAAAAAGAAGAGAAGCTGGGCATGGTGGTGCACACCTTTAGTCCCAGCACTTGGGAGGCAGAGGTAGGAGGATCACCATGAGTTCAAGGCCACCCTGAGACTACAGAGTGAATTCCAGGTCAGCCTGGACCTGAAGAGTGAGACCCTTCCTCAAAAAAAAAAAAAAAGAAGAGAAGAGAAATCAGGTGGTAGAAAATTATGCCCTTAAATGAAACTGATCATTTAACTTACTCACTTATGGACCTCTAGTTACGTAAGCCAATAAATCATGAAAGTTTAAAAAATAAAATTGGGGGCTGGAGAGACAGTTTAGCAGTTAAGGCCTTTGCCTGCAAAGCTGAAGGATCCTGGTTCAATTCTCCAGGACCCATGTAAGCCAGATGTACAAGGGGGCACATGTATCTGGAGTTACTTTGCAATGGCTGGAGGACCTGGTGTGCCCATTCTCAATCGCTCTCTCTCTCTCTCTCTCTCTGTCTCATTCTCTCCCCCTTTCCCTCTTAAATAAATAAATAAATTTAAAATAAAATTGGCCCCATGGCTGGGGAGATAGCTCATTTGGCAAAGTACTTGCTTTGCAAGCATGAGGACCTGAGTTTAATTCCCAGAGCATGGTTATAAAAGCCAAGGGTGAAGATAGAAATAGGCAGATCTCTGGAGCTCACTGGCTAGTCAATCTGAATTAACTAGGTGAGTTCCAGGCCAGCTAGACATCCTGCCTCAAGAATGAACAGTAGATGCCCAAGGTTGTCCTCTGGTTTACACATGAATGCATGCACACACACACACAGTAAATCGATAAATCCTACTTGTGTGGCTGTAATTCTGGGTTCTCTGTTCTGTTTATTTATTGAACTATGTGTATTTCCTTTTTTTTTTTTTTTTTTTTTTTTAGAGATAGGGTCTCACTATAGCTCAGGCTGACCTAGAATTCACTCTGTAGTCTCAGGGTGACCTCGAACTCACAGCAATCCTCCTACCTCTGCCACCCGAGTGCTGGGATTAAAGGCGTGTGCCACCATGCCCAGCTGAATTATGTATTTCTCTGCCAATACCACACTGTCTTGATTGCCATAGCTATATTGTAAGTCTTAAATTCTTATTTTTAAAAATTATTTTAACTATTTCTAGGGCCTATGCCTGTGTCTTCTTACATAAATTTTATATTTATTTATTTATTTTGAGATTGGGTCTCACTCTAGCCCAGGCTGACCTGGAGTTCACTCTATAGTTCCAGGCTAGCCTCAGACTCACAGCAATCCTCCTACCTGTGCCTCCCCAGTGCTGGGATTAAAGGCATACACCTTCATGCCCAGCTACTTCATTAGTTTTTATTGCTGAATAGTATTGTATTGTATGGACAATCCACATCTGTTTATTCATTTATTAATTCATGAATACTTGGATTGTTTTCAATTTTCATCTGCTATGATATTTTTTGCCATGGAGATTTAATATAAGTCTGTTTGAACTTACATTTTAACTCCTCTTGAGTATATATCTAGCAGTTCCATTTCATTAATTTCTGTTATATTCATTTCCTTGCTTCTGCTTGCTTTGTGTATTTTTAAATCTCCTTTCTGTTTTCTAGAGGTAGAATTATAGTTTTTTTCTCTTTTTTTTGCAATTTTTATTAACATTTTCCATGATTATAAAAGATACCCCATGGTAATACCCTTCCTCCACCCCCCACTGAGAATTATAGTTTTGCTTCATTTTTTTGTTGGTTTGTTTAGTTGGTTGATTGGCTTTTGTTGTTTTGTTTTGGGTTTGGGTTTTTTTAAGGTGGGTCTTGCTCTAGCCCAGGCTGACCTGGAATTCATTTTGTGCCCCACACCTGGCTCTTCATAGTGATCCCCCTACCTCAGCCTCCCAGTTCTGAGATTATAGACACATCCTGCACACACACAAATGCAGGGATGCGTACATATCTGCACATATACCATACACACACAAAAAGCATAGAGGTAGCTCCATCTACTTTCTTTTCCTTATTTTTTTTTTTAATTTTTATTTATTTATTTGAGAGCGACAGACACAGAGAGAAGGACAGAGAGAGGGAGAGAGAGAGAATGGGCGCGCCAGGGCTTCCAGCCTCTGCAAACGAGCTCCAGACGTGTGCGCCCCCTTGTGCATCTGGCTAACGTGGGACCTGGGGAACCGAGCCTCGAACCGGGGTCCTTAGGCTTCACAGGCAAGCGCTTAACCGCTAAGCCATCTCTCCAGCCCCTTATTATTTTTTTTTAACAAATTGACACTTGGAGTTCATTTTATTTATTTGAAAGAGAGAGAGAATGGATACACCAAGGTCTCTAGCCACTGCAAACTCCAGATGCATGTGCCACCTTTACATGGGTACTAGGAAATGGAACCTGGGACCTGGTGCTTCACAGGCAAGCACCTTAACCACTAAGCCACCTCTCTAGCCCTGCTTTCTCTTTTTTTTTTTTTTTTTTTAATTTTTATTTATTTATTTGAGAGCGACAGACACAGAGAGAAAGACAGATAGAGGGAGAGAGAGAGAATGGGCGCGCCAGGGCTTCCAGCCTCCGCAAACGAACTCTAGACGCATGCGCCCCCTTGTGCATCTGGATAGCATGGGACCTGGGGAACCGAGCCTCGAACCAGTGTCCTTAGGCTTCACAGGCAAGCGCTTAACCACTAAGTCATCTTTCCAGCCCCTGCTTTCTCTTTTTAAAAAAATCTTTCTAAACCGGATACCAGCACAAAGGGGGAGGAGATCGACCCAGAGAAAAATCAACTCCTACCAAATCAGAGAGCCAAAGCCTCAGAGGCCCCCAACACCTCAGCACTGAAGCAGACCAAAAATGAACCCAACATGGCTCAGAGAAATCTTGCGGAAGAGGGGGCGGAAAGAATGTCAGAGTTACATGTTGGGTCATGATTTGCAGAGACATTTATCATACCAATAACTGGGGGCTAACTCCACAATGCACGACCCATTTTCATTAACAAGGAGGGTCTAATGGGAGGGGGTAGATCACAGATGAGCCTAAGTAATGGTACCAAATTGTCTGTATTTACTGAAAAGAAAACTAATAAATTAAATTTTAAAAAAATACAAAAAAAATCTTTATTTATTTACAAGGAGAGGAAGAGAGACTGAGTGGGTATTGCAGAATCTCCAGCTGCTGCAAACAAACTCCAAATACATGTACCACTTTGTGCATCTGACTTTATGTGGCTATTGAGGAATTCAACCCAGTTCGTTAGGCTTTGCAGCCAAGTGCTTTAACCATTAAGCCATGTCTCCAGCCCCCCATCTACTTTCAAATACTATGATTAGGGCTGGAGAGATTCCTCAGTGGTTAAAGGTGCTTGCTTGCAAAGCCTGATGTCCCAGGTTCAACTCCCTAGTATCCACGTAAAGCCAGATTCACAAAGTGGCATATGTATCTATCTGTAGCTCATTTGCAGTAGCAGGAGGCCCTCTTGTGATTCTCTCTTTCTCTGTCTACCTCTTTGTCTGTGTCTTTCTCTCTCAAATAAATAAAAAAAAAATACTTTAAAAACAAGCCAGGTGTGGTGGGGCACACCTTTAATCCCAGCACTTGAGAGGCATAAGTAGGAGGATCACCATGAGTTCAAGTCTGCCCTGAGACTACATAGTGAATTCCAGGTCAGCCTGGGCTAAAGCAAGACCCTATCTCAAAAACAGTAACTTTAAAAAAAATTAAATTCCAGGGCTAAAGAGAAGACTCAGAAGTTAAAGCCACTTTATTTATTTATTTATTTATTTATTTATTTATTTATTAGTTTTTCGAGGTAGGAGATCACTGTAGCTCAGGCTGACCTGGAATTCACTACGTAATCTTAGGGTGGCCTCCAACTCCTACCTCTGCCTCGCAAGTGCTGGTATTAAAGGAGTGTGCCGTAACACCTGGTTTAAAGGCACTTTCCTGCCAAGCCTGATGGCCCAGTTGGATTCCCCAATACCCACATAAAGCTAGATGCATAAAGTAGGGCAAGTGCCTGGAGTTCATTTGCAGTGGTAGGAGACCCTGACATGCCCATTCTTGCTCTGTGTCTATTTCTCTTTCTCTCTTTCTTGCACTCTTTCTCTCAAATAAATGAATAAAATATTTTAAAATGCTTTAAAAAACAAATACTATGTTTAAGTACCTATAACAGTATACATCCATTTCTTCCATGTGGCCATTTGTGCTATAGCACTCATTTTACTTTTACACAAATTATATGGCCCACAATAAGCTGTTATTTTACATTAGTCAAATGTATTTTAATTTTTTCATACAAGTATATATTGTATATTTAGCATTTCCTCCATACCCCTTACCTTCTGTTTTCTCCCCCCACCCCCCAATTAGACCCCTTTGTTTACCCTAGAGACAGTTTCACTTTTACTTACTTTCTTTTTTCCCCCTTATTTATTTAATCTTATTTTCCTACAGGTATATGTTGTATGTTGAGTATATTCCACATACCCCATTCCCTCCTACCTTTCCATTTCTCACCTCTTCCCTCCCATTACTTCCTTAGAGACTACATTTCTGATTTAATTTAATCTATATATACATGGTTTCACTATATAAAACTAAGAGCTACAAATCAGAGAAAGTGTGGGATATTTGTCTTTGTGAGACCAGCTTAATTCATTTAATATGCTGATCTCCATTTTCCCACAAATGGAAAACTTTCATTCTTCCTATGGCTGAAAAAAAAATCTGTTGTATATGTATCTTTTATTCCCCCCCCCCCCCCCACACACACACCCCTGAGGTAGGGTCTCATTCTAGCTCAGGCTGACCTGGAACTCACTCTGCAGCTCCAGACTGGCCTTGAACACATAGTGGGGATCCAGACTCAGGTTCTCATGCTTCCTGCCAGGAGTTTCATCCACTGAAATATTTCCTCACCCTGCCATATTTTCTTTATCAGTTCCTCTGTTGTTGGACACTTAGGTTAATTCCATAACTTAGCTACTGTGAATAGAGCTTCAGTAAACATTGATGTGCAAGTATTTGGCATGTTGACTTGGAGCGCTGCAGGTAAACACCCGGGAGTAGTCCAGCTGAGTGATATGAAAGATCTATTTCAAGTTGGTTTTGGGGGGGGTGTAAGGTAGGGTGTTGCTCTACCCCAGCTTGACCTGGTATTCATTATGTAGTCTCAGGCTAGCCTCAAACTCACAGCAATTCTCTTACCTCGGTGTCCTGTGTGCTAGGATTAAAGGTGTGTGCCACAATACCCAGTTATTTCTAGTCTGTTCTTGTTTTGATTTTCTGAAGTAGGGTCTCACTCTAGCCCAGTCTGACATGGAATTCACTATGTAGTCTCAGGGTGGCCTCAAACTCACAACTATCCTCCTACCTCTGTCTCCTGAGTGCTGGGATTGAAGGCGTGTACCACAATGCCCGGCTAGTGAGAGTAAGAGGCAGACAGAGAGAGAGAATGGGCACACCAGGGCCTCTAGGCACTCCAAATGATCTCCAGATGCATGCACCATCTTGTGTGTCTGGCTTTATGTAGGTACTAGGGAATCAAACTCAGGTCCTTAGGCTTTGCAGGCAAGTGCTTTAACCACTAAACCATCTATCTCTCCAGCCTTTTTTTAGAAAATATTTCTTATTTTTATTTGAGAGAGAGAAAGAGAGAGAGAGAGAGATCCAGAAACAGGCAGGTAGAGAGAGAGAGAATGGGCATGCCAGGGCCTCTAGCCACTGCAAACAAACTCCAGATGCATGCGCCTTGCTGTACATCTGGCTTACATGGGCCCTGGGGAGTTGAACCTGGGTCCTTTGGCTTTGCAGGCAAGTGCCTTAACCACTAAGCCATCTCTCCAGCCCTTTAGTTTTTTTTTTTCTTTTTAAAGCAACTTCCATGCTGATTTCCATATAGGTTGGGGTACTTTACAGTCCCACCAGCAGTATCTAAGGATTTCCTTCTGTCCACATCCTCATCAACATTTGTTGTTATTTCCTCTCTTTGTGTGTGTGTGGAAGGGGTGATGTATTATGTGGAGTATGCACATGTATGTGTGCAGATATTTATGTGCCATGCATGTGCATGCAGAGAGCAGGGGAGAATTTCAGGTGCCCTTCTCTATTGTTAATCCATATACTTCCATGAGACAGAGTATGATAGAATTACAGTGTGGTTTTGATTTATGTTTCTCTGAAGGCTGGTGAGGTTGAATATTTTCATGTTTATTGGCCATTTGTGTATTTTAGCTCTTTAAAACTGCGTTCATTTCATCAGCCCATTTATTTATTGGGTTGATTGTTTATTGTTTAGATTTTTTGAGTTTTTGTATATTCTAGATATTAATCCTCTGTCATATATATAACTAGTAAAGATTTCGTTCCATTCTGTAGGTTGTCTCTTCACTCGGTTAACTTTTTCCTTTGCTACACAGAGGCGTTTTGATTTTTTGAAGTCCCATTTGTAGAATATTGGCATTATTTCCTGAGTGACCAGAGTCCTATTTAGAAAGTCCTTGCTTGGGCAGGAGAGATGGCTCAGCAGTTAGGAAAGTTCTTGCTTATGTCTATGTCTTGAAGTAATTATCCTGCTTTTTCCTCTAGCACTTTCAGAATTTCAGGTCTTATATAAATGTCCCTGATCCATTTGGAGTTGATTTTATGCATGGTAAATATAAGGATCTAGATTCATGTGGTATTTTGATGGGGATTACAGTGAATCTGTAGATTATTTTCGATAATATTTTCACACTATCAAGTCTTATAATGTATGACAGGAGATCTTTCCATCTTCTGCTATCTTCTGCAATTTATTTCTTCAGTGTTTTAAACTTTTCATTGTAAATTTGTTTCACTTTTTTCATTAGATTTATTCCAAAGTATATTTTGAGATTATTTTGATGGGATTGTTTCCCTGATTTCTTCCTCAGTATGTTTGTTATTGGTATATTTGAAGGTTATTGATTTTTATTTTTTGGTTTTTTGAGGTAGGGTTTCACTGTGGTACAGGCTGACCTGGAATTCACTATGCAGTCTCAGGGTGGCCTTGAACTCACAGTGATCCTCCTACCTCTGCCTACTGAGTGCTGGAATTAAAGGTGTGCCCCACCATGCCTGGCTGGTTACTAATATTTTTAAATTTTTATCTTACGGTACATGGCACATGGTAAATGCACAATAAATGATAGTTATTTTTAAAATATTTTTATTTATTTATTTGTGAGCAGACAGAAAGAGAAACACAGAGAGAATGGGCACACCAGGGCCTCTTGCCACTGCAAATGAACTCCAGATGCATGTGCCACTTTGTGCATCTGGCTGTACGTGGGCACTGGGGAACTGAACACAGGCACAGACAACAAACCAAAGTTTGATTATACAAAAGGCAGTTTTGGTGAACCAATGAGTTTATTGGGGTTACTTGCAAGGCAGGTTGAGGGGCTTTATACAGGAGCAATAGATGAGTCAAAGGCAATTGCATCATCCAAAAGCTCACCCCAAACCAGGCGTGGTGGCCTATGCCTTTAATCCTAGCACTTGGGAGGCAGAGGTAGGAGGATTGACATGAGATTACCTGAGGCTACATAGTGAATTCCAGGTCAGCCTGGGCTAGAGTGAGACCCTACCTTGAAAAACAAAAAAAAAAAAAAACAAAAACAACAACAAAAAAAAAAGCTCACCCAAGCTGGGCATAGTGGTGCATGCCTTTAATCTTTAATCGTAACACTCAGGAGGCAGAAATAGGAGAATCTCCATGATTTCGAGGCCCCTTGTGACTACATAGTGCATTCTGGATCAGCCTGGGCTACAGTGAGTGTTATGCCTAGTTCTCGGCACCCCCAGTGACCACCAAGGAGAACCAAACATGTATACAAAGGCACGGAGCTTTTCGGGTTTAAGCTCGGACTCTTGACTTCACCAGCACAGTGGATCCATACAAGAGCCCTGAGCAGCGGGGCGGGGGTGGGGGGGGTGGGGGGGAGGTTTTTTATAGGGATTTGAGCAAAGAAGTAGGGGAATGGTTACATGATTGGTAGATTTAAGCAGTACCTGCACTTGTATTTTTCTGATAGGCTTAGGATGCTGGTGGGCAAAGCTGGTGGGCAAGGGGCTAGGGGAATTTCAAGCAGATTAGGTAACCTTTATTTTGATTGGCTACGTGTGTTTAAGGAACTTAAGCAACTTATCTTATGATCATAGAAATGTATGGCATGCACAGTTTGTGGTCTTTTTTTCAGTAACTTACGATTCTTATTTAAACCTTGCCAGGAAACAGAAACTTAGGCCTGCTGGTGACTCCGAAGTCTGTCATGGCATCCCTCTGGTTCCTGAGTCCTTCAGTGAGACCCTTCCTCAAAACAACAAATAATAATAAAAAGCCCACCCCGCATAGGCGACTGCTCATGGAAGTTGTGTCTTTGGAGCACACTGCACCACCGGCAGGCTGCTCACATGGCTGGAGAGTCTGTCTGCAAGGACTTGTTTTCCCTTTATATAGCTTTAGGGCAGGGTCTGACAACCTGTCTTCCCACACTTGTTAACTTTATGTGTCTCTTGAACTTCCTTTCTCTCCCCTGAAGGGAATGTTTCAATTTGGAGGAAATTGCTATACAGCACTTCTATGCCTAGTGTCTTTTATCCTGGAGAGATGTTGGATCTGTTGGAATGATCATGTGATTTCTGTCCTTGAGTCCCTTTATGTGACACATTACATTTGTTGATTGCTTATATTGAGGCATGCATGCATCTGGAATGAAGCCAATGTGATCATGTCAGTGATCTTTGTGAGGTGTTCTGGAATTCAGTTAGCAAGTATTTTACTGAGAATTTTTGCATCTATGTTCATTAGGGAGATTGCTGTTTCTTTTATTTGTTTGCTTCTTTTTTATTGTCTTTATCTGCTTTTAGTATTAGGGCAATAGTGGATTTGTAAAATTTAGCAATGTTCATTTATTTTGTATCTTATAGTTTGATTCACATTAATGTTAGTTCTTTTTTAAAGGTCCAGTAGAAATTAGCAGTGAAACCATCTGGGCCAGGATTTTTATGTCCTAATTGATTTTCTGAATTTCACTGGTATCTATCTGCTCTTACAATTCCCATTTCATCCATTTTAGAGCTGAGGATACAGATCAGCGGGTAGTGTTTATGTAGTGTGCAAAAGCCCCAGGCTTGCTCACCAGCACCACATAAAGTAGATATGGCTGTGCACACCTGAAATACCAGCACTTGGGAAATGTGTCAGAAAAATGTTAAAAGGTGAGTTTGAAAGGAAAGTAGATGGACATCTCCAGCAAGAACAGGCTTAGAACCAGCATCCTGAGAGGGCCACACCACGTTTCAGCAGTCCTGGGACTCTGGAAACATGAGGCACTCAAGTGAGGGGGTGGGGTTAGGGTCCTCTGGGCAGAAAGAGGGAGGGGGAAGTGAGAAAGGAAGAGATATAAGCTGTTTATGCTGTTCAAGGTTGTAGGCTGTGAGTAATCTCCGGGTAGACTGTTCAAGGTTCTGGGGCCACCTGTAACTTCCAGACAGACGTGTTAGGCCTCCAAAGACTATTTTCTGACTCCTTTACTGTTTGTTAACCCTTTCAAAGTGGATGCAGGAGGATCAGTCCATGGGCATTCTCAGCTACATAGCAGTTTGGAAGTCAGCCTGGGATACATAAAACCCTGTCTGGAACAAAGTCATCTCTGATTTTATTAAATTGGGTCTTTTCTTTCTTTATAGTCAATTTGACTAAGGTTTGTTGATCTTGGTTGTCATTTTAAAGAACCAATCTTTGTTTCGTTGATAATACTTTTCCATTTCATTAATTTCTGCCTGATCTTAATTCTTTTTGTCTACTAAGTATGAGTTTTGTTTGCTTTTATTTATTAAAAATTCCAAAGGGAATCATTAGATTGTTTAATTGAAATCTCTGATTTTTCAATGTAGGCACGTGTAGCTATAAACTTCTTTCTTAGGGATATTTTCATTGTATTCCATGGGTTTTGGTTTATTTTGTCATTTTCATTTGATTCTATAAATTGTATTTTTTAAAATATTTTATTTTTATTTATTCGAGAGAGAGAAAGAGGGAAGAGAGAGAGAGAGAAAGGGCACACCAGGACTTCCAGCCACCACAAACTCCAGACACATATGCCGCCTTGTGCATTTGGCTTACGTGGGTCTTAGGGAATCAAACCTCGGCCCTTTGGCCTTGCAGGCAAGCATGTTAGCCACTAAGCCATCTCTCCAGCCCTACTTCTTTCTTATTTGATTTCTCTGATGACCCATTCATCATTTAGTAGTGTGTTATTTAATCTCCATGAGTTTGTGTATGCTGTGTAGTTCCTCTTGCTGTTGATTGCTAGTTTTATGCCATTGTGGGCAAACAGAATACAAGAAATTATTTCAATTTTCCTATATTTGCTAAGACTTGCTTTGTGTCCTATTATATGAGCCATTTTACATCAAGGTCCATGGACTTGGATGGAATGATATATAGCTACCTGTTAGATCTACTAGATCTATGATGTCATTTAACTCAGATGTTCTTTATTTTTTTATCAAGATAATCTGTCTGTTGGTGAGAGAAGGATATTGTAGTCATCTACCATTGTGTTGGGTTAATCTGTGACTATATCCTATAACATTTGTTTTGTGAAATTGGATTCATCTGTGCTGAGTGCATATATTTCAAAAGCTGTAATGACCCCTTTTTTTGTTGTTTTTTGTGTTTTTTTTTGTTCTTTTTGTTGTTTTTTGTTTGTTTGTTTGTTTTTCCGAGATAGGGTCTCACTGTAGCTCAGGCTGACCTGGAATTCACTATGTAGTCTCAGGGTGGCCTTGAACTCACGGTGATCCTCCTACCTCTGCCTCCCGAGTGCTGGGATTAAAGGCGCGCACCACCACGCCCGGCATGACCTCTTTTTTTCAAAATACTTTATTTGAGGAGAGGGACGATGAGTATCAGTATGTCAGGGCCTCTTGGCATTGCAAACTCTAGATGCATGTGCCACTTTGTGCATCTGGCTTTACATGGCTACTGGGAAATTGAACCCTGGCCAACAGGCTTTGCAAGCCAATGCCTTTAACCACAGAGCCACCTTCTTAGCTCTGCAGTGTCCTCTTGATGGATTGTTTCCTTATCTGTATAAAGTAGAAAGTAACCTTTATCTCTTCTGAATATTTTTTTAATTATTTTTATTTATTTGAGAGAGAGAGAGAGAGATACAGAAATAGGCAGGTAGAGAGAGAGAGAGAGAGGATGGGCACGCCAGGGCCTCCAGCTACTGCAAACGAACTCTGGATGCATGTGCCACCTTGTACATATAGCTTACATGGGTCCTGGGGAATTGAGCCTCGAACTGGGTTCCTTAGGCTTCACAGACAAGCCCTTAACTGCTAAACCATCTCTCCAACTCAGTAAAGGTCTTTTAAAAATGGCATTGAAGTGAGGCAGGGTGGTGTACACCTCTAATTCCAGCACTTGAGAGGCAGAGGCCATGAGTTCAAGGCCACCCTGAGACTACATAGTGAGTTCCAGGTCAGTCTTGGCTAGACTGAGACCCTACCCTAACTAACTAACTAAATAAATAATCTAACAACAACAAAAAAAGGCATTGAATGCTGAAAGGTGAAGATTGTCCCAGCATCTCTCCCCGCTGTGCCAATGCTACTGCACACCTCTTGTCTGTCCCCCTCTTTTTCTGCTCTTGAATATATGTATTACTGAAAATACAGTGCAGATTTTCTGAGCCTATCTGCCTTAGGCCATGGCTCTTGCCATCTGCTGTTGGCGCTGTCAATTATGTTTTAAAGAAATTAGAAGTGAACCTACATTTTTACCATCTGTCACTAATTTATTTTCTTTTTTATTATTATATTTTTGAGACAGGGTTTCATGGGGCTCAGAGTGGCCTCACATTACTATGTGCTTATCCTGTTTCAAAAAAATAATCTTGGGCTGGAGAGATGGCTTAGCGGTTAAGCGCTTGCCTATGAAGCCTAAGGACCCCAGTTTGAGGCTCAGTTCCCCAGGTCCCACATTAGCCAGATGCACAAGGGGGCGCACGCGTCTGGAGTTTGTTTGCAGAGGCTGGAAGCCCTGGCGCGCCCATCCTCTCTCTCTCCCTCTATCTGTCTTTCTCCCCGTGTCTGTCACTCTCAAATAAATAAATAAATAATGAACAAAAAAAAATTTTTTTTAAAGTTTGAAAAAAAATCTTTATTGCACCTTTGTTTTTATTTTATGACAAGGAAAAATTATACATTTATGGTGTACAATATGGTATTTTGAGATATGTATATATGGTTGAATGGTTAAATTCAACTATATTACCTCACATACATATTTTTGTAGTGAAAGTACTTCAAATTATTTCACACTCATTTTTGAAATTTTTTAACTTGATGGATATAAAATTCTAGTCTCTGTTGATCAGAATGGCCTCACACACACAGTCCTTCTGCATCAGCTTCCTAAGTACTGCGATTATAAATTTACACCACCACACAAGACTTTCATGTGGACAAATGTAGTCATTATTTTGCAGGTACTTCCCTGACATCTTTGAGTTTTGTGGTGTGATAAGAAGTAAGAGAACGCTAATGTAATCAAGACTGAAAAAAATATTGTTTTTAACCTCTAACTGGCCATTGTGGCACATGCCATTGAGGCACAAGGATCAGAAATTCAAAATTATCTGCAGATACATAGTGAGCTTGAGGCCAACCTGAATACTACATATGTCCCTGTCTCAAAACAAAAGTACAAACTTTTGCCTTCGAAAATCGTTGTTGTCTTTTTTTTGTTTTGTTTTGTTTGTTGTTTTTCGAGGTAGGGTTTCGCTCTGACCTAGAATTCACTATGTAGTATTATTGTGGCCTTGTACTCACAGTGATCCTCCTACCATGCCTGGCTCTAAGCTATTTTGGGAGGAGGGTGAGTTTCAAGGTATGGTCTCGCTCTAGCCCAGGCTGATCTGGAATTCACTATGTAGTCTCAGGCCGGCCTCAAATTCACAGCAATCCATTTACCTTGGCCTTCTGAGTGCCAGAATTAAAGGCATATTCCACCATGTCCTGCTCTAAACTTTTTTTTTTTTTTTTTTTTTTTTTTTGGTATTTCGAGGTAAGGTCTTGGTCTAGCCCAGGCTGACCTGGAATTCACTGTGGAGTCTCAGGGTGGCCTTGAACTCACAGCAATCCTTCTACCTCTGCCTCCCAAGTGCTGGGATTAAAGGTGTGGGCCACCACGTCCAGCTTTTTTTTTTGGGGGGGGGGGTAGGGTTTCACTCTAGCCCAAGCTGACCTGAAATTCACTATGTAGTCTCAGGGTGGCCTCGAACTCAAGGTAATCCTCCTATTTCTGCCTCCCAAGTGCTATGATTAAAGGCTGTGCCACCACACCTGGCTTCTAAACTATTTTTGATTAGGTTTCTCTTAATCTAAGGATAGGAGATCTTATAAAATGTAGTAAAATTCACAGGTTGCTTTTAAAATCAAAAGAAAATAATAGGAAAACTTCAGATAAATATTAAGGCTAAATCATTCATATTTTTTCCAAGGTCTTGAATCTCCCACCTGTCTAAATTATGATACGTGTTGGTTCGATAGTAGGGTGATATTATTATTCTATTTCTCCTCAAATAATTCCTTGAGGTTTAGGATGCTCTTCAAATAGACAAATTGGGGCTGGGGAGATAGTTCCATAAAGCACTTGCCTTGCAAATAAGAGGAACTGAATTAAATTTACAAAACCCAAGGGAAATGCTGGGCATGGTGATGTGCACGTGTAATCCTAGGACGCAGAGACAGAGGGTCCTTGGAGCTAGCCATCCAGTTGTAGCCTGTGAAGAAACCCTGTCTGAAAAAAAAGGTGGACAGTGCTCTTGAGAAACAACACTCACTGCAAGTTGTCCTTTGGCCTCCACATTTACATGTATGTGCTTATATACACACATACATGTACACACATGCATAAAAATAGACAGGTTGGATTGAGTTGGAAGATGGCTAGCTGATGTTTAGAATTTTAAGGGTTTTGCTGGTTTTGTTTTGGAGACAAGGCCTCGGCCAGTAGTGCAGGTGGGCCTGGAATTCACTATGTAGATCAGGCCCACATCTGATTCATGGCAATCTTGCTACCTCAGCTTTCTATGTACTGGAATTACAGGCATAAAAGACCATGGCTGGCTGGAAATGCAGTTTTAAAAATATTTATTTATTAAAGAGAGAGAGAATATGGGTATACCAGAGCCTCTTACCAGTACAAATGAACTCCAGATGAAATCACCACTTTGTGCATCTGGCTTTATGTGAATACTGGGGAAGTAAACCCAGGTCACAGGCTTTGCAGGCAAATACCTTTAACCACTGAGCCATCTCCTCAACCCAAGGAATACATTTTTTTCTTTAATTCAATAATTAAATTTTAAAACATCTTGAATGGGATTTTGTAACATGAGTGACACTATTGGAATAAGACAATTAAGCAATTTCTTAACATTTAAAATAATGTCAAGTAGGCTTCATTGAGACTTTCCTGTGTGCCAGGCAGGGCGAGTGTCACTGGTATGTACCCTGTGCAGTCATGCTAGGAGGGGATCCATACTTAGAAGGCAGCTACGCTTAGGTTAATGTTCTGCTGTCCCCATCTTGAAAGTTACAATAATTTGTAACAAGCTCCCTGATTTTATTCTGCAATAACCCAGCAAATTGTATGGCTAGTTGTAGAGCCAAGCATTATGGTTAGCAAGGAGGGTATATAATCTCATGTAAATGTTTGAAGAAGTCCCACATTTCTGTATGTGAAATGAAGAATAGGGGAAGCAAAAGAGGAAGTAAGAGGGCTGGAGAGATGGCTTAGCGGTTAAGCGCTTGCCTGTGAAGCCTAAGGACCCCGGTTTGAGGCTCGGTTCCCCAGGTCCCACATTATCCAGATGCACAAGGGGGCGCACGCGTCTGGAGTTCGTTTGCAGAGGCTGGAAGCCCTGGCGCGCCCATTCTCTCTCTCCCCCCCTATCTGTCTTTCTCTCTGTGTCTGTTGCTCTCAAATAAATAAATAAATAAATAAATAAATAAATAGGAAGTAAGAATACCAGAGAGGAAACCATTCAGGATATAAAGTGGCTTTAAGTGAAAGCAGTTGACAGAGAGAGTAATTGATAGTTTCAAAATATACTTTTGGGCTGGGAGTGTATCTTAGTGGTAGAACACTTGTCTAACATGCATAAGGATCTTAGGTTGATTCCCAGGACTAGGTTATTATATGTGGAGGAAAGATGTAGGTAGATAGATGTAGATACATGTGTGTGATATATGGTTAATATTGTCTACTTGACAGGATTTAGAGTCACCATTGGAAACAAATCTTGGCACATTTGTGATATTTTCTAGATAAGGTTAATTGAGGTAGGAAGACTCATGCTAACTGAGTACTGCCATTCCTTGGGCTGTGATCCTGAACTACATACGAAGCTAGCTGAGTACTAGCATTTATCACTCTCTGCTGACAGCAGATGAAATGTCACCAGTTGCTTCATGATGTTGTTGCCACACCTTCCTCAAAATTATGGACTGTATCCCACCCAAGTGTAAAGCTGAAATAAACTCTTCTTCCCTTAAGTTACTTTTGCCAGGTATTTGTGACAGCAACAAGAAAACTAATAATAGTCATAATGTACGTATGTATGTGTGCATGCACACATATATATATTTGCATACACATATGTATGCACACTTTGGAGGTAGTAATCAGTGTTGTGGATTGGTAATGAATTGCCTGTGTGGATGTACATAACATAAAAATGATTTCTTCCAGGTGTGGTGGTGCACATCTTTAATTCCAGCACTGGGAGGCAGAGGAAGGAGGATCACTGTGAGTTCAAGGCCACCCTGAGACTCCATAGTGTATGCCAGGTCAGCCTAGGCTACAGTGAGACCCTACCTTGAAAAACAAAAACAAACAAAAAAATTATTTCTAAATTTCTTTTTTAAACTATTATTTGTTTATTTAGGGGGAGTATCACCAGGGCTTCTTGTCACTACAAATGGACTCCAGATGCTTTGAACCCAGGCCAGAAAGTCTTGTAAGCAAGCACTTTAACCACTGAGCCATCTCCCCAGCCCAGATTTCTAAATTTCTGACTTGGGGCTAGAGAGATGGCTCAGTGGTTAAAGGCACTTGCTTGCAAAGCCTGGACACTTGGGTTTGGTTACCCAGTCCCCACATAAAGTGGAACATGTGTCTGAAATTCACATGTAGTAGCAGGAGGCATGTTCTCATTTTTTTTCTCTCTCTCTTTCATAATAAAGAAGTATATATAAACTTCTGACTGCTCTAGAAGTGTCACTTTCTAATTAGGATGCTTGGAGGGAAACAGAGTTGAGAGTATAATCACCAGCAGGGTTAGTGCTGCTAAAGAAACCAGATACAAAAGAGCACGTATGTTACAATTTCTTTTCTTCTAATAACAGAACAGTTGTAGCTGTGGGTTTTGTTTTTGTTTTTGTTTTGCAGTCGCAGAACAATTATTTCATATGAGCTGTATCAGAGAAGATAGAAAACTATCATCCCCTCCCCCACATAATTTTGCTGCTTGAAATTCTTATGCCAGTTTTCAACCCCCATCTGTACCAGGCCAGGTTAGTGACTTCTGTAAAAACCAGGACAGGGCTATCAAAAACACATCCAGTACTATGTTTAGATTAAAAGAGAGAGAGAGGTTGCACAGTTAAATCTTACACAGTTCAGTTTTTGGTGTATTTTTTTTCTTAAAAAAAAGTAAGGTGTATTCAAGAGGTGCTAAATGTTTTGTAAAGAAACAAACAAACAAAAAACCTGATAGGACCACCTTATTTATCTATCATCTTCATATTTCTCTTCTCTTTCTCTATTTTTATTTATTTATTTATTTTGTCTTTCAAGGTAGGGTCTCACTCTAGCCCAGGCTGACCTGGAATTCATTATGCTGTCTCAGGCTGGCCTCAATAAAAGCATGTGCCACCATGCCCGGCAGAGAGAAAGAGAGAGAATGAGTGCACCAGGGCCTGTAGCCACTGCAAATAAACTCCAAATGCATGTGCCGCTTGGTGCATTTGTCTTTATGTGGGTATTGAGGAAATCAAACTTGGGTCATTAGGCTTTATGGGTGAGCATGTCATATGCTGAGCTATCTCTCCAGTCTTTTCTCTTAACTTCTTTCTTTCCTGAGTGCTGGGATCAAAGGTGGTTGGCTCCCCTTTTTGCTGTACCAGACTTTCCTTTATCCTGGTGCAGCAATATCCTCTTCACATTTTCCCTTCAGCTATACAGCCTTCTTTTCATAAAGTGCCTACTTCTCATCATATTCCTCCTCTCTCTCAGTTGCTTTCTGACATCACCACTGGCTAGGCCAGAATATTCTCTTTTGTCTTTTAATTACCTATTCTCAGTGCAGCAGGGGTCCCCAGTGAAGCTGTAGCCCTCACTTGTCCAAGTGCTCTGTCTGTGGAGTTAGTGTACTGCAGTGGCTGTCTCTTATTCCTGTAAAATAAAAAACCCTATAAAACCAAAACCCTGGAGCTGAGGTATAAATCAGTAATAGAGTATTTAACTAGTGTGTTCCTGTGTTCAATCTCTAACATCATAAAGATAAACTCTGATGTGATAAGATAAGATAAAAAGATAAGCTATGTTAAGAAAAGAAAAAAAACCACAGAGACAGAATGTAGATCAGTGGTTCCTTTAGGCTAAGCTTTTAGGCTAAGAGTAGGAGCCAGGATTGACAGTAGACAACCATGAAGGAAACTTCTGGACTACAGGGAGTAATCTAAAATTGGATATTGGTTGCATGAGTATGTACATTTGCTAAAAATCTTTGAATTGTAATGATAGGCTATATGGTGTGTATAAAGTTGTTTAAAATTTTTTAATGAGTGCTGGAGAGATGGCTTAGCGGTTAAGCGCTTGCCTGTGAAGCCTAAGGACCCCAGTTCGAGGCTCGGTTCCCCAGGTCCCACGTTAGCCAGATGCACAAGGGGGCGCATGCGTCTGGAGTTCGTTTGCAGAGGCTGGAAGCCCTGGCGCGCCCATTCTCTCTCCCTCTATCTGTCTTTCTCTCTGTGTCTATCACTTTCAAATAAATAAATAATTAATTTTAAAAAAAAAGAAGTGAGAGCAAAATGAGCCACAGCATTAAACCATTACAAGCATCGCATAAATAAATAAATAAATAAATAAATAAATAAATAAGCAGTTTGACTTGTTTCTTAAAAAAAAAAATTTAATGAGATGACTGTGGTTAATTAGTGAGCATTGTTATTTCCATTTTACATAAAATACATAAATAAATTTTATTTATTTTCTTCCAAATTTTTATTAACAACTTCCATGATTATAAAAAATACCCCATGGTAATACCCTCCCTCCCCCCACTTTCCCCTTTGAAACTCCATTCTCCATCATACCCCTTCCCCATCTCAATCAGTCTCTTTTAATTTTGATGTCATGATCTTTTCCTCCTCTTATAATGGTCTTGTGCAGGTAGTATCAGGCACTGGGAGGCCGTGGATATCCAGGCCATTTTGTGTCTGGAGGGAGAATGTTGTATGGAGTCCTACCCTTCCTTTGGATTTTACATTCTTTACGCCACCTCTTTTGCATTAGAAGCATGTACCACCTTGTGCATCTGGCTTAGGTAGGTACTGGTACTGGGGAATCAAACCCTGAGCCTTGGAAGATGTGATAGAGATATTGTAGTACTGAGCAATGCGGTCATTTCTTTCCATCACCATGATACCTTCTGAGTCATCCCAAGGTCACTGCCATCTGAAAAGAGAATATTCTCTACTAAAAGTGAGACTAGCATTAATATAAGGGTATTAACATTAACAGAAGTGCTTACTGGGCAGTTTGATAAGCATAGTATATACATTTAGCCAGACAACAGCAGATATTACACCCCTAGGGCTCATGACTACCCATTTTAAGTTTTCAGTATCAGGGATGTATTCCCCCTCCCATGGAGCAGGCCTCTAGTCCAATTAGAGGGCAGTTGGTTTCCCCCGTAACAGACGTACCACCATTGCACCCGTTGGCTCATTTGGCTTGGCTAGCCAAATATAAGGCTTGCAGTGTCCACTGATGAGTATCTTCACTGGTGATTTCCCTTTCTCCCATTAACTGCATGTAGAATGGCTTCTTCCACCTTTCTGTCAGCTGGTCTACATGGAGGAGGTTATCAGCTCAGTTCCAGCAGGATTTCTCAGTGGCCTTGCAGCCCAAGTATGTGGAGTCTTCAGAAATACATAAATAAATATTTTTTAAATTCTTCTTTTTTTTTGCTTTGTTTTATTTTTTGAGGTAGGGTCTCACTCTTGCTCAGGCTGTCCTAGAATTCACTATGTAGTCTCTAGGTGGCCTTGAACTCTCAGAGATCCTCCTACCTCTGCCTCCCAAGTTCTGGGATTAAAGGTGTGTGCCACCACACCCGGCTGTTTTTGTTTTTTTGAGGTAGGGTTTCACTCTAGCCCAGGCTAACTTGGAATTCACTATGTAGCCTCAGGGTGGCCTTGAACTCTCAATGCTCCTCCTACCCCTGCCTCCTCAGAGCTGGGATTAAAGGCTTGTACCACCACACCTGTCTGGGATTAGAAGCATGAGCCACCATGCCTGGCTTTAAAATTTAGGGTTTTGAAGGTGTAGAGATGGCTTAGTGGTTAAAGGCACTTGTTTATAAAGCCTACAGCCTGGGTTTGATTCCCCAACACTTATGTAAAGTGGTGCAAGCAGGAGACCCTGATGTGCCAGTAGACACACACACACATATAAATAATGTTTTGTTTGTTTTCGAGGTAGGGTCTCACTCTAGCTCAGGCTGACCTGGAATTCCCACTGTATTCTCAGGGTGGCCTCAAACTCATGGCAATCCTCCTACCTTTGCCTCAAAAGTGCTGGGATTAAAGGTGTGTGCCACCACGCCTAAGGACCCAAGTTTTATTCCCTGGTACCAGTACCCACCTAAGCCAGATGCGCAAGGTGGTACATGCTTCTAGAGTTCATTAGCAGTGTGGCTGGAGGCCCTGGCATGCCTGTTCTTTCCCTGCCTCTTTTTCTCTCTCAGATATATTTTTTTAAGCTACAAAAATCTTTAAAAGATAAATGTAAGTGCTAAGGATATGGAAAAGCAGGTCACATACGACTTCCAGCTCATCAGAAAATAACCTAGATATCCTTACTTTCTATTTGTCTAACTTGCTTGCTTATCGCCCTGCCTATGAGTAAAATTCAGATATACTTCAGAAATGAGAAAGCGTATATACACAAAAAGTATGAGGCTCTACAACTTTACATCTAGCATCTAACAGAGTGATTTGAATCATTAATTGAGGCTTATTCTGTACAATGCACTTTTACCTGACATATTCACTCTGTAGGATAGGATTTTAGGAACGCTTAAAAAGTTAGTTTCTTGCCGAAGACATACAGCTACACCCAGACTTACTGCATTGCTAACTCTCTGCCTCGTTATTCTAATCATTGCTATTTTATTTGGTTATTACAATCCTAAATGAAGAATCCTTTTTCTGTGACTAAAATCTTTGTATTTCTCCAAAGAATTTATGGAGTTTGTTAGCATCATTTCAATCATTTTACAAAAAGTCGTAGCTGGCACTTAGGCCTAGCTCCTCCTCTTGCCCCCTCTCTCAGGACCAGGGGAGAGAATGGTTATGCTTATTAGGAAAGCAATTTCTCCTTGTGGCATATGCATCCAGGCTCTCAGGAAAATGACTGATCAAGTGATGGGGAAGATGAGAGATCATGTTCTAACCAATTGAGATGCTCCTTGGGGAAAACGAGAAATTTCACGTTGCTTCTCGGTTAAAAAAAACAAAAAACAATGACGTCCAGTTTTAAAAGAAATAAATTCTGAATTTTATTTAAAACAGTGTTAAACCAAACAGTCGCCCTTGTTCATTTGCTCTACCGAAGAACTAACAGAATTCTCCAGTCTCATGTGGAAATAGATTAAACTCTTTTAAGGAGGGGTGCTGGGGATTGAACCCTCACACGTGCAAAGTAGGCTCTCTGCCACTAAGCTACATCCCCTCCCCAACCTGTACAACTGCAATTATTAATACCTTCCCAGAAATTCTAATTCCTCCTTACAAGTGTGTCCGGCTACTTGTACCTCCTCCAACAAACCAGATCTGCTGGCGTCGTTCCAGACAACATTGCGTCGTTTTCGGTTTGGTTTGCTCCCCTCTTTTGTGATCTGAGCCAGCGATTAAAGCGTTGCACAGGCCCTGGTTTGGCTTGGAGACGAGCAGGACCTGCGGCTTTCCAGGTTGGGTAGGCTTCCTCCACCGGCACTGGCCGGGCTCTCGGGCGGAAACTCTGGCTGGCAGCCGAGGAAAGTGAAGTTCCTGGCGCGCGCGCGTGTCCAGCTCAAAGAGCCCGGCGCTAGCGCATTCCCCGTGCAGTTATTGGCTGGGACTCTGTGTGCCGCTGTCGGCCAATGGAGACGCTGGAGATCTGGCCCGGGCCCGTCCCCTCTCGGCGCCCCGGGATGAGGCAGAGACTGAACAGCGGGCGAGCGAATCAGCGGCACCCAGAAAGCCATGTCCGACTCGGCGCCCCGCGCCCAAGCGCTAACCCGCTGAAAGTTTCTCCGCGAGACCCCCGGGACGCTGTGGACCCCGCCAGGAGGAAGTGCTGGTGAGTGAGATGGTCCCAGAGGCCTGGAGGGGCGGACTGCTCAGCCCCGGGAGAGTGGTGGGAGTTTTGCTTTTGCTCGCTGCCTTAAACAAGGCTTCCACCATCATTCGCTATGAGATTCTGGAGGAAAGAGAAAAGGGTTTCGCTGTGGGTAACGTGGTCGCGGACCTTGGTCTGGATCTGGGCAGCCTGTCAGCCCGCAGGCTCCGGGTTGTATCCGGAGCGAGCCGGAGGTTCTTTGAGGTGAACTGGGAGACTGGAGAGATGTTCGTGAACGACCGTCTGGACCGAGAGGAGCTGTGCGGGACGCAGCCTTCCTGCACTCTAACTCTGGAGTTGGTGGTGGAGAACCCGCTGGAGCTGTTCAGCGCGGAAGTGGTGATTCAGGACATCAACGACAACAATCCTTCTTTCCCCACCGGGGAAATGAAATTGGAGATTAGCGAGGCCATGGCGCCAGGGACGCGCTTTCCGCTCGAGAGCGCGCACGATCCCGATGTGGGAAGCAACTCTTTACAGACCTACGAATTGAGCCATAACGAGTACTTTGCGCTCCGCGTGCAGACGCGGGAAGACGGCACCAAATACGCAGAGCTGGTCCTGGATCGATCCCTGGACTGGGAGCGAGAGCCAAGTGTCCAGTTGGTGCTGACGGCATTGGACGGAGGAACCCCGGCTCGCTCTGCCAGCCTGCCCATTCGCATCACGGTGCTGGACGCGAATGACAATGCCCCTGCCTTCAACCAGTCTTTGTACCGGGCGCGCGTCCTGGAAGATGCGCCGCCCGGCACTAGGGTAACCCAGGTTCGTGCAACGGATCTGGATGAAGGCCTCAATGGTGAAATCGTTTACTCGTTTGGCAGCCACAACCGTGCTGGTGTGCGGGAACTATTCGCTTTAGACCTCGTAACCGGGGTGCTGACAATTAAGGGTCGACTGGACTTCGAAGACACAAAACTCCATGAGATTTACATCCAGGCCAAAGACAAGGGCGCCAATCCTGAAGGAGCACATTGCAAAGTATTGGTAGAGGTTGTGGACGTGAATGACAATGCCCCTGAGATCACAGTCACCTCTGTGTACAGCCCAGTCCCCGAGGACGCCCCTCTGGGGACTGTCATCGCTTTGCTTAGTGTCACTGATCTGGACGCTGGAGAGAACGGGCTGGTGACCTGCGAGGTTCCTCCTGGTCTTCCCTTCAGCCTCACTTCTTCCCTCAAGAATTACTTCACTTTGAAAACCAGTGCAGTCCTGGACCGGGAGACGGTGCCAGAATACAACCTCAGCATCACCGCTCGGGACGCGGGAACCCCTTCCCTCTCAGCTCTTACGACGGTGCGGGTCCAGGTGTCCGACATCAACGACAACCCTCCGCAATCTTCTCAAGCTTCCTACGACGTTTACGTTGAGGAAAACAACCTCCCTGGAGTCCCCATACTAAATCTAAGTGTCTGGGATCCCGATGCCCCCCACAATGCCCGCCTTTCTTTCTTTCTCTTGGAGCCTGGAGCTGAAACCGGGCTAGTGGGTCGCTATTTTACAATAAACCGTGACAGTGGCGTTTTGACAACCTTAGTGCCCCTGGACTACGAGGACCGACGAGAGTTCGAGCTAACAGCTCACATCAACGACGGGGGCACCCCCATCCTGGCTACCAACATCAGCGTGAACATATTTGTCACTGACCGCAATGACAACGCCCCCCAGGTGCTATACCCGAGGCCTGGCCAGAGTTCGGTCGAGATGCTGCCTCGAAGTACCGGCGCGGGCCAAATGGTCTCCCGGGTGGTGGGCTGGGACGCAGATGCAGGACACAATGCCTGGCTCTCTTACAGCCTCTTGGGAGCCCCCAACCAGAGCCTTTTTGCCGTGGGACTTCACACGGGTCAAATCAGCACTGCCCGCCCAGTCCAGGACACAGATTCGCCCAGGCAAACTCTCACAGTCTTGATCACAGACAATGGAGAGCCCTCGCTGTCCACCACTGCTACCTTAACTGTGTCAGTAACAGAGGAAACTCCCGAAGCCCGGGCCGAGTTCCCCTCGGGCTCCGCCCCCCGAGAGCAGAATAAGAACCTCACCTTTTATTTACTTCTTTCTCTAATCCTGGTCTCCGTGGGGTTCGCAGTCACAGTGCTGGGAGTGATCATATTCAAAATTTACAAGTGGAAGCAGTCTAGGGACCTATACCGAGCCCCGGTGAGCTCCCTGTACCGAACACCAGGGCCCTCCTTGCATGCGGACGCCGTGCGGGGAGGCCTGATGCCACCACACCTGTACCATCAGGTGTACCTCACCACGGACTCGCGCCGTAGCGACCCGCTACTGAAGAAACCTGGCGCAGCCAGCCCACTGGCCAGCCGCCAGAACACGCTGCGGAGTCTTGATCCGGTGTTCTATAGGCAGGTGTTGGGTGCAGAGAGCGCCCCCCCTGGACAGGTAAGGGTTAGCAAGTCACTGCCAAAATCTTCAACGCTTGTTGATTCTTGCACTATATTCAGGAAGGTGTGGAGCTGTTGTGTTTAACGGTCAAGTTCTTATGACTATGTTTCTAGACCATCACCTGCTCCTTCCTAGACCAAACAGTGTCTTTGGGAGGAAGGTGGCCCGACAGAGTAAGGTCTGTGGTCCTAGTTCAGGGTGGAGCTACTTGATCTTTGACCCACACCCTCAGCACTCATCTGCACTCTCAAGTAATCAATCTTGCTAAAGAGCTCTTGAGCTGCAGCCCAGGAGCCCAGCATTCAGAGCTTAACTTGATATCGTTTGTCTTGGAAAAGAGCTGTTGTGCACCTCTAACCACTGTCAGCTCTGGAATATTAAAAACTACCCCTTCTTAGAAACAAAAAATACACCACCTCTTTTGTCCACCTGTCAACAGATTGCTACATCTGTATTAAAACTAATGTTTTTATTTGAGAGAGAGAGAGAGAGAACCAGATCCTCTAGTCACTGCAAATGAACTCCAGATGCATGCACTACTTTGTGCATCTGGCTTACTTGGATACTGGGGAATTGAACCTGGGTCCTTAGGCTGGTCACAGGCAAGCACCTTAACAGCTAAGCCATCTCTTCAGCCCCATTAGTAAAACTAATATATATATATATATATATATATATATATATATATATATATATATATATATAATGTGTATATATATGTATATATATATTAGTTTTACATATATATATAATGTGTATATATATGTATATATATATATAGGTTTTTCAAGGTAGGGTCTCACTCTAGCCCAGGCTGACCTGGAATTCACTAGGCAGTCTCAGGGTGGCCTTGAACTTATGGCGACCCTCCTACCTCTGCCTCCCAAGTGCTGGGATTAAAAGTGTGCACCACCATGCCCAGCTAAAACTAGTATTTTTGATAACTTCAATCCACCTGTACAGAGACTATATTTCATTCTCAAGAAATTTTCTATGAATAAACAAAATTTTAGGCACAACCTTTATATTTTTATTTTTTATTTTCATTATTGAAATTTATTTTTTCAAATTTTTATTAACAACTTCCATGATTATAAAAAATATCCCATGGTAATACCCTCCCTCCCCCCACTTTCCCCTTTGAAACTCCATTCACCAACATATCCCCTCCCCCTCTCAATCAGTCTCTCTTTTATTTTGATGTCATCATCTTTTCCTCCTATTATGATGGTCTTGTGTAGGTAGTGTCAGGCACTGTGAGGTCATGGATATCCAGGCCATTTTGTGTCTGGGGGAACATGTTGTAAGGAGTTCTACCCTTCCTTTGGCTCTTACATTCTTTCCTCCACCTCTTCTGCAATAGACCCTGAGCCTTGGAAGGTGTGATTGAAATATTTCAGTGCTGAGCACTCCTGTCACTTCTTTCCAGCACCTGATGCCTTGTGAGTCATCCCAAGGTCACTGCCATCTGAAAAGAGAAGGTTCTCCACCAAAAGTGAGAGTAGCATTAATGTATAGGTATGAAGATTAAGAGAAGTGCTTACTGGGTAGTTTGATGGCATAGTATATACATTTAGCCAGACAGCAGCAGATGTTACACCCCTAGGGCTCATGACTACCCCTATTGTAGGTTTTCAGTATCAGGGATGTATTCCCTCCCATGGAGTGGGCCTCCAGTCTTTATATTTATTTCAAGCACACTACTGGAAATAATGGGTGTGTTACCAATTATTTTTACTTGATAACAGTAATATATTAGCATTGTAGAAAATTAGGACAATACTGAAAAATATAAAGAAAAAGTTATCTATTTCCACACCCAAAGATAACTACTTTTAGCTATAAAATTTATTTTAAAAAATAAATCTAGATGGTTCACAAGAACACGAAGTGGAAATGTACCACTAGTGTTATCACTGCTTCTTCTAGAATTAAGTTTTTTGTTTGTTTTGGCATAGACATGTGAAAGTAGATAAATTTCTTTCCTTAGAAAGGTAAAGCATTCATGGGCTGGAGAGATTGTTTAGAGGTTGAGGCACTTGCCTGCAAAGCCAAAGGACCCAGGTTTGATTCCCCAGGACCTATATAAGCCAAATGCACCAGGTGGTACATGCATCTGGAGTTCATTTGCAGTGGCTAGAGGCCCTGGCACACCCAGCCCTCCCCCATCTGCTCCTTTTATTATTTATTTATTTGACAGAGAAAGAGGGAGAGAGAATGGGGGCGCCACTGCAAACTCCAGATGCATGCACCCCCTTGTGCAGCTGGCTAAAGTGGGTCCTGGGGAATCGAACCTGGGTCCTTTGGTTTTGCAGGCAAATGCCTTAACTGCTAAGCCATCCCTCCAGGCCCCCATTTGCTTCTTTCTCTATCTGTCTTTCAAATAAGTAAATAATAAAAAGAAAGTTTTAAGCATTCATTTATTCAAGATGGACTGCTATTCCAGGCATGGTGGTGCACACCTTTAATCCCAGCACTTGGGAGGCAGAGGTAGGAGGATCACTGTGAGTTCAAGGCCACCCTGAGATTACTGAGTGAATTCCAGATCAACCTGGACCAGAGTGAGACCCTACCTCAAAAAAAAAAAAAAAAAAAAAAAACAACAACAACAACAAAAAAAAAAAATCAAGATGGACTGCTGTAACTGTGGGTTTGCACTGGAGAGAATCCAAAACATGCTTTTAATGGTAGAACCACTATTATTCAGCAGCTAAATGCATTATTACTATGAAGTCTCAGATTGGACAGCTGAACAAACAAGGATCTTCTATTTATCAACTATGAGTCTTTGACCACTTATTTCTGAGTCGCCTTTCTAAACCTCTCTCTCATATGCAAAGAGGGAATAACATGGGCTTTATTGGACTAATGCATGATATGTGAGCATGATGTGTAAGGTACTTCACATAGTGATTAACATGTAATAATGGCTAAAACTATTAGTTATAAATTTTATTATTTTTATTAGTTCTTTGTCCAAGAGCTTAAAATTTAAAAATGAGCAAATATGAGGGCAGTCCAAGACGACAAAGTGGAAACACAGAGTGGAAGCTAAGGAAGGGTGAGAGCCACAGAAAAATGCTGCTCAAGTCAGTCTAGAAGCAACTGGTATTTTCCTTAGACCAGTGTTCTCAAACTTGGGTGTCCCTTAGAATCACCTAGGGATTCTGAAAGCACAGACAATTCAGGTCAGTTAAAACACAATTTCTGGAGGTGAGACAGGCATCAGTATTCTTGAAGATCCCCACATGATCCTGATGTACTGCCACATTTAAAAATATTTTCCATAAAACCTTCCAGTCCATCATTTGTATTTATGAAGCCAAGAGTCATTTTGGCATTTACAGAGCCAGGAGCCAGAACCAGATTTATTGGGCCAGGCCTAGAATAAAACAAAAATACTGCAGTTATCAGGTGTGGTGGTACATGCCTCTAATCCTGGCACTTGGGAGGTAGACATAGGAGAATCTCTGTGAGTTCGAGGACAGTCTGGGATTACAGAGAGTCCCAAGAGAGCCTAGGCTAGAATGAGATTCTACCCCCCAAAATATATGTGTGTGTGTGTGTGTGTGTGTGTGTGTGTGTGTGTGTACATATATATGTGTGTGTGTATATATATATATATGTATGTATATATACATACATACATGCATATATATGTATATATCTATATCTATCTATCTATCTATCTATCTATCTATCTATCTATCTACTGTAGCATCACTTTCCAACTTTTTACACAGAATAGCTCTAGAAGAGCATTGAATGGAAAACATAAGATGATGTTTTATTCATCTAAAGAGACCATCTTGAGTTGGAGAGATGGCTTAGCAGTTAAGACACTTGCCTGCAAAACCAAAGGACCCAGTTCAGTTTCCCCGAACCCATGTAAGACAGATGCACATGCATCTGGAGTTTGTTTGCAGTGGCTGGAGTCCCTGCCATGCCATTCTCTCTCTCTCTCCCTCCCTCCCTCTCTCTCTCTCTCTTTCTCTCTGTGTGTGTGTGTGTGTCCCTTAAATAAATAAATATAAAAGAGAGAGACAATCTTGCTAAACCACTAGCACCTGAGCAACTATTTTCTCCCCCCCCCCCCCTTCTCCTGTTTGATCCTTATAGCTCTATCTCCTGAGTGCTGGAACTATAGACAGGCCCCACTGCTCCTATCTTAGGCAATCTAAAAGTTACAGCTGGGCAATAAGAACCTGGTCCTTTTGGATGAATCAAAACATATTCTGGAATTAAACTGTGGTAATGATTCCATCAGTTTATTAATATACTAAAATCCACTGAGTTGTACACTTTTTATAAGTCAATTGCATGGTATGTCAATTATATCTTAATAAAACTTAAAAATATTGAGATAGGGCTGGAGAGATTGCTCAGTGGTTAAAGGTGCTTGCTTGAAAGCCTGACTGCCTGGGTTCGATTCTCCAGTACCCATGTAAAATCAGATGCAAAAGTGGGGCATGCATCTGGAGTTCCTTTGCAGGGGCAAGGGTCCCTGGTGCACCCATTCTCCCTCTTTCTGCTTACAAATGAATAAGTGAAACTTTTTAAAAAATCTAGAGATAAAAAGATGCATCCAGTGGCTCATGCCTTTAATCCCAGCACTTGGTAGGCTGAGTTAGGAGGCTCACCATGAGTTTGAGGCAGCCTGAGGTACAGAAGGAGTTCCAGGTCAGCCTAGGCTTAGAATGAGACTCTGTTTAAAACAACAACAACAACAACAACAAACCTAGGGGTGAGCCAGGCGTGGTGGTACACACCTTTAATCCCAGCACTCGGGAGGCAGAGGTAGGAGGATAGCCCTGAGTTTGAGGCCATCCTGAGACTCCATAGTGAATTCCAGGTCAGCCTGGGCTAGAGTGAGACCCTACAAAAAAACAAAAAACAAAAAACAAAAACCTAGGGCTAGAGAGATGGCTTAGCAGTTAAGGCACTTGCCTGCAAAGCCAAAGGACTCAGGTTCAGTTCCCCGGGACCCACGTAAGCCAGATGTACAAGGTGGCACATGCGTCTGGAGTTCACTTGCTATAGCTGGAGGCCCTGGCACACCCAGTCTCTCTCTCAAAAATCTAGGGCTGGAGAGATTGCTTAGTGGTTAAGGTGCTTGCCTGTGAAGCCTAAGGACCATGTTCAATTCCCCATACCCACATAAGACGGATGCACAAGATGGCACATGCATCTTGAGTTCATTTGCCGTGGCTGGAAAGCCCTACTGTGCATTTTCTCTCTCTCCTGTTTTCTCTTTCTCTCCCTTCCTCTTTCTCTTCATTTCTCCCTCCTTCTCTCAAGTAAATAAAATATTTTTTAAAAAATCTAGAGATGGCGGCATTACATACCTGATATCCAAAGGTCAAATCAGGGAGATGTAGTATTACAATGCTGCAGTTATAGTAAAACAGAATGTGCTTGTTTGTTTTATTGTGAACTTGCACATATATGTGTATGTAGTACTGCACATACACGCTGTTCAACTTTAGACAAGTCTCTTCCCTGAAGCACAGGTTCCTCAGCACACATAAGATAATGTCTGCTTTGTGAGTATTTAATGAGTATCTGCTGAGGTGATAAATGATAATATCAATATTAATGACTTATTAACATCCCTAGGTTCCAGCCATTGTAAAAAATGAGAAGACACTGTCCTTTTCTTATGGTACACAGAGTACATAGGAGGCAGACATGCAATAAAAGATAACAGGAGAGCTGAAGAGATAGTACAGCAGTTAAAGACACTTGCTTCCCAGTACCCACTTAAAGCCGGATGCACAAAGTGGCACATGCATCTGGAGCTTATTTTCAGTTGCAAGAGGCTCTAGTGTGCCCAAACTCACTCCCTCCCCCATAAAAGCACAAGTATTTATTTATTTGAAGGGGAAATGAGAATAGGTGTGCAGAGCCTCCTGACACTGCAAATTCCAGATGTGTGCTCCACCTTGTGCATCTTTTTATGTGAGTACCAGGGAATAAAACCCAGGCCAATAGGCTTTGCAAACAAGTGCCTTTAAACACTGAACTATCTCCCCAGCACTATAAAAATATTTTTTCGACCATTAAAAAAAGATAGGGACATGCATGCTTTAGGAAGCAGTGGGGCCAAAGGGGAAGAAATACCTAAACCAGCCTGGGGAAATCAAGAAGACCTCATAGAGTTGGTGGTGATGGTTGAGCTAAGAGCTAAAAGTTGAACTGTTAAATGGGAAAGGGGATAACGGGCCAAAGAGGGCCTTTTCCAGGAAATCTCGTGCAGAGGGATAAGAGCATTTCATTAGTAATGAATCTTAAAGTGTGAAAACAGTTTTTGCAGATAATGAAGTGCAGCTACATCCTGAATTACGTGTAAGCCATGTCAAGTCCTTTTTTAAAATTTCAGCTCATATAAAATGGTTTTTGCAGACTTTTGAATTGACAGATATGGTATACATATGATATGTGTATGTATAAATGATGTCAGGCATAAATGAAATGCTTGGGAGACGCTGGGGTTGGAGACAGAGATCACTTAGAAGGCTTTTGCAAGATGTGGTGCATTGATAGGTGTAGATGCTTGAACCAGCACAGTGGCTCATGCTTTTGGCAGGCACTGACGACCTCAGTTAAGGATCTGGATGAATCAGCGTGTCTTATGTCAGCCTGGGGTTTTTGTTTTTGGAGGTTTTTTTAGCCTGGAGTTTTTTCTTTCTCTGATATGTTTGCCACTAAGAGTACAGCTTTCAAGTATATACAGTGTAAAATGTGCTATGTTTCTGCGCTTGTGCAAGGTAGTAGCCAGGCTGCTAGGAGTTCTGAATGAGGGTGGGGGTGGGGTGAGATCAAATCTCCTGTTACAAGAAGGTCCCCTGGGGCTAAGAGAAAGGCTTGTTCTTTTGAAATGGTCTCCATTGGTAATTAACAACATATCCTGAATACCATGGTGTCAAATAAAGAGGATTTGTAGTCACAGCATTGTTGGTAGCTGATCCCAATCATTCAAGAAAGCTGTTAAATTTGTGAACATTAGCATTTTGCCAGGTAATGAGATCTAGTCCTTGGCACCTCTCAGACACACTGATTCTTAGTTTTGGAATAGCACACTCCCTGGCCTTCTTCCACCCTGCTTCCATACTGTCCTTGAAATCAGTGTGAACGGTAATTTAGTGTTTAACTAGCAAAGGTCTGAATAAGAGAGGTTTGGTCCGCTGTGCTTCCTGAGCGCGTGCTGCATGAATTTAATTGGCTACATTAGATGTGTGAGCCTTTTCTGCAAAGAGATGGATAGTCTGCCGAGGGGCAGAATTTTTAGTCTAGGGCAGGGCTCCTTGTTAGCTGTTGCTCTAATATCATTAGACTGGGATGGAAGCTATTCATTTAGGATGTCGGTCGATGACAGCATTGGCTTGAACAAAGTGACCAGTCTCAAATGGCTACTGCTCTCCTGGCTGCAGGTTGCTAAGGCTCAGGCTGTAGCTGTTTTCCCCGCCGAAAAGGGGCGGGGTGACTTGGTGTGTTGGGGGGCGGGAGAAGGAGATACATACATGTTATGGGCTTTTCCACGGAGGTAATGATCCGTTAGAAGAAGTGCAAGTTGAACGGGAAGAAGGAGAAAACACAGATTTATTTCATTTCATTTCATTTCATTTTTTTTCCCCTTCCAATGCTGCGACGCATTAACCGTGCTGCTATTGGGACGTTCTGGGCTCAGCCTATTGGCTGGGCCCACGAGCTGCTGCCTGCCAATCGGGTGGTGGAAGGCAGACAAATCTACCCCGCCACAAGCAAAAAAACGCGCGTAACCCTTGCCGCGCCGGCGTAGCCGCGCCAGAGCTGGCGCGGGGAAGGGAGATAGGTGTCTCCAGCTGCTGTGGCCGGTCGGGGCGGGCCGGCTTCACCTGCTTCTCGGGACAAGTAGAGGATTAGCGGGTGGCAGCAATGCTCAGCAAGGTGAGAAGCTGGGTAGAGATCTGGCGGGAGGCTACCCTTTTGTTCCTCTTTTGCCACCTGGGTTACGTCTGTGGACAGATCCGCTACCCGGTCCCAGAGGAGTCACAGGAAGGGACTTTTGTAGGGAATGTCGCCCAGGATTTCCTGCTGGATACAGAGAGTCTGTCAGCTCGCAGGCTGCAGGTCGCTGGAGAGGTGAACCAGAGACACTTCCGTGTGGATTTGGACAGTGGAGCCCTGCTCATCAAGAACCCTATCGATCGAGAGGCACTGTGTGGGCTTAGTGCCAGCTGCATCGTGCCCCTGGAGTTTGTAACCGAAGGGCCTTTGGAAATGTACCGAGCGGAGGTAGAGATCGTGGATGTGAACGATCACGCCCCCCGGTTTCCACGGCAGCAATTGGACTTGGAAATCGGGGAGGCAGCTCCTCCCGGACAGCGTTTCCCCTTGGAAAAGGCACAGGATGCAGATGTGGGGAGTAATTCCATTGGCAGCTATAGACTGAGCTCCAACGAGCACTTTGCCCTGGACGTCAAGAAGCGCAGCGACGGCAGCCTAGTCCCAGAACTGCTCCTGGAGAAACCGTTGGATCGGGAGAAGCAGTCGGACTACCGCCTGGTGCTGACTGCTGTGGATGGAGGGAACCCTCCGAGATCAGGCACGGCAGAGCTCCGGGTGTCAGTGCTGGATGTGAATGACAACGCCCCAGCCTTCCAGCAATCCAGCTACCGGATCAGCGTGTTGGAGAGCGCGCCAGCCGGCATGGTGCTCATCCAGCTCAATGCCTCTGACCCGGACCTGGGTCCTAGTGGTAACGTCACCTTTTCTTTCAGTGGTCACACCCCTGATCGAGTGAGGAACCTCTTTAGCCTGCATCCCACTACTGGAAAGCTAACCCTCCAGGGGCCTCTAGACTTTGAGAGTGAAAATTACTATGAATTTGATGTTCGGGCTCGTGATGGGGGTTCTCCAGCCATGGAGCAACATTGTAGCCTTAGGGTGGATCTCCTAGATGTAAATGACAATGCTCCCCACATCACAGTGACCTCAGAGCTTGGGACTCTCCCAGAGAGTGCAGAACCTGGCACCGTGGTGGCACTCATCAGTGTGCAGGACCCTGACTCGGGGTCAAATGGAGATGTGAGCCTTAGAATTCCTGACCACTTGCCATTTGCCCTCAAGTCCGCCTTCAGGAACCAGTTCTCCCTAGTGACTGCTGGGCCTTTGGACCGAGAGGCTAAATCCAGTTATGACATCATGGTCACGGCTTCTGATGCTGGGAACCCTCCTCTGAGTACCCACAGGACTATTTTCCTCAATATTTCAGATGTGAATGACAATCCACCCTCATTCTTTCAGAGGTCACATGAGGTGTTTGTTCCTGAGAACAATCGCCCAGGGGACCTGCTTTGTTCCCTTGCAGCCTCTGACCCTGACTCTGGCTTGAATGCACTCATCTCATACTCTCTGTTAGAGCCCAGAAACCGAGATGTGTCCGCTTCTTCCTTCATCTCTCTGAACCCCCAGACAGGAGCTGTTCATGCTACTCGATCATTTGACTATGAGCAAACACAGACACTGCAGTTTGAGGTGCAGGCCCGGGACAGAGGCAACCCGCCACTTAGCAGCACTGTGACAGTTCGTCTGTTTGTGCTGGACCTCAATGACAATGCCCCAGCTGTGCTCCGTCCTAGGGCCAGGCCTGGTTCCTTATGTCCCCAAGCACTGCCTCCATCAGTTGGTGCTGGCCACCTAGTCACAAAAGTGACTGCTGTGGACTTGGATTCAGGATACAATGCTTGGGTTTCCTATCAGCTCCTGGAGGCCCCAGATCCCAGCCTTTTTGCCGTCTCCCGATATGCTGGGGAGGTAAGGACAGCTGTTCCCATCCCAGCTGATCTCCCACCTCAGAAGCTGGTCATTGTGGTGAAGGACAGTGGTAGTCCACCACTTTCTACCTCTGTCACTCTTCTAGTGTCCTTAGAGGAGGACACTCATCCAGTTGTCCCTGATCTTCGAGAATCTTCAGCTCCAAGGGAAGGAGAATCCCGTCTGACCCTCTACTTGGCTGTGTCCCTAGTGGCAATTTGCTTTGTCTCCTTTGGCTCTTTTGTGGCACTACTTTCTAAGTGCCTTCGTGGGGCTGCCTGTGGAATGACATGCTTTCCTGCTGGCACCTGTGCCTGTCTAACCAGATCCCGGAGGAGGGAGGGGCTTCCTCCTTCCAATGGGATCCTCCGAATCCAGCTAGGGTCAGATGATCCTATCAAGTTTGTTGATGTGGGAGGCCACTCACATGGCTGTACACCATTGGCTTCTGCACCCACTCGGAGTGATAGCTTCATGATGGTCAAGTCACCCAGTGCACCTATGGCAGGGGAGCCTGTGCGCCCAAGCTGTCCACCCTCTGATCTTCTCTATGGGCTAGAGGTGAGACCTTTGCAGGCTCAGCAAATGCTTGAGGGTTACTCTAATCTGGGCATATGGCTGGGTCATATTCCAGAGAGTACTGGCCTCCCTGTAAGAGCCCATGGTGATGTCACCAATTTTGTAAGTAGTAACTATGTGATAGATGCTGTGTATTGTGAATTAAACACCAGGAGTTGTCTCGAATTAGCACTTGGGAGTAGATTATGCTCATGTTGAAAGCAATGAATAAAAGTAATTGGTTATTAAGAACCAGCTCATCATGGTATGCTGATGGGACGTAGTAACAAGAACCTACAGTGTACAGTGAGTAGGATGCATCAGGCAGTCAGCTAAACCCAGGGGTGTTTTACTGTTTCTGAATGAGATGGTCATGTTCTGAAGAAACTTAACTTTAGGCTACCATTTCCTAATGGATTGAGAGCAGATTAAAATCTTTGCTTCATGTTATCTCATGTGAAGAAAACTTTGTTTGAAAAATAGCACAGAGGGACCTGGGGAGATGACTCAGTGGTTAAAAGCATTGATGACCAGAGTTTGGATCTCCAGAACTCATGTAAGGCCAGATGTAGTAGAGCATTCACCTATGGCAGTGGGTGGCAGAGACGGGGGAATCCCGAAGCTTGTGGGCCAACTAGTCTGGTGTTCACAGCAGCAAACAACAAAAAGAGACCATGTCTCAAACAAAGTGGAAGGCAAGAACTGACACCCTGAGGTTTTCCTCTGGTCCCCAGACCTGTGCTGTATGTGGCATGAAGGTGCCCATACATACACACATAACACACACACTTATATACACTTGAAGGAAAAGGTAAAAGAAAGATAGCAGAGAGCCAAAAGAGGTGAGATCCAAGGGAGCAGAGAGGTATGGATCAGAATGGGAGCAGAGATCTTTTAGTCCAGATATTTAGAAGTCTCGTTCAGTTCACTACTGGGATTTGTACTAGATGTAGTAAACTGGAAACCAAGGTTCATTCATTCATTCATTCATTCATTCCCTCTTTGGGGAAAAGCAGATATGAAATCAATGTCATAAAACTGGTTCATAGCTAAGGAATTTATAGAGTCAACCATTCTGGGAACCTTTGGGTAAAGTTCTGAATTTAGTGAAACTGTAAAGCCTAAAGACCATATCTGGCTTCCAGCCACTGTCTTGGATAACCTAGACCATCCCTAGAAATGTTCTCTTTCCCTCAAGCTGTGATGCTCATTTCACATACCGAGCCCAAGATCCCAGAAATACTACGTACTGCAACTATAAGTTGATATTAAGATTTTCTTGAAAGCATTGTTGGGTAGTAAGACAAGACCTTGTGGGTTACTAACAAATCTTTTCTCTCCTAGCAACATTCAGTAGAAAGGGGGATGGGAAAGGAAAGGGAAACACATGGGCTTTGCAGCCTTCCATGAGGACAAAAGTTTGTTGGTTCAAGCAAAGTAGTGGAAGCTTCTGAAGTCATGCAGGAAGTTGATGGGACAGAACACTAAGGAGTTGTGTAGCACTTTGTCCTCCCTGTTGAGCACCATCTGAGCTGTCAAACTTCGCTGCCAAGGGGGCTGAATCAACCTGCGGCTTGAAATGAGTGGGGAGGAAGGAGGCTTCAGTAACAGATTTTCAGCGCCTGTTCCCAAGGTTTCTAGGACTGAGGGGACTTCATAATTGGTTGAAAGCAGACAGACATTTTGACCAATCAAACTGAGAGCCGAGGTGGGGGATCTGCTTTTCCTGCCTGCCTCTCCTCCTCCAGCTCCCTAGCTCCACTCCCATTTAGCTCCCCTCCCCCTCCCACCCCCGCCAGTTGGTGACTAAGAAAGGCTGCAGGCAGGCAAACCTCCGAGCAGTTTTTAAGAGGCTGGAAGGAGACATAAGCAATTTCAGCTTCTACATTCCAAACGCTGGTTTTGCCTTGGAGACAAGACAGCACACTTACTCTTCAGGAAGGGACTTCTGGGTCATGGGGCTCAAGATACTTCCACAGCTCTCTGGGAAATGGCAAGTGCTGTGTATGTTGTCCTTGTGCTGCTGGGGCTGGGTGTCTGGGCAGCTTCGTTATTCTGTGGTGGAGGAGTCTGAGCCTGGGACACTGGTGGGAAATGTTGCTCAGGATCTGGGCTTAAAGGTGACAGATCTGTTGAGCCGTGGTCTGCGATTGGGCTCTGAGGAGAATAGGCGCTATTTTTCTCTGAGCTTGATGAGTGGTACTTTGGCAGTGAATCAAAAGATTGACCGAGAGAGCCTGTGTGGAGCCAGCACCAGCTGTCTGCTGCCTGTGCAGGTGGTGACCGAACACCCGCTGGAGCTCATCCGTGTAGAGGTAGAGATCCTGGATCTCAATGACAACTCTCCTAGCTTTGCCACTCCTGAGAGAGAGATGCGCATCTCTGAGTCAGCTGCACCCGGGGCCCGATTCCCCCTGGATAGTGCCCAGGATCCAGACGTGGGCACCAATACCGTGAGCTTTTACACCCTAAGTCCCAACGGCCATTTCTCTCTGAATGTGAAGACCCTAAAAGATGGGAAGCTATACCCAGAGCTGGTGCTAGAGCAGCAGCTGGATCGGGAAGCCCAGCCAACACATCAGTTGGTGCTCACGGCTGTGGATGGGGGTACCCCAGCCCGTTCAGGGACCAGCCTCATCTCTGTCATTGTGCTGGACATCAATGACAATGCTCCAACTTTCCAGGCCTCAGTTCTGCGTGTGGGTCTCCCAGAGAATGCACCCATGGGTACACTGCTTCTTCGCCTCAATGCCACCGATCCAGATGAGGGCACCAATGGCCAACTAGACTATTCTTTTGGAGACCATACATCTGAGGCAGTGAGGAATCTCTTTGGCCTGGATCCTAGCAGTGGAGCAATCCATGTATTGGGTCCGGTAGACTTTGAGGAGTCTAATTTCTATGAAATCCATGCAAGAGCCAGAGACCAGGGCCAGCCAGCCATGGAGGGCCATTGTGTGATTCAAGTGGATGTGGGGGATGTCAATGACAATGCCCCTGAGGTACTACTGGCTTCTTTGGTCAATCCTGTCCTGGAGAACACACCAGTGGGCACAGTAGTGGGGCTGTTTAATGTGCGGGACCGAGACTCAGGTAGAAACGGGGAAGTGAGCCTGGATATCTCTCCAGACCTGCCATTTCAAATTAAGCCTTCTGAGAACCACTACTCACTGCTAACCAGCCAGCCTTTGGATCGCGAGGCGACATCGCATTATATCATTGAGCTGCTGGCCAGTGATGCGGGCTCACCTCCTCTGCGCACACCTCTCACCATCAGACTCAACATTTCAGATGTTAATGATAATGCACCCCAGTTCACCCAGCAACTCTATACTGCTTACATCCCAGAAAATCGACCTCCAGGCTCCCTCCTCTGCACTGTGACTGCCTCAGATCCAGACACTGGAGAGAATGCCAGGCTCACCTACTCCATTGTAGGGAGTCAGATTCAGGGAGCCCCAGCCTCCTCCTTCGTGTATGTCAACCCTGAGGATGGAAGGGTGTTTGCCCAGAGGACCTTTGACTATGAGTTGCTACAGGTGTTGCAGATCATGGTGGGGGTTCGAGACTCTGGCTCTCCCCCACTGCATGCCAACACTTCTCTCCACGTGTTTGTCCTTGACCAGAATGATAATGCTCCAGCTGTGCTACACCCACGCCCTGGCAGGGAGCTCTCAGCACCCCAGCGTCTCCTTCGATCTGCTCCTCCTGGCTCTTTGGTCACCAAGGTGACAGCTGTGGATGCTGACGCAGGCCACAATGCATGGCTCTCTTATTCTCTCTTGCCACAGTCCACAGCCCCAGGACTATTCCTTGTGTCTGCACACTCTGGTGAGGTGCGCACAGCCCGGGCCTTACTGGAGGATGACTCTGATACTCAGCAGGTGGTAGTCCTGGTGAGGGACAATGGTGACCCTTCTCTGTCCTCTACAGCAACGGTGCTGCTGGTTCTGGAGGACGAGGATGCAGAGGAAATGCCCAAATCCAGTGACTTCCTTACACACCCTCCTGAGAGTTCAGACCTCACCCTTTACCTCATTGTGGCTCTAGCTGCCACCAGTCTCTTATCCTTAGTCACCTTCACTTTTCTGTCAGCTAAGTGCCTTCGGGGGCATGCAGATGGGGACGGGGGTGGAGGCCGGTGCTGCAGGCGCCAGGACTCACCCTCCCGGGAATTCTATAAGCAGTCGAGCCCCAATCTGCAAGTGAGCTCAGATGGCACGCTCAAGTACATGGAGGTGACCCTGCGGCCCACAGACTCACAGAGCCATTGCTACAGGACATGTTTTTCACCGGCCTCAGATGGCAGTGACTTCACTTTCCTCAGGCCCCTCAGTGTTCAGCAGCCCTCAGCTCTAGCACTGGAGCCTGATGCCTTGTGTTCCCGCTCTAATACGCTGAGAGAGCCGAGCCAGGTGAGGGCTAAGCGTCGCCCAGGCCACCCCCCTCTGCCCCCCACAAAAGGGACTTTGAACTTGGATCCTCTTCTCTAGTGAGCTCCTTACACTTCACCCAACTTGAGCCAACTGCAGGGAATCAGGAGCGGCTGGGATGGGAATGGGGGTTCCCAGCACTGAGTGGTAGTGGTGCTTATAAGCAAGGGGAACTGCGTCTCAACCCTGCCCACACTCAGAAAAAGCTGGTGCTTGTTACAGCTTCTGGGGCAATTTGTAGCAATTTCCAGGGGTGTCAGATATCCAGCATGGAGGCCAGCACAGAGGCACCCCGCTAAGCCTCCTGGGCACTGGCGGCAGTATGATCCACCCATCTTAGGGTGGTTCCTCTTTGTTTTCTCTCCACTCCCGAGATGTAAGACTTTGCTGTTGTCATCAACTGTACTTACCCCACTCTCACTAACCACAGGGGCCGGCAGGACTTAGGTGTACCAGCAGGGCTCATGGGGGTTCTGGGTGCTGACCACCACCACAGGCTCCACACAGCTGCTTGCACTTGCCTAGCTTGGCCTACACACACATGCACACACCATGCAGGGCAGCTTTTACTGCCAACCCTCGCTGCCCTGCCAGGCTCACACAGTCCCCAGACCCTTAGCCCCCCTTCCATCACCCTCAGAGGCACTCACAGTTGCTGTGACTCCCTGGCCAGGGTCCCAGGTAACAGCTCTCCAAGGCCAAGTGAGGTCTGAGGAGTCCTTTTACACCCTCTCGCTGGCACCCTATACAGGACAGTCACCTCCCCACTGACCTGATCACTGCAGTGATCCCTGGAGTTCAGCAGTGACACTGGGTGAACTAGGTTAGGGACTGGTGGGACTGTATGATCTGCCATATCTCTGGTCTGGCTGGGCCAGGGGCACGTGCCCAGGACACTGGCTACTCATCCCAGAAGCCTGCAATAGGCACTTGAGGAGAGGCAAGCCCCAGGATGGGTGGATGAGCAGCACCAGGATAGGTGGCCTGGGACCCTAGTGGCACCAGTGGTCCCTTCCTCTCTCTCCCTGGAAGTGGAAGCCTGGAGAACCCAGACTGTGGATGCCCCAAACTAGGCTTTGGCTCCGTCGTGATGTGCCCAGTGATCTAGGATCAGGGCCGTGGAGATGACCAAAGTACCTGAGACTCTTGACAAATTCTTTCTCCTCCAACAGATGGAGAGCTATAGCCTCTTCCAGATGTCAGAGGTACTGTACCTTCACATGTGGGAAAACTAAAATAATAAAAAGAGCAAGTTTCCAACCCCAGGAGCTTTTATTAAAAATATATCTATACCTCACCCTGTCTGTACTGTACTGTACGGGGATTATATTCTGAAACAACATCCCCACATGTTTCTGATATCAGACTGAGAGAGCCCTACTTCACACTTCCTCAGAGAAAGAAGGGATCTCATTTACTCAGTTACTGCCTACTTTCAGGGAGGCCAAGCGGTTTGCTCTTCAGAGAAAACAATAATGAGTCTAACACAGGCCTTTTTAACTCCACGGTGTACTTTGAATGACTTGGCACTTGGACCTTGTAAAGCTGGACAAGAGATGGCTGTCATCTGCTAGGATGGGGCAAGGGTGGGGTTCTTTTCCCAAATGTGGAGGCTCTGGGAGCTCCTCTTCCTCAGTAGCCCTCATTAAACAAACTTGGACCCCCTGCTCTTATGTGGGTAAGAGTTTGGCAGCTCCTTGCCCTGCCTTCAGGAGGGCAATGGCTAAGGGTTGGTCTTCCCTGTACCCTTCTTCATGGTGGGCTCAAAATGGTGCTTATAGGTCCTGATGCACCAGGGCTATTAGGTTTACGGGTTCCACTCTCATCACTACCACCTGTGAGCCTTAGTGTAAGTCATTGGCAGTCCTGGGTCCTCCTTCTCCCCAGTGTAATCTGAGTAATGCTCACACACTCTACTCCTGGGAGTGAGTACGAGAATTAATTGCCAGTACAACCCAGAAACCTGTGAAGACCTGGGTGAAGGAGAGTGTGTGATGTGATGCCATGCCTCCTGGACAGTCGGGAAGGACTTAGAAATCCTGTGGTTGGTAAAGTCCTAGCCACTCTGCCAGGTGGGAGATGGCTGCAGTTTAGCCTTTAGGAACCCTGGAGACTTGATTGGCTCTGTCTGGAGGCTGTGGGTTTGTGGTCCTTCTGGGCTCCATCCCAACCGCTCTCTCTGCTAAGACAGAGCACGCTTGTTCTCTCCTCTCTAGTCACAGCCCATTGTGTGGCATGAAGTTCTGGGGTGAGAGGTATCCCAGGGCTTGGATGTCCTGCAAAGGCCCAAGTTGGCATGACTCCTAAATTAATAATGTATTTAGCTGTGGGAAGAGGTCCTCGAGAGCCAAGAGCCTGGAGGAGGTGTCCTTCTGAATGTGTCACCGTACAACTTGGCACAAAAAGGGTTACCCAGAGCAGCAGCCATCTTGCTGCAGTGAATGCTTTGTTCCCGGCTAAGGAGCTAAATAACTCTGTTCTGGGGCGGATAGAATTCTATCTAAAACCTCCTCTGCCACTTGATGGGGGGGCTTCTCTACACTCCTCCCCCAGGTCCACAGAAGACATTTTCAGTCTTGAATTTTGGCTTGGAAGCTTTGAGGCCAGGAGCAGGGAAAACAGGGGCCATTTCTTCAGCAAAGAAATGTAGACTTGCTCACTGTGATCAGATAAAATGTTGTTTTCTTTTTGTCTTGGGATTTTTTTTTTTTTTTTTGCCCTCATCTTTGGAGATGTATCTATATCTTCTCCCATCACTTCCCTTGCTAGCACACTCCCCACTTTACAGCCCCCCACCCCAGCCTCTGAATGCTGCCGAGTACTCAGCCACTTTCCCTCTGTTTTCTCCACAGCAAGCCCCGCCCAACACCGACTGGCGTTTCTCTCAGGCCCAGAGACCTGGCACCAGCGGGTAGGTGACTGATTCTTCAGCCCACCATCTTCTCTGCGGCATTTCTCAGTGACGATGTGGGTGGGAGGAGATTGGGGGCGGGGAGGGTTCAGCATTTGCTACAAATGGTTTCCTCCTCCTGTCAGTATTTCAGGAAGGTTCTGGTGTCCTGGGGGCTGCTACGCAAACCTTGGGAGGAAGAGACGCCTACTCTTAACTATTTTGGAAACTAAATTCACACTCTCATTCTCTCCCTTCTCCTGACCACATGCCCATTTTCCTATCTCCTGAGGGCTCTGTGGAAGCCAAAGATAGCCGAAGGTGGAGGGGAGGCCTTTTATATCCCTTCTTCCCAACTAAGCTGGCTTCAGCCTGACCCGGGATGCTAGAGAAATGTGGAGCAAGAAGAGGAAAAGAGGAGGCTGTCAGTCAGAACATCCTTTGAGCTTTGGACAAAAATGGAGGTCCAAGGGTGGGTAGTCCTTTTCCAGCTGTGGGAAAGGGAGACGGCACAGCTAGAGATTGGACAGGGGGGCAAGTTACCCAGGGAGGGCATGAGCAGGTTGGCCTCACCCTGTTCTTCCTCCAGCTGCCTCCTGACCCCACACCGTCTTGCCCTGCCCTGGCCTCCTCTTTCTTCAGTCTGTGTCATCCCCCACCACCACCCCTTGTCACTGCTTCCCAAAGTCTGGATCAGTTTGCGTCTCTGCCTCTCCCTCTCTCAGTGTGCACCTCAGGTTCTGTCTTTGATGCTACATCTCTGTTATCCCTTCCATTTGTGTCTCCTGGCTTTGACCTGTGCCTCACCCATGCCCACCAAGCACAGTGTTCAGTAAATGTGGAAGGAAGGAATAAATGTGACCCTTTCCAGTCTGTCTCCCTTTCCTTCTTTCTTTCTATCTTTGCCTCCCCATCCTTGTTTTGTTTTTTGTCTCTCCCTCTCCAAATCATTTCCTAGTGTCATTGTGTTCTTCTGTCTCCTGTCTCCTTTCTATGTCTTGGTCTATTTCTGCTTTTCTCTCTGTTCTTAACCTCACTGTGCCATTCTGTCTCTGTCTTTATGTCTATTTATTCTACTTCTCCGACTGTCTCTATGCCTCTCCCCTTTCCCTCATTTCTTTGGACTTGTGGGAAGCCAGCACCCAGGCACCCCTCCCCCTATCCCCACGCACACACAGAGCCTTTGATCACTGCTCCCCACCACTCACCCTCCCATCCAGACTGCCCCAGCTGCTCATTTCAATCGGGTATGAATTCCTGCTGTGACAGGAACCCCCTGTGGGGGTGGGAAGTGGAGTGGACTTCAGCAGAAAGACCTTCAGTTGGTCTGAGGGGCATGGGATGGGATCAGAGCCAGGTTCCCTGGTAGAAGCCAGGAGCAGTAAGTCCAAGGAGCCCAGGAAGAAGTGGGGGAGGGGCATGCTTGGGCTGCTCCCTGTTCATGTTTTCCCATTCCTCTTTCTCCTTACCAGCTAAGCTCTTGTTGCTGCAAGAACCCAGAAGGCCTTGAGTGCAGGGCAGATTCCAGCTCCTGGGCATGCACAGTCCTGTCCTTAGCATCAGGAATGTAAAGCACTTCCTAGAAGGCCCCTAAAAGGCAGCTTTTACCCCTCTTTTGACCCCAGCTGTTTCCTTTCTTCCAGCTTGCCAGCCTTTCCGTATTTTATACACGTACTTATTCATTCAACGAATGTTTATTTTCCTGTGAGCAAGCATTGTGCTAACACTGGCCTGTCAGCGTGAACAAGCAGACACCATCACCAAATTCATAGGGTTTTGGCCAGCAGAGAGAAAATTGACAACAAATCACACTTTTAAAAACCCTCTACTAAAAAAAGAAATAAGAAAAAAAAAGCTCAAGTTACAAGTCGTACAAGGTTCCTGGAATAATGAGTATAATGGGGAGATGATCCAGGAAGACTTCTAGGAAGAGGTAGCATTTGAACTGCAGCAGCTATGAGAAGTACCGGGCCATCTGTATTCCTTCTAATCTGGCCCTAAAGCAGAAATTATTACTAGACTTGGAAGCCCCAGAAATTGTTTCTCACATACTCACTGGGAAAGACCTGTTTCATCAGTGAGAGGCTTAGTGGCCTAGAGTCTATGGGGGATGTAGATGGAGGAGACTCAGTAAGGAGGCTCACTTGCTGTTTGAAGCAAACATTTCTGACTCAGCTCCAGAGTAGCTGAGATGAAACAATTTGTCAGGGTCCAATCCAGCAACTCCAGCTTCCCTACTTCATCCATTCAATCCAACAATTCCAGCTTCCCTCCTTCATCCATTCAAGTGCTCAAGAGCACATTCTGCATGCAGCCCAGGCATAGTGGGAAGAATCAAACAGATATGGCCCCTTTCACAGAGTTGCAGTGTGTTGAAGGACACAGATATTAACCAGATAACACTGAAATGCATGTTGGATGGCAGCTGTGGTAAGTGCTATGGCGGGCAGTACCTGGCACTGGGGATCTGACCCAGGAAGGGAACAGGAGGACATCTAGGAGGCAGCAAGGCTCTGTTGAGGTCTGTGGGACGGTTACAAATGAATCAGCTGGAGACAAGAGGGAAGCGCACTCTAGAAGGAAGGAAGAGCCTGTGCAAAGGCTTCATGTTGAGACCTCATGATGAGCAGAGTGGCAGGGAATTTTCTCTTTGCTGCCATGTTGGTAAGCATTGGAGAGGGAGGGGATGGAGAGAGGAGAGTTCTCTTATTCAGTTTTACCTAGGTTCCAGCCCTTCACTGCTTTTCTGCCCCATTCTTTTCCCAACTCTCTGGCCTCCTGACTACTGGCCCATCTGGTCAGATAGACCCTGCTCAGAGCAGGACCAGTGGTGGTGAGTTTTAGTTAGCCTAGTTCAAGTTCAAGTTCAAGGCAACAACAAGTCACACTGCTTAGACAAAAAGGGCAAAGACTCACATTCCAAAGGCCTGGCTTGCCTGAAGCTTTGACTCCCCAGATCATCCTTTGAGCTATTTATCCAACAGCTGTTGTCCCAAGTCCTGAGGCCACCAAACCATCTCTCTCAGCCAGGCTATAATCTGGGCCCGCCCCACCCTGCTTTTCAGCTGTTCCCAACTTCTGCAAGGGCAGGTTTGGCTCCCTCTGATGCTACTCCACGCCACTTTGCTGGCTCTGCACTACTCTTCCTCTCTCTGGTTGCCCTTCCATTCCTCATCCTCCTCTAAAACACTCCCTGCTCTCTCTCTCAGATCAACCAAGAAAGACCAGCTTGTTTATGCAAATATTTATTTATCTACTTACTAACTTGAGAGAGAGAGAAAGAATGGGTACACCAAGGCTTTCTGCCACTGCAAACACTCCAGATGAATGCATCATTTTGTGCATCTGGTTTTATATGAGTACTAGGGAATCAAAACCAAGCCATCAGGCTTTGCAGGAAAGCACCTTTAACTGCTGAGTCATCTCTACATCCCCCCCCAACACCCCAGGTTGTTTTGTCCTCTTATACTATATTCTCATTAAGGAATGTAGTAGTCAGCTTCATGTTGCTGGGATGAACTGCCATACGAGGCACAGTTATGGAAGGAAGGGAATTTATTTGACGCGTACAGATCCAGGGAAAGTTCCATAATGGCAGAAGAAGCTGAGCCCCTTTCACAGGCCCACGCAGAGAGAAAAGCCACCACCAACACCATAAGCAAGCACACTCCAGGAACTCCAGGAAAGCTACAGCACTTTGCATGTCTTTAGACTGGAATTCCAACTCCACCCACACACCTTAAGGCTGGACTCTAGGATCTGCCCACAGGGACACCTCCTCCAGCCAGGCAGCTGGAAATCTGAGTTAGGAGCTTTAATAAGCTCCTGAATCAATTGGGGGACATCCATTCAAACCACCACATGGAAACATGGGAAACAGAACAAAAGAAAGAGAAAAATTCCCATAATCTCAAAGGAGCCACCACTAATATTTTTCCTTTTTTCTTTCTTTTCTTTTTTTGAGGTAGGGTCTCAGTATAGCTTAGGCTGGAATCATTCTGTAGTGCAGACTAGCCTCCAACTCACAGCAATCCTCCTACTACAGCCTCCTCAGTACTGAGATTAGGGGCATGAGACACCATGCCCAGCACACTATTAGTAGTTTTGTTTGTTTTTGTTTTTCGAGGTAGGGTCTCTCTCTAGCCCAGGATGACCTGGAATTCACTATGGAATCTCAGGGTGGCCTCGAACTCATGGTGATCCTACTACCTCTGCCTCCCATGTGCTGGGATTAAAGGCATGCACTACCATGCCCGGCAGGTTTTTGTTTTTTGGTTTTTGGGTTTTTTTGGCTATGTATTTGGTATATGCACATGTATATGCCCTTGAGCACCCCATATGCTCACCTGTGGTGGGGTTGCTAGCCTGCAGTAGCAGGAGTGGAACATGGGTGTCTGATTCCATTGTTCTTCCACCTGGTCTTGTTATATATTTGTTTGTTTGAGAGAGAGAGAGAGAGAAGGGTGTGCCAGGGCTTCTAGCCACTGCAAAGGAACTCCAGATGCATGTGCCACCCTGTACATCTGGCTTTACATGGGTACTGGGGAATTGAACCTGGGCCCTTTGGCTTTACAGGCAAGTGCCTTAACTTCTAGCCATCTCTTCAGCCCCCTGGTCTTGTTCTTAAGCCAAAGTCTCCTTTTATTGATGCTGGAGTTGCCAGGCTCCACTGATTCTCTGGAAGCTCCACTGCAGGACTTGGGGTTACCGATGCATCTGGCCACAACAAGCTGTTTTACATGGGACCTGGAAATTTTTTAAAAATTTATTTTATTTATTTATTTGAGAGCAACATACTAACTGAGAGAAAGAGGGAGAGAGAGAGAGAGAATGGGTGCACCAGGGCCTCTAGCCACTTCAAATGAACTCCAGATGCATGTGCCACCTTGTGCACCTGGCTTATGTGGGTCCTGGGGAATTGAGCCTCGAACCGGGGTCCTTAGGTTTCACAGGCAAGCGCTTAACCACTAAGCCATCTCTCCTTCCCAGACCTGGAAATTTAAACTCAGGGGAATCTCAGTCTCCCCTCTGGCCCTCATGTTTATACAGGAAGCACACTTAATTATTTAGCTATCTCTCCAGCCCTAATTTTTTTGTTTTGTTTTGTTTTTCAAGGTAGGGTCTCACTCTAGCCCAGGCTAACCTGGAATTCACTATGTAGTCTCAGGGTGGCCTAGAACTCATGGCAATCCTCCTACCTCTACCTCCCAAGTGCTGGGATTAAAGGCATGCACTACCATGCCCAGCTAAGCCCTAATATTTTTAATACATTCAATTTTAAATATACATGAAAACAGCGATGGTGGCATGAAACTCTGCCACCCAGCTGGAGTTCCGCCTTGTCTTCATTGCTGAGATCCCCACCTTCCTACCACCTGGATTAGTTCAAAGTGAGTCTCAGACATCTCATAATGTCATCTGGATCTTCATGCCTTTAATTTTTTTTTTTACACAAATTTGTTCACAATATCAAGAATTTTCATTACCAGTCAACAGGTGTATTTCTTTTTATAAAAATAGAAATTGAGTTTATCTTGTCCATTACTCTTGTTGTCTGGGTTTTTTTGTTTTGTTTTGTTCTTTATATCAGGAGAATATCCATGTCAATTAAAAAAATGACTCAAAAGTGAAACCGGGCATAGTTATATATGCCTATAATACCAGTACACTGGAGGCAGAAGCAGAAGGACTTCAGTGAATTCAATACCTGGCTGGCCTACATAATGAGTTGCAGGCCAGCCAGGGCTATATTTTGAGACCCTGTCTCAAAAAACAAATATACAAGGCCAGGTATGGTGGTCGCACCTTTAATCCCAGCCCTTGGGAGGCAGAGGTAGGAGGATTGCTGTGAGTCTGAGGCCAGACTGGGACTACAGAGTGAGTTCCAGGTCAGCCTGGGCTAGAGTGAGACCCTATCTGGAAAATAAGCAAAACAAAACAAGAGGGCTGGAGGGATGGCCCAGCAGTTAAAGGTGCTTGCTTGCAATGCCTGACAGCCTGGGTTTGATTTCCCCAGCACCCATGTAAAGCCAGATACACAAAGTGGTGCATGTGTCTGGAGTTCATTTGCAGTGGCAGTAGGACCTGCTGTGCTCATAATCACTCTCTTTCTGTTTGCCTTTTTCTGTCTCTCTAATAAATAAGTTAAAAAAAAAATTTTAAGCCATACCTACAATAACAAAAACCTCCAAATCACTCCAACAGTCATCTAATCATTGCATAATAGCCCCTCATGGACATATATGTATATTTTTAGATGCTAATAGTTTCCTTTATGTTCACCAAATAAATACATATTTACATTTTAACACAATTAAATCTGTTGCCAGGGTAGCTTTCCCAGATCTCTTGCTTATTTTGAGCACAATGCAGGGAGTATTTTGTCATAGCCTAGCCCACAGAATGCTCTAGCTCACCAGAGTGCAGACTCCTTATAGCCAGAACTGTGTCCTCCATCTCACATATTAGCTGCTTGGAAATGGACTATTAAATGTAGTCTGTCCATTGCTTCCATTTTGTCACTTTTCCCAAATCTTGGAAGATGGCTTGCATCTGTTGCTGGTAGGGTCATCCTTGGTATGCGTGAGATCATCACAGACTTTGGAGTCACCTTAGGTCACTTGGAGGTTGCAGCTCTGTCACTTACCAGCTGCATGACTGGGAAGGCCTCTGAGTCCTGATTTAATCTGCCAGAATGAGGGATAATCATAACCTTTATCTGCAGAGTGGTTCTGAGGATGAAATAGATGATGAACACACAACTGGGCTGGTTCAGTGTTTAAAATAGGGATTCAGTAAATGACTACAAAAAGAAGTCTCTGTTCATTCCTCTCCCAGCTTCAGAAAGCTGGCAGTCTGCCTACTGCTTGGCCTCTAGCTTTCAAGCATTTTCCTGACAGTCCAGCCCATCATGCTTTCAGGCTGCTCTTACATTCACTTTTCTTCCCTCAGCATCATTACCCACTATCAGGGCAACCTCCTAACCTGAGGTGTCTCCATCTCTCATTCCCACAGTCCCAACCAAGCTCTTCAGCCTCCCCCACCCTTCATTGGGGCTAAGGACTCCTGGGATTTCATGGAGACATAGGTGACTGAAGCCCCATCTGCTATCCTCCCTGGTGATTCCTCCTTTCCCTCCCCATCAGTCCTTGCCCAGGGCCAAGAATGAGTTTGAAATAGTTAAATCTTGCCATAGCAATCCCCCATTTCTAAGCACCTCAGGAACTTTCCAGAACAAAATGTTTTGTGTCCACTCTGCTGTCCCTATATTATCCCCATCCCCACTCTGTGTAGGCCACACTGACTCTGTTTTAGCCCTATGAATAATACTGTGCCTTCCACCAAGTTCCTCAAAGGCTGAGGACATGGACATGGAACTCCCCCAGCCTTGAGAGTTCTCTCCCACATTATACTTCCCCTAAGTGACTTGTTTATTTCTTCTCAACTTTTTGTCTTGAAATATCTAAAATGTATCAAAAAGTTGAAAGAATAGTATGATGAATATCCAAATATTCTTTGTTTTTATTTTTTTTTTAATTCTTGTTTGTTTATTAGAGAGAGAGTATAGGCATACCAGGGCTTTTAGTTCCTATAAATGAACACCACATGCATGCACCACTTTGTGCATCTGGCTTTACGTGGGTAGTAGGGAATTGAAACACGAATGTCTTTAACTGATGAGCCATCTTTTCCTTGGTCCATGACCTTGTTTTATTTTTTAAACAATTTTTTTTGAGGGAGAATCCTTTAAACAGCATTCTTTGTTCTGACATTTGCTTTTTTTATGAGCAAGAGAGAGAGAATTGGTGCACCAGGTACTCCAGCCACTGAAGTTGAATTCCAGATGTGTGCACCACCTTGTGTGTCTGGCTTATGTGGGATCTGGGGAGTTGAACATGGATCCTTAGGCTTTGCAGTCAAGCACCTTAACTGCTAAGCCATCTCTCCAACCCTTAAAATAATTTTTTAAATATGGAATGCTTCATGAATTTGCATGTCATCCTTGCACAGGGGTCATGCTAATCTTCTCTGTATCATTCCTACTTTAATATATGTGTTGCCAAAGCAAGCACCCTTAAAAATATATTTTTTAAATATTTATCTGAGAGAGAGAGAGAGGGAGGGAGAGAATGAGCACATCAGGGCCTCCAGCTGCTGCAAATGAATTCCAAATGTGTGTTCTACCTTGTACATCTGGCTTATGTGGGTCCTGAGGAATCCAACCTGGGTCCTTTGGCTTTGCAGGCAAGCACCTTAACTGCTAAACTATCTCTTCAACCCCCAAAGTATTTTCATTTACTTGCAAGGTGACAGAGGAGACAGAATGGGCACACCAGTGGCCTTTAGCCACTGCAAACAAACTCCAGATGCATGTACCACCTTGTGCATCTGGCTTTACATGGGTATTAGGGAGTCAAGTCATTAGGTTCTTTAGGCAAGCACCTTAACTGCTGAGCCATCTCTCCAGCCTAGTGAATTTTTTTATTTTAAAATATTATTTTTTACTTATTTGCAAGTAGAGAAACAGACCAAGAGAATGGTCATGCCAGGGCCTCCAGCCACTGCTAACAAACTGCAGATGCATACTCCACTTTGTGCATCTGGCTTTACATGGGTATTGGGGAATTAAACCCAGGTCATTAGGTTTTGTAGGCAAGTGCCTTAACTGCTGAACAATCTTTCCAGCCCTGGTTTTATGTTTTGAGGCAAAATCTCACTTTAACCTTGGATTACCGGAAACTTATCTGATCCTCCTACCTCAGCCACCTGAGTGCTGGGATTAAATGAGTGAGCCACCATGCCCACCTAAATTCATTATTTTGCATTTTTGTTGCAGGCACCATATTTGATACTTCACTATATGTCTCTCCTAGACTCCTATATAATCACAACAGAATTATCATATTTGAAAAACATAATATGAGAAATTTAATGTTATTATACAGAGTTCACTAAATGATTTTCATAAATGTTCCCAATATGTCCTTTCAAATAGCTTTTTGTAACTTTTTACTGACAACTTCCATAAGTAGACAATATAACATGATCATAATCCACTCTCTTACAGTCAGGTTTGCACTGCTGGTAGAAATCACCCAACCAAGAGCACCTTGGGGCGGGGGAGGTTTGTTTTGGCTTACAAGCTCAAGGGGAAGCTCCATGTTGGCAGGGGAAAACGATGGCATGAGCAGAGGGTGGAATCACCCCCTGGCCAACATAAGGCCACCTGTGCATCTGACTTACATGGGTCCTGGGGAATCAATCCTCAAACCGAGGTCCTTAGGCTTCACAGGCAAGAGCTTAACCACGAAGCCATCTCCCACCAAAGGTCTTTTAACTGAGCCATAATACCCAAAAAATCCCACCCCCCCAAACCACAATGATACAGAATAAGGATTCACACTGCAAAAGATGGCATTGGACATTGCAAAGAAATGCTCAAGCAATACGTGATTTAAACAGGGCAAACACCAATCTCTGTAGCTCCAAGTCCAAAAACTATCCAGTGACAAGTCTCCAAGTCTGACAGTTCTAACCAGCAAGTCTCTGGAGTTCCAATTTCACCCCTCCAGCTAGGCTACTCACAATCCTGAAAATCCTCATCTGGGACTGGCAGCTTTCCTTAGCAGCCATCTCATGGACCTGGCATCTCCACTACAACCCACAGTTCATCCTCCCAGTTCCATCAGGTCTCCATGCAGGCATTCAGCAAACCTGCTTCACACTGCCCATGGCTTTTTTCCAAAACACAAGACAGTGTTGTAAACTCAATGACCCTCTCTTTCCTGAATTTCTTTTTTCTTTTCTTTCTCTCTCTCTCTCTCTCTTTTTTTTTTTTTTTTTTTTGGCTTTTTGAGGTAGGGTCTCACTCTAGCCCAGGCTGACCTGGAATTCACTGTGTCATCTCAGGGTGGCCTCAAACTCACAGCAATCCTCCTATCTCTGCCTCCCAAGAGCTGGGATTAAAGGCGTACACCACCATGCCCAGCTTTCTTTTTTTTTTTTTTAATCTTTATTTTCTTTTAATGACAACTTCCATAATTGTAAACAATATCCCATGGTTATTCCCTCCCTCCCTCTACTTTCCCCTTTGAAACTCATCATATCCCCTTCCCCTCCCAATTGGTCTCTTTTATTTTGGTGTCATGATCTTTTATCCCTATTATGATTGTCTTCTTTTTAATTTTTTAATTTTTTTGGTTTATTTTTATTTATTTATTTGACAGCAATAGATAGAGAAAGAGGCAGAGAGAGAGAAAGAGAGAGAATGGGCACACCAGGGCTTCCAGCCATTGCAGACGAATTCCAGATGCGTGCTCCCCCTTGTGCATCTGGCTAACATGGGTCCTGGGGAATCGAGCCTTGAACTGAGGTCCTTAGGCTTCACAGGCAAGTGCTTAACCACTAAGCCATCTCTCCAGCCCCCTATTATGATTGTCTTGTGTAGGTAGTGTCAGGCACTGTGAGGTCATGGATATACAGGCCATTTTGTGTCTGGAGGAGCATGTTGTAAGGAGTTCTACCCTTCCTTTGGCTCTTACATTCTTTCTGCCACCTCTTTTGCAATGGACCCTGAGCCATGGAGGGTGTGATTGAAATATTTCAGTGCTGATTACTCCTCTGTCATATCTTCTCAGCACCATGGTGCCTTCTGGGTCATACCAAGCTCACTGACATCTAAAAAGAAAAGGTTCTGTAACCAAAAGTGAAAGTAGCACTAATACATGGATATAAACATTAAGAGAAGTGCTTACTGGGCAGTTTGGTGAGCATAGTATATACATTTAGCCAGACAGCAGCAGACATTACACCCCTAGGGCTCACAACTACCCCTGTTGTAGGTTTTCAGTATCAGGGATGTATTCCCTCCCATGGAGCCGGCCTCCAGTCCAATTAGAGGGCAGCTGGTTTCCACCATAACAGACATGCCATTGTTGTACCTGTTGGCTCATTTGGACTGACTGGCCAAATATATGACTTGCAGTGTCCACCGTTGGGTATCTTCACTGGTGATTTCTCTCTCCCATTGAACTGCGTGCAGTGTGGCTTTTTCCAGCTTTCTGTCAGCTGGTCTACATGGAAGAGGTTTTCAGCTCAGCTCCAGCAGGGTTTCTCAGTGACCTTGCATCCCAAGTATATGGAGTCTTCAGCAATAGGGTCTTATCATCTATTCCTAGTGGGAAACCAAGGGCCTCAGCAATGGCCTGTAATGTACTTTCCTTATACTCCACAATACCAGGTATGGTGTCAATTTGTTTTAGAACAGAACACTCCTTGAGTACTCAGCCCATTCAAAAGAGTCTACATTCTTCCTGTTGCTGCGGTGCAGGTCAGCTAACGCAATCTCAAAGGTTGTAATCTCTCAATTGCAGCTGAACAGGCAGCAGTTCACCCAAAGATTTTTCTTTTTTCTGTGTGGTATTCCTCTGCTCACACTAGTTCATTTCTACACAAAGCAACCCTGCACAACTTCTCAGGACATGGGCATAAAAGCAAGCTTCTCACATAAACTGCCTCTAGCTCAGTCCAATCAAAGCTCTTTCTCACCCTCATAAGCCAAACCTCATAGGCCATAGCTCTTATTGCATTCAGGTCTTTCAACTCTGACCAGAATAATCCATCAAGCTGTACTTACAGCACTGCAAGGCATCTCTTAGGCCAATGTTTCAAATCCTTCCACATTCCTCTTGAAAATCAGCTCCAAAAGGCCAAAGCCACACAGTCAGGTGTCTAGCAGCAATTCCACTCCTCGGTACCACCTTACTGTTACAGTCAGGTTTGCATTACTGGTAGAAATCACCCAACCAAAGGCAGCTTGTGGGGAAAAAAAGGTTTATTCTGGCTTACAGGCTTGAGAGGAAGCTCCACAATGGCAGGGGAAAATGATGGCATGAGCAGAAGGTGGTCATCACCCTCTGGCCAATATAAGGTGGACAAGAACAGGAGAGTGTGCCAAACACTAGCAAGGGGGAGCTGGCCATAACACTCATAACCCCGTCCCCAATAATATACCGCCTCCTGAAGGTGTTAATTCCCAAATCTCCATCATCTGGGAACCTAGCATTCAGAACACCTAAGTTTATGGGGGACACCTGAATCAAACCACCACATACTTCCACCATCCTCCCTTTCCCCTTCCCATACCTTCTCTCCACTGAATTTCTTCTTTCCAACTAGTCTTTCTTCTGATTTTTTTTGGGGGGAGGGTGGTGGCTTTCTCTTTTATTTTTAAAAATATATTTTATTTATTTGTAAGGAGACAGAGAGAAAACATGGGTAGGCCAGGACTTCCTGTTGTTGCAGACAAACTCCAGACACATGCACCATTTTGTGCATCTGGTTTTATGTGGGTCTGGAGGAATCAAACCTAGGCTGTCAGGCTTCCCAAGCAAGTACCTTTAAACCGCTTAGCAATGTCTCTAGCCCCTCTCTTCTATGTTGATGCCAAACTGTTTAAAACTAAGTTTGGGATTCAATCAAGGAGTATGAACTGCTTTGGTTGCTATGTCTCTTTCCTGGCACTTAATCTAGCACAACATCTACTTTTTCATTTAATTACACAAGCACTTTTAAAGAGTCCATGCCAGTATTCCTTTAAAATCCCATAATCTGATATTACTCATCACTTTGTCTTTATTCAGGTTAAGCAGTCTTGGCAGGAATATTCCATGGGTGATTGCCCACTGCATCACACCAGGAGTAATTTAGAGTTCATTTCTCCCATGATCCATGTGATGTGCTAAGTTTATTCTGTTGGTAAAAGTTATGATTCCAAGCCAGGCATGGCAGCACACACCATTATTCCCAGCACTTGGGAGGCAGGTGTAGGAGGATCACTGTGAGTTTGAGGCCATCCTGAGATGACATAGTGAAATCCAGGTGAGCCTGAGCTAGAGAGAGACCCTACCTTGAAAAAGAAAAGAAAGAGAGGAAAAAGTTATGATTCCAGAGCTTTTTATAATATTGATTTTCATACTTATTTATTTTTAGAGAATTACTGTGTTGCCCAAGCTGGCTTCTGTTGATTCACCCACATCTGGCTCACATCCAGCTTTATTACTGTTAGTTTGTGCTTATGTGTATATTTATGCGTGTGCATAGGTGCACACATGCAGACGTCAGAGGACACCCTCAATGTGTCGGTCCTCTCTTTCCACCTTGTTTGAGACATGGTTTCTCTTGTTCGAGGCTGGGAAGGCCCGACTCGCTGGTCCACAAGCTTCTGGATTCTCCTAATTTTCACTGCTTATAGGCATATTTTGGGATTATAGATGCATGCCTCATGGTTTTAAGTGCTGGTAGGCTTGTGAAACAAGCACACTTAACCAGTGATCCATCTCCTATGCCCATGGTGTCTAGCTTTATAAAGCTATCTTTATTTCCTTTTCTTTTTTTTGGTGGTGGTGCTAGAGATTAAACCCAGGGCCTGTGCATGTTGAACAAGCACTCTACTACTGAACTATATCCTTAGCCCTTGTTTGTTTTTTTTTTTTTTGTTTTTTTTTTTTGAGATAGGGGCTCACTATATGACCGAGGCTGGCCTCAAACTTGCAACCTTCTTATCTAGTCTGGAGACTGCTGGAATTATAAGCATGTGTCACTATGCCTGCTGAAGATCTTTGTACATACGTGTGATTAATAATCTGTGGATAGAAGGAAAATACTTAGTAGCAGAGGCCATTAAGTTAAGAAGGAGATATAAAGGGAAGAGAAAGGAAGGCAGGAGGGTACTTAATAGGTTGGTATTATATATATGTAGGTACAATGATTGAGATGGGGAGGTAATATGATGAAGAATGGAATTTCAAAGAGGAAAGTGCGGGGGGGGGAAGGTATTTTTTATAATTATGGAAAATGTTAATAAAAATTGTGAAAAAAAATCTGTGGATGAAGCTTTGAGATGTGCTACAACCCTTCACCCACTTTTAGTATTTTGGTATTAACTAATGATCCTTGCCTGAATCTGTTTTTATAACTCTTGTTACCAAGTGGTGACTTTAAGTCATTGCTTCTGTATTGACTCAGCGGACATTCTGCTGCAAGTCACCTGGGTCAGTTGTTTATATTTAAATTATCTGTCATTTCCTAGGAGAAGCCTAGCCTGAGCTCTCTACATCAGCATTGCCCTTATCCACTCCGAAAACTCCTTATTCCCTGCCCCTCCACTTGTTGTCATTGCAGTCATTGTAATTACTTAATATCAGCTTCTCAATGTGCACTGAGTGCATAAAAATGGACTATTCTGTCATTGTCTACCCCAACCCAGTACCTAGCCCAATGCCCAGTTTCTAGTAATTGTAACAACGTGTGTGTGTGTGTGTGTGTGCGCGCGCGTGCACTTGTACACACACACACCACAAATCAGACGTCAGGCTTCACACATGTTGGCCATGAGCTCTGTGCTGAACAAGACCCCTAGTCTTATATTTGTCGAACAAATTGATACAGAATATCAACTCTTCCTACTCTGGAAGGAAGAAATGAGGTTCCTATTTTCCCTCTGAGCCCCAACTGTACATTTGCTGTGATGACATAGAGGTGACAGGAGCTGTGTGCACTGTTCTGAGCCTTAGACTAAGTCCGTGTGCTTGGGGATAGGGACCAGTGGAAACCATAAGCAGTGGCAACCCTTGCAAAGACTGTGAAGAATCTGGGGTGTGGTGGTATATGCCTTTAATCCCAGCTGAGATCAGAGGATCATCATGAATTTGAGGCCTGGGCTAGAGTAAGAAAGTACCTTGAAAAACCAACAATATTACATCTATTTGACAGCCCTGAAGTAGTGGCTATCTGCTGCCAAGTTTTCTACTACAAATACAAGAAAAAAGTATTATCAGGCTGGAGAGATGACCTAGTGGTTAAGGCACTTACTTGCCTGTGAAGCCTAAGGACCCAGATTCGATTGCCCAGTACCCACATAAGCCAGATGCATAAGGATGGTGTATGCATCTGGAATTTGTTAGCAGTGGCTAGAGGTCCTAGCATGTCCATTCTCTCCTCTCTCTCTTAAATAAATAAAAATTAAATCTAAAAAAAGTATCGTTTCTGTCTGATTGTGGCAGCCAAGATTGAATGGAGGAATACCAACAAAGAAAAAGAAAACAACAGCCAAAAACTTTAAAGAAGTTTTTGGTGGTGTTTAACTACCATAACAACACAAGCACAGAGACACGCACTTTTGTGCCTTCAAGGCCTGCTAAGCATCCTTTCCCATGCAATCACAGCTTTCTTACCTCAAAGAGACCTAACTATGGTTTCTGGTCTTTTCCTGTTCATTCAGGCAACAACAGTTCTTTTTTTTGTTTTTTTTTTTGTTTTTTTTTTTAATTTATAAGAGAAAGAGCATGAATGGGCACATTAAGGCCTCTAGCCACTGCAAGCTCTAGATGCATGTGCCACCATGTGCACCTGATTTACATGGGTTCTGGGAAATCGAACCTGTGTCCTTAGGCTTCACAGGCAAGTGCCTTAAAAGCTAAACCATCTCTTCAGCCCCTGTTTTATTTTATTTTTAAAGTTTTATTTATTTATTTATTTGCAGAAGAGAGAAAAAAAGAGGTAGAGAGAGAAAGAATGGGTATGCCAGGGCCTCTAGCTACCTTGTGCATCAGGCTTTACATGGATACTGGGGAATTGAACCTGGGTCCTTGGGCTTTGCTGGCAAGTGCCTTAGACCACTAAACCATCTATCCAGCACAATTTTATTTTATTTTTCATTTATTTTTATTTATTTATTTGTGAACAACAGACAGGCAGAGAGAGAGAGTGGGCGCGCCAGGGCCTCCAGCCACTGCATACAAACTCCAGACACATGCGCCCCCTTGTGCATCTGGCTAACGTGGGGAATCGAGCCTCAAACTGGGATCCTTAGGCTACACAGGCAAGCACTTAACTGCTAAGCCATTTCTCCAGCCCCCAATTTTGCTTTTTTAAGATAGGCTTCAAAACCTTTCAGCCATCCTCCTGCCTCAACCTCTTTTTTTTTTTTTTAGGGTAGGGTCTATTCTAGTCCAGGCTGACCTGGAATTCACTATGTAGTCTCAAGCTGGCCTTGAACTCCTGGCAATCCTCCTACCTGAGTGCTAGGATTAAAGGCATGCGACACCTCACCTGACTTGCTTCAGCCTCTTGAGTGTTGGGTGACATGTACCGCTAGGTCCAGCCAGGCAACAACTGTCATTGGGGAATTTCTCTGTGTCAAATGGTGCAAAGAGTTACTTATTACACAGCCTGCATAAGTGTGCCAGGTCTTCCTCCTGCCCCACCCTGCACATTGAAATAATTTTATAGATCTTTATTTGCTGGCATTTATATTGTGGGGGGGCATACCAGGGTTTCTTGGTACTGCAAATGCATGCTAAATGCTTATCTCACTTTTGCATCTGGCTTTATATGGATGCTAGGGAATCAAACCAAGTTGGGCTTTGCAAGTTAGCGCCTTTAAGTACTGAGCCATCTCCCCAGCCCCTTGAAATCATTTAACCCTTGAAAATCCACATGAGTATGATGGTTCACATCTATAATCCCAGCACTGGGAGGCTGAGGCAGGAGAATTACTGAATTTGAGGCTAGCATAGGCTAAGTTGCAGGCCAGTTGGGCTATAGAGTGAGATCTTGTCTCACAAAACAAGAAAAAGTGCTGGAGAGATGGCTTGGCAGTTAAGGCGTTCGCCTGCAAAGTCAAAAGACCTTGGTTTGACTCCCCAGGACCCATGTAAGCCAGATGCACAAGGTGGTGCATGTGTCTGGAGTTTGTTTGCAGTGGCTGGAGGTCCTGGCGCACCCATTCTCTCTCTCTCTCTCAAATAAATAAATTAACCCCCCCCCCAAAAAAAAAACCAAGAAAGAAAAAGGGAGAGAGAAAGGAAGGAAGGGAGGGAGGGAGGAAAGACACACATAAAGTATGAAAATTATCACTGTAGGAAAGCGCCTGAGTTGAAATTCTTCAGAGCTCTGTTGTAGTTTAATATTAAAAAGAGAGAGAGAGACAGACAGACAGACTTGTAGGTCACTTCATGATGTTTTCCATTCATGGAGCATCTAGTGTCCTAATGAGGTTCAGGTGGTCACTTCCTGCTGAATGCAACAGTAGGCAGAGCCCTGGCCGCAGAGTTCAGTGTGGTAAAGAAGCACAAAAGACAACTGCCATCACCTGGTGACTGCTACCCCACAGAGCAGGTACATGACCTAGCTGGGTGGGTCCCGGATTCCCTGGGATAAGTTTTATTCATGTTGCCAAGGCAAGGGCTGGAGTTGACATTCTAGGGACTGGCATCTTCTTAGGCTTCCTAGTGGGAGGGAGCTTGAAAGGGAAGTGTCTGGAAGAGGCTTGATGACAGACTGAGTGTGGTATCCTTGTGAAACATGCAGGACAGTGATATGCATGTGGATTGTGTTTTGAAACAGTCAAATTTCAGTTTCAGGATTTTCGTTTTGTTTTGTTTTTCAAGGTAGGGTCTCACTCCGGTCCAGGCTGAACTGGAATTAACTAGTAGTCTCAGGGTGGCTTCGAACTCACGGCGATCCTCCTACCTCTGCCTCCCAAATACTGGGATTAAAGGCGTGTGCCATCACATCCGGCAGTTTTAGGATTTTTTTTTCTCCCTGCACCCTGGGCCCTTGGTCCTCCTGTATCTTCTGCTCTCTTCTCTCTGGTTCTAGCCATATTACCTTGTTTTGGGACACACTCTTGCATTGCCCTCTTTTAGTTAAGGAGAGGGTCTGATGTCCCAGGGTGGAGAGATGCCTTCATTAAGTGCACCTGGGATAGTAGAGAGCTGGTTTGTGGACTTTCAGGCATCTGGCTTTTGTAAGGGTGTAATGAGCTCCTCCTACCTCACTGTCAGGAGCAGATTTGGGACATGAAGTGGGGAGAGAGCCCAGCTTTGGGTTCCTGGGAAGTGGCTGAGAGGGCTTGAGCAGGCTGGCTTGTAACACTACTGACCATCCACTGTCTCCCCAGCTCCCAAAATGGTGATGAAACCGGCACATGGCCCAACAACCAGTTTGATACGGAGATGCTGCAAGCCATGATCTTGGCCTCTGCCAGTGGTAAGTGGTACCCACAGGTGTGGTGGGATGGAGATGGGGGCAGTGCTGCCATAGCCACCATGGCTGGAGAATGATATGAGCCCGTATGATTTCTCTGGATCTTGTAGCTGGTCAGTGAACCCAGAATTTCACGACATATAGGCATACTAAGGACTAGCAAAGAGATTGGGGTTCCTGGAATGCCCAGAGCATAGTAAATAAGTAGTCTATCGTGGAGACATGTGGAGAGTAATTACAAGTCTATCTCTGAGCCAGATGTGGTGATGCATGCCTGTAATTTCAGCATTTAATAGGTTGGGGCAGGAGGATTGCTTTGACCTCAAGGCCAACACTGATTGGCTTGCTCAATCCACAAACTTGAGTTTCCTCAGTCAAGAAAATGGGGACAGCAACTCCAACAGGTTTTTGTAAGGATTAAAGAAGATGCAGTGAGTGTGAAAAGGAGCCCAATGCACACCAGGCCCAGTCCCGTCAGTGAGAGAGGGTGTGAATGTTCCCAGCAGAGAGAAGGAGCCTCTGCTTTGCTATCTCTTTCGGCAGACCATGATTTTGGTTTTCCCAACAAAGAGTCTCAGTTATCATAGAGATTTGGCCAGAGGGGTGTGGCCCCTAGAGAGTTATAAGGCTCCTGAGCAGGGCAAGCAGAAAATATCATCAGTACTTAAGAGCATAGGCTTTGGAGGCAGGCCAACTTAAATTCAAATCTTGGTGCCATCACTTAGCTATGAGGCCTTATATAAGTTATTAAGCCCCTCTGGGCCTCAGTTTCACTTATTGTGAAATATTAATAGGTCTCATTGTGCTGTTGTAAGGGCCAAATATAAGGATGTCAGCATAGGCTTGGCAGAGTATAGGTGTAGTACATAGTGACTCTAATTGATTAGTCATTATCTTTATTGACCTATAGGGGTAAAAAGCAGAATTAAAATCTTTTCTTTCTCTCTCTTTCTTTTTGACACAAGGTTTCATGTAGCGCAGCCTTGCCTTGAACTCTCTATGTAGCACCTTGAATGTCTTGATCTTCCTACCTCCGTCTCCCAAGGCGTGTGACACCATGCCTGTTTGGTGTTGAGGACCAAACCTGGGGATTCTTTCTTGGTTGACAAGCACTCTACCAACTGAGCTACACCCCCAATGCAGAACTAGAATCTAATACCTATTGCACACAGATATGAAGATGCTATGAAGAGGTCTATTGTTTTGTAATCTGACCTTAAAAATTAATGTGATTAAAAAAATTAAAAATAAGGACAAGCTTTGATAACCAAAAACCAGGCTCTGCAAGACTGGTGCAGAGGGTCAAGGCTCTGGCCTTATGTGAATGGAGAGTTTTGCCCTTCAGCGTGTCTGGAGGTCTGGTAGGCAGAGAGCCAGCAGAAGCATCACCACAGTCACGGCGGGACACAGGCTGACCACTTTAAGAATTTTATTTCAATTGATCCGCTCAAAATCTCTGCAAGGCAGCTCTGATCACATTTGACAAAGAAGGAATATGAAATGCCATTTGCCCCGAGGTTCTGTTTTGAAATTCAAATTTAACTGGACACCAATATATCATAATTTTGTTGTTTTCAGTTTTTCGAGTTAGGGTCTTCATCTAGCCCAGGCTGACCTGGAATTCACTCAGTAGTCTCAGGGTGGCTTTGAACTCAAGGCGATTCTCCTACTTCTGCCTCACAAATGGGATTAAAGGCCCATGCCCGGCTACACTGCATATTTTTATTTGCTATTATCTGTCAGTGTTACCCTACATTTTTGTGGAGGCAAATGGAGCCAGGCCTGTAACTGACCAGAGAACAGAAGAAGGAACAGGTGGTAGAGCTGTCAGACTTGTAGGGGGTAGGCCTGTGGTCCTCCAGAGGCCAGATACTGAGTTTGAAAGAGGCAGGTGCTTGGTCCTGGGGAGACAGCTCATGAGGGAAGTAAACAGGTCTTTTTAGCTGTTGTGGCCTTGAGCCCTAAGGCCAAAAGGCAGGCTTTTCATCCTAAATCCAGATGCTAAAAACAGACATGGAAGCAGTATTTATGGCCCAAAACCCTCCCAGAAGGCCTCTCTGGAGCAGGGCCATAGCCAGCAGGCATGCTTCAGGCCTCAGCTCAGCCTGAGTGTGGGCTCTAGGGAACAGACTCCAGGGTGAAGGGAGTAGGGTCAAGCCCTGCTCTCACTTTCACAGCCACTTCCTAGCCCCAGAGCCTTAGAGGCTCCTGGAGCCCAGCCCAGCCAGGCCTAGGAGGCTACAGAAGAGAGTGAAGGACAACCCTGGGGAGGTTTTTTAAATAAACACTTAGGGGAGGTGTGCCCTCAAGGAGGCTGCGGTTTGCAGCTCAGCCAGTTTTGGGCTAGACTCCTCAGGCCTCCCTGGCTATTCTGGAGCTTTTCAAGCCTCAGACTGGGAAGGTTTAAGGGGACCAGAGCAGAGTGGCAAGGGTCTCGAAGCTGGAGTAATAGCCAACACCCCCACCTCTTCCAGCCAGAAGATTTCTTCGTTCTTTCTTGTTGCTTTTCTTCTTCTGGGACCCAGAGAAAACTCTGGTCCTTGCCCAGGACAGGCCTTGATGATAAGGAGATAGAAGGGCTTTTGGAGTATCAAAAGATCAAATCTGGGGGCTGGAGAGATGGCTTAGTGATTAAGGCGCTTTGAGTGCAAAGCCAAAGGACCTTAGTTCAATTCCCCAGAACCCATGTAAGCCAGATGCATCTGGAGTTCGTTTACAGGGCTGGAAGCCCTGGCACGCCCATTCTCTCTCTCTCTCTACCTGCCTATTTCTGTATCTGTCTTTCTCTCAAATAAATAAATAATAAAATATATATTTTTAAATATGAAAAAAAAAGATCAAATCTGGCCAGGCATGGTGGTGCACACCTTTAATCCCAACACTTGAGGTAGGAGGATTGTTGTGAGTTCAAGGCCACCCTGAGACTACATTGTAAATTCCAGGTCAGCCTGGGCTACAGCAAGACCCTACCTCAAACAAAAAAAAAGGAAAAACAAAAAAGGTTGGAGAAGACTCAGTGGTTAAGGCACTTGCCTGCTTCTCCAGGATCCACATAAGCCAGATGGAGAAAGTGGCACATGCGTCTGGAATTTTTTTGCAGTAGCCAAAGTCTCAGTGTGCCCATTCTCTATCTGCACCTCTTTCTGTCAAATAAATAAATAACAAAGTAAAACAACAACAACAACAACAACGAAAAGGGCTGGAGAGATGGCTCGGAGGTTAAGGTGCTTACCTGCAAAGCCTAAGGACCCTGAAGCACATGCATCTGGAGTTTATTTGTAGTGGCTAGAGGCCCTGGCATGCTCACTTTTTCTCTCTCTCTTTGTCTGCAAATAAATAAAATAAAAAAACCAAAAAAGGCCGGGCGTGGTGGCGCACGCCTTTAATCCCAGCACTTGGGAGGTAGAGGTAGGAGGATTGCCATGAGTTCAAGGCCACCCTGAGATGACAGAGTTAATTCCAGGTCAGCCTGGACCAGAGTGAGACCCTACCTCGAAAAACCAAAAAAAAAAAAAAAAAAAAAAAAAAGATGGAATCTGGCAACCAATCTCATATTCATAGATGACAAAGCTGATACCTGGGTGATTCAAGGCCTAGGCCAAGATCACATAGCTTCTAGTGCCATTCTCTGTTACTGTCTGGACTTCCCACCTTCTGTCCCTCCTGGTCCACCCCAATTTCACAGATCCTCATGAGGTGAGCAGGAGCTTCCTTGGTCATTTCTAGCCATTCTGGGTACTTCTCAGACCTTGGGTAATGTGGTCAGATTTGGCTGCTTATCACTAAATTAAGCACTTGCTCATTATTTTGCTCTACCTCCTTTCTCCCCATTTCTCTACATTGCTTCCTTATTCTGTTCTGAGTGGTCAGTTCAGAAGCTTTTCTTTACCCCACTCCTGCCCTTGCTTTTTCCTAAAGCCCCTAAATCACTCTGGAATCTGGCCCTTTCCTCTTCCATTCCCAGGCCCAAGGAGGCTGAAAGCTGGTGGAGACAAGCAGACCAGGCTCCCTTTGGGAGTTAATTAGAGAAAACCAGGGAAATGTCAGCAAATCAAAGGGCTAGGAAAGGAGGAGGAAGTAGGGAGCTGCTTCTGGCCGCCCAAGCTCTTTCCCTTGCCCGTGGAGGTTCTCAGTTCCAGGGCCTAGGGAGTGGAAATGAAGGTTGTGGAAATCCGGGTACTCAGTGGGGAGGCCAAGAGACCCAGGAGCCTCTCTGCTCTTCTTCCTCATGCCTACCCCCTCTGGCCAGCACTGCAAATATTTCCTGTCTCTTTATTTCTCAATCCCTGGTTGATGTCCCAAGATGACTCAGCCTCTCCAGCTTTAGTCACCCTCTCCACCAGGTCCAGGGTCTAGGGTGGGGGCAGAGGGAGGTTAGTATGCTCTTCAGCCCTTTGGCCAGGCTGGGGCCTTCCTGAGGCATTAACTGTCTCTCTGCCACAGGGTGATTCGGGGCCTCAAGCACTGAGTGGGAGGGTCACTTCTGTTTCTCTCTCCACCACCCTCCACCCAGCCAGGGGGAGTGGGTGGTAGAGGATGGAAAGCATGACACACTGGATGATGTAGATGCTGGTGATGATGACAACAAGGAGACAGCAGTGGATCACATTTGTTGAGCACTTACCAAGTGCCAGGGCAGGAAACGAAGCTCTGTCAGTCCTTCCAGAGCCCCTGCGATGGGTATTTCTCTGCTCCCATCTTTAGGGTGTGTGTGTTCACATCATCTGGAGAGCTTGTTACAGTGCAGATGAGGAGTCTTTGTTTTATTTTATTTTCAACATTGTAACATTTTAATTTTTTTTGTAACATTTTTATTTATGTTTAAGCAGAAAAGAGGGGAGAGAGAATGGGTACATCAGGGCCTTTCACCTCTACAAAGAAACTCCAGATGCATGTGCCACTTTGTGCATCTGGCTTTACATGGGTGCTGGAGAACCAAATACAGGCCATCAGGCTTTGAAAGCACCTTTAAACACTGAGCCATTTATCTCTCTATATGGTAGAGCCAGAGTGCTTACATCTCTGAGCCCCAACTTGAGTGCAATGGGATGTTGGCCTAGTGACACTCTGATGTCATGTACCTTGGACATTATGAACCTACATCTGTGCTGGGTCCAACACATGTGCTGCCAGGAATATCATCATCTCAGTCTCCTAGAGAATGGGCATCCTGATCTACCCCAACCTGGCTTCTCTGCCCTCAGGGCAGGGAGAATGTCCAAGCAGGGGGCAGTGGTGGCAATCCCTATGCCCTCCCCTTGGATACATTTAGGCCTGAGTGCCACTGTAACAAATGTTATTGGTCTTTTCTCAGTCATGCTTCTCTCATCTGTAACATGAAGACAATACCATATGCCCAACTTGAAGGATGTGTTGAAATTGAAAGTGGCCATGCATGTGGAACACCTAGCAAAGTGCTTGGCATCGTGTAAGCAGTCACATGCCATCAAGGAGTGATGCAGTCAGGCTGGGTGGCAAATGTTTATACTATACTTGATCTTAGAAGGCCCAGAAACAATGCCATTGCTTATAAGCCCAACACTGAGGAGGCAGAGGTTAGGAGGGTTTTAAGTTCAAGGCTAGCCTGAGCTCTCTATCAAGACCTTGTCTCAAAAAACAATCAAGAGTTGAGGGTGTAGCCTCAATGCTAGAACACTTTTCTAGCATGTATAAGGCCTTGGGTTGGGTTCCTAGCACCAAGGGCAGGAAGTAAGAAGTAAATGGACTGGCATAGTGTATGTGCTGATGATCCCAGCACTCAGGAAGTAGAGACAGGAAGATTTCTTGTTTAAAGCCAGCCTGAGCTACATAGTGAGATCTGTCTCAAAAAACAACAACAAACAAACCAAAACGGGGGGAGGAGGACTGGGGGTGATGCTTAGTGGTAGAATGCTTGCTCAGCATAGGTAAAGACCTGGGTTTAGTGCCCCATACCACACAGACACACACATGAGCAAAAGAACATCTGAAGAGTACCACTACACACAATACCAGAATTACTGAATCACTCTCTAAACCAGGTACCAGTTAGGGAAGGAGTATGTACAAAACATAATCTAGTGTGGAAGCCAGAGGCAAGTATTTGGAAGCCAGTGTCTCCACTCTGAGAGAAATGCTAGCTAGCATGTTTTGAGCATGTACCTTGTGGCAAGCACCATTATAGGTACTTTACATACATTTTCTTATCTAACTTTCACTCAAACTAGAAGACATGGATATTCTTATTATCTTCACTTTACAGGTCAGAAAACTGAGGTGGCAGAGGGAGCTTAGGTAGCCTTCTTTAGAATCAGAGTAAGAAAAGGAGGTGGGAATTAAACCTAGTGTAAGATGGTTACCACTCCCATCTGATGGTCTGTTCTTCCCGTCTCTGCAGAAGCTGCTGATGGAAGCTCCACTCTGGGAGGGGGAGCTGGCACCATGGGCTTGAGTGCCCGCTATGGACCCCAGTTCACTCTGCAGCACGTGCCTGACTACCGCCAGAATGTCTACATCCCCGGCAGCAATGCCACACTGACCAATGCAGCTGGCAAGCGGGATGGCAAGGCTCCAGCAGGCGGCAATGGCAACAAGAAGAAGTCGGGCAAGAAAGAGAAGAAGTAATATGGAGGCCAAGCCGAGAGCCACAGGGCAGCCTCCCTCCCCAGCCAGCCCAGCTTGTTTTTACTTGTACCCAGGCCTCAGAATTTCAGGGTTTATTCCCAGAATGCTGGTAGGGGCCAAGGCCATGCTCCCCATTGGGAAACAGAAACAAGTGCCCAATCAACACCCCCTCTCTCTGCCCCTCGGGGCTTGAATATGCAAAGGGGTTCTGCTGGGAACCCCCATCCAATCAACTGATGTACCCACACGGGTAGTTGGGGTTAGACACAAGAACCATCTGTCACACCCCCTTTAGTTATAACTGAAACTTCTCCATCTTCCAACTCAATCAGGCCCATCCATCCCTTGCATCCTCCCCTCCAACCCACTCACTCCTTTAGAGTTCCTCCGGAACAAGGTAGTTGGGCTGTTGAGGTATCAGGTGTCCTACACAGGCGCTCATAGTTCTGAAGAACTAGAAGAGCATCACAATCTCTTGGCCTCTCCTTCAGTTCAACCTTCCCCCAAAGCATGGTTTGTTGCCAGTCTTTTCACTGGCTTTTACGGCCTGAGACCAATGCTTAAGTTTTGGGGGACATAGCCACCATCCCCAAGATACTAATGCTTGCTGGATTAAGGGAAGGAATTATGCTACCTAGTCTCTTCCCAAAGCCTGGGGACCAGTCTTTTGTTTTGTTTTGTTTTGCTTTTCATTGTTTGATGTTCCCACTGCATGCTGTGACCTCCCTCTCCTCTTCAAAGAAGAGACTCCTTTGCATGTTTGGAGACAGTAGGGGGTGGGGCGATAAAGAAGGGAAGTGTGTGTATATGGGAAGTGTGTGTATATGGTGGTGGACAAAGCTAACCCTGTCAGTTAACAGTCTTGCAGGAGGTTCTATGTCTCCCCAGGGAATAGTGTACTGGCCCAATCCCCAAATTCCAATCAGAAACAAACACCAGCTTGGCCACCCCCCACCTCCAGATCAGCACAGGTAGCCAGCCAACTTTGGGCTGAGCTATCAGGACCATTGGATTTAAACTGCCATCTCAGTCCAAGAAAGCTCTGAGTGAAATTAGGACCAGGACTCAGGAGAGGTCAGAGGGGCCTCTGTGGGTGCTGGGTACTCCAGAGGTATCCCTGGTAGAAAGGCCAATGGAGCCCCAGCAGGGCCATTTGTGATTCCTGGGTCACAGTCATGGAGCTACAGCAGGGACCAAGTGGACGGAAAGTCTCAGTCCATGATGAGGCTTCTCCATAGAAGGCCCCTGCAGTTCTCAACCCCGGTCGGTCCTTCACCTTACCAGGTGCCCTGTCTTCTACGTGAAGGCCACTGCCCAGTTCCCCCAGTCCGCCCCCTAGTGGCCAGAGACTGGTTAAAGTCCCCCAGTGCCTCCTTGTGCATAGACCTTACTCTGCCCACCCCCCTTCTGTCCCACTCATCCAGTGGGACTGCAAGAGGACCCCCTCCTTGCCCTTACAGTAGTGTCGAGCCCCCTCCTTCGGCTGGTGTAGAATAGCCAATAGTGTAGTGCGGTGTGCTTTTACGTGATGGCGAGTGGGCAGCAGGCGATGTCCTTGAATTTGCCTGCAGCGGCCCGTGCTGTGTTTTGTGCTGTGTCCACGCGCTGTGGCGACCCCTCCCCGGTACTGACTCCTCTATACGAGCTTCTCTTCGCATAGTCACGTAGCTCCTACCCCACCCCCTCCTATATCTCACGCAAGTTTTATACTCTAATATTTATATGGCTTTTTTTCTTCGAAAGTAATAAAAAATGTTTCTTCTGAAAGGCTGGACGTTTCTGACCTGTGGATGAGCTGAGCGATGTGCCCTGTAACAACACAGGGAGTCTTGGTGCTGTGTTGTGTGTGTGGTCTATATATACAACTGTCCAAAATGGCTGTGGAGCTTTATGCAGTGGTGTGCCGGCTTAAGGGTCCGTGGAAGGGGTGGGGAATGAGTACGTGTGCAGTTGAGTGTGCAGATTTATGCTCGCGGCTGTCTCCAGGCAGAAGAGGAGACCCTGCTCGGGCGGGAGAGGGAACGTGGGAGCGGGGGCGGAACGGAGAGCTGGTTGGTGCAAGCAAACAGGGCTGGAAGGTAGTTCCCTCCCCTTCTCCACTAGTCACCTCCCTCAAGGTAGGGGGGGCTGAGGAACACCTTGGGAGTGGGAGGGAATGCCAGAGCAATTCTTCAAGGGCGGAGTCCTTAGCCTGAGTCCCTTTCTGGAACTTGCCCCACCTTACATGCAGTAAAGCGCATCCCTTTCTTGATGGGGACCAAGGAGAAAACCAAGGACGGAAAGGGCTTACAGTTGAGATGGTCCAGGGACCCTGCTCACCCTCCGTCTTTTCACTGCGGTTGCTTCGCCATTCATTCCCCGCCCCCTCTCCAGGCTCTCTTGGTTGCTGCTTTGGCACTTGAGGAAACACCCACAGAGGGTATGAGGAGGGTCAGCGAGGGCAAGTCCTATGACAGAGCTGGCTCCTAGTAGTCCCCCCCCCCCCCACCGCGGATTGTGTCACCAGTTCTGCCACCCCCTGGTCTGTTGTCACGGAAACCAAACCTTCCAAAGCAGCAGCATCTGGGGGCGACTTTCTTGCGTGGGAGGAAGGGCGGCGTGTGTGATCTTTGAGTTTTGTTTCTCAGAGACAGGCTGAGGAGGGGCCGAGCGCTGATCGCCTGGGTTCTATTCCAGGGATGGGAGCAGACAGGCAGAGATCGTGAGCAGTTGTGGTTGGTGCCCTAATTGGTATGTCTGCCCATAAAGCTAAGAAAGGTAGTCTAGAAGAGCTAAAGGGCGGAGGCAGGCAGCCACGACACCTCCAGCCACACTAGGGGAGGAGTTGCCTAAGACCCAAGGGCTATTTAAAAGGCTTTTATTTCTAGTTCCTCAAGCTGCCCAAGTGGGTTTGTGGTCCCTCCCAGTCTATCCTAGGATTGGCTCAAGGCCTGTAATGTTTCTTTATGCAGGGTCACAATGGGGCTTGAAAGAAGCAAGGCTGAGTGTCAAGTCATCTGGTGCTTGACCTCTGCTGGGCAAGTATGGTATTCAGACCCCTTCTTGCCTGGAATGTGTTCAGGGCCCATCCAAATAGCAAACAGTATGGATGGGGATGACAGATACAGACAGTGGCCAGAAACTACGTGACAAGGGGAGGTGGAGAGTTCTAAGCCACGAGGAGGCAACGTGGAAGAACTAGGGAGCTGCACTGAGTGCCTCACTGCTTATGGAGTACAAATAACCCTAAGCAGGGCTCTGGAGGGGCAGAGCTCACTATGTATTAATTATCTGTCACCTTGTGCACAAACAATGTATCTGGCACTGTTGGTTGGCTTTTGACCAATTTGTAAGGTCAAGAGGGCTGTGATGCTGGAGAAGAGGAGCCTGCACTGGAGTAAAAACAGCCCAGAATTTCACAAGGGAGGCAGGAAGGCGGTTGTTTCAACACTTTATTAAACAGTTGGAAACAAACCCATCAAACTAGAGGTGATGACATCCCCAAAGCCTTGAGGTGAGGGGTTTGTATTTTGTCCCCCATACTAAAAAAATTTTTTAATTAATGTATTTTAGCAAAAGTAGATTAAAAAAGAACGGGTCAAAGCCCCAGATGTCAGCGAGCAAGGCGGAGGTGACCCAGGACATACAGGACCCCTGCAGCGCAGCCTCCCCAGGAAGGGCTCAAAGCTGCTACACCACTGCCCTCCTTCCTTGCCACAGACCCCTGTAGTCATCCTCAAATATCCTAACTCTTCCTTACCTAACAGCCAGAATTCTGTGCAAGCCCTACAGTGTCATTCTGTGTAACCTGGGGATGGGGCTCAAAAGGGCACAGGGAGGGCAAAAAAGTGACCAACAGTTTGGTTTACTCACCGTTTGGATGAAGTAGGGATATAGTGTGGGCATACCCCTTGTGCCCGTTTTTCAGTGTCCACTTAGCATCTGCACATTTGGCTTGATAACTTATTAAATTCATAAAAACTGTAGCCTCAAAGCTCCTGACACTCAGACCTGCCCTAGCCCAAAAAGAGAACTAATTCTGGGAAAGGATACCTTGGCCTCAGGATCTAAGTCTTTAGGGCTGGAGCCAAGGTCCAGGCCTGTAGGGTAAAGCCCCAGGAATGCTTTAACCTATCATCAAAGCCTCTTATATTATGGAGGGAAAAGGGGACAGGAAGTTATTTTTTCTTAAAAAATTTTTTTTCATACAAAAATAGATCCATTTGCAAAACAATTTCTCAGCCAGGAGGCTCCACCTCCCATTTCCTTGGAGACAGAGCGTGAGGTCTTAGGAAGGTCATACTACAGCCCGAACTCCAAATGAGATGCACCAAAACTCTGGGGAAGGCATGAGGGATCTTGGCTCAGTGGCCAGAGGCTGAGACAAAGGGTCCAGGGAGCCAAGGGCATAAAGCATGGCAGCCAGCAGGCTCCACACTATTGCTATGGCCTCATTACCAGCCTGAGGCTCAGGCCTGGGCCACAGTGGAACAAATAGAATGGTCAAGACCCTTTGTTTGGGAGGCTTTTCCCAGAGAGGTGAGTGGGGTGGGATTAGTTCCCTGCTTCCTTAAAAACAGGTCCCAAAGCCACAGCACTAGTAATAAATAACAACAGCCAGGGGGGAAGGGGAGCAGAGTTGACAGCAATGAAAGGAAGGATCTAGCCCAAAGGTTCACAAGCCCCATGCTGTTCTCAGGGCCAGAGAAACGAAGAAAGAAAAAAAAAAGCACAAATCCAGCAAGATTGACCTACAGGAAGGCCCACTAGAAAGTGGGGCTTACAGAGCAGGCTGGGTCTTGTCTGAGGCGAGGCCTTCAGAGTAACAGAAAGGAAACAGGGTTAAGGCAGCAAACACAGACCCTGCTTTGGTGATACAACAGCCAGGGTTGGCTGAGTTGGCCTCAGGACTTCCCCATGCTGCCTTTTCCTTCTGGCCTCCAGACAGCTGAAGCTGTATGTGATGTTCAGAGAGCAGTGGACCAGAAAGGAGGACAGGGTCAGGTGGTTGAGTGGCCACTGCAGAGGAACATCCCTTTGACCATTTAGGCACATGCTGCAGGTGGACAGTCTGGGCTCCATTTAGAAGCTACTATCACCATGGAGCCCCCAGCTTTAGCTAGCACGGCCAACAAGCTCCTTGGCTTCCTCAAGAATTGTGGAGGCTCCTTCGTTTTTGGGCATCTTGGCAGGAACCGCAGTCATGGCATCCTCCTCAGTCAGCACTGAAGCTAGCACAGATGTGACTGCACATCCGGCCTTCCTGTTCACTGCAAAAAGAAAAAAAAAAAAAAAAAAGACACAAGAGATCACCCACCAAGTCTCTAGTCTCTTCCAAACTCTATAGCAGATGTTCAGCCAGAAGCCATGCAATTATGGCTGCTTTGTCTAGTTTATGAAATCCTTAAGAAAGGAGGAATAGAGACCCAAGGTGAGGAGTACACCTTTAGGTAGCAAATAATATAGAATGTGGTACAACTGGAGAGTAAATGTTTCCTCTGCTTCTTGTGTGGAAAGACCAAAAGTTTAAATATGGTTATACAGAACTGGATTTAAGTACTGGCTCTATTACACCTAAAGAGAAATTTAATACTCCAAGTCCATATTCTCATTATAGGTTTCTTAGAATTAAATAAACTAAAATGTTTAGTTTTCTAGGCAGCCCATGAAAAACCCCTAGGCCAAAATACAAGGCAACCCCAGGAGGGTTGGTCCTAGGGAAAGGCTGCCTTCAGTGGGCTTCTGAGGGGAAGCTATAAAGAGGAACAGTAACCACTAACTGCACATCATACTCCCAATGTGTTCCTCTAACAACCCATGTCCACATGCCTGGCTCTTCCTCATCTTCTCAAAGTATAAGATGTATACAGCATGCGTGTATGCATACAGTATGCTCTGCGTGTACACCCACGTATCAAGAAGGGAAGGGATAAAAGGTATGCCAGAGAAAACAGCCAGGATTAAGGATGGCCAAGACAAAGAAACCCTATGAAGAAATATCTACCCTATCAGCTTAAGAGCTATAAAATTCTAACTGCCCTCCCACATAGGAAAAAGAGCTTATCTTTTTCCATGAGCTTCTACTGGGATGTGCCCTCACCAATGAACTGAAGGCAGCTCCTTGGGACCATGCCTATGCCATGAAGTCCATCTCTTCCCAGGTCACAGAAGCACCACAAACAGACTGCATGTACACAGAGTGGTGCTGCTGGGTTAAAAGCCAGGTACAAGAGGCTGTGTATGCTATGACTCTACTCCTGGGAGTGCCCAGCCTAGGCCAGTCCACAGAAATAGAAAGTAAAATAAAACAGTATGATGGTGTGGTAGTACACACCTGTGATTCCAACATTCAGGAGGCTGAGGCAGCTTGAAAAATCAACTGCTAATAGACAAAGAGTCTCCTTTGGAGATGATTAAAGTGTTCTGGAATACAACAATGGCAACAATTGCACAATCCAGTGACTATACTAAAACCCAGTGAACTGTTTACTTTAAAATGGTGGATTTTAACCCAACTCAATTTAAAAGCAAAACAAAATCTTCCAGGGAAACCCAGGAAAATCTGGCTTGGAGAAAGCAGTGGCTGAGTGTTAAAGAAGCAGAAAAAGATGAAAGACCAGCAGGATTAGGGCAGCTGGGAGGCATGAGCAGTAAGGAAGAGTCCAGAGAAGCCAGTGAACAAAGTGCTTCCTTTGGACAAGCAAAAAAGGTTTCAATAGGCAGAAGCCAAAAAGGATCAGAGAGCTTAAGTCTTTGCCAGGGCTATCAGTCTCTCGGCAGAGCCATACCAGAGGCTACCTGCAGGTCAGACAGGGAGCAAACAGCATGCCTACAGGTTACCAACTCAGAGGTCTCCTCCTCCTCCTCCCAAGGGTACAAGGGGTTGTCTACCAAGAGGAGAGATAACAGTGAAAACCCTAACTGACACCACAAGGTGTATCTGAGTCGAGATCACAAGTATGAGACCTGTATCTTTGAGGCTTCGCTAAGGCACCTGTTGGGCTGTGAAGAGAACTACTGCATCAGTATCTGACAGATGAGGACAGGAAGCCCACTTGAGCGCAACTGTGGCTGTTGACATGTGTGCACTTCTGCTCTCCTTCCTGGTCTCTCCCTCACTTGTCCACTCTTCCTCAAATTTGCTTCTTGTCCACTCTTTTCTGAAATGCTTACTTCTTCAGGATCCCACTTCTGGTGTTAAGAGAGGTACTAGTTCAGTATCTCTTTACTGCTGCTTTGAGTTTAGTCTCTAGCAGTCACACAGTACCACAACTACTACTGTGGCAGTGAGTGTGCACCTGCAGTAAGTCTGACTCTAGACTCTGCGGTCTGTCCTGGGGCAACACAGGGGAAGGCAGAGTTCTAGGACAGATGATTCTTCCTGTACCAGGTATGTCCAATTTTTTTTTTATTTTTTATTTATTTATTTATTTTTTTTTGTTTTTCAAGGTAAGGTCTCACTCTAGTCCAGTCTGACCTGGAACTCACTATGTAGTCTCAAGGTGGCCTTGAACTCACGGTGATCCTCCCACCCCTGCCTCCCGAGTGCTGGGATTAAAGGCGTGCGCCACCACGCCCGGCTACAATGTCCAATCTTTTGAAACTGCAACATGATGCATACATAGCTATCTTGGGACCTGAAAGCCATCTGCAAGAATAAAGATTTCGTGTTGTACCTAATCCCACAATGTTTCAAGATGTTTCCATAATCATGAAATTTCTGATGTATTCTGTATCTACTGGGAACCAGGAGAACATGGTAGACAGGGACAAGAGCAAACTTTCTCTTCTTACACTTGAAAATAGGTAGCTAGAAATAGACACAACGTAGCCTAAGGTCAAGTATGGGAAAAAGTCTTGTTCCAATTAACAACTGAAACAACAGAACCCAGACCACCACCATGCTGAGCAGCCTGAACACTCAGAAAGCTGACTTCCTGCCTGTTAAGGACTACCAAGTGCTTGTAGTAGCTACAGAAACAGGTCAGAACTTTGACCACATAGGAACCAATATGACTAACTCACAGGAAAACTCCCACAGACTTGGATAGAGGGGAGGAGCACTCCTGAGATACTGGTCAAAGTTGTCTGATGCCATAATCCTAGAAGTCAGGGTTAGAATAAAAACACCGGTAAAATCAATCATGTAACACTGTCTAAGTACAGATGAATTTTTTAAAAAAGGTAACGATTCAGGGAAAAATTTATAAAACACAGGCTAGGAACTACTAATAAAGAGGAAGTGCTTGTGTTAATAAGCTTCCTTAGGGAAAAGGAAACTAGGACAGCTGGGGCAATCATTACCATCCTAAACAATCCATTTTCTAATTAAACCTTCTGCCCTATTTTTACAAAATGGCAGAGAATAAGTAGTGGCATAGGAACCTTTTTTTTTTTTTTTTGATTTTTGAGGTAGGGTCTCGCTCTAGTCCAGGCTGACCTGGAATTCACTCTGTATTCTCAAGGTGGCCTCAAACTCACAGCAATCCTCCTACCTCTGCTTCCCGAGTGCTGGGATTAAAGGCGTGTGCCACCAGGCCCAGCTTACAGGAACAATTTTAAAAGCCAACCTTTTCTAGACAGGAGGGGATCTTCAGAAAATTTCCCTATGCAAATTTACCACGTCCAGGACTCTCCTTGCTAGACTTTTATCAGAGACTATTTCTGACCCTTTGACAGTGTCAGAGGATCATTTCTTATCCAAAAGTACATGCTTAATGGGAATTGCTCTAGACTTGGAATCATGAATGTGAGCTGTTGTTCTGGACGTATCATGAGACCTGGGCAACTTAACTGCATCCTAATTCATTTTACCTATGACCAGGCTAGATATTGATCACTAGGGTCATCCCAAGGCTCTAACTCTGAGTCCTCACTTAGTATATAAGTGGAGCTTATCTTACATGGAAGTGGTAGAGATAGATTTCCTTATTGATTTGCATCCTAGTGAGCAAGTAGCCTGTGTACAATTCATTCATGGAAATTAAGTTGAGTCACTAAACCACAAGCTGACTCAATCATGGGCCTGAAATAGTTGCTGCAAAGACAATCACATGGATTCTTCCCTTTGACACTCAAGCCATTGTTCTCCTACACCCTGAGGATCACAGCAGCTTACATGTTACTTTTAATGATCCAGCCCTGATAGTAACTCTCCTCAATGGGTCTTTGTGTATTGGTTACTCCCATATGTCTCTAGAATTCAGAAGATTTTAACATTCTTAGAGACTCTTGGGGGGAGGGGGGAAGGGGAAACTAGTGTCTTTGAATGGAGAGAGCTGCCTCTTTGGGAATAGAAACATTGTTAGACAAGATATGTCTAATTGCTTTTGATTCTTAGCAAAATAGTCAGAGGCACCCAAAGCAGGTTTTAGAACATTTGATTTAAACCTTTCTAACACCAACCTTTTATTCCCTTTTAATCCTAATTTCATAGTGTAAATAAATAAAAAATAATTTAAAAAATTAGTGCCAGAAAAACCCTAGAGACCATCCTAGTACTTTTTTTTTTTTAAGATAGGGTCTTGTTCTAAACAAGGCTTCCTTGGAACTCGTTTTGCAGCCCTGGCTGGCCTCAATCTCAGTGATTCTCACCTTCTAGCCTCAGCCTCCTCAGTGTTGAGATTATAAACACCCTGTTTCTACTTCTCTTTTTATACACAAAAACTGAGTCTCCACTAAGGCAACATTTAGCACCATAGCTAAATTTGACTTTGAATTTTCCTCTTTTTTAAAAATGGAGGTATGGCTTAGCAGTTAAGGCATTTGCCTGCAAAGCCAAAGGACCCAGGTTTGATTCCCCAGGACCCACGTTAGCCAGATGCATAAGGGGCACACACATCTGGAGTTTGTTTGCGGTGGCAGGAGGCCCTGGCACACCCATTCTCTCTCTCTCTCTCTTTCTGTCTCCCTCTATCTCTGTCAAATAAATAAATAAATAAAATTGAAAAAAGTGTTCATTTATTTGCATGTACATGTGTGTGCATGCACCAGTTTCTTGCTGTTGCACACAAACTCCAGACACATTATCTGGCTTTACTTGGGTTATGGAGAATCAAACCCAGGCTAGCAGGCTTTAGAAACAAGTGCTCTTAGATGATGAGCCATCTCCCCACGCCCCAGTTTGGATCTTTTAATCTCACCCTAGACCTAGGCACTCTACTTTGATGCCTAGCTTTCTGTCTGATGTGAGACTACATCACTTTAAATGATTCCAAAGTACCAAAGTCTTTTTAAAAGCTTGCCAAAGCCAGACATAGCAGCACATGCCTTTAATCTCAGTACATGGGAGGCAGAGGTAAGAGGACTGCTGAGTTTGAGGTCACCCTGACACTACATAGTGAATTCCAGGTCAGTCTGGACTAGAATGAGACCCTACCTTAAAAAAAAAAACAAAATAGGGCTAGAGAGATGGCTTAGCGGTTAAGCGCTTGCCTGAGAAGCCTAAGGACCCTGGTTCGAGGCTTGTTTCCCCAGGTCCCACGTTAGCCAGATGCACAAGGAGGCGCTCACACCTGGAGTTCATTTGCAGTGGCTGGAGGCCCTGGCACGCCCATTCTCTCTCTCTTTCTTTCTCTGTCCTTCTCAAATAAATAAATAAATAAAAATAAACAACAAAAAAATTAAAAACAAAACAAAACAAAGCTGGGCGCACGTCTTTAATCCCAGTCAGTACTTGGGAGGCAGAGGTAGGAGCATCGCTGTGAGTTTGAAGCCACCCTGAGATTACATAGTGAATTTCAGGTCAGTCTGAGCTCAAGTGAGACCCTACCTCAAAAAAATAAAACAAAACAAACAAACAAACAAAAATAAATAAAAGTTTGCCAGAGTAGAACTGTTTCCAGTAAGAGATTCTCCTAGATATATTTGGTGATCTTAGTAAATCCAGAGCCCAGAAAGACAAGGTTACAAACTGGAGTCAATTTAAAAATATATAATTCTTTTCTTTTTAAAGATTTATTTTTATTTATTTATTTGACAGAAAAAGAGGGAGAGAGAATGGGCACACCAGGCCCTCCAACCACTGCAAAGGAACTCCAGACACGTGTGCCCCCTTGTGCATCTGGCTAATGTGGGTCCTAGGGAATTGACCCTGGGTCCTTTGGCTTTGCATGCAAACGCCTGAACTGCTAAGCCATCCCTCCAGCCCAAAACTATGTAATTCTTTTTCCTTGTTTCATGCTTTCAACTTCACTTTAGTTTGGCATCTCCTAGTGAAGTCACCACCTATTCACTAGGAGATGGTACTTTCATTAATTCTAGTTCTCTACTCAGAGGGAAGTTCTAACAAAAACCCACTTCTTCCACCCGGGAGTCCCGGTTTTCCACTTGGCAAGTAGAGAATGGGGCCTCCCCAGCAGAGGGAAGCCACTGGTGTCTGGCTGCTTGTATACAGGAAGCATCTGGGACTCTAGTACAGTTAGTTCCTCAGGAAAAGGTTCAAAAGGGAATTCCCCACCAGTCTGAAGCAGGCTTGGTTTAGTAGAGAAGGAGATAGTGCAGTGAGGCACATGGTACTTTCATTATGTTTAATGCTTTATGTAAAGCCACACCAGCTCACACAGTCAATAGGAAACAGTGCTATGTGAATCTCTAAAGACTAAACCCCAAGCAACAGCTATACTCACCCCACCCAAATGCCTATATGTAAGACTAAATGCTCTGACATGGTCTTCTAAGCCTTTCTAGCCCGTCTCTCTTCCCTTCTAGAGACTCTACACCCAGAAAATGCCATAAAATGGATGGATGAGTTGTGAATTGGGATTCTTCTATTTAGGAAAGGGTTTAGTCATGCAGAGGGGCTCTGAGAAGGAAATTTCCCTGTAGGTATTCAGAGTATGGGTAGAAATGGGCCGGCAGGCAGGCAGGCAGCCAGCCACTAACAGATGGAGCTCATAGTAATCTTTTGGGCTGGGACACTGAGTATATATGGGCTAGTCTACTCTCTTCCAGGGTCTAATAGGCACTGCAGGTTCTGCAGACACCGCTGAACTAAAAGTTCAGCATGGAATCAAGCCAATCATATAACTCTTCTCTTTGGAATAATCTCCAAGTAAATCTCATATCAAATAGGTCTACAGGCCGCATCAGCCAGCAAATAAAGAACATAGCTTCAACTACTTCAGAAATGTTTTTGCTATCTCTCCACTTTCAACCTGGGAAAGAAGCCACCTTAAGGATGCATAGTTCATCCTCACAGGAGACAACTTTGTCTACACCTTCTTTTGAAGTAGTCTCTTAGCCACTGCATGCTTCCCTCCAGGAAAACAGATCCACTAATCCTTTACCATACTAATGCATGTGTCCTATGTCCATTACTCTTTCTAAGGCTCTGGCTCTGTGTAATCAATTTTATCTTCTGCATGTTGGGAAAGAAGGATATATTAGAAGTGAGGAAGGCGAGGATAACTGTAGCCAAGGAAAAAGGCAGCTCTTGAGGCCTGGCATGGTGGTGCATACCTTTAATCTCAGCACTCAGGAGGCAGAGGTAGGAGGATTGCCAAGAGTTCAAGGCCACTCTGAGACTACATAGTGAATTCCAGGTCAGCCTGAGGTAGAGTGAGACCATACTTGGAAAAAAACAAAAACAAAAGACAGCTCTTGGCACAGTCTAATCTTTCACTTCAGATATTCCTCTGCAGTCTTACATCTGAGGACAACAATGCTTATTTTACAGAATTATCTGTGTGTCTCTTGCTGGTGAAGTTCAAAGGCTTTTTCTTCGTATTTCAAACTATGATATATAGCTCTGTATTTAGGTCATTTATTTTATTTACTTTGGTTTTTTTGAGGTAAGGACCCATGGTGTGTGCCACCATGTCTGATGGTCACTTATTTTTCACACAAATGTTCACCAAGCCTGCACTAAGTTTCTTATTTGAGAATGGGAGAAATGAAAACAAAAACAAACAAAAAATACAACAAACAAACAAACAAAAAATCCCAGTCAAATGTAATTCATTTGTTGTCAGTCCCTCAAGTTCTAGTTTTGTAAGCCAGGACTTACTTGGTTAGAGGACTTGATAATCTACTTCTTATGCAGGATGTGAGACATTGCTACACCCTGGAGCATCACTATTTTGCCCTTTAGTCCTATACCAGCATGACCAGGAGCTTTAAAAAACACCCGCCTACCCGCCCTACAATACCCACATGGGATCAAGTTGTTTACTTACCCTGACGAGGTCCTCTCTTCCGTCGGAATGCTGCACCTGACTGTAGGGCTTCTAGAAGACTGTCCATCACACCTGTCTCATCACCCTCTGTCATGAACAAAGACAGAGCTGTAGACTCTTCAGCAAATGTCAAGCTTCACATGAAATGCATGGCTACTACTTGGTTTTCCCTCTCCCATACTGGCTGACAGCTCAGAACAGACAAGAAGGGATCAATGTCAAGTCTCACAGACCAGACCCATTTTTACTTGTATTTATTTTAAAATAGCCAAAAGACTCACTGTCTATGTGCACAGATCCTGAGATGTTCTTACTGCAATGCCATCTTCCCCACACTAATCAAGACTAATACACAGAATTACATAACTGTAACTCCAACACCAAGGTAAACACAGACATCACAATTGTGAAATGTCTATGCAACTATGCCAGACAAGGGAACCCATGCTTGTAATCCTAGCACTTTGAAAATAGATGATTTGGTGTTTGAGGCTAGCCTGGGTTACACAGGAAGACCCTATTATTTTTTTTCTTAAGGTAGGGTCTTCTTCTAGCGTAGGCTGACCTGGAATTCACTATGTAGTCTCAGGCTGGCCTTGAACTCATGGCAATCCTCCTACCTCTGCTTCCTCCCAAGTGCTGGGATTAAAGGCGTGCACCACCAAGCCCGGCATTTGACCCAATTTTTAAAAACAGTATTTTTTATTTATTGCAAGCAGAGATAGAGGGAGAGGAAGAGGAAGACAGAGAATATGAATGGGTGTATCGGGGCCTCTAGCCACTGCAAATGAACTGCAGATGCATGTGCTACTTTGTGCCATCTGGCTTTACATGAGCACTGGAGAATCAAACCCAGGTCTTTAGGCTTCGCAGGCAAGCACCTTAACCACTAGGCCATCTCTCCAGCCCTAGAAGACTTTTTTTTTTTGGTTCTGTTTTTTGAGGTATGGTCTCACTCTAGCCCAGGCTGACCTCCAATTCAATATGTAGTCTCAGGGTGGCCTTGAGCTCTCGGCAATCCTCAACCTCTGCCTCCCAAGAGCTGGGATTAAAGGCATGCGCCACCATGCCTGGCTAAGACTCTATTCTTTTAAAAAGGATCTGGTTCGGGGCTGGAGAGATGGCTTAGCGGTTAAGCGCTTGCCTGTGAAGCCTAAAGACCCCGGTTCGAGGCTTGGTTCTCCAGGACCCACGTTAGCCAGATGCACAAGGGGACGCATGCGTCTGGAGTTCGTTTGCAGTGGCTGGAGGTCCTGGTGCGCCCATTCTCTCTCTCTCTCTCTCTCTCTTTCTCTCCCCTCCTCCTCTCTGTCACTCTCAAATAAATAAATAAAAATAAACAAAAATAAATTTAAAAAAAAAAGGATCTGGTTCAAGTTTCTGAGCAGAGCTAAAAGAACAGAGACCACTGGTCAAGATCTTATTTTACTCATCACTTAAATACTGTTTTAAGTGGCTCTATTTTCCTGAAGCCAGTTTTGCATCTAAGAGCTTAGAGCAACCTGCTAGAACACAAATAGTTAATGTAGAATCCTGGTTCCAGCCAGGCTCAGTTTCCATGGCAACGCTCAGGATAGAGAAATCTGAAACTGTGAAATCCCAAGGAGCCTGTGGGCTGCCAGCTCCAAGGCTGGGGCTCATTGCTCCTAGCGCCACCTGCTGTTCAAACATCACCAGTACAACTGACCTACATTCTAACTACTTGCTTGACCCAGGCGTTGGGAAAAGGGTAAGGTATACTACGCCACCTGTTGACAGGGTACAGCCCTAATGCCAATGTCAACTGGACTCTACCTTCCCCCATTACATCCCAAGCCATTCAGAGGGGAAACCCCAGGAGACCCAGAGAGAACAGAAGAGGTAAAGGATACTTGGTGTGACCTTTAACAGCATTGCTGGAACAAAGTTGATGGCTTATGTACAACTGAAGTAAAGGCAAAGGAATGACAGTAAAAGTGTATGGGAGCACGAGGTGTTAAGAGTAATCCAAGCTGCTTCTGTTCAGCAGATTTTTAAGACTGCAGTCCTGAGAAGACTCATGGCTCTTCAGGATCAGGCCAGTGCCATCAGCAACATATGCTGTATTGCTGTTACCCATGGGGGGATGGGGGAAGGGGAGGAAGGAGGGGACAGGGAATCCGTGGCAGGAAAGAAGCAGAGACAGGAAACAGAGTAATTGAGACCATATGCATCAACAAAAGACATGCTTCCAGTAGTGAAACACATTCTGCTGAAGAAACAGGAGGTGGCTAGCTCTCTGGCCCCTTCCCACAAGTTTAATCCATTTAAGATCTTGTGTGTACAACCGTGCTAAGTGACATTAAGAATACTGTACTTAGTGAAATAAGAAGGGAAGGACAAGCCATTATTAATAGATGGAAGAGTTGGGAAAACACTTTCAGAACGAACCCAAAGACTTAGTGGAAGGAACAAGAACAAGCCCGAGGAAACTCTAGGCAGCGGAAGGGAAGAATAGGTGTTGATACATGATGATAACCAACAAAGGAGGGAAAAAAGCAAACTGCAACATGCATGAAACTGAACTGGAATTACAATTCAGCATCAGGATCTCAGAGATGGAACACTGCCAAAACTTGTTTGCCAGGAGCTAAACACCACACTGAGCTGTTCTTGACGGCCTCTAGATTCTAGACAACAGCTTTCAAATGCTCCTTTCTCAGCCCATCCCTTTCCCCACATCTTACCTGCATTCATGTCTATGAGTTGCTCTCTCTTCTGCTGCTTCTCTAGCCGTTCCTTTTCTGCCTTTTCCTTGGCTAGCTTTGCTCGCCGCATCTTTTCCTCTGTTTCGCGGCGCTTCTGGTTCTCCTTGACTGCTTGCTGGGGAGAGGAGGAGAGAATATGTGGACATCCACCACCAATCAACATGTACCCTGTGTAAGTCAACAGGTCATCCTTGCTTACCAGAAACATATTTCGAAAGTTGTGCAAATCCATAAAGAATTCTTCCACAGACAACTTCTTGGGGTCAAAGACGAAGTAGTCACCTAGTTCTTTATAGAGGGTCTCCATGTTAGAGTGCATCATCCTCAGCTTGTTATACTGCTCCTGGGCATCCTTCACAAAGCTGTGACAGCCATGGAGTAAAGGACCGCATGACCAAAAAGCAGCCCCAAGCCAGAGGACCACTCAAGAATGTATGATGGCATGAACAAGGACGTTCGTGACAATGGAACACAGAAGCAATCTAAAATGTCCAGAAGAGGGGAATGAATGGCAACCCACAAACTATGGGACACCTCTCTAACAGGAGGTAGCAATTCAAACAAAGGCTAAATATTTGGCATAGGCTGTACAGAAATAAGGATGAGATATTATGTGGAAAAATCTATGCAATGCAGTTTTGGTTTAAGATAAATTCATTAAGTATAAACCAGAAAGAAGTCCAGGGACAGTAGTTACCTCTGTGAGGAGAAAGGTGTGTGTGGTGACAATGGAGCACAAGCTGGGAATCAAGAGGAACTTTTAGTTTATGAGCATGTGTAGTAATAGTTTGAATGTATGGCCCCATAGACTTAGATGTTTTATTAAAATTGAGCTTGTTGCTGGTCATGGTGGCACACACCTTTAATCCCAGCACTCGGGAGGCAGAGGTAGGACTGCCTTGAGTTTGAGGCTACCCTGAGGCTACATGGTAAATTCCAGGTCAGCGTGGGCTAGAGTGAGACCCTACCAAGAGAGAGAGAGAGAGAGGAGGGGGAAGCAGGAGGGAGGGAGGGAGGGGGGAGAGGGAAAGAGGAGGAGGGAGAGGGAGGGAGGGAGGGAGGGAAAGACAGAGAGAGGGAGAGACAGGGATTGTAGCTTGAGGCCCTAGCAGGCAGATTCCTGCAACCCTGCTACAAGGGCAGATCTGAGTCCAGCCCTAAGGTGTGTGAAGAATCAGTCAAAGCTCTGACTGTTTGCACTTGCAGGTCTTGGTGTTTGCTGGCTATTTGATGGAGTCTCTCTACTATTGATCTAAGTGAGCCAGCTTCTTCACCATTAACGGTATTCTGTAATTTCTAAGCCTGAAACAACTGTTTCCTCCCGTAAGCTGTTTCTAGTCAGGTGTTTGGCCAGCAACAAGAAGCTGACTGCAACAACATGATATGCTTTCACTTGCACCACAATGAGACTGCTTTTAAGATCTACATATTTAATGGAAAAAAATCCAAAGACAGGCTGGGGAGAGGGCTCAGCAGTTAAAGGAGCTTGCTTGCAAAGCCTACCAGCCCAGGTTTGATTCCCCACCATTCACATAAAGCCAGAGGTACAAATGGCCCATGAATCTGGAGTTCATTTGTAGTAGCAAGAGGCCCTGGTGCAACCATTTTCTGTGTTGGCAAATAAATAAATAAAAGTAAAACTTTTAAAGAGAAAAACTGAATATAGCTATCAAGTATCATATCCCCCTAGAAGTCCCCCCCCCTTCCTAGGGAGCAAGTCCTTCCAATCAAGAAAGGATATAGTCATTTTTTCAACAAACTTGTCCTTTTCATCTGTAGCAGCTGGGAAATTCTGAACATCACGTTCCACATCAGCAATTTGCTTCTTCATCTGATCTAAGTTCTTTTGCAAGTTTTCAGCAGAAACTACAGGAAACAGAAAAACAGACAGAAAGAGCTCACTGGTAATTCCACCTTCCAGGTCTCTCAGAAGCACCCTTTAGTCTATACACCCATTCTGGCACCCAGCGACTTTTGTTCTCTTATGTACCTTCCTCTAGCTGTTTCATATATTTCAATTTTGATCTCTGAAGCAAACCTGTAATTATTTGTTAACTGAACTTCTAGCCTTTACACAGTGTACAATACTAAGAACAAAAGATGGACTTCATTTAATTAAAAAAATGTGAGGGCTGGAGAGATGGCTTAGCGGTTAAGCGCTTGCCTGGGAAGCCTAAGGATCCCGGTTCAAGGCTCGGTTCCCCAGGTCCCACGTTAGCCAGATGCACAAGGGGGCGCACGCGTCTGGAGTTCGTTTGCAGAGGCTGGAAGTCCTGGCGCGCCCATTCTCTCTCTCTCCCTCTATCTGTCTTTCTCTCTGTGTCTGTCGCTCTTAAAGAAATTAAAAAAAAAAAAATTAAAAAAAAATGTGAAATCTTCTGAGATCTTAGTCCCCATTTACTTTAGGGACAAGGCTTGGGAGAAAGAGACAAAAGTAGGAATATAGAAGCAGGGCAGAAATTTGTCCTACTTCTACTGAATGCTTTGCCTAGTTCTAATATAGTCAGACCTGATTGTTAAATCCAGGTTGTACTTTCTGAATGACAAAAGCTATGGATCTAAACTGAAAGCAACAATTTTCCAGTTTTGTTTATGTGTGTGTATGAGTTATTTCCCGAGGAAGAGCACTTCCATTTATACACATGGAGACTCGATCTTGGACTCACCCTTGTGCCTAAATCCCCTATGCACACTTAAAATGGTCTGACCTGAAAATTATCCTACACCATTCATGCCTGCCTGCCTTCCTTCCTGTCTTTCATTTTTAAGTTTTTCAAGGTAGGGTTTCATTTTAGCCCAGGCTGACCTGAAATTCACTAAAGTCTCAGGGTGGCCTTGAACTTACAGTGATCCTACTACCTCTGTCTCCCAAGTGCTGGGATTAAAGTCATGTGTAACCACACCTGTCTTTATTTCTTCATTTTCATATAGACTTTTGGGGCAAGAATTTTCTTAGCTTTGCCCTAAACTGCCTCACCTCGACTGGCTTTTTCCACATGGGCAAGTTCATCAGGAAACTTGAGGACATCAGGATAGTCATTCTCACACAACTCAGCCAGAAAGTGCAACAACGTCATCTTCTGATCTGTAGACTTGGTGTCTCGAAGCTTGGACAAGAGGAGAAATCATTAGTCCTGACTTGCCCATGATCACCTCAAGCCACCACTGGACTCAAGTAGCTTTCCCTTCTGTCCTCCTGCTCTAACCCTATGGTTCACCTTACAGAGGAAGCTGATATTGAAGCCAAAAGCACCAGCATTCCTGGAGCCAGCATTCATATAGTTTCCAACAAGCAGGGTAATCTCCAGGAGGCTGGAGAAGCTCTGGCTCTTGCGCAACTCTTCACAGGCAGCAGTGACAGACACGATCTCTGGCTTGATGTTCTCTACTTGTTCACTGAATTGTAGCTTGAAGAGGATAGCATTGAGGCGAGGCCGCAGACGGGGCACTGTGCCCATCTAGTAAGGAAGACAAGTAGTTCCATTACAGCTAAGAGAGAGGTCAGAAAAAGGCAGTGGATGAGCCTCCCCTGGAAGATTCAGCGTTCCAGAGCAGGAAGGAAGGAGGAGTGAGGGAGACACAGATGGAGGGAGAAAAGGAGATAGAGAGGGAGGGAGGTTCAAAATAGATAAGATGTAAGGAGCAAATATATCCAAGGTGGTCTCCAGAGGAGAATAAGGGAGTTAGAGAAGAACCGGCTGCTACAAGCCTTACCACTACACCAAACTGCTCCGATTCAGCCAGATCATCGTACTCATCCTTCAGTTCAGAAAGCATTTTTAATTGCTCTGGTTCTGGCATCTGTTTAATGAGATTCTGGAAAAGAGATTGGACACTGTGTGAAGGGGAGAGCTGAAAACCTAAGCCTAAACGACTCTAAGTCCCACACTGTCCAGATGAGGTTCCCTGTCATCCAAACTCGAAGAGGTAAAGCTGTGCACAGTGTGCATCTGACAGCTCTGGCAGCCTTGCTCTTACCTGGATCATAGACTCGGTCAGAACAGCCTCATTCACCTCCAGGATTACATTCTTAATCTCTTGGTAGGGCATGCGGAAGGAACCCAAAAAAATTGCTGCCAGAAAATGAAATATAAAGACAGGTTTTTCTCAGCCTCTTCCCTCTTCCTACCCATCCTACAAGCCTATACTGAATAATCTTCCCAAGGGGCTCTTGGAAATCCATTCTGCTTATACAGGTAAAACCCAAGTTCCTGGTTCAGAGGTTAAGCTTTCTCTGTCACTGATTCCCATGTCCATATCATATACCAGCCATACTGTTCCACATACCACATTCTACAAACACCACTTTTCCCTGCCTTTGCTCACACAGGAAGCCTTTGGTCTTCTCTGTCTACATATTTCAAAGACTCTCACTATGTTCTATTTTAGTTCCTCACTCCTAGAACTCCATCCACAAAGCTGCCATTGCCTTGACCTGCTGGTTCTTAAACTGCCAAGTTCCATTCCCTAACAAACACATCCTGTTCTTCCAGCTTTCTCAAGTTCTCATCTCTGACTCTTCTATAATTCTAAAAATTATTTGAGAGAGAGAGAGAATATGAATGGGTGCTCCAGGGCTTTAGCCACTGCAAACAAATTCCAGACACATGCATCACCTTGTGCATCTGGCTTTACCTGGGTGCTGGGGAATTGAACTTTGGTCCTTAGGCATTGCAGGAAAGCACCTTAACAGCTGAACCATCCATCTTTCCAGCCCATCTCTCTAGTCTCTTAAACATTCAATTCTGGCTTCTCTATCTGACCTAGACCTACTGTCTCTCCCTTCATGACTCTCTTCTATTCTGTTACTCCCACCACATTACTATTGCAACTACTATTCTCTTGCTTCCTGCTCCTACCACTGTCTGTCTCATTTCTCCACTCTTTCTTATACTTGGGCCTATATAGAGCAAAGTCTGCATTTGCAATGGTACCAATGACAGCTGGAACCTCAGGACTGCTAGGCAGTCTCTTTCTGGGTGTCCTTCTTCTACTTTCTTCCACCCTCTTGTCAGCTCTTCCAAAATACACACATTTTCATCTGTCCCACCTCACCTGAAATGAGGTCCTGCCCTAAGAAGGACTTCTGTTCAGGGAGAAAAACTTAAGCCACTTAAAAATTGAGCATTAGGGACTCTCAGCTAAAGCCAGACTGAAAAAGGGTTAAGGCAAGAGCTGTTTTGAAATCATCTAGAGAAGAAAGCTGTACTAACACTTTTGTAAGCTTCTGAGTATCTACTCATATACATGTATGTATAATATAAATACACCCATATTCAAATCCTCGTCCTTTCCATCAGGACAGGTAGCCTTAAGCTCCTTCACCTACAATATAAACCCAATCAAGTCTCTTAAAAAACAAACAAAAAAGCCTTTTAACCCAATGTTCCCTTCTCATTACCAACAACTCTTGTCTTTATAGCATACTGAAAACATAATAGTCTTTTCTCCCAGTTTCACAAGTTTAATTTATTCTGGCCCCACAAAAATGAAGACAAAGGGCTGAAAAGATGGCCCAGTGGTTAAGGCACTTGTCTGCAATGCCTAATGACCTGGGTTTGATTCCCCAGTACCCACATAAAGCCAGATACACAAAGTGGCATATGCCTCTGGAGTCTGTTTGCAGTGGCAGAAGACTCTAAAGTGTCAAGAGCTTGCTCACGCTCTCTCTCTCTCTGCTCTCTGGGTGTGCAAATAAATAAGTAAATAAAGAGATAGCAATCACTGAGTGTACTTGATGTAAGACCCCACCTGGCCATTTCTTACCTATATCCAGCAGCTATCATCCCTTCCTCGAAAGAAAGAATTTGTTCTTGGTCAATCTGCCTAGCTCAGTAAATGGTACCACCTTTCTTAGAGTGGTCTACACTCAAGAGTCACCTTCTCTTTCATCTCCTCAATCAAGCCACTAAGTTCCATTAATTCTATCTTTCTATTCTATGCCTTCCTATCTTTTAAGAATTATACAGAATAAAAGCTCCAAATAAACAGTTTGTAAGAGCCAATGATGTCCTATTTTTAAATTTCTATCTAATAGCTTCACACTTAAATTTTGTCAGCATATCACTTATCTTTGCTATTACTGCCAAATTGTAAGACAAAATAATTACAACCATGTACTACTTGACAAAATTGTACTATCTGATAATACTTGGATATTTGGGAGGACCCAATTAAAATATCAGCATAACATAAGTTTGCAAAACAAATTGGAGGTTTTGCATTACAGCAGAAAAGGTCAGATTAAAATATGGAAACAAACAGCTTATACTTTTTGAGTCTGGTTTGGCACTATCACATGTGAGGTCACTACCAGTTCTGGAACTTTGATGTGTGAAATGTCTACCAGGCCTGTCCCTTTGCCTTGCTTTCCCCCCTTCCTTTTGCTCACTTGGCTTTCAGATTCTTCCTCTGCCTCTGGTTCATCCACACTGAGTACTATCCACTCTGGTCAAGAAGAGTCTTGTTTCTCTTAATCTCAGTCTCCATTTTCATGTCATCTTTTTCCTCTTCGATCACACACTGAACTTTCACCTGACACTGTTTGGGCACTACCACAGTTGCCATCTCTTAAACATCTTTGATTAAAACATCACTCTTGGGGCTGGAGAGAGACAGCTTAGCGGTTAAGGCGTTTGCCTACAAAGCCAGAGGACCATGGTTCAACCCCTAGGACCCACATAAGCCAGACACACAAGGTAGTGCATGTGTCTGGAGTTCATTTGCAGTGGCTGGAGGCCCTGGCATGCACATTTATCTCTCTCTCTGCCTCTTTCCCTCTCTCAAATAAATAATTTTTTTTTTAAATCACTGTCAACTTTGAGAATACATTTAAGTCTGTTGAGCTCCTTTGGAGCATTCTTTTTTTTGTTGTTGTTGTTCCCTTTTCAGCACCCATCTTCCTTTTCCATTTACTCTGTAAGCTTTTAGCCATATTTTACCCAAGAAACAAACACATGCCCACAGTAAGCCAACTGGAAACTCCTATGCCTACCTTTTCATCTCACTTCCTTGGTTTTAGGTTTTGATCATCTCTCACTTAGTTTAGAATATCAGCATAAATTGTATCTTTCTTTTTGAAAATTTATACATAGTGTTAATCCTCATTTTCATGATTAAATTCCCTTCAATAACTTCTATAGGTATACTGAACTATTTGCAGTTGTCAGACTTTAGACCAGCATCTCATTCCTCTGTGCCTTCAGATGGGTGGATCCCTCTTCTGAAATAAGCCAGTCCTTGTCCTTCACTTAGTTCCTTCCAACTCACCTTAAGCACTATCTCCTTGAGAATGAATTCTTAGATTTGCCTCTCCCACAGTCCCCTACTTTATATGGAAGCCTCCTTCTTAGTATTGTCACCAAGCACAGTAGCATTCCTCTTGCAACAGCACTTGCCACTTTTTGTCATTAAATTTGTCTTTCTGTCTTCACCAGAAGAGACTGTGTGACTTTGGTGTTATATTCTTAGCATGCAACAGGCACTTAGTCAGTGTTGAATCACCAAGTTCTACCTCTTAAACTATCTTACCCTAAAATAATCTAATTCTACAACTCCTTCTGCCCATGCTGGTAAAAAAGTAAACCTAGGACCTTCACTGAGCTATACCCTCAGCCTCCTAATTCTTTTTCTAAACTCTGCTTTCCATATTGATATCATTCTACTGAGACTAATAAGGTAATACAGTATGGTTTTTCTTTTATCACTTTCTAAAATAATGATTACTCATGTTTTCTGTTCCATTCGTAGGAGGAGGAATTAGCATTAGTCTCTATAAAATGATGTTACCACAGACTCTATTTAGTAACATTTGTTGGATTATAATCTAAGATTACATAGCCACAAATAATGGAAAAGCTAACTGTCTTTATTGTTGTATCACTAACTTTACTTATGGTTGTATGGACTTAGCTTGGGTGACTTTGGTCAAATCATAACATTTGAGCTTTAGTTTTCTCATGTAGAAAAATGAAGACAACATGAGCTGGAGAGATGGCTTAGCAGTTAAGCACTTGCCTGTGAAGCCTAAGGACTGCAGTTTGAGGCTCCATTCCCCAGTACCCATGTAAGCCAGATGCACTCAGTGGCACATGCATCTGGAGCTCGTTTGCAGTGGCTAGAGGCCCTGATGTTCTCTCTCTCTCTCTGTCGCTCTCAAATAAATAAGTAAAAGTAAACAAAAAAATTTTTTTAAAAAGAAAAGAAAAATGAACACAACAGCTATGAGTGAACTGTATGGAATACATACCATACATATCTATATCTGTCTATCTATCTATCTATATGTGGAACACATGCCTAGTAAGTACACCTAATAGAGCTGTCATATGGCAGACTGACCCTCAAATATTTGGTAAACAGAAATTTAAATCTAGGGCTGGAAAGATAGCTGAGTTGTTAAGTAAGCTTACTTTGCAAGCATGAGGGCCTGAGGGAAACGGAGACTGTCAAGAGCTCAAATCTACAGAAACCATATAAACAGCTGGATATGGCCACACGCACATATAACCCCAGTCCTGCAAGGGAGCACACACCTGAAAATTGTCAGAGCTTGTGTATTCAGTATTAGGAAGTTGCTTGGGCTCAAAACGAGCCCAGGCTTCTGCTATGGAGTGGGATACCCAACCTTCTGAGGTAGGTGACCCTATCCCCTCCCCACAGGCAAGTGCATGGGGCACTATGCCACATCTCTCTCCCTCCCCCCCCCACATATGCATGCAAACATGCAAAGCAAAACAAATTAAATCTATATTGCTCAGCATAAATAGGTAGATCAACAGTTGAAAAAAACAAAATAAAAGTAACATTCATCCTGACCATAAAAGTAGCAACTGTATCAACTTCATTAAGAAATTTTCAGTGAATGCACTGTTGGTGCAAGCATGTAGAAGAATTTCTGACCTAAGATTTTTATACCAACCATAGTTCTGAGTACAGATAGCAAGCCAGGGAAAAAAACCAAAAAAGTTATTAAGTCTATCACTCTCTGGAGTTACTGATCCTACTCTGAGAAGTACAAGATTTACCTCATTTATTCTAAATCAAGAAATTTTAGATTAACATGTTTAAAAGAAGGAAATGCATCGTATAGGAAATTTATAGAATAACCATGACAAAGGGCTGGAAAGATGGCTTAGAGTTTAAGGCATTTGCCTGCAAAGCCATAGGACCCAAGTTCATTTCTCTAGGACCCATGTAAGCCAGATGCACAAGGAGGCACATGTGTCTAGAGTTTGTTTGCAGTGGCTGGAGGCCCTGGCCCACCCATTCTTTCTATCTGCCTCTCTGTCTCCCTATCTCCCAAATAAACAAATAAATAAAAATGTATTTAGAATAACCATGGTAGATTTTCTGCGCATGCAAGAGAGAGGGTAGGGCTTTGAAATAACAAAGGTTGTCAGGCATGGTGCTGCATACCTGTAACCCCAGGATTTGAGAAGCTGAAGTAGGAGGATTGCAATTTCAAGGTCAGCTACTTGGCAAAGTCCTGGTCTCAAACCCCACTTCTTAAAAATAAAATAAAAGCTGGCCATGGTGACAAACACATTTAATCCTAGCAATTGGGAGGCAGAGGTAGGAGGGTTGCCATGAGTTCAAAGCTACCCTGAGACTATATAGTGAATTCCAGGTCAGCCTAAGCCAGAGTGTGAATACCCTACCTCAAAAAACAAAACAAAAAAAGAAAAAGAAAAGAGAAAGTCTAAGGTTAAAATCTGAGATATACATGTCTCCTATTAGTTCTGTGACTAGGTAATTCCTAAGTCTTAGCCTCTTTCCTTGACATAAAATTGGATACTTATCATATTATTAAAGGGATTAGCTAAAATAATGTGAATTCATTATGCAGTGCCAGGCATAGAGATGGAATTCAACAAAAGGAAAGGTTTCACTGAGGGACCTTAGACTCAAAAGAAGTATATTCTTAGAATAATTCTTTCACAATTAGCCACTGGTAGTATCTATGTGCTATAGTAAATAATCCTCCATTTATGCCCATGTAGGCAAACCCTATTTAAACTCAGAGGGTTACACTCACACACACAGGGGAGACACTAATCAAAGTAGAAGGACTTGACATAAAGAAGGAGTTCAGAAGAAGAGTGATGGAGAGGGGTGAAGAGAAGGTAATGGGAGAGGATTATGACCAAAATACACACCTGTATGAAATTGTCAGGAAAAAGAAAAAGAAAGACGCTGCTCACAATGTCAAAAGGATAAGGTCACAAGAGTTACTCACAGAGATTCTGGGCCGTTTTGGAGTCCAACACCTTTAGCTCTTTTACTTTTTTCTTTTGCACAGATTTCTTCTCTTCTCCACCTTCTTGATCTTTCTTGGCTAGTGAGAGAAATTTAGGAAAACATGATTAAGATTTAATACTGGACTACTAATATCCAGGCATAATGGTCTTTTACCTCTTCTCTATTGTAATGATTTCCCTATATTATTCTTTCAAAGCTATTAATTCCATCACTGTAGCATGAATGCAGCCACAGCCAATACATAAATGAACAGGGATGGCTGTGTTACAATAAATCTTATTTACAAAAATAGTCTATGAACAGCTTGCTAACTCCTATACTAGAATCTTCCACTGTTATCCTTTTGCACCTATGAAAAACTTTTACTCTTTTTAAACCCACCTTGGACATGACTTTCCCTATAAACTTTTTCTTAATTTCTCCAACTGCCTATATCTCTTCTAATCTCTGCTGGATTTGCTATCTGTCCTTTTTTTTTTTTGGTTATTTTTTGAGGTCAGGTCTTGCTGTAGCCCAGGCTGACCTGGAATTCACTATGCAGTCTCAGGCCTCAAACTCATAGTGCTCCTCCTACCTCATCCTCCCAAGTGCTAGGATTAAAGGGCATGCACCACCATGCCCAGCTTGATATCTCTTTAGTTTCTTTCATTGACGTTGTTAAAGAAATATGTAATATCTCTTTTACAATGCTTTTGTTATTCATCTTTACAAATGTGATGGCTTAATAACATATCCCTAGTAGGATCTTATTGTTTAAGTATTGCCTTGGTGACTACAAAGAGGTTAATATATTCCTTTCCTTCCATACTCTTTAGAACATCAAAGCAATATATTCATCTCTTTCCATTAAGTATCCCTGACAAATACACCTACTCTCTGCCTTAAAAAGAAAGTTTGAGGGCTGGAGAAATGGCTCAGTGGTTAAAGGTGCTTGCTTGCAAAGCATGTTGGCCTGGGTTTGATACCCCAGTGCCCACACAAAGCCAGATGGATAGGGTGGCATATGCATCTGGGTTTCAATTGCAGTGGCATGGGGCCCTGGCATGTCCATTCTCTTTTTGCTTGCAAATACATAAAAATATTTTTTTTAAATGAGCTGGAGCCAGGTGTGGTGATGCATACCTTTAATCCCAGTACTTGGGAGGCAGAGGTAGGAGGATTGTAGAAGGATTGCTGTGAGGTCAAGGCCACCCTGAGACTACAGAATTCTAGGTCAGCCTGGGCTAAAGCGAGACACTACCTTGGGTGTGGGGGGGGATTAGCTGGGTGTGGTGGTGCACACCTTTAATCCCAGCACTTAGGAGGACTGCTGTGAGTTCAAGACCAGCCTGAGAATAAAGGGTGAATTCCTGGTCACCTAGGGCTAGAGTGAGACCCTACCTCAAAAAAAAAAAAAAAAAAAAAAAAAGTTGAGGGACAGAAGGAGAGAGGGAAAGGGGGAGAAGGAAGGGAGGAGGAAGAGAGGGAGAATGAATTAATGGGTGTACCAAGAGACCTCCTGCTACTACAAACAAACTCCAGATGCAAGTGTCATTTTGTGCATCTAGCTGGCTTTATGTAGGTTCTAGGGACTCTAACCTGAGTCATGAGGCTTTGCAGGAAATAGGAACTGTTTGGGGAGAAATGTAATTTGTCCTATAGTGTACCATGGCATCATCTTTTTAGAAACATGAAACTCTGAAAGGCAGTAAAGAAAATAACAGCTAATTGCTTCTGAGTAGAGGAATAAGATACTTGAGCAGGAGAGTGGGGAAATAAAACTCTTTGTTTTTAAATAGTTTTATTTATTTATAAGGAGAGGGAGAAGGAGAGGAAGACAGACAGAAAGAAAGGGGGAAGAAGGGAAAAAGTATACTAAGGCCTCTTGCCATTGCAAATGAACTCGATACATGTGCCACTTTGTGCATTTGGCTTTGTGTGGGTGCTGGAGAACTGAACCTTGACCATTAGGCTTTGCAAGCAAGCATCTTTAACCACTGAGCAATCTCTCCACCCTTGTGATCCTCCTACCTCTGCCTCCAGAGTATGTACATGCACCAACACACCCAGCAGCCCCCCCTCTTTTTTTCCTCTGGAGGTAGGTTCTCACTGTAGCCCAGGCTGACCTGAAACTGAAACTCATGGTAATCTTCCTACCTCTGCCTCCCAAGTGCTAGGATTTAAGAGATGTGCCACCACACCTGGCCCCTGTTTGTTTTTTCAGACATGATCTTGCTATGTAGGTCTGGCTAACCCAGAAATTTTGATGATCCTCCTGCCTCTGCCTCCTAAGTGCTAAGATTAAAGGCATTCATCAGTATGCATGCCCAGCCAGTACACAAACCCTTTACTATTTAAATTTTAGACTACATACAAAATATTACTTGATGCAATAAAGAAAAGTACAAAGAACTATAAAAGCCCTGGGTTCTATTTTCAGTACCACATAGCAGGGTTGTGGGAAATCATTCATCATTCCAGGAGGTCATCTTGGGCCAGAGAGATCCTACCTCACAAAAACAAAAATAAAATACACCCAAACACTGCCCCCAACACACAAATAAGGAAGTAGATGTAAAGCAAGAAAACAAAAGCCAAATACTTCCAGGTGTGGTGGCATATGCTTTAATCCCAGAATTTGGGAAGCAGAGGTAGGAGGATCACTGTGAATTCGAGGCCACCCTGTGACTACATAGTGAATTCCAGGTCAGTCTGGACTAGAGTGAAACCATACCTGAAAAAAATACATAAATAAAAAAGACCAAATACTGACACAGCAGGTCCTGCCCCACTATATTAACAATTACCTTTACTATAAATTGTTTAAATTTACCACCTTTACTATAAGTGGTTTAAATTTACCACCTAAATATGATCTAGCTATCCCATTCCTAGGGTCACACCTATGGACTCTATACATTACTATAGAGATATTTGCTTATCCATGTTTATTGCTGCTTTATTCACAATAGCTAGGAAATACAATCAGTCTAGATGCTCACTGATTGATTTATGGATAATGAAGATGTGGTACCTAAACACAATAGTTTTATTCAGTAGCAGAGAAAAGTGAAATTAGGAAATTTGCAAGAAAGAAAATGGATGAATCTAGGAAAGAATGTACTAAAAAAGGTGACCCAGGCTCAGAAATTCAAATTCTACATGTTCTTTCTCATATACAGATCATAGATTCAAATTTTTAAGATTTATATGTGAATTAGACTAAGAGTTTGTAGTAAAGGCAAGGGCCATGAAGGAAGAAAAGAGAGCTTAAGGAGACAGAAGAGTGTACATGCAAGCAGAGGGTTAGAATCCTGGGAGTGGACTGTAACAGAAATCAGGGGAGGGTGATGAAGGAAAGGAAATGTGCAGAGAAGCCATGTGTGTTGTTACAGAAAAATTCCAGTACCAGGAGTGGGGTACATTGAGTTATTGGTCAGGGAGGCCCTTGAGGGCCCCTAAACAATATAGGCTATTGCCAAGTTTCTTGGTTGCCCACCACAACAAGACAGTAAGACCCTGTGTGCTGAAGACACCATATGCTTCAGTTTTAGGACACTGAGAAATCAAGCTGGAAGCCACCTCTTACCTGACTAGCTTACACAGTACTGGAAAATGCTATGCTAGGGGAGAAATGTCATCAACAGTAACCAGCAGTGGACCCTGCAAGCCATCCAGGCAAGATGTGTCTACTAGTGCAATAGTGGCATGTCTTTTATGGGATAACCAACTGCTCTCTGATTTGACTTGAGGCTTGCTTCACAGGAGGGAATTTATGTCTGATACTGAAAACCTAATCAAAAGCTTATAGTTAGGGAAGTCAGAAGTCCTAGGGCGGAAGGTACTACTGTTGTTAGGCTTAATGGATAAATTGCCCTCTAAATATTTATGTTTATGCCTATATATTAGCCCTGCTCTCACTTTTGGTTAGAGAAGCTTCTCTTTTCAGATGGTAGTGACTACTGGGGAGATGCAAAGCTCATCAAAGTGCTGAAACAAAGTGATAGTTGGAGTCCTCAGTATTACTAAGTGGGGCATCTCTATCACATTCTCCAAGGTTCAGGAGCTACTGTGGAAGAGATGGCATCTAAGAGCCAAAGGATAGGAGGAGTGCTTTGGAATACTGTTTTCTAGACACAAGGTGTTTGCTGCATTTGACCTCACACTGGGTGCACAAGATCTGCATAACACTGGACCCATCAACATGTTGTAGGGCTGATGGAAGAGGAAAAACAAAACAAAAAAGAGTGAGACATCAAAATAGAAGTGAGAATAGATGGAAAAAAAGAGTACATTCATGTTCAGTGAAAGGTGGTGAGGACAATGGAGGATGGTGGAAAGAGAATATGTAAATTTTTAGTAAGGGTTTTAAAATTAAAATATATGTATTGTTGGGCATGGTGGCACATGCCTTTGACCACAGTACCTGAAGGTAGAGAGAGGTAGGAGGACTGCATGATTTGCAGGCCAGCCTGGGGCTATGGAGTGAGTCCCTACATTAGTCTGAGCTACAGTGAGATCCTACCTCAAGTAAGAAAGAAAGGAAGGAAGGAAGGAAGGAAGGAAGGGAGGGAGGGAGGGAGGGAGGGAGGGAGGGAGGGAGAGGAGGGAGGGAGGGGAGGGGAGGGGAGGGGAGGGGAGGGGAGGGGAGGGGAGGGGAGGGGAGGGGAGGGGAGGGGAGGGGAGGGGAGGGGAGGGGAGGGGAGGGGAGGGGAGGGGAGGGGAGGGGAGGGGAGGGGAGGGGAGGGGAGGGGAGGGGAGGGGAGGGGAGGGGAGGGGAGGGGAGGGGAGGGGAGGGGAGGGGAGGGGAGGGGAGGGGAGGGGAGGGGAGGGGAGGGGAGGGGAGGGGAGGGGAGGGGAGGGAAGGAGGAAAGGAGGGAAGGAGGGAAGGAAGAAGGGAAGGAAGGAAGGAAGGAAGGAAGGAAGGAAGGAAGGAAGGAAGGAAGGAAGGAAGGAAGGAAGGAAGGAAGGGAGAAAGAGAGAGAGAAAGAAAGAAAGAAAGAAAGAAAGAAAGAAAGAAAGAAAGAAAGAAAGAAAGAAAGAAAGAAAGAAAGAAAGAAGGAAAGAAAGAGAGAGAGAGAGAAAGAAAGAGAGAGAGAGAGAAAGAAAGAAAGAAAGAAAGAAGGAAAGAAAGAAAGAGAGAGAAAGAGAGAAAGAAAGAAAGAAAGAAAGAAAGAAAGAAAAAAGGAAAGAAAAAGAAAGAAACACACACTCTAACTGAAAGACTGGCTAAGAAAACTAACTGGAAACTTACTTCAGAGTCATAGGTAAGCTAAAAGTAAAAGAATAAACTAAAAGGATGCTGAGGTTGGGAAAATGACTCAGTGGCTAAAGGCATTTGCTTGCAAATCCTGCTGGCTACAGTTCAATTCCCCATCACCCACATAAAGTGGTATGTATATAAGGAGCTTGTTTGCAGTAGCCAAGAGGCCCTGATGTGATCTTTCTCTCTCTGCTCTCAAAAAAAAAATTTTTTTTAAAAAGAAAAGAAAAAGAGGGCTGGAGAGATGGCCTAGTGGTTAAGGTGTTTGCCTGCAAAGCCAAAGGACCCAAGTTCAATTCCCCAGGACCTATGTAAGCCAGATGCACAAGGGGGTACATGGGTCTGGAGTTTGTTTGCAGTGGCTGGAGGTTCTGGCGTGCCATTTTTTCTTTCTTTCTGTCCATCTTCTATCTCTCTCTGCTTACAAATAAATAAATAAATAATTTTTTTCTAAAAAGAGAAAGATTATGCAAACACTAAAGAAAAACAGAATGACAACAGAATTGATACCAAATAAGTAGACTCTGGAGTAAAGGAAGTTTATCTAAAGACAGATATTAAAGATTAAAGGTTCCATGTAAAAGATTTAATTCTGAATGTATATGAACCAAATGCCAGAGCCTCAGATGGTGTAGCAGTTAAAGACACTTGCCTGAAAAGCCTGCGGGCTCCACCAGCCCAGGGTTTTAGCACCCACTTACTAAAAGGCTGATGAAAAGTGGCATATGAATCTATGATACCAACAAGCCCATGACAATAGGCGGTGGAGCCAGAAGAATTCAAAACTCAAAAAAGAGCCAGCTAGTCTGACATGCTTTTGCAGTCTGGCCATTCTTTTGCATCAAGAGTCCCTGTCTCAAAGAATGTAAGAAATAAAATCTGATAAGACATGAAAAGAGAAAATCATACCCAAATCACAACTATACTTAGAGACTTTAATATCATAATCTTAGCAATAAGTAGAACTAATAAAAAAATCAGCAGGGATTCAGAATTTAGTGACAAAACCAAGTAAGAAGATCTAACTGGCATATGTAGAAAACTTTATCCAACAAAATCACAGTAATTTTTTTTCAAGTGTGCAATGAACATCCACTAAGACTATATCCTCAAATTCCCAGCACTGTAGAAGCAAAGACAGGACTTTCTCTTGCCAGCCAGTTTAGGCTACTGGGAGAGTTCCAGGTCAATGAAGGTCTCTGTCTTAAAGGAAGGAGGTAGATGGTGTTTCTGAGTATGAAACCCACGGTTGTCCTTTAGCCTCCATATGCACAGATACATGCAGCTACACACACACATCAAGCACTTTTGCTCTAGGCATCAAACTTAATCAAATATAAGAACTATAGACTGGGAAAAGTTATTTGCAAAAACACTGATAAAAAACTAATATCTAGAACATAATAAATTATGACTCAATCAAAAAAAAAAAAAGCAACCCAACTTTAAAAGAAGATTTGGACAAACATTTCACCATAGAAGAAATTATGATGGCATGTTAGCACATTAGGAATATATAATAGTAATTAAAAGTATAGGGCCAGGTGTGGTGGCACATGCCTTTAATCCCAGCACTCAGGAGGCAGAGGTAGGAGGATTGCCATGAGTTTGAGGCCACCCTGAGACTCCATAGTGAATTCCAGGTCAGCATGGGCCAGAGTGAGACCCTACCTCGAAAAACCAAAAGTATAATACATACCCCACTAAATTAGCTGCAATTATAACTCTCTCCCCCCCTCTGTCAAATACATAAATAAAAATAAAATATTTTAAAGAAAAGCCAACAATACTAAATGCTAGTTAGTGAAAAGTGCAAACCACCTGCACCATTCATACATTACTGATGGGAAAAAAAATGGAACCACTTAGAAAACTGTGTTTTGACGTAGGGACTTGTTCTAGCCCAGGATGACTTGTAAGTCTCAGGGTAGCCTTGAACCCTTGGCAATCCTCCTACCTCTGCCTCCAGGGTACTCGGACTAAAGGCATGCACCACTGTGCCCAGCTCTGGTACTTTCTTTTAAGACTATCTTACAAAGTTACTGCATCATATAACTTACAATTCTATCACTAGCCATTTACCTAAGAAAAATGAAAATAAATATATAGACAAAAGCTTCCATGCAAATGTTGCCATTGGCTAATGAATACAATTATTCCAAACTGGACATTCCCAGCACTCGGGAGGCAGAGGTAGGAGGATTGCCATGAGTTCAAGGCCACCCTGAGATGACAGAGTCAATTCCAGGTCAGCCTGGACCAGAGTGAGACCCTACCTCAAAAAAACCAAAAACAAACAAACTGGACAAAACACAGATATCTCTAAACTACTGAATGGTTATAACGTACCACTATGTAGCAGGCAGGTAGGCAGGCAGGAAGGAAGGAAGGAGAGAGAGGAGAGAGAAAAGAAAGAAAGAAAAAGAAAAAGATCAGAAGCATAACAAGTTCAAGGTCAGCCAGGGTTGCATTGCCATATACTATCTTTACCAAAAAAAAGAAAAAAAGAACATGTATGTGACAATATGGATAAATCTATAAATCTCCAATACATTATGCCAATGAAAGATACAGGCTCAGGGGCATGGAGACATGGCTTAGCAGTTAAGCACTTGCTGGTGAAGCCTAAAGACCCTGGTTCAAGGCTTGATTCCCCAGTACCCACGTAAGCCAGATGCACAAGGTGGTGCATGTATCTGGAGTTTGTTTGCAGTAGCTGGAGGCCATGGTGCAACCATTCTCTCTTTCTCTCTCTGTCGCTCTTAAATAAATAAATAAACAACAAAAAAAATTTTTTTTGAGGTAGGGTCTCACACTAGCCCAGGCTGACCTGAAATTCACTATGGAGTCTCAGGGTGGTCTCGAACTCACAGCAATCCTCCTACCTCTGCCTCCCAGTGCTGGGATTAAAGGTGTGCGCCACCACGCCCGGCTCAAACAAACAAATTTTTTTAAAAAGTATAGGCTCAAAAAGTTATTTGGTATGATTCATTAACTTGTCATTTCAGGAAAGATAGACCTAATTACAGGAACAGAGAACAGATCAGTAGTTTGTCAAGTCTGAAAACAAGGGAAGAGGATTGAGAAGATGAGATAACTTCTTGAAATGATTTCTTTCAGGGCAGGTATAGTGGTTTGATTCAGGTGTCCCTCATAAACTTAACTGTTCTGAATGCTAGATCCCTAGCTGATGGCAATTTGTGAATTAAAACCTCCTGGAGATAGTGCACAGTTGGGGGTGGGCTTATGTGTATTATAGCCAGATTACCTTTGCTACTGTTTGGCACACTCTCCTGTTGCTGTTGTCCACATGATGTTGGCCAGGAGGTGATGGTCACCCTCTGCCCATACCATTGTTTTCCCTGCCATCATGGAGCTTCCCTTCAAGTCTATAAGCTAAAATAAACCCTTTTTTCCCACAAGCTGCTGTTGGTCGGATGTTTTCTGCCAGCAATGTGAACCTGACTACAACAGCAGGGGAGGGGGCAGTGGTGGGGGAGCAGTGCTAGGAATTAAACCCCTGGTCTCATGCAAGGCAAACACTTTAATACCAAGCTACATACAATCCCAGCCAAATGCCCTTTATCCTGACTCAAGATACAATTGGTATAGTCAGGTCTGCTGAGGTGTAATTTACATATGGTAAAACACAACCATTTTATGTATAGTGGTTCTATGAATTTTTAAAATTATATATTGCTTTTTAATAAAGAGGCTGTTCTCTTATATCTCCTCTCCCTCCACCTCTATTCTACTAAGGGTTCTCCTTGGTGAGATTACTGGTATTCATTGTGGAGCTTGAAGGTCCTCAGCTGGTCTCTGTTGGGTGGGAGAGACAGTGCCTCAGCTACTCCACCTATTCTTCTGCAATGTTCCCTGAGCCTTAGAGATCTGATTTAGCATTCTCTGTAGGGGTTCTATGAATTTTGACAACTATATGTGCTATGTGATTGCCACAAAGTCAGTGAAAAAGCTGTAAGTGCAATTACTGTGAGGCCATATTAAATAAATAAAACAAATGGAAGACATAGATAATGACATATTTAGTGTGTGCCAAAGCAACTCAGCTCAATGAAAAAAGGGTGGGCCAATTTGGGGACTGGTAAACTTTCCTTTAATAAACCAAATGGTAACTTTTAGGTTAGTTTCTATTGCAACTACACTTTGTTGATGTAACAGGAAAGTAGTCATCAACAATGACTTCTGAATAGATTGTTACCTCGAAAAACCACACACACACACAAAAGATTCCCCAGTACCCACATAAACCAGATGCATGCATCTAGAGTTCATTTGCAGTGGCTAAAGGCCCTAGCATGCTCATTCTCTATCTGCCTCTTTCACTCTCTAAAATAAATAAGAATAATCAATAAATATAAAAAGAAAAACTTTTACTCTCCATGGAAAATTTCTAAAAATGTTGGTGTCATGCTTAGAAAGTCACGTCTGACATATGGGACAATTGACCAGACAGTGGTATAGTACCCAAATAACCAAAAGACTGGCTCTGCAGGGAAAGAGTTGCATTCTTTCTGCCTCCAAATGGGCATCTGGTATGAGATTCTTTTCTCATTAAGCTAGGAGCACAAAGGCTATCATCCTTAGAGTGAAGTTGAACACGTTAGGCTTGTAGTTGGAAACCCTCTAAAGACTACTTTCTAGGAACACCTACATATCAAGCCTTTCCAAAAGCCATAGGCAAACTTTGGAAAAGCTCAACCTCTGACTGGGTTATGCTGACCAGTTTTATTACCTTTCTAGGGAGAAAGACTTTTCTCCAAAGTAAGCACCATTTGGAGTCTCTACAATTTTTCTGTATATTACCTGACATTTAATCAAACTTACAATGCATGCCAAGAGGCATAATCATCTTTTAAGAAATTTAATTAATTAATGTATGTATGCACATGCACACACCAGGGCCTCTTGCTGTAACAAACACCAAATGCTTGTGCCACTTTTTGAATTCAGATTACGTGGGTAGCCAGGGACTTGAACCTGGACTGGTAGGCTTTACAAGCAAGCAGCTTTAACCACTGAGTAATCTTGCCAGACCCTCCCACTTTTTGAGGAAGATACTTACTGTGGCCAATGCTGGATCAAAACTCATGGCAATCCTACTACCTCAGCTTCCAAAGTACCAGGACTAAAGCCATGAGCCACCACCACCCAGCTCTAAGGAGCCGGGCATGGTGGCGCGCACCTTTAATCCCAGCACTTAGGAGGCAGAGGTAGAAGGATCACTGTGAGTTAAAGGCTACCCTGAAACTACATAATGAATTCCAATTCTGCCTGGACCAGAATGAAACCCTACCTCGAAAACTTAAAAAAAAAAAAAAAAAAAAAAAGAGATGAAACCAATATATGCCACTGAATAATGGATCATATAGGAGGCACAAAAATGTAATAGCATGGTCTGAAGGGATGGCCTAGCAGTTAAGTGCTTGCTTGTGAAGCCTAAGGACCCTGGTTCAAGGCTCAACTCCCTAGGACCCACGTTAGCCAGATGCACAAGGGGGCGCACACATAGCTGGAGTTTGTTTGCAGTTGCTGGAGGCCCTGGCACGCCCATTCTCTCTTTCTGCCTGTTTCTCTCCCTGTCTGTCGCTCTCAAATAAATAAATAATTTTTTTTTTTTTTTTTGAAAAGCCAAGGGAGCCGGGCGTGGTGGTGCACGCCTTTAATCCCAGCACTCGGAAGGCAGAGGTAGGAGGATCGCCATGAGGTCAAGGCCACCCTGAGACGACAGAGTTAATTCCAGGTCAGGTCAGCCTGGACCAGAGTGAGACCCTACCTCGAAAAACCAAAAAAAAAAAAAAAAAAAAAAGCCAAGGGAACCAGGGTTCAATTCCCCAGGACTCACATAAGCCATATACGCACAAGGTGGCACGCGTGTCTGGAGTTGTTTGCAGTGGCCGAAGGCCCTAACGTGCCCATTCTTTCTCTATCTGCTTCTTTCTCTCTCAAATATATATATATATATAAACAGCAGATTACCTATTGTGATTAATAGTGTCTGCATTCCATTTCTCTTGCTGTATGATGTCCCCAATTGTGTGAGGACACTGCTAGGCTGAAGGTCAACATCAGATGCAGTCACTTAATATGGAATCAGAACCCTCCCACACTAGAATTGTGGCTCCTCCTATAAGACTATATGAGACTACAGATTTTGATTTATACTCTGATTAGGCTTTGGTGCCCAATACTGGGACAAGAACATTATATACATACATATATTTTTTTTTTCAAAAAATAAAGACTAGTATTTTAAATTGCATTTTTAAAAACTTGTTTTATTTACTTATTTGAGAAAGAGAGAGACACAGAGAATGGACGCACAAGGGCTTCCAGCCGCTGCAAACAAACTCCAGATGCTTGCACCACCTTGGGCAGCTGGCTTACGTGGGACCTGAGGAATCGAATGTGGGTCTTTTGGCTTTGTAGGCAAGTGCCTTAACCGCTAGGTCATCCTTCCACAAGCTAGGGTTTTACTCCAGCCCAGGCTGACCTGCTACTCGCTCTGTAGCTCCAGGCTGGCCTTGAATTCATGGTGATCCTCCTACCTCATTCTTTAGAGTGCTGAGATTAAAAGTGTGCACCACCATGCCTGGCTCAGATTGTTTTTCCCCCGAGGTAGAGTCTTACTGTAGCCCAGGCTAACCTGGAATTTATTCTGTATTCTCACAGTGGCTTCAAACTCAGTGATCCTCCTATCTCTGCAAGACTTGGGCCACCATGCCCGGTTTTTTTTTTTTTTTTTTTTGGTTTTTCAAAGTAGTGTCTCACTCTAGCCCAGACTGACCTGGAATTCACTATGGAGTCGAGGGTGGCCTCGAACTCAGAGCAATACTCCTACCTCTGCCTCCCAAGTGCTGGGATTAAAGGCGTGCACCACCATACCCGGCAGGCTTTTTAGATTTCTTTAACTAAATAGTATGTGTTGTTTATAAGAACAACATCTAGGTTAAACACACAAAAAGGCTAAAGTCGAAAGTATAAAGCAGTACCAAATTCTAACTTCAAGAATGCTGCTGAAGGCCAGGCATGATGGTGCACACCTTTAATCCCAGCACTTGAGAGGCAGAGATAGGAGGATCACAATGAGTTCGAGGCCACCCTGAGACTACATAGCACACAAAGACTTAACAGCACTTAAGATGTTCTGAAGCATAAAGTGAAACTCTACCAGTTTCTCAAGACTCAAATCACAAGAATACTGATCACAGTAACTTCCACTGGCTAGAAATTAAACAGAATAAGGGTCCTCAAAGACATCTACATTCTAGTTTGTGAAACATGTGAATAAAAAGGGACTTTGTGGACATACATAATTTGAAGACCTTGAGATGAGAGTACTCTCTTGGATTACTCAGGTAGCTTCAACATATAAAAAGTATCATCAGAGAAGATAAGAGGGTAAGAGAGATGTGATGAAGTAAAGAGATCTGAAGATACTGTGCTTTGGCTTTAGAGGGAAGGAGGAGGCATAAGGGATGCAGGTAGCCCTAGAAGAAGAAAAGGCTTAAGAAAACATTTTCCTCTCGAGGTCACAAATAGAACACAGTCCTGCAAAAGACAGCAAATTACTTCAAGCTAAAATATACTAACATTTGTATAGCTTTTCATGGAGATACTGTGTGTACATGATTTTAAAAAATAATAATTTATTGGGCTGGAGAGATGGCTTATCAGTTAAGCGCTTGCCTATGAAGCCTAAGGACCCTGGTTTGACAAGGCTTGATTCCCCAGTACCCATGTAAACCAGATGCACAAGGTGGCACATGTATCTGGAGTCTGTTTGCGGTGGCTGGAGGCCATGGTGGGCTCATGCTCTCTCTTTCTCTGTCTGTCCCTTTCAAATAAATAAACAAAATATTTTTAAATTATTAAAATAATAATAAATAATAATTATTTATTTATTTGCAAAGGGGGAGGGAAGGAGCAAGAGAGGGAATAGGTGTGCCAGCACCTCTATCTAGCCACTACAAATGAACTCAAATACATGTATGTGCTACTTTATGCATCTGGCTTTACATAGGGACTGGGGAATCAAACCTGGGCCAGACTTTGCAAACAAGTATCTTTAGGTGCTGAGCCATCTCTCTCCCAAATGTCGCTCCCAGATGGTTTTATGTTTTTGTTTTGAGGCACAGTCTCATATCATATATAGCTCAGGCTATCCTAAAACTTGTACAATCCTCCTGCCTCCCAAGTGCTAGGATTACAGGTGTGAGGCACCATGCCTAGCTGGCTACTAAAGGATTTCTTAAACTGTATTATGTACCAAGCATAAATGCAGACACTACAAGAACAATGAAAGCTGGGTGTGGTGGCACACACCTTTAATCCCAGCTGAGGTAGGAGAACTACCATGAGTTTGAAGCCAGCACAGGGCTACAGAGGGAGTTACAGGTTAGCCTCGGATAGAGTGAGACCCTGCCTCTAAAAACAACAACAAAAGAATGAAACCACAAGCCAGAGTGAGAAAAGATACTTGTGATACATATAATCGACAAAAGATTAATATCTAGAATATATAAGAATGCCTTCTACTTGTACCTACTATGAAACTATATGTTGGCAAAAACAATCACAAAAAGGAATACAGCCTGATTCTGATTAGGCCATAAGCTCAAACTTACGATGCAAAGCACAAAAACAAGCATCATAAGAATTTAAGCACAAAATCCAGATGATAAGAAACTCCACAGAACAAATGATGATGCAACTTTTACAATAAATGGATTCTGGGGAAAGGAGAAGGAAGAACCAATAGATTAAGGGAGATGATAAATACATTTAAAACTATAAACCAGTAAAGAAAAACATAATCTTGTAAACGGCAGGAAAACAGATGGATCTAGAGGACATGACACTGAAATGAAATAGGTCAGACATGAGAGGAGAAGTATCAAAAGTATTTTTTCCTTTACATGTAGAAACTAAAAAGTATGGCCTGAAAATAGAAGGTCTATTAGGTCTAGGAAGGAGGTTCAGGGGAAGAGGGAGCCAGGGAATCAGGTTGAGTGGACATGATCAATGCACAATATACATATGGGAAGTGTCACAATGAAACCCATTAATTCATACAATACATGCTAATAAAAAAATCACAATAAAAACTAGTATTCAAAAATGTAATCATGTAAGCCAGGTGTGGTGGTACATGACTTTAATCCCAGAACTTGGGAGGCAGAGGTAGGAGAATCACCATGAGTTCCAGGCCACCCTGGAAAAAGCAAAAAAAAAAAAAAAAAAAATCATGTGGCTGGAGAGATGGCTTAGTGGTTAAGACGCTTGCCTGAGAAGTCTAAGGGCCCACGTTCAATTCCCCAGTACTCACATAAGCCAGATGCACAAGGTAGTACGTGTCTGGAGTGCATTTGCAGTGGCCAAAGACCCAGTAATGCCCATTCTCTCTCTCTTTTTCTCTATCTCTCTTTCAAATAAACAAAATAAAAACAAAAATGTAATCATGATAAAGCTCTAGGGATGGCTTAGCAGTTAAGGTATTTGCCTACAAAGCCAAAGGACCCAGGTTCGATTCCTCAGGACCCACATAAGCCAGATGCACAAGGGGGCACATGCATTTGAGTCCATTTGCAGTGACTGGAGGCCCTGGTGTATCCATTCTCATTCTCATTTTCTCTCTCTCTCTCTCTCTCTCTCTCTGCCTGCCTATTTCTGTATCTCTCTGTCTCTCAAATAAATAAATAAAAATAAAGTATTTAAGAAAACCTCTAATGGCTATGAAGAAGAAATCATCATACAGGTCATGATAGTGGTTACTCCTGGAAAGGTTATTTACAGAGATCCTAGAGGTCTTCAAGAAAGTTTGTTTTCTGACTTTTTTTTTTTAATTTGAGAAAGAAAGAGGCAGAGTGCAAGAGAGAGAGAGAGAGCAAGAAAGAGAAAGAGAGAGAGAACAGGTGTGCCAGGGCTTCCAGCCATTGCAAACCAATTCCAGACACATGCACTACCATGTGCAACTGGCTTATGTGGGTCCTGGGAAATCAAATTGAGGTCCTTTAGCTTTGCAGGCAAGCACCTTAACCGCCAAGCCATCTCTCCAGCCCCTGACATGTGGTTTTATGAAGGCATTGTCTTATGACAAGTCCTTAAGTTCTACAACTGTTCCATATAACTTTCTGTGTTTTTGTTATATGTTTTAAAAGCAAGAAGTTTAAACATTTAAAGACCTAAAAGATCTGGATAAGACAGAAGGATAGTAACATAAGCACTTCCTTCACTTTCATAACAACGAGGTAACTGATAAAATTTTCAACTTATAAGTAAAAAAAGCAAAACTATTTAAAGTATTAATAGACAACAATGGTTGCTAATGAGATTGACTTGGAAAAAAAAACAATAAGAAAACAGGTATAGTACTGGTAAAAGACAATGAAGGCATGGCGCTGTGGCTTGAATATACAATGTCCCCCCCCCACAGGTTCATGTGTTTGAGCACTTGTCCCACAGCTGGTGGTGCTGTTTGGAAAGGTTGTAGAACCTTGAGAATATGGAGTCTTGCTGAAAGAAGTGGATCACTGGGTAAAGACTATGAGGTGTTACAGCATGGCCCCAAGTCTGGCTCATCTTCCACTTCTGCCTGCCAATAACATGTGGGCTTCCACTGTGGATGCCATGCCTTCCCCCCATGATGGACTCTACTCACTGAAACCATACTGTTAAATAAACCTTCTCTAAATTGTTTATGCTCAGGTCTTTGTTTACAGCAATGAGAAATTAACTCATATGCTATGGCAGTGACAAGAGATTAAAAGCAAGGTAATCTTTTAAAGGCAATCAGTTAGGGACAAAAACCCAAAAGAACACAGATACCAACCTGATTACAGAAGCTGCAATCCCAGAACTCCTCTATGACCCACTTCAGCCTTTAGAGGCTAGACTGAGCTGTCACCCATCCCCTATATTATTTTAAGGCCTTACTCTTGTTCCTCTAGTAACAGAAAGGGAAGAGACACTTCCTGGGGACCACAGGAACAAAGAGACCACCCCTCACCCAGAGACATGCTAAACAGATAGAAGGACGATCATATACTATACCACCTGGAAGCCCCTCCCTCACATTTGTTTGAAGACCCTCACTGCTGAGGAGTCTGCTTGCTTTTCTAAGTTCTAACTCAAAATGCCTAACTTGTCCTTTTATTTGTCTTTTACTTCTTTGGATGGCAACGGGAACCCTCACCATGCTTACCTTGACACTTGGGGCTTTTCCAAAGCTCCATGCCCCTGATCCAGCAATTCCCTCTCTCTTTCTTATGGGAAATGCTTCCACGATACCTCAGGAGTCTTTTTCTGTATCTTTATTCATATTTATCTTTGCCCTTCTCACCTCCATATCTGCATTCCTTAATTCTTCTCTCTGACATGGGACATATAACTTGAATTTGAGTCTTAGCCACTCAAGTACAGCCCTCTGGGCCAAGAAGCTCCATCAGTCTCAAAATCCCCAACAGTAGGGCTAAAGAGAGACACAGATGAACCTGAGAAATACATAATATACAATATATACAATTAAGCAGCCTCAGTACAAATGAATAATGAACTCTCCTTAGGATATATGCTTTCTGAAAGTGGTATGAATTAGTAATTCTGAAGATACAGAATGTGTATTGTCAGAGTGACCAAACAGGAACGCATAGTGTACATACACGTATACATATACATAAATGATGCATGTGTGTCAGGTAAAAGGACTCTGTGGTATTAGAAGCTACAGAAGTTGGGTTAGAGGACTAGGGGAACAACTGTCAGTGAGAGGGGGTAAGAGGGTTGTGTTGGTCTTTGTAATGTTCTGTTTCATTATCTGGGTATTGATTATATAGATACATATTTCACTTTTAAATTTTTGAAAATTCATGCACGTATGATTTTTATACTTCAAACAAGACACACTCCTTACTAACACAGACCCACTTGATTACAACCATGTAAAAGCATGTGAATACTATATACATTCAGCACAAAGACTACAAATGAACATGGGAAAATTAAAATGGCTTAATTTGTTAATGTAGCATGTCATGGTGTGTAATTTCTTTTTATTATATTTGGTTTTGCTGCAGTCCGGTTTGCTTTGCTGGTAGAAATCACCCAATTAAAAGCAGCTTGTGGGAAAAAGTGTTTATTTTGGCTTACAGGCTTGAGGGGTAGCTCCAGGATGGCAGAGGAAAATGATGGCATGAGCAGAGGGTGGACATCAACCCCTGGCCAACATAAGGTGGACAACAGCAACAGGACAGTGTGCCAAACACTGGCATGGGGAAGCTGGCTATTAACACCCATAAGCCTGCCCCCAACAATACACTCCCTCCAGGAGGCATTAATTCCCCAATATCCATCAGCTGGGAACCTAGCATTCAGAACACCTAAGTTTATGGGGGACACCTGAATCAAACCTCCACAGTTTTTCAAGATAGGCTCTCTCTAGCCCAGGCTGACCTGGAATTCATTCTGCAGTCTCAGGATGGCCTTGAACTCACAGCGATCCTCCCACCTCTACCTCTTGAGTGCTGGGATTTAAGGCATGCGCCACCATACCCAGCTTAAAAAAAATTTAAACTGTAACCCACTAGGAAACCTGAGAAAAGTATAGCTCTGGGCATTATGCATCATTCCTATTTTCACATCCTTAGATAGCTAGTATTGGTTCAACTTTGAGGTTGAGAAGAAATTGTGTGTGTGTGTTTACGTGCACACATCAGGGTCTTCCTGCCATTGCAAATGGAATGCAAGGTGCCACTTTTTTTTATCCAGCTTTACATGAGTGGCTGGGGAATTGAACCTGGGCAGGTAGGCTTTGCAATCAAGTGCCTTCAACTGCTGAGCCATCTCCCCAGCCCCTGGGGTTTAGAAGAACTCCAACATTAAGGAGTCACAACATGGAAGAGCACGCCAGATGCTCTCAGTTGCAGTCTTCTAAGCCCCACTATAAGAATGGAACATTAACTTGGCATGCCACTATTACAGAACTTAATATAAAACCTTGTCAAGGTTTACAGGTCCCAGCCCTATTTCTTTAGGGAAAAGATGGAAGCCCTAAAAATGACATCAAGGGCTGAATTGATATCATTTATTCTCTTGATATCTTTATCTGGGTATTGATTACATAGATAATATGTTAATTTTAAAATTTTTGAAAATTCATGCACATATGATTTTTACACTTCAACGAAGAGGTGGGGACAGGGAGCAGCTCAGCAAAGAGGGGAAGAGGAAAATATTCTTGGCAAAGATTGACGCTTTTACAAACAACAGTAGAGAAAAGACCCTTATCACTTGACTAGCTTTTTGAGTAAAACATGTGACAGTATAGGGACCATATTTCTTGCTACTGCAACCCTGACCTCTTACCTGCTTCTAAGTCCATTGCTAATAGAAACTAGAGCTTCCAAACTGGGCTTGGGACGAATCTAGTTTCTAAGAACCAATTTTTTGTTCTTTCGAGGTAGGGTCTCACTCTAGCCCAGGCTGACCTGGGATTCACTATGGAGTCTCAGGGTGGCCTCAAACTCATGGCAATCCTCCTACCTCTGCCTCTCAAATGCTGGGATTAAAGGCATGCACTGCCACGCCCGGCTAAAAATTTTACAAATGCCCAGCCAGCCTTGCCATTTATAGTCAGACCCTGTAACTTCCCTTTTGTAACCTTGCTTTCCCCTGGGGCAATGGAATAGCTTGCTATGGCTACAAAAGGTCAGAGTCCCTCATCTCATTTCAGAAGGTGACTTCTCAAACAAGTGGTTCATTAAAAAAAAACCAAAAATCCACAAAACCCACCTCACAAACACACACACACAAACACATAGAGAGGAGTAGAATGGGAATATAGCCATAAAGCTCTAAAACGTATTCAATATATGCCATCCCAAAATAACCAGATTATTATATTCTCTGTAAAACAGTCCATGAAGTATTGTAAACTCATTAAAAAGAAAGGCAACTATTCAAGCTAAAAAGAAAAAGCCTGGGAGGAAAAGCTGAGGGTGTAGAATCATCTTATAGGTCCTAGAACTCGAAAAGGTCTCCTTTAAAATAATATATATGTGCTGGAGAGATGGCTTAGCGGTTAAGCGCTTGCCTGTGAAGCCTAAGGACCCCGGTTCGAGGCTTAAGTCCCCAGAACCCACGTTAGCCAGATGCACAAGGGGGCGCGTTCGTCTGCAGTGGCTGGAAGCCCTGGCATGCCCATTCTCTCTCTCTCTGCCTCTTTCTCTGTCTGTCGCTCTCAAATAAATTAAAAAAAAACCAATAAAATAAAATAAAATTATATATATATATATAGAGAGAGAGAGAGAGGGAGGGAGGGAGGGAGGGGAGATATGAATGTGTGCGCCAGGGTCTCCAGCTGCTGCAGACAAACTCCAGACACATATGCCACCATGTGCATCTGGCTTAAGTGGGTCCAGGGGAGTTGAACCTGGGTCCTTTGGCTTTGCAGGCAAGCACCTTAACTGCTAAGCCATCCCTCCAGCCCGAAAAGGTCTCCTTTAATTCCTAAGAAAGGACATGGGCTGGGCGCAGTGGCACACGTCTTTAATCCCAGCACTCAGGAGGCAGAGGTAGGAGTATCGCTGTGAGTTCAAGGCCAGCCTGAGACTACACAGTGAATTCCAGATCAGCCTGGGCTAGAGTGAGACCCTACAAAAAAAAAAAAAAAAAAAAAAAAAAAAAAGGACATGGTTCACTTCTATGACCATGTTGTGCTGACTTTAAGTAAGAAGCTATCTTGCCTGGAGAAAAGCAAGACAGCCTTGCCCTGTTTCCTGCAGGCAGCAGAGACTTGTTCTTCCTCTGCATACTTTCTAGCAGCTTCTGGGGGATATTCTAAAGTTCAGAGCCTCTGAGCTATAAAAAAAGGGAAGCCTGGCTGCGTATATTCTCAATCGCAACCTGAGAGAGTCTCCCTCTTTTCTTCAGAGCTCTATAAATAAGGTACACAATAAAAATGAAAAGACAGGTGAGCAGTGTCAGAAGTGTTTAATCCCAGCATTTGGAAGGCCAAGGTAGGAGGATTATTGTGAGTTCAAAGCCAGTCTAGGCTAAAGTGAAAACCTACCTCAAAAAAACAACAACTATAAAAAGAATAAAAAATGAAAGACAGCACAAGGTATACTTGTATGAAAATGTTCTTTAAAAACCTAATATTACATGCATTGAATATACATCAAGGGAACCTGGAGACACCAACTAACTATATGTGAGCCTTATTTGGCTAAGATTCAAATGAGCAAACTAATAAAACTGTTATAACCTGAAAACCTTAAACACTAAATGTTTTATTGGTGAAGACTCCATGTACTAGGGCAGCAAGGTCACTGAAAAATTAAGTTGGAGCTGAGGTGAAAACCTCCTCCCAGTAAATCAGCTGACAGAAAGCTGGAAAAAGCTACACTGCATATAGTTATGGGAGAGAGAAGTCATCAGTGCAGATAAACAACAGCAGACACTGGTCAGTCAGGTCAAATGAGCCAACAGGTGCAACAGTGGCATGTCTGTCATGGGGTAAACCAACTGCTCACTAATTGGACTGGAGACCTGTTCCACAGGAAGGAATGCATGCCTGGTACTGAAAACCTACTCAAAAGTCTGGCAGGGAAAATAGTGAACCCTAGGGGTGTAACACCTGCTGTTATATGGCTAAATGCATCTATTATTCCCACCAAACTACTCAGAAAACACTTTTCTTAAAGTTCGTACGCTTGTATTAGTGCTACTCTCACTTTTGGTTAGAGAAGCATCTCTTTTCAGATGACAGTGACCTCTGGGATGACTCAAAAGTCATCATAGTGTTGAGAAGAAGTGACAGAGGAGCGGTCAGCACTGAAACTTCTATCACACCTTCCAAGGCTCAGGGTCCATTGCATAAGAGGTAGCAGAAAGAATATAAGCGCCAAAGATGGGAGTGCTTACAATGCACTCTTCCAGACACAAAATGGTCTGGAGTCTACGACCTCATAATGCCTGGTACCATAAGACCCTCATAATAGGAGAAAAAGATGATTACATCAAAATAAAAGAGATACTAATTGAGAGGGCGAAGACAGATGATGGACAGTGGATTTGTGAAGTGGACAGTGGGGGAGGGAGGGAAGTGTCATGGGTTTACTGTCTATAATTATGGAAGTTGTCAATAAAGAAAGTTTTAAAAAACACTAAATACCTGCTATTAGGGAGTATTTTAAATGAGGCCATAGAAATGAAGTAATTGTTTTAAAAAGTACTTAGTTTTCTAACATACATTCTGATGGTTTAAATGTTAGGTTCAACTTATACTTATGGCAAGAGGTTGATACAGGCATGTAAAACCAGCCTGATAAGGTTCAAATGGTTCTGTTTATGTATGTGCATATGTATTACATAAGTATATACATTTTTAATTTTTAAATATAAAAAGACTGCTTCATATGGTTTTTCTTATGTATAAGTGGATGTGCATAAGTGTTGTATATCTATTTAGATTTTTTTTTTTTGTCTTAAAACAAGAATGCTTCCTGGTTTCATGAGAGTATCTGATTTCTCCTAGACAATTAAGTAGCAAAAACACTGAAATGCAGGCTTTGAGTCTAGATGAGAAAGAGGGAATGTGTTTCCTGCTGTCTCAAAAGCCAGCACTGTCATTTGCAGGCATCTAGAAGGCAAACACCACTTTGTTCTTTGCTCAACTGGCAGAGGCTTGTAGCATCGATTGCTCAGGATTCTGGAAACAGCCTGTAACAAGGTCTGTCCCTGGTGAGCCACTGCTGAGTAAAAGATTCTGTCTGTGCCTCAGCCTGTCTTATTCCCACCCCCAATCAGACTCCTCCTTTTCCCCCTGCATCACAAAGACAAAATGGAGTTAGTTGGGAGCAAAAACAATCTGTCTAAAATGGCTGAATGCGGTAGGGAGTGCCAGACAGTAAAGCAAAGGGAAAGGGCACCCCCTGCTGTCCAACAAAGGGACCCCATTTTTTCATTCACTGGAAGTGGCTAGTGTCAGTTTTGTCATAACAACTCTAAATTTTAAGAAAAAATCAAGGCACAAGAAGGGAAAATAATTTTCAATCTCTAAAGATAAAGTCAAGGCACAAAGTGAGCACACTTGATCCCAGTTATTGCTTGCTCATGATTAATAACAATTTCCACAAAACAGAAGGGCGGTCCTTTTATAGTACATTATCTCTCCAACCTCAGTAATGAGTTAATGACTCCTTGAGTCCACAGCTATAGCCATCACTTCCCCAGGAATTCCTGTTGCTGGCTTCTCTCAATAAAAACCAAAAATAACAGGAAATAGAGGAGTGGGGATTTGCCTGACATCCTGTTAACTAGATTCTTAAGAATTGCACATAGGGGTAAGGGCAGCAAAGAAAATGACTTTGGGAAAATACTAAGTAAGCTAGTCATATCCACAGGGCTGGAAGACTCAGGCTGAGATAAAAAGCAACTCCGCCCAACCTTAATTATTTCTCAGTCTCTTAACTCTGGTCAGGACAAAGCATATGCTCCTACTGTACAGGGAACACCCTCCAGAATCTTAATTCTACACCTCCCTGGGTAGGCCAAATACCTCATGAAAACGACAACAAACATGAGAGGAGGAAAAGTGGAAGCACCCTGAAATATCTGTGGGTCTGAATCACTCAGGTTTTTCATTACTTAAAAATGCTGGGGATAGAGAGGTTAAAGCACTTGCTTGCCTGCAGTGTCCTGGCACCTACACCTGAGGTCCTCCATCACTTGCCATCCTGTTTTCCCTTGAGCCAAGAGTCTTTTACTGATTCCGGAGCTTGCCATTTTCCTGCAAAGCCAAATCACAAATCTGTGATCCCAATGTGCCTATGCAATGAGAAGTGAAGCCAAGAAAATCCAGAAGCTCTAGGGCCTACTACGCTAGCACACATGCAGTGACAAAAACAAGAGACACTATCTCAAAAAAGGAGAGATCAAACACCCTGAGGTGTGCATATACATGCATGTATGTGTGGACAGGCAAACACTCAGAAATGGGATTTATTCAATGCTCCCAAAGTCAGATAATGGCAATCCGTGTAATATATGAACATAGCAGCTCCATAGGAAGTTTAAAAAGCCAGGTGGAGCTGGACATGAAGCTTTGGTAGACAGCTTACCTAATGTATTTGAGGTCCCGGTTCCCCAGTATGGGGAAAAAGTTAATAGAAAAACAGGTAAAGTGCCAGACACAGTAGTACACACATCTGTAAATCTCAACACTTGGGAGGCAGAGATAGGAGGACTGCCACAAGTTTGAGGGCAGCCTGGTGTACACAGTGAGGCCCTATCTTAAAAAAAAAAAAAAAAAAAAAAAAGAAGAAGAAAAAAGCCAGTTGGACTCTGGTGCTACTAAAATCTTTGTGGAAGAAACACTGTTTCCCAGGCATATTTGAAAAATTAGAATATCTTATGACATCCCTAGGAAATAACTACAAACTTTCTATGAAAGCAACATAGCTATGGAATCACCAAATCCACCTAATACCTAACAGGCTATTATTAAGATCTGCAACTGTAGTGTGTGTGTGTAGTATGTGTGTATGCACACGCTGATATAGAGTCCCTGCATGTGCCTGCAGAGAACAGAGTTCCTCCATCACTTGCCATCCCAATTTTCCTTGAACCAGAGGAGTCTTTTATTGATTCCAGTGCTGGCCATTTTTCTACAAGCCTCAGTGATTTTCTGGTGTCTTGCTTCCCACAAGACTGAGGTTACAGATGTGTGTGATCATGCCCAAGTGCTTGTATGGGTACTGAGGGAATCGAACTTAGACAGTCTCATATTCCTTAACCCTCATGCTTGTGCAAGAAACACACTTAACCACTGAGCCATCTCTCTAGCCCCTCTACAACTGTATTTAATGTGTAGTCCAACAACTCTTCATCTTATCTCCACATCTCATATGGTCCAGAAGCTAAAAGGTTGTGCATGCCTTTTCTACAAGAACTCCTTGATTTTGGGAAGAGAAATCAAGAGAGCTTTTTCATGCGCTAATATGAGAAATTATCCTCATAGAAATTTTCAGTTTATATTCCTCATAGCTATAATCTATGAGGAAGAACTTCAGCACTTTAAGCCATTTATAAATGCATATCACAGGAAGGGAAAACAGGCCAACTGAACAGCAGCTGCAGCTGCCTAAGAGTAATCAGACTGTCACCACTGACCTCTTAGCCAAAATATAGATTCATTTGCTAAATATCATAGAACTAGATCATTATGAAAGTGCAAAGTTAAGGACAGATTACACACACAATCTAGCAGGGAAGAATAAACCTGAAGGATAAGAACAAAACAAAAGCTGTAAAAAAAAAAAAAAAAACTGCTGAGAGGGGCATTAGAAGGAAGGGAACCTAAGTGTGGAAGGGTAGCAAAAAAAGCAAGTGTAGAAGTTTGGGCACTTTCATACTTCACAAAGCTGTTGGGTCATTCAAACACACAATCACTGATTCTCACAAGTACTTTTCCAACACTTCCAGGATGGTGACTCGATTTAGGGAATGCTAAGCAAAGATCTGCTGCTGAGATGTGGGTGGGTAGGGACAGGAAAGACAGGCACCTAAGCAAGGACTTGGGTATGTCAGCAAAGGGATAAGACAAGCTTATAAAAAGGAATAGAAGACTAGAGTCCAAAAAAAAAAAAAAGCATCAAAAATAAGGGGTTACTCTTTCTCAAAAATGTATTATGAGGCCCAGTGTGGTAGCATACAACTTTAATCCCAGCACTGCTCAAAAGGAAGAGCTCAGAAGACCACTGTGTATTCAAGGCCAGCCTGGGACTACACAGTGAATTCTAGGTCAGCTTGGGCTAGAGTGAGACCCTACCTCAAAAAAAAGTACTATGGGAGAAATTAATCATCACAAACTAATCATAAAGATATTTCAACAAGCCAGGCGTGGTAGCGCACGCCTTTAATCCCAACACTCGGGAGGCAGAGGTAGGAGGATCACCGAAGGTTCGAGGCCACCCTGAGACTACACAGTGAATTCCAGGTCAGCCTGAGCCAGAGTGAGACCCTACCTCAACCCCCCCCCTCCACCAAATAAAGCTATTTCAACAATCATCAATTCATGTCCAATTCTTTTCTATCAATGCCTCTGCCCACTTTTACATCCAAACACAATACCATCTGTAATTATTTTAGCATGCATCACATCAACTTTCAGTTGTCTCAAACATCTAGTGTTATATAGTTTGTTCATTGAATCAGGATCTGTAAGGTCCATAGGTAAGACTGATTGACAAGAGTTCTAGATTTGATTCTAATCTACATATTGTTCTCCATCTCACTTCCCCCCCTTGAAATGTATTTGTGAAGATATCTGGAAGCTGATCACTGGAAAAAAGCAAGGGGCAGTAAAACAGTGGCACAACTGTGAATAAAAGCAGGCCAGCTGCCTCTTTGGCCCTCCCTTTCACCAGTGCTAGGTTATGAGCCCTGCAGGTATCAGCTCATGGTACTATACTTACCTATGAGATTTTAATAATCAAAGGACATATTAATTCTGTGCTTAGTTATAAGTCTAAGCTAGCCAGGCATGGTAGTGTAAGCCTTTAGTCTCAGCACTTGGGAGGCAGAGGTAGGATTGCTGTGAGTTGCAGGCCAGCCTGGAGCTACAGAATTCTAGGTCAGCCTGTGCTAGAGTGAGACCCTACCTTGAGAAAATAAAAAATAAAATAAGCTAACAGATCTATAAACAGTAAAGCACTATAGAAATGTTTTCAGTCCTAGAAACAATAGCTGATAAGCCCAAATATATCTGGCAACTAAATAGGCACATAAAACCTAAAGAAGGCAAGTACCTCCATCCAGATTAATTTTTATCTCCGTTGTTTCACCCACATACAACTAGACATTGAGCAAACTGCAGGTTTCTACACCATTCTCTTTAACAAAGGATTTTAGAAATATCCTTCATTTTATTTAGTTAGGGAAGGGAAGTAACAGGATAGGAGCAAAACAAAGACACAGATGGAATAACACCCCACCCCCAGCCTGAGTCTGCAGAAGCAGCTGCTGGTTTTCGTCATAATGCTGTTTTTTTCCCTTCTTTGTTCCTGAGGTGGAAGTCAGGAAAGGGTGGAGAAAGGGGGAGGGAGGGAGGGGATGAGGGCTGGATGATCATTGCAGTTCCTGAAAGTCACCTGATCTTCTCAGCCAATCCCTAGTCTCTGACCTCACAATCTGGAACTTGAGCCAAAATAGCTCAACTGCGCTCGCCCTGTGGCGGAAAAGAAAAATGCAGGCTGAATAGGAAAATGGGATACTCTTAGGATTTTTGCAGCTTTTCATGCTAAAAAAAATGTGCTCGCTCCTCTCTCCCTCCCTCCCTCCCCACTAATCTAATAGATCTAATAGAAAGAAAGAAAAAACACTTATTCTTAGAATTGAATTACTGTAGAAATCTCAGGGGAAGAATGGTTCCATCCCATCTTACAGAAATGGGGTCACCAATGTCCTCTCATTTAATGGGTCTCATTTAAAATTGCCCCAAGAGAGCTTGGAGGGGGGAAAAAAAGGTGATTTTTATACTGGAATCTTTCAGAGATATTAACTCTTAAAGCATCACTGTGGACAGTAAAATGTGTGATACCACTACTGCTCTGTTGAACTAGACACTAGTACTCTGCAGATAACAATGCATTATTAGGTTAAGTAGCCTCAAAATCCCCTTTACAAGCAACCTGAACAATGGCAAATTTTCCTTCAAATCGTTTTGTCCTCATTTCCACATTGTGGAAAAATTGAGGGGTAAAATCTAGTACTCTTAACAACACCTGACACCTGCTGTTTTAATCTTTCTGCTTTTTCATAATAGGGTGTTCATAATTTGCTTCCTGCTCCCTCCATATTGTCAACCACATCATGGGCAGTCTATGGGTAAGAGTTTCAAGACAGAGGACAATTACAAAGCTCTACAGCAATTTATTTCAAAAACAAAGTAAGATAGAAGAAGGAAAAACCCTTTTCTTGAAGGCCACACTACTTCTTCGTGAAATATTAATCCCTATGTCAGTGACATAAAGATCTGCTCTTGCTCCAACATCATACTCAAGTGACAGAATTAGATCTGGTACCAGGCATGGTAGTACACAACTTAATTTTTTTTTTTTTTGGTTATTTTTGTTTATTTATTTGAGAGGGACAGAAAGAAGCAGATAGGGGGAAGGAGAGAGAATGGGCACACCAGGGCCTCCAGCCACTGCAAATGAACTCCAGATGTATGCACCCCCTTGTGCATCTGGCTAACATGGGTCCTGGGGAGTCGAGCCTCGAACCAGGGTCCTTAGGCTTCACAGGCAAGCGCTTAACTGCTAAGCCATCTCTCCAGCCCTAGTACACACTTTAATCCCAGCACTAGAGAGGCAGAGGTAGGAGGATCGCTGCTGAATTCAAAGGCTACCCTGGCCACACAGTCAATTCCAGATCAGCCTGGGCTAGAGTGAGACAGATCTCACTCTACCTCAAAACACACACATACAGAAAAAAGAAGAAGAGGGGAGAAGAGGAGGAGGAGAAGGAAGATGATGATGACTACTACTGATAGTGATAATTAGATCTGGCCTCTCTGTAGAAATTTTCAAGCCTCTTTCCACATAATGATGGCTGTGAGGCTCTAACACAAGTGCTGTACATTATGGAACTGGTGTGGTCAACTGACTCTCCAGTCCATAATGATATAAGAGTGTGCAGAGAACAAAAGGATACATATGCAGGCTAAAATGCAGCTGGAGCAAATGAGATAAGGTGGCCACCATTTCAAAAAAGGACAGATTGCTTATTATTATATTCTTATGTTTATAATAAAAATAATGCGTACTTTTAGCAGCAAACTACAGAGCAGTATAGCCAGTATATATTATCTTCTGGCAAAAGCAGAGAAAACAAAAGTTTATGTTAGTATTTGCTTACAATTCTTGAAAGTTTAGAAACTAATAAGCTTTTTTATACTGTCTTCAGTACTGAAATCTCTATACAACCTATGCATTAAAGTAAGATTAAAGAGAAGCAGAAATAATAGCTTAAAAGGCGATATTCCATGGTATAAACATCCTTCTTATTCCTTTCAGACAGACTTGTTTAGCATCATCAAGCAAGTCATTTTAGAACCAACAATTCCCAAAGAGTATAAGACTATGGTGCCTTCATAAAAGTGTGCTTTCCTCTGGGAGGTAGCAAGGGAGCACTCTTCTACTCATCTGCAGCTCGGTTCCAGTGCAACACTTTCTGGAGATTCTGCTCCTGCTCTAAGTACCTGCCTGCTCTCCACGGCAGGAACCACTGAAGCTGGAACAGGAGCACTGTTTGCGAGAGGCAGCACTCTCCATCCTCATCTCTTGCTTCTCCAATTTCCACCTTGTTGCACAAGCTTTAATCTCAAAAGTGGAAGTTCCTAGCTACTTCACTGATCCTAGAATTTTAAAATATCTCTGTAATATGCTCTTGAGGTTTGGCCAGAAAGGTAGCAAGAAGAATGTTAAATATTTTACTTTTATTTACTTGACAGAGAGAAAGAGGGAGAGAGAGAATGGGCACTCCAGGGCCCTCCAACAGCTGCAAACAAACTCCAGACACATGGACCACTTTGTGCATCTGGCTTACGTGGGTTCTGGGGAATTGAACCTGGGTCCTCTGGCTTTGTAGGCAAGCATCTTAACTATTAAGCCATCCCTCCAGCCCAAGAAAAGAATTTCATAAAAACAACTGCCCCAAAAGTGACTCTTAAAATGTTAACATTCAGTAGAAAATGGTAAATTATTCCCTAATTAACTTCCTTTGACCTCCATGAGGGCAAGGACAACACCTTTACAGCTGTTCTGATACAGGCATCAAGGAAGTAGCAGAGGACAACTTCTGGACTGTGGCAGACTACATGAGACTACGCCCCAGATTTGAACAATACAGTTTCAATTTGTGTGTATCTACAACAGTGTAATGTAAAGTTTGGATAATCAGAAAGAAGCTTTAAAAATGGGTTATTCTGACAAAAAGAGTTAACAAACTACAATATATAATCAGCAGCAGGAGCTTCTGTATGTGTGAAGCTCTTCAGCAGAAACCATGACCAATGGCATTATGCATGTTAGGATGGATCTATACATATGTAAACACTGAACTCCCAACTTGGTAAAAACAAATTTGCCTTCAAGGTCTCTGAAGGGAAGACCATGATTTCATGAAGCAATCAGACTTAAAAGCAAAAACATTCTCAAGCCTTGGAATCTCAAAAAGGACATTAATACTTTTCTTATAAAAACACTAGCTGTAAAATCTAAAGAAACAAGATACTGATTACAGCAGAAGACAAAAATCACTGTAGTAGGGTAAAGTACAGACAGCTTCTTCCCGTGTAACTTTACTGCTGATCAGTCCTCCAAATAATTTTCCTGACCACCAGAGGGCAGTATCCCAGGCAGTCTGTGTCAGAAAAAGAGGCAGTGTTGCCCCTCTTTACCGTGCAGCCCCTTTTTTAACGTAATTGCATCACTAACACCATCACCAGCATACGTCACAATGACACATCAAAAATAGAAGTGATTCATGTGCCATCTGGTGGCGAAAAAAAGAAAAGCACACTGCTGCTGATAATTGTATCAGATTCCTGCAGTTTTAGGAATTAAAGTTTAATTACCTTTATCTGATATCTTCTTTTAAATCTCCACTAGTAGGTCTTCCTTGGAAACAACAGCAATCAAGCAAAAGTTTTAAAATTTTGCCCTAGGTGAGCTGGCAGCTCCTGACATAGAGTAAGAGGATGAAAAGAACCTAGCTGTCAAAACTGAAGTCCAATTTACTCATAGACAATGCAAAATACTGCTCTTGCAAATAAAAAGGAGGGCTGGAGACATGGCTCAGTGGTTAAGACACTTGCCTGCAAAGTCAAAGGACCCAGGTTCTGTTCCCCAGGACCCCCATAAGCCAGATGCACAAGGTGGCATGTGCATATGGAGTTCATTTGCAGTGGTTGGTGACCTTGGTGTGCCCATTCTCACCCCCCCCACCCTTCTCTCTCTCAAATAAAAAATAAACTATTTTTAAAAAGGGGGGGGGGGACTGAAACTGAAGTTTAGAAATAAAAGAAATCTTTCTGTTCATCTATTTCATTTGACAGACAACTGAAGAGCCAAAATAGGAAGGAAAAACATTTGGTGCAGTTTTATGAGTGATCACATTAAAATAAAATATTTTTACCCTACCATAAATTATCTTTTTATTTTGGGTGGAAGTATAACTTGGTACAATCCTGTAACCCCAGTGATTTGGGCTGAAAAACTTTATTTTTTAAAGTTACTGTGCAGAAATGGTAAGTATGCAAAGATAAATAGAGCAGGTATTTCCTGTAACACTGTTAACAAAACTAAACTCTGAGTGAGGGTTATACTACAATACACAATTATGCATTAGAAAAAATGCAACATGTAAAACTTCAAATAAGAAATGCAATGGTAGCTGGATGTGGTGATGCACACCTTTAATCCCAGCACTTACCCTGAAACTACGTAGTGAATTCCAGGTCAGCCTGGGCTAGAGTGAGACCCTACTACAAAGAAAGAAAAAAAAAAGAAAGAAAGAAATGTAATGGCATAACATGTTACACAAGATGCCTATATACCATATGGAATCACAGACTATTGTGTACATGCTCAAATGTATCTTTTAACCACATTTCTCAACTTTTTTTTTTTTTTTCAAGGTAGGGTCTCGCTCTGGCCCAGGCTGACCTGGAATTTACTATGTAGACTCAGGCTGGCCTCGAACTCACGGCAATCCTCCTACCTCTGCCTCCTGAGTGCTGGTATTAAAGGTGGTGTGCCACCAGGCACAGCTACCTTGCTCAATTTCATTTGCCAATAAACTTCTGCTTGAAATTTTTTTATATTTATCACATGACCTAAATCTGATCTACTTATTTGAGTAACAAATGAATATGAAAGGTATGGGACCATGGTCACTGACGAGGAAGAGAGAAAATTGTTTTACTTTCTATTTTCAGAGTATTTTATACATTTGTTACAGCTAAGATCAGTTCAGGAACTGTCTCTAGACAAGACCATTTTAACAGAAGACAGAGGATATGGGGGAAAAACATCCTCTTGAGAAGCCCATGGTGGCACATGCCTTTAATCTCAGCATTGGAGAGGCAGAGGTAGGAAGATCACTGTGAGGCCAGCCTGAGACTATGTAGTGAATTCCAGGTTAGCTTAAGCTAGAAAAGACCCTAGCTCAAAACAAACAAACAAGGGCTGGAGATGGCTTAGCGGTTAAGCACTTGCCTGTGAAGCCTAAGGACGCTGGTTCAAGGCTCAATTCCCCAGGACCCATGTTAGCCAGATGCACAAGGGGGTGCACGTGTCGAGAGTTCATTTGCAGTAGCTGGAGGCCCTGGCGCACCCATTCTCTCTCTCTCTCTATCGGCCTTTCTCTCTCTGTCTGTCTCCCTCTAAATAAATAAATTAAAAATAAAAAACAAACAAACAAATCCTCTTCAGTGGGGTGGGGTGAAGCAGGGTAGTGGTTATAATCATGGTATATTGCCTACATATACAGAGGTTATTAATAAGGTTATAAAGAAATAAAACATCTTCAACTAGGGATGAGGATAAGGGAGGTGTTGGGCCTTTGAAAGAAAAGGTCTGAAATAGTTATTTAGGAGAGTATGAAACTGAATGGATTAGAATGGCCTTTTAAAGGTCAGTCAGTGTATATGTCTACATAGAATCCTACCACTTGGAAGACAGAAGTAAAAGGATACTAAGTTTGAGGGTAGCTTGTATATACAGTGAGAAAGTTTAAGGCCATTTGTCAAGTTAAAGGTCATGGCTTTTTGAGGCCCTGTATCAAAAAAAAAAAAAAAAAAAGCAAACAAAAGGAAAATAAAAATTTACTTATTTGACAGAGAAAGAGGGAGATGGAGAAAGAGAAGGAAAGAATAGGCACGTCAAGGCCTCTAGCCACTGGAACGAACTCCAGATGCGTGCTTCCCCTTGTGCATCTGGCAAACAAGGGTCCTGGGGAATCAAACCTGGGTCCTCTGGCTTTGCAGGCAAACGCCTTAACCACTAAGCCATCCCTCCAGCCCAAGAAATACTTTAAATATAATTGCCTTGCAATATCAATGGCCATCCAACATAACAAACCAAGTAGAAATGAAATAGAACAGTCAGTAAGATATGAAAAGAATAGGGCTGAAACCTTTCTCTCATAAATAAACCATTGTGTGGTCTTCTATAGTCATTTCTGAGATGCATAGCTATAGATATGGTATCAAATAAAGACAGAACTGACAAAAATTGTGATTCTAAAATGAAGTATGAAGAAATGAGATAAGAATGGAAGAAAAATACCAGGGGAATGATTATTATAATGATTAGTCATGAAAATTTGGATGAGAAATCATCAAGGAGGTAAAAGACAGGCTAGAAGTACTGTGTCTGGGCCCTGGCTGGGGCCACAATACTAAAGAAAGAAAGGGATGAGCTAAAGACATGTAACTGAGTGGTAGAACACCTGCCTAGCTTGTGTAAGGCCCTGGGTCTGATCTCCAGCACTGCAACAGGTAGGACAGGCATTTGTGGCAAAGAACTGAGATTGTAGAAGGCCTGCAGATATTCTTAGTGACCACAGTAGAGAAGAGGTAGGGCAGCACAGTGCACAAGATTGGGGAATTCAAAGAATCGTGAGGCAGGAATTATTGGTAGTATCATGACCCTATTATACAGGAATTGCTGAACATTAAACCAGAAGTAGTACTGAAATGTTATCACAGCCAAGAGTCAGGAACTCAGCTTATGGAGAAGTAAGAAGTAATATATAGTGTTAATAGATTGTGGTACAAATAGGAGAACTCAGTTATTACAAATTGTTGGTTTTTATAAGAAAGGTAGAATGATGGCAACTAAGAAAGAAAACTATTTTCTCTCCAAGCCCACTCGATGCTGCTGAAGAGAAGAAAACCACATAAGAGCAAAATATTAACACACTAATAAATAAGTTGACTTAATTAAAAAAAACTACACAATGGGCTGGAGAGATGGCTTAGCGGTTAAGCGCTTGCCTGTGAAGCCTAAGGACCCCGGTTCGAGGCTCGGTTCCCCAGGTCCCACGTTAGCCAGATGCACAAGGGGGCGCACGCGTCTGGAGTTCGTTTGCAGAGGCTGGAAGCCCTGGCGCGCCCATTCTCTCTCTCTCCCTCTATCTGTCTTTCTGTGTCTGTCGCTCTCAAATAAATAAATAAATAAATAATAAAAAAAAAATTAAAAAAAAAAACTACACAAAAAGTTCACTCACACACTCATAAAGGTAAGCGCCACCTAGTGGGCAGTGAAAAATCATAGGGGGGAAAAATTCTTCCTGGGGAAGGGGGATTTCTTGTTCCCCTTATAGAAACCAAAAGATAGGTTAAGGATGGCAGACAGGTAAATCTACCAATCTATCAGTTGCTGACCAGTTTGACTTTCGGATAACAATAACAAGCTCTAAATGAATCTGGACCCAGCACAATTTTTTTTTTAGTTATTTGAGAGAGAGAGAAAAAGAAAGGGAGGATGGGCACACCAGGGCCTCCAGCCACTGCAATCAATCTCCAGATACATGTGCATCTAGTTTACGTAGGTATTGGAGAATCGAACCTGGGTCCTTAGGCATCACAAACAAGTGTCTTAAGCTAAGCCATCTCTCCAGCCCTGGGCCCAGTATCATCTTAACTAGAACATTGCTTCTTTTTTAAATAAAGATAAAAATAAATTAAATCATTGGGAGTTCAAAGGCAGGGTCAACAAAGCATCTATGACACAAGACTCCTTAGTGATAACTACAAAGAAAGTGAGAAACTGAAAAGGCAGTACTGAGTGAATCTGAATTCAATATATTCATTCTCTCGCAAGGGATAAATTAGGTAAATTCCAGATTTAGAGGAAGTAACAAGTTCAGAAAGAAGAAGTCAAATCTGGAAAGTGAGGAAGACAGAGAATGAATATGAATGTGAATGGGTATGAGAACCAGCTGAGCTGGAGAGATAGCTAAGTCGTTAAGGTGCCTGCCTGTAAAGCCTAAGGACTCATGATCAACCCTCCAGGTCCCATGTAAGCTAGATGCACAGCGATACAGGCATACAAGGTTGCACATGCGCAAAAGGTGGCACACACGTCTGGAGTTCGGTTGCAGTGGCTTTATACCCTGACATGCCAATTCTGTCTCACTCACTCTTGCATAAAAAAATAAAAATGAAAAGGCCAGTCTATTGGGCTTGCTTCTAGAGCCATCCCAGCCTTTTAAAAACTTTATTTTGAGACAGTCTCACTGAGTTGTCCAAGCTAGCCTCAAATTTGCAATCCTCCTGCCTCAGCTTCCTATGTAACTGGGATTATAGGTGTGTGCCATCAGGCCCAGCAGAGGAACACATAGCTTCAAACCTTAGTGAAGCAGTGGTTGGAGGCTCTTTGACTATAGGAGGCAAGTGAGGCAGGTGTTGTCTTCACTGCCCATTCTTAGAGAAGTCAATATGTACACAGGACATTTTAGGTGTCAATAAAACACAGGGCATACAGGCATGTTTAACTAACTGCAGAAAGTTGTGTTAGAAGGTGAGGAAATAATGCAATATAAAGAAACCTAGTGTCCAAATAACTTCCTCATCAAAAGTGACCAGCTATTGTGCTGAAATCACCTCAGCAGGGCTTCTACTACATTAGATAAGCATGTCTTATTCTCCACCAGAATTAGTTTTGCTAGGGTTGAGTACAGTATAATCAGAACACCTGACTCTCTTAACTATCCAGGTTATATACACTACAGAGCGAAGAGAAATCTACCTGTCTCATAAACCTTCACTGTGGGTCAGATAGAGTATTTTAAAGTTCTCTGAAAATTGTAAAAACCACAAAAATGTAAGATAATGGTATTATTACTTCGATGTCCCTCCCCCTCCAAAGAAAGTACATGTATGTGATAGCGTCAGCTTCAAGTAGTCTTCTTCCCTGTTAGTCAATACTGCAGCTACAGGACTTTTTGAGTTCTAGAAAAAACACTAGCAATCAACCTTCAACAGTTTTTCTTTTTCTCTTTTGTTTATTTTTATTTATTTATTTGAGAGCTACAGACAGAGAAAGAGGCAGAGAGAGAGAGAGAATGGGCGCGCCAGGTCCTCCATCCACTACAAACGAACTCCAGACGCATACATCCCATTGAGCTAATGTGGGTCCTGGGGAATTGAGCCTCACACTGGGGTCCATAGGCTTCACAGGAAAGGGCTTAACCACTAAACCATCTCTCCAGCCCAACAGTTTGTTTTCTACAGAGAAGTTTCTTTGCATTTGTTTAATCCTTTTCTCAAAGACCCAACTAAAAGGTTCTTTTGCATTCTTACCTTTGGAAGCTGCAGCAACAAAGAGCCAGAATGGAAAAGGCATCAAATAGTGGGGAAAAAAAACAGAGAACAAAAATCAGATGGTTAGCCTGGGATAGAGTACAACCCTACCTTGAAAAACAAACAAACAAAGCAGATGGTTGTTACTGAAGACAGCTGCTCAATCACCCAAACTATTAAAGGCACTTTTCAACTCCTTAATTTAAGTGTTCTGGTCTGGACATAGCACCTTAGGCAGGAAAATAATCTCTTCAAGACTATAATCAAAGTGGGTCCAAACAGTTTTTGGCACCTTAATCTCATATTCTCAGTTAGTTATACTAACATGTAAAAACTACCTTTCTTATTCTCAGGAACCCCAATACAAAAACAGTATCTATTTCTCCGAATGAGAAGACCCATTTTTCTCCCATTCAGCAGCCTCTATCCACCCTCACTCAAGGAAGGGAAGAGAATGGAAGATCTACTTAAGAAGTGTTTTAAGCCCACCACCATTAAAGGGAGGGTACTCACTCTTAGTCTGGGCAGAGAAGGCAAGAGTAAGTTTGGCAAAAAGTTCATTGTTCTCAAAGCGGTCCTCTTTCACCTTTGTCCAGAAGCAATCCTGGGAAAGGTCCTCAGCCACAAACTGTGGACATAAGCAGTATGGTAAGAGTCATCACTAAACTGAGCTGGGCATAGTGGTGCACATCTTTCATCCCAGCACTCATGAGGCTGAGACAGGAAGATCACCATGAGTTCAAGGCCAGAGTTCCAGGTCAGCTTGGGCTCTACCTCAAAACAAACAAAAGAGTTACAAAGCTGAATCCTGAACTCTCTTATCCTAGAAAACTAAGATGCAAAAGAGGTGACTTTACTGGGTATCAGCAATGTTTTCACTAGAGTATAGCTATCTTGAGACACACAGAGGTGTGCCCTTCATGGGGGAAGAGATGATGCTTCTTAGACTATTTATTATTGGTAAGCAGTCATGAACTAGATCCAGTTATGCTATTTGTTTGTCCTCTTTCCAATCCCAAATCTTCTAGTTTCAGAAGCATTAAGGTTTTACTTTGCTCTGTATTGCCCCTCATTGACTAAATAAACTTAACTTTCTGGAAACAAAAGGCTAACTCAGAATCACCAGGGTCTCAAAGCCATCATGAGGTATAGGAGTAAACTGGCACTTTCAGTCCTTAGCACCCTAATGAAATGACTAGTTTCAAACGATGTGTTCCATGGTCCTTGTATCCTCAGAAAAAAGGTAAAAATATTAACTTAAGGATTTTTTGATTTTTTTTTTTTTTTGAAGTAGGGTCTTGCTCTCTAGCCCAGGCTGACCTGGAACTCACTATGTAGTTTCAGGGTGGCCTTCAACTCACAGTGATCTACCTACCTCTGCCTGATCCACCTACCTCTGCCTCCTGAGTGGAGATTAAAGGTGTGTGCCACCATGGCCTGGTAAGATGTTTAGGTCTATAAGAAGCTGCCAACTGTTTTCCAGAGTGACTACCATTTTGCATTCCCAGAAGCAAGGTGTGAATAGTCTTGCTCTTGTGCTGGGACTAAAAGCATGCACCACCATGCCAGGCCATAAATTTAATTAGGTTAAATTTACAAGTATAACTTTAATTAAGATAAGTTCATGCAGGCCTTGTGGAGCTGTGGCAATATCTGAAATATAGGAAATGTTGCTTAAAGATAAACTCAAGTGGAACTTGAAGATGGGCAGATATGAGCCACAGGGTGCGTAGCCTTTAGGGCACAAAATACAAAGCAGGAAACCAAAGTGATTTCTTAATCTGTACTGATGAAGAAATGAATAGAAACTCTTACCTTAGACCAGTTTGGCCTCCGGAGCTGGACCTCTGGCTTATAAACTTTTTTGGGGGTTAATCCAAATGGCAGAACTGGGGCTGCCGGAACTCCAAATCCAAAGGGAGGAGGCGGAGGAATTCCCATTCCAGGTGGAGGTGGAGGTGGAGGAACACCTCCAGGAAATGGAGGGGGTGGAGGAATTCCAGCACCACCAGGAAGAGGGGGAGGGGGAGGGGGCATTCCTGGTCCTCCAGGCAAGGGAGGGGGTGGGGGGATACCAGCACCCCCAGGAAGAGGAGGAGGTGGGGGAATGCCAGCACCCCCAGGCAAGGGAGGAGGTGGGGGAATGGCTGTACCTCCAGGCAATGGAGGAGGAAGCGGGATACCTGCACCTCCAGGCAAAGGAGGGGGTGGGGGAATATTACCACCCCCAGGTAGAGGAGGAGGTGGAGGGATGCCAGTACCTGCAGGCAAGGAAGAGGAAGGGGGACCGCAAACACTCCCAGGCAAAGGAGGGGGAGGGGGAGGGGGTGGGGGTGGGGGTGGAGGTGAGATGCTAACCCCTCCAGGTAAAGTAGAAGCTAGGGGTGGAATAACAGGGCCAGCGTGACCAGGCAGAGGAGGGGCAGGGGGGACAGTAGCACTACTGGGAACAGGAGCAACTGCAACAGCTGCAGCCGAGAGAGAAGCCATTTCTTTCTTGGCATCTTCTAGTTCTTTCGACAATTTAGCAACCTATAGAAACAATATTGAAGTAAATACTTTTCACTCTATTTCAGGGACTGCTGCAGCTGGAAGAAACCTAGGTAACCACTTCAGCCAAACTTCTCATTTTACACACAGGGAGAAAACTCAGAAGGTCACATAATTCACCTGAAAGTCACATTGCTATTTAGTTGCAAGATCAAAACTAAAACTCAAGTCTTCAAGTTCTAAGTTCAATATGCTTTGTATTTAAAAAGACAACTTCAACTTTAATATGATACTAAACTCTCTCTTCACCTAGAAAATGGAAAGGCCAAATAAATAAAAATACTGCTACAAAACTAAGATATATGCTATGCAGGTAGTTATATAACTGTGGAAACAATCAAGTTATCAGGTATTATAGGTCTTCTAACTATTTATAACTGCAGATGAGAAATAAGAGGAAGCTAGCTTCTTTTAGGCAGTTTTAGTTAGGAACTGAGGCCCAAAGAAAACAGATGCCACCTCGCCCTGACAGGAATGGAATAGTCTGACTTGGAACTTACAACAGCTACAGTGCCCCCTGCTGCCCAGTCAACACACTACCAAGAAAGGTGGCCTTCACTACTCAGGTGGGTTGGCCCTGAAGCCTGCCCCTTCAAAGCTAAGAGCCAATCAGGTCTTCCCTTTGAATATCTATATAATCAACTATAAAGGCTGGCTTGGGCCTTCTTTTGCACTATGTGCTCCTCCTAGCCCTACCCTGAACTGCTTAGACACGTATGTGAGTCTGGCTCCAGGGAGGTAGAACAGAAGAATACTGCTTCTTGGTCTGGATGGTTTTTCTGCTTGCCTTTGCTTTATAGCTTGGGGAAACTTCTCATTTCATACTTTATACTTTTCTACTTTTTCTAAATTTTTTGTCTCACATACTATTTACTCCCAAAACAAGACTAAAACCAGTATATGATTTTAAAAACATGCACTATCTACTTGCTAATAGTACCCCTTCCTATCAATGAGATGACCATGTGGTTCCAAACCCTACACAGCCTGAGCTGTGGAGGGCAGCTGTAGGCACTCACTTTGCTACTCAGATCTTACCTCTCCTGTCAGCTTAGACACCTCTGCTTCCAGATCTTGTTTCTCTGTAGCAATCTGATGCTTTTCAGAATCCAATGCAGTTTTTGCTCCTTGAAGATCCTGAAGCTTCTGTTCAAAGTCACTTTCCATCTTTTTCATTTCTACTTGGAGCTCATGGCGGGCTGTTAATTCTGAGTCCAGCTAAGGAAGAAATGAATAAGACTTCCAATGAGCTCTCCATCTTAGCCCATTATTTACTATTTTGTGTAAATACTTGCTCTATAGAGCTCACTAACCCTTATCCCAGGCAATGCCTTGGAAAAAAAGAATTACATGATCTTGACCTTAAAATCAAGGGTAAAGAACAGGAGAACCAGATCATTTTCATAGCCTCTTGTAGCTAAAAAACAAACTTGAGATCTGAAAGACCTTTAACCAGAACAGCTATAGTAGTATAATCCCATAGTCTTTGGGACCAAAAATCTATATGCCATAATAGGAGTCTTTAGTAACTGAAGAGAAAAAAAAAAAAAACTTAGACATATTCTAGTTCCTACTGTCATAGAGTATCATCTGTCTTTTTTGTCTTGCCTGGAGGCCCAACAGCTATGATAGCCTACCTCTAGCTTCTCATGTTCACATCCATACTATCTTTTCCAATAACTAACCTATATTTAAAGGTTTCCCTACACACAACCCAGGAACTACTAGATAATGAATGCTTTCAATATATTGTAGACAAGAATTGTCTCACAGTTAGAAAATTAATAATCCTCAAAGAAAAGTATTTTCCAAACTTGGGGCCTCATACATGACAGGCAAGCACCCTATCACTGATCCCTCATACAAACCTTTTTTTCCAACTCTGTAGCTTTGGCTTCAGATTTTTCCACTTTTGTTTTATCAATCATTTGATCTGGAAATTTAAAAAAAAGTCACTCAGTCAAAGTTATAGTTCTCTAGGTCATCCTCTCTCATCCCCAAGCACTTCAATAAACAAAAGAACAGTCTACTCTGCCTTGGTTATTGGTACGCTTCTTTTTCTTTCTTTTTTTTTTTTTTTGTGTGTGTGTTCATTTTTATTTATTTATTTGAGAGTGACAGAGAGAGAGAGAGAGATAGAGAGAGAGAGAGAGAGAGAGAGAGAGAGAGCGCGCGCGCGCGCCGGGGCTTCCAGCCACTGCAAACGAACTCCAGATGCGTGTGTACCCTTGTGCATCTGGATAACATCGGTCCTGGGGAATCGAGCCTTGAACTGGGGTCCTTATGCTTCACAGGCAAGCACTTAACCACTAAGCCATCTCTCCAGCCCTTGGTACGCATCTTAATGTACTACATTACAGCAAGAAGTGGAACTTTCAAGTAAATTCAACCTACAACTTCTTTCTTTTGGTGGGGAAGAGAGTGGTTTTCAAGGTTGGGTCTTGTTCTAGCGTAGGCTGACCTGGAATTCACTATGTAGTCTCAGGGTGACTTTGAACATACAGCAATCCTCCTACCTCTGCTTCCCAAATGCTGGGATTAAAGGCGTGCTCCACCACGCCTGGCTTTAACTTATAAATTAAAGGACCACATATTCCTAGCAAAGATGTTATATTGGTTAAGAAAGTATAAAAATGGGAACTGGAAAGAGCTCTTCTCTGAAATTATCACTAAAAGAAAGATGCAAATTAAAGGTGGAAGCACTGAATGTTTTGAGAAACAAGACATAAAAATATGCTTACCAATCAACCCCTCAATATCAATCTGGAGGTGCCGGCACTTGAAGTCAGGATCAGCCCCATTCTTGTGTAGAACTATTTGGGAAATACATTCTTCAATCAACTTATAGTACTGTGGTCTATGAAAGAAATAAAATTGACTTATCAAAGTGAAATGAAAATGTAATTTCTGAATTATTCAAGAGCAAGAAAAGTTAATTGCTGTAACAGCAAAGAGACCTGTAGATAAATGTTCTAGAAAAGAACTTTTCGTAAAGCTAACAGAAGCATCAATGCCATGCTAAGAAATTTTTGTTTTATCCCAGCTTCTAACCTTTCTACTATAATCAAAAGCACTTAGCTGGGAATGGTGGCACACACCTTTAATTCCAGCACTTGGGAGGCAGAGGTTGGAGGATGGGTTAGAGCTAGACCCTACCTTGAAAAACCAAATAAATAAAAGTTCTTATGGACCGAAGATGTAGGCCAATAGTGCAGGAGCATGGGCTTAGAGCTTTAGCGTATAGAACGCTTTTTCATCACCTTTATCATCTACCCACTGGTGTTGTTACTTTCCCTTAACAAGATTCAGGTTTGGGGCTGGAGACATGGCTTAGCAGTTAAGGTGCTTGCCTGCAAAGCCTAAGTAAGGACCCATGTTCTACTCTCCAGATCCCACATTAGCCAGATGCACAAAGGTGAGGTGAATGCAAGGCCACACATGCTCACTAGGTGGCACACGCATCTGGAATTTGATGTCAGTGGGTGAGGGCCTGGCTACTCCTCTCGCTCTCTTAAAAAAAAAAAAAAAAAAAAAAAAAGATTCAGGCTTGATCTTTCTTATGATGGACAGTGCTATTGCTGAATCTCCACTTTCAGGCAACCAGAATCTTAAACTGCCATCTCCCTTTATTATGGTCAACATACTTAATTTAACCATGCCCTCGTAAAGAAGGAAGGACATTTTACTTTATAGACAATGACCTCTTCAATAGATACCTTTTAGTTCAATTAAAGGGAAAATTGACAACTTCCTTTATATCTCTGACTAATGAACTTAACCCATGATCTTTGTCTTCTGTTGAGCTTTACAGCATGATATTTGAATTTAAGGGTTCTACTTTTTCCTCTTTGGCTCAAATTTAAAACTTCCCACAAGCACATCAACTTACCTAGCCTCATAGTCATTTCGGACCAAAAGTAGGTGCTGTAGAATGGACAGAAAGTGTGGCTCCGCCTTTGAATCTTTCACTGTGTTTAAGAGAACCTGGAAGACTTCACTAAAGTCAGTGGAAAGGGAACTAGGTTAAAGAAAACAAATACTTATAAACTGATAGGTGGCTTGTTCAACTCTGAGAAGCTAATGAAAAGTAAAAAGATGCCACCTTCTATTGGAACAGTTATTCTCCTATAAATGAGAAACTTTAAAGTTCCTTTAGCCAAGGGTAGTACTATCCACAGAGACAGAGGACTCCTGGTACTGAAGTTGAAGATCAAGCAGATAGAAACTAAAAACAAAACCACCTTAAAGTCATTTATGGTAGGTAACCAATTACACAGATATTATTCCATTGGTTCAAACATCTCTAAAAACCATTTATCTCAGTAAGTTAAAAATGTTCTACAAGGTGTGTACAGAGATTTTTCATATCTATGTTCACGGTGAATAATCCTGAGATCATCTTTATTAACTTCCCTAGTCTATGAGGAAACAAATAAAAGCCAAGAATAATAAGACGACACTGGACTTAACAGAAAATATGTCTTCAATTGAGTCAGTAAAAGGATATTCCATCTCTATGCGAATGTCATCCAGCCGTCCTTTCAGATCAAAGAAATCTTCATCCCCTTGTTCATCAAACACAGTTAGCTGAACTCTCATATCATCATTTTCAATCTCTCGCAGGTCCTGTGAAAGATAACAGTCAGGGAACCCAGAAATGTCCAATGTGGCTAGAAACCCAAACCTGTCAACCTGTTGTTTCAGCTGAAAACCAAGGAATCCAAGCAGAGAAGCCTTTCTAATGGAGCATTATCTCTTACCTGCAACACTTGTTGTAGCCCCAAGCGCATCAGTTCACTTCGGATGTGAATTCGGAAGTCAAGTTCTTCAGCTGGAGTGATAAGAGCATTGATCAACTGTAGGCATCCCACCTAAAATGAAATAATTCAGCAGTTAAACCACCATTAAGGCCTACAGATCAGGATTCCATTATGTTTACATACATTCTGGAACTCTCAAATACAAAATCTATAGGAATGATTTCTGTTTCTTTTACTAGAATAATGAAAGTTGAGCATAAGAGAGCTTGGGTGTATAAATGATTCCAAGAATCTGACATTCCATGTTACTGCAAAGCCTTGGTTTTTCTAAGGTGCTAGTAGATAGCTATGAGTTTTTTACTTTGTTTTATTTTCAATCTCACAATGAGTCTTTTTGATAAATAAAATAATTTTCTCCACAGAACAACTTCTGACATACAAAATATGTAGAATGATTCCACATGTTCTATCAAAAGGTCAAATGATTCCCAGCCTGGTGGTGCAAACTTGTAATCACAGCTAGTTGAAAGGCAGGAGGATCACCAAGGACAGCTTGGGCCACTTAACAAGATCTTATCTCCAAATTAAAAATCTAAAAGGGTCAGAGTCCAGTGGGAGGGGGCCTGCCTAGCATGTGCAATACCCTAGGTCAATTTCTCATACCTCAAAGAAAAAAAAAAAAAAAGAGCCGGGCGTGGTGGCGCACGCCTTTAATCCCGGCACTCAGGAGGCAGAGGTAGGAGGATGGCTGTGAGTTCAAGGCCACCCTGAAACTACAGAGTGAATTTCAGGTCAGCCTGGGCTAGAGTGAGACCCTACCTCAAAAAAAAAGAAAGAAAAAGAAAAAAGAAAAAGAAAAAGAAAAAGAAAAGAAAAGAAGCACTTTCAAGGGGTGTACATACCTTGAGTGCAATGGAGGTCCCACTTTTTAATCCATCCAGTAGTGGCTGGAAACGTTCCACCTCATCCATCTCAGCTCTCTCTGTCATTGCCTCCAAGACCCTTTCATTCCTGCCCAAGAGACATGGGTAGATTACACAGAGAATAAACCATTTAAGAAACAAGACACTACTAATGCTTCAGTTTTCTCTAACTGTGCTCTCAACCACTGGCTGAAAAGCAATGGGCTGTCTTTTGAGAAAACTATATTAATCCTAAAACTCACTCCTACCCTACTATGTATTAAATCCAAAGTAAGACCTCTGAGCATACATTGGGTTGACTTCCTGAGGAGCATTTAATGCTACTTATCAACTTCTTTGAGTGTGTGGTGTGTGCATGTATATGCACGCCTACAGAGGGCAGAGTAAGACTTCAGGTGTCCTCCTCTTTTATTCTTCTGACTTATTTCCCTGAGGCAGTCTCTCTGAACCTGGAGCTTCCCCTTATGGGGTAGCCTGGCTAACCAGGGAGCTATAGCAATCCTTCTGTGTCTGTCCACCTCAGCAGATTACAGACATGTTTGGCTACGCCCAGCTTTCTTTTTTTTTTTTTTTTTTTTTTTTTGAGGTTGGGTCTCACTCTGGCCCAGGCTACATGGAATTAACTATGTAGTCTCAGGGGTGGCCTCGAACTCATGGCAATCCTCTTACCTCTGTCTCCCGAGTGCTGGGATTAAAGGCGTGCACCACCACACCCAGCTCCTGCTTTTTATAAAAAAATGTTTTATTACTTATTAATTGATTTGACAGAGAGAGAGACAGTTTGAGACAGAGAGAATAGACACACCAGGGCCTCTAGCCACTGCAAATGAACTAGATGTATGCATCCTCTTGTGCATCTGGCTGACATGGGTCTTGGAGACTCCAACCTGGGTCCTTTAGCTTTGAGGCAAAATCCTTAACCACCCAGCCCCTATGGCCAGCTTTTGGGGGTCAAACTCAGATTTTCATGTTTGTGTAGCAAGCGTTCTTACCTGGTGAACCTACTTACTGACTACCCCAACCCCAGTACTAATCAATTTCTTTTTTGGGGGTGGTAAGGGGGGTTTGAGGTAGGGTCTCACTCTAGCCCAGGCTGACCTGGAATTCACTCTGTATTGTCAGGGTGGCCTCGAACTCATGTCGATCCTCCTACCTCTACCTCCCAAGTGCTGGGATTAAAGGTGTGCATCACCATGCCCGGCTCAATTAATTTCTAATGCATATATAACATGTGATCCATTTCTAGAAATCTTCCCAACACAAATATACAAATGGAAAGAAAATACCTTGTAGAGATATTTAGCACCACATCATTTGTGACAAAAAAAAAAATCTTATAAAGAACAAGGACTCTCAAATAAATAAAAATAAACAAAGAAATTTTAAGGGGGCTGGAAGATGGCTTAGCGGTTAAGTGCTTGCTTGTGAAACCTAAGGACCCTGGTTCAAGGCTTGATTCCCCAATACCCATGTAAGCCAGATGCACAAGGTGGCATATGCATCTGGAGTTCATTTGCAGTGGCTGGAGGCCCTGGTACACCCATTCTCTCTGTCTCTCTATCACTTTCTCTTTGTCTGTCACTCCCAAATAAATAAAAATAAACAAAAAAAAAATTTTTAAAAAGAACAAAGCTCAGAATCTGCTGAAGTCTACCTAAAGTCTAGTGGTAGGAGAAATGTTATAATTAGACAGACAGAGCCAGGCGTGGTGGCACGTGGCTTTAATCTCAGCACTTGGGAGGCAGAGGTAGGAGGATCTCTGTGAGTTCGAGGCCACCCTGAGACTACATAGTGAATTCCAGATCAGCCTGGACCACAGTGAGACCCTACCTCGAGGGGTGGGGGGGAATTAGACAGAATATTAAGCAGCAAATAAGAGAAGTCTATGAAGTACTGACAAAGAATGACATACAAAATCTACTGTTCCGGTGTGATGGCACATACCTGTAATTCTAGCACTTGAAAGGCTGAGCCAGGAGGACCATGAGTTTCATAGGCCAGACTGGTCTATAAGTGAATTTTAAACTAGCTTGGGCTATGTAATGATTCTGTCTCAAAACCACCAAAGAAGGAAAATAAACTAAGTTGAAAATAACTAATGGTATGACTTAGCTTTTGTTAAGCTAACCACTTCCATGAAATGGAATAAGCCATTATTTGTCAGTTCTTAGACTAGAAGTTACTTAGAATGAAAGAAATGCAATATTTGAGCTCAGAAAAATATGTGAAACTATACCCAATCATTAACAATGGATTTCTTTTCAAAGCAGAATTTGGGAAAAGAGACAAGGCATTAAATTTTATTATACATTTCTATATTACTTTAATTTAGGAAAAGTGCTACTCCTAAATTTAAAGAAAGCAATATAAAATAGTAAAAAGAAAAACTCCCTGACAAAATAGGAATTACTGAAGATATAACAGATATCCTGCTATGTTTCTAATGTTCAGTGGTACATTCTCAGTAGTCCTCATCATTTAGGAATCTCTCTTAAGTCCATGTTGACTATCCTTATCCAAAATGTTAAACTAGGAGCTGGAGAGATGGCTTAGCAGTTAAGGTATTTGCCTACAAAGCCAAAGGATCCCGGTGCTATTCCCCAGGACCCACATAAGCCAGAGGCACAAGGGGGTACATGCATCTGGAGTTCGTTTGCAGTGGCTGGAGGCCCTGGCATGCCCATTCACTCTCTCTCTCTCAAATAAATAAAATACATAAAAAATGTTAAACTATATATTTTATATTACACTGTTTGTAAAGTATTTGCATATACAAAATTGAGTTTTCTTGAAGATAATATCAAAGCCTAAAGATGATATTCATTCATGTTTCATTTACGTTTCACCTATTTTATAGCCTGAATGTAATTTTACATAGCATTTTTTAATAATTTTGTACATATAATCAACCTTCACAGTATGGAATTTTCTACTTGTAGCATGATGATGGCAATCAAAAAATTGTTTGGGGGGGGGGAGGGAATTACCATGGGATATTTTTTTATAATCATGGAAAATGCTAATAAAAATTTTAAAAAAGGGGGGGGCGGATTTGAAGCAAAATGGCAAAGTGATAACTAATGTTATAAATTTGGGTAGAGCTACCTTAAATAATTTTCTAGACTTTTCTGCATATTGAACCATTTCAATATTTCAGGCAGTTTTCTCTGGGGAGGGGAATGGCACCTTTATAATGACACTTAGGTAAGCCTGAAACTTGATCCTCTTGCCTCAGCCTCCCAAGCCTGACCATGCAAATTATTTTTAAATTTATGCTTTTAATAATGTGTAATTCCATGGAGAAATGTTTATGCTATGTTGTTCCAGAATAAAAGCATGACAAAACATAAAATAAAAAAAAGAATTGTTTGGGGCTAGAGAAATGGCTTAGTGGTTAAGGCACTTGCCTGCAAAGCCAAACGAACTCAGTTTGATTCCCCAGGACTCATATAAGCCAAATGCACAAGCAGGCACATGCATCTGGAGTTTGTTTACAGTGACTGGAGGCCATGGGGCCCATTTTCTCCTTTGTCTCTCTCTCTCTGTCTCTTTCCCTCTCTCAAATAAATAAAAATAAAATATTTTTAGAAAATTTCAGTTTGAAGGATTTTGGATTTTGGTATTGGAGATGCCCAGTTTCTATTAAGATTTAATATTCACTCATGAAAAAGAACTATGGTCTTAACTAGCTGCTTAGATAACCAAAAGGATACCTATATAACTCAAGTTTCCTCTGGACTAAGAAGATGATAAAAATGAGGAAGAAGAAAAGAAACAGCTCTAGTCACATACATGTCCTCTGGCTGCGGTAGGATACAAAGGGCAGAAAGTAGCTTAGCCGCATCAATCATCATATTGGGAACAGCAGGATCCATGGCTCTAACCAGTAGTAGGATTCCTTCTTCTGTCTCCAACATGGTCTTGATTCCGAACTGATAGGACAAAAACAGAAGGGAGGCTTAAAGATGACAGCATGTAAACAAAGACAAGTTTAGGACTTGTTATGTATTGTCCCCAAATTCTCATTAGAATCTTAACTCCCACTATTTGAGAATGAAGCACTTTTGGAAATACAGACATTGTAGATAAAATTACATTAAATTACAATCAAGTCACACTGGAGTAGGATGAAGCCCTAACCTATACGACTGGTGCTTCATTAGAGAGAAATCTGGATCCCAGACACAAACATCATAACAACCTCATTGGAACATAAAGCAGAGATCAAAATGATGTATGTATAAGTCAAGGGATGCCAAACATTGCCAGAAAGCTACCATGAACCAGGAGAAGCATGGAACATATTCTCCCTCACACGTTCAGGAGGAACAAGCCTACTGGCACTAGATCTTGGCCTTCCATTCTCAAGAACCATGATATAATAAATTTCTATTGTTTATGACTCAGTGGTACTTCTACTAAGATAACATAAGAGTATTTTTCCTAATATAGCTAAACAGATAATTACAATAAAACAATTTTTTAAGAGCCACAATAGACTCTCACATCTTTAAAGACTGAAAGTGACCCGACTTCTACTTCTTTTTAATACTCACCCCATCCAATGAAATAGGTTAATTATAACAAAATTAAGTACTAAGGAAGGTAGGTTTATACTGAGGCAAATAACTGTGGGTTCCTTGGGTTTAAATACAAAATAAATGAAAATAAGTGCAGTTGAAACAGTTCAATCAGGAAAAGTGCATGCTTTGCACTTTCAATCCTCAGAGCCCATATAAAAATGTTTGACCAAGGCTGGAGAGATTGCTCAGTGGTTAAAGGCACCTGCTTGCAAAGCATGATGGCCTAATCCCCCAGTACCCACATAAAAGTGGCACATGTGCCAGGTGTGGTGGCACCTACCTTTAATCTTAGCACCTGGGAGGCCAAGGTAGGAGGTTTGAGTTTGAGGCCATCCTGAGACTATATAGTGAATTGTTGGTCAGCCTGGGCTAGAGTGAGAACCTACCTCGAAAAAACAAAAAGGAAAGAAAAAAACAAACAGTGACACATTCATCTGTAGTTTGTTTGCAGTGCCAAGACGCCCGGCATCATGCCATTCTCATTCTCTCTCCCTTCCTCATTACCTTCCCCTCTCTCCCACTTGCAAATAAATAAATATTTTTTAAAATGCTGGCCCTAGTGGTACAGTTTATAATCCCAGCACTGGGAACACAGAGGATTGCTGGGGTTCACTGGCCCACCAGTATAGGCTAATTTTAAAAAAAGATTTAAAAAACCTCTAAAGTAGGAATAGGTGCTGTAACAAAAGGGAAACAAAGTAACCCCTCTCCCCCTACACACATGAAACAGTAACTACAGGTCAATTAACTCAAGAATTAGTAAAGCAGGGGGCTGGAGAGATGGCTTAGCAGTTAAGGTGTTTGCCTGCAAAGCCAAAGGATCTCAGTTTGATTCTCCAGGACCCACATAAGCCAGATGAACAAGGGGGTGCATGCATCTGGAGTTCACTTACAGTGGCTGGAGGCCCTGGCATGCCCATTCTCTCTCTCTCTCCCCACCTGTTTCTCTCTCAAATAAATAAATAAACTTTGTAAAAAATTATTAAAATAGGGTTGGAGAGATGGCTCAGTGGTAAAAGGTACTAGCTTGTAAAGCCTGACAGCCTGGGTTTGATTCCCCAATACCTAAGTAAGGTCAGATGCACAAAGTGGCTCATGCATACAGAGTTAGTGGCCATTCTCTCTTTCTCTCTCTTTGCAAATAAGTAAATAAAAATAAAAAGGTAGAAAATGTTTCCTAAGTGGAGTTACTTTAAAATACATAGCTAGAGCTGGAGAGATGGCTTATTGGTTAAGGCACTTGGCCACAAAGCCAAAGGACCTAGGTTTGATTCCCCAGGACCTGCATAAGACAGATGTGCAAGGTGGCACATGCATCTGGAGTTCGTTTGCAGTGGCTGGAGACCCTGGGGTGCCCATTCTCTATCTGCCTCTCTCTCTGCTTCTTTCTCTCTCTCTCTAAAATAAACAAGTAAAATTACAATATTATGTTCCTACTTCCTTTTGGGGAATTGACAAAAAATCATGGGGATCTAGATGGAGATCAGAATGAGAATGGGAAACAAAAATCTCACCTTGTTGTTCATAAATGCTTTCAAGCAGCGAATAATCTCATGCTGGTTCCGGCTATCATAGCTTCTGCACATAGAAACCATAATCAATGAACTCCCTTCATTTTACATCTCTTTTACATATGACTTTTCAATCTTGAAAACAAGGAATGTCCCTAATGAGTAGATAAGCAGTGTCTAGCACATATTACTTGGTCCAGGAACACTTACAAAAATAATTAGCTGAAGAGAAATCCCAACCATCAAAGACATTTAATTAAAATCCTTGGAATCCTTTGGAGACTGAGGGTTTAGCTCAGTAATAGACCACCTGCCCGGCAAATGTAAGGCCTTGAGTTTGATTTTTAGCATTGCAACAAACAAATCACCACCATAACAAAACCCTGTTCTTTACTCTCTTAAGGCTCCTAAGTGCTAAATTCTGTAAGGACAATATCCCATCTATTGCTCTTTGCCCTACTACCTCAAAGGTTTCACATATGGGAAAGTACAAGCAGGTCCAAGGTCTGAATTATTTTTGTCCAGAAAAGATTCCAAGGGACACAGGTTACTTTGGCTAGCTTCAAGGTGGCCTTAAATGGTTCAGGTTATTTCAGAGTTATTCCAATCCTGAAGGCTATTTTAAGGCTAGTCCCAACAACTTTCAGGCAAGCACCTTAACTGCTGAGCCATCTCTACAGGCCCCTAATGACTTCCAAATGTGATAAAATATGATAAGATTCAGACCAAATCAAGGGAAGCTCTGAACAAAATCAGAGCTTCTGTGTTTGTTTTTCAAAAAAGAACTGGAAGACTAATATATATATTAATATATATATCCATGAAATTTAATTCTTCCTATTATTATTAATATAATGCTATAATTATTATACATGATTTATCTGTAATCACATATTTACATATAGTCATATTAATATGATTTATATAAAATATTAATATAATATTATCATTATAGATGATTTAACTATAATCATCATTCATCCTCTAGTCTTCACAATAAACTTCCTTCTCAGTTAACAGTATATTTCACTAGTCTATAACTTTCATTTAACTGTTATTTTCTTTAGTACAAAAAGATTAAGTCCCTTCTGGCCTTCTACCTAGAAGGTAAAAAGATCCGGAGTACTTACCCAGAAGTCTCCTCTTTCTCATCATGAAGTCGTTTGAGGATGTCCAATAAGGAGGCAAGGCCTTCAGCACCAAAGGTTTGTACCCAGCTATAAAGAATAGACAGAGACAATGCAGTACCAAATCAAATCAGACAACTGTTATCTGACAAAGTTTATCCTGGCAACTCTTTTTTCACAATTCAGCCCATTCTCATTCTCTGCTTCCTTTGGTCTTCAGTACCACCAGTGAACTACCACATTGGGTTTCTATTACTGTTAACCTCATAATCCTCACCTGACTGGGTTATTGTTGAGAGACACTCGAAGGGATTCCAGGCAGCTGAGCAGATGCATATCCCGCAAGCCTGACCTTAACTCCTGAATGTACACCATGGCAGACCTAGAGCTCTCCTTTTGGCTCATGCCCTGGACAGAAAGTGTGTAAAGAGATTAGTAAGAACTGGACTCAGTCATTATTTGTGGCTAATATTTGTTTACACGGTTTAAACACATCAGGGCAGACACCATCATATAGACCGCCAAACTATGTGAGACTCAGAATTGTCCATTCCATGGTCCACATATAGGTCATAAAAGTTTAACTCAAGCAAAAACTACATAAGAGTGGTACCTCAAATGAGAAAGACAAAACAAAACATGAAGCTGGACATGGTAGCACATACCTCAGTGAGGTAAGATCCCTATGAGTTGAGGCCAATCTAGAGTACAGAGTGAGTTCCAGGTCAGCCTGACCTAGAGTGAGATTCTGCTTCAAAGGGAAGTGGGGAGGGGTCATATAATAGAATTAAACAGACTGAGACATAAAATGTTATATAAAATTGCAAGGGAGATTGCCCAGTGGTTAAAGGCACTTGCTCACAAAGCCTACTGGCCCAGGTTCAATTCCCCAATACCCATACCTGGTGTGGTGGTTTGATTCAGGTGTCCCCCATAAACTTAGGTGTTCTGAATGCTAGGTTCCCAGCTGATGGATATTTGGGAATTAATGCCTCCTGCAAGGAGTGTATTGTTGGGGGTGGGCTTATGGGCTTTATAGCCTGTTTCCCCATGCCAGTGTTTGGCACACCCTTCTGTTGCTGTGGTCCATCTTATGTTGGCCAGGGGGTGATGTCCACCCTCTGCTCATGCCATCGTTTTCCCCTGCCATCGTGAAGCTTCCCCTCGAGCCTGTAAGCCAAAATAAACCTCTTTTTCCCAGAAGCTACTCTTGGTTGGGTGATTTCTACCAGCAATGCGAACCGGACTGCAACAGTAAAGTGGTACCGAGGAGTGGGGTTGCTGCTGGATACCTGACTATGTGGCTTCAGCCTTTTGTGGCTGATTTTCAAGAGGAATGTGGAAGGAGTTGAAATCTTGGCCTAAGAGATGCCTTGCAGTACTGTAAGTACAGCCTGATGGACTAATCTGGTCAGAGCTGAAAGACCTGAAGGCAGTAAGAACTATGGACTGAGAGGTTTGGCTTATGAGGGTGAGAAAAAGCTTTGCCTGGACTGGGCTAGCAGTTTGTGTGAGAAGCTTGCTCTTGTGCCCATGTCCTGAGAAGTTGTGCAGGGTTGCTTTGCGTAGAAATGAACTGGTGTGTGCAGAGGGATATGGCACAGAAAGAAAAATCTTTGGGTGAACTGTTGCCCACTCAGCTGCAACTGAGAGATTACAACCTTTGAGACTGGGCTAGCTGACCTGCGCTGGGGCAACAAGAATAATGTAGACTCTTTTGAAGGGGCCTGAGTGCTCAAGGAGTCCTGTTCTTCAATGTCTGCTTTATTCCCCCCTGGATTAACAAATTGGCACCCTACCTGGTATCGTGGAGTATAAGAAATGCTGGAAAGAGGGTCATTGAGTTTGCAACACGGTCTTGTGTTTTGGAAATGGCCATGGGTAGTGTGAAGCTGGTTTGCTGGTTGCCTGCATAGAGACCCCATGGGGCCATGAGGATGAACCGTGGCTTGCAGTGGAGACCCAGTGGAGATGCCGGGACCATGAGATGGCTGCCAAGGAGCTGCCGGCCCCGGTGAAGTTTTCCAGGACTGTGAGTAGCCTAGCTGGAGGGGCGGAATTGGAATGCCAGAGACTTGTTGCTGGTTAGAATTATCGGACTTGGAGACTTGTCACTGGCTAAAGTTGCTGGACTTGAAGCTACAGAGTTTGATATTTGCCCTGGTTGTTTTAAATCTTGTATTGGTTGAATGTTTCTTTGCTATGCCCAATGCCATCTTTTGCAGTGTGAATACTTATTCTGTGCCATTATGGGTTTTTTGAGGTTATGTTTTGGTATTATGGCTCAGTTAAAAGATCTTGGACTATGGGGATGTGTGAACATCATTGGGATTGATAAAAAGTATGGGGACTTTTAAAGTCAGACTGAAAGCATTGTATTTTACATCATGTATGGATATCAGTTTATGGGGGCCAGGGGCGGAATGTGGTGGTTTGATTCAGGTGTCCCCCATAAACTTAGGTGTTCTGAATGCTAGGTTCCCAGCTGATGGATATTTGGGAATTAATGCCTCCTGCAGGGAGTGTATTGTTGGGGGTGGGCTTATGGGCTTTATAGCCCGTTTCCCCATGCCAGTGTCTGGCACACCCTTCTGTTGCTGTGGTCCATCTTATGTTGGCCAGGGGGTGATGTCCACCCTCTGCTCAAGCCATCGTTGTCCCCTGCCATCGTGAAGCTTCCCCTCGAGCCTGTAAGCCAAAATAAACCTCTTTTTCCCAGAAGCTACTCTTGGTTGGGTGATTTCTACCAGCAATGAGAACCGGACTGCAACACCTGGCATTCATTTGCACTGACAAGGGATCCTGGGACCATACACACATGTGCCCAGATAAAAAAGTATGTTTTTAAAAGTTACAAAACAGGGCTGGAGAGATGGCTTAGCAGTTAAGCGCTTGTTTGTGAAGCCTAAGGACCCGGTTCGAGGCTCACTCCCCATGACCCACGTTAGCCAGATGCACCAGGGGGGACACGCGTCTGGAGTTCATTTGCAGTGGCTGGAGGCCCTGGCTCACCCATTCTCTCTCCCTCTCTATCTGCCTCTTTCTGTCCCTCTCAAATAAATAAAAAATAACAACAAAAAAAAGTTACAAAACAAACCGGTCTAAGCTTTAAATAAAGGCAAAGCCTCCCATGTTATGGGCATCTCCCTCAGAACTCACAGCCTTGGAAGTGTGCAAGTATTGGGACACCATCTCCCGTTTGATGACAATGTCCTTCTCTCTCAAAGGTTGCTGCTTCTCCTCATTCAGGTTCATATCCACCTAGCAGAGAGGAAAAAAAAACATAAAATTGCATTGTAAGTTTTAATTGCTTAATGCTTATTATACATAGTGATGAAATGAACGCAGTAAATATGACTTTCATAAATTCTTATTTGTTTGAGAAAGAGGCAGAGTAAGAGACAGAGAGAGAGAGAAAAAAAAAAACAATATGAGTATGAATAGGTATACCAGGTCCTCTAGCCAATGCAAATGAACTCCAGACACATGTGCCACCTTGTGTATATGGCTTATGTGGGGTACTGGGGAATAGAACCTGGGTCTTTAGGCTTCATGCAGGCAAGCACCTTAATAGATAAGCCATCTTTTCAGCCCAAGGTTTTTTTATTTTCATTCCTAGAGATTTAAGCTATGATAGCTAATGAAAATTCAAAAATAAAATTTAATTTACACTTTTTTGTAGGGTGCTTGTACCTACTAAATATATACTCTATAAGTGAGTTGCATCTCCAGCTCACTACATACATTTTTATACATGTATACCCAGAAAAACAGTCTCATTATGATGAACATTTCCTTTTGTATTACTAAAGAAAACCATATATAAAAATTTTTTATCATGGAAAATGTTAATAAAAATTAAAAAAAAATTTTTTTTTAATTGAGGACAGTCCTTCAAACTCTCTTCAGACTGAGGCACTGGGTAATGGATTTCATCAACAAGCCAATATGAGCAATGCCTGCCACAACTCTGGGACCTTAAACATCTATTACTCTGGCTACCTCAGATATATACTCAAAGTGTCCTCCACACTCACTTTTTTCATTGGTGATAGCCAAATAAGCCCCATCCATACTTTAGATAAAAGGATGTCAAGTAATTCTCTTTTCAAATTTATCCCTAAATGGGACCATGGGAAAGATGCCTTTGTGTCCCTGGGTTTTTCTTTACAGCTCACTGTAAATGCTTCCTCACTTCGTCTTTTATGCCTTAACCTACAGGTGGTCTCCAAAGTACCACATCAGTTGGTCCATGTACCTTGTATTTGTGGCTAAAATGTTCCTGAAAGAAGGACATTAACAAGGTGGTAAGTGATCAGATATTTCCAACTCATAGATTCTGATCCCGTAGAGTGGTATTTACGTATTTAAGTACTTATTTAATGTGATATTAAAAAGTTCCACATTAATCCCAGAAATCCTTGTAATAAACAACTAGGTAAGTGCTTGAAGGTGGTTCAGTGGCTAACAAGCATGGCAACTGAAGTTTGGATCTCCAGAACCCATGCAAAGCCAGACATAAACAGCACAGAGTCTGTAACCCTAAAACACACCGTGGCAATGGGAGGAGGGGTCAGGAGAATCCTGAAGCTTGTGGGCCAGCTGGTTTGTTCTCAGCAGCAAACTAGAGAGATCCTGTCTCAAACAAGGTAGAAGGCAAAGGTCATCACTGTGAGGTTATTCTTTGACCTCTACATGCACATCACAACACACACACACCCAGAAGGAAGGAAGGATGGATGGACGGATGGACGGACACACTGTTAGTAAGTGCATTTTCAGTAAGAAACAACATTTTAGGTCAGAAAACATACCAGCATTTGTTCAAAGAGAATTAGAACTTGCTCATCAGAAATATCTTGCAATGACTGTGCAGTGGGGTCATCCCCATATGATGCAGAAGAATTTCTGTGGGCAGCATTGGGCTTTTCCTTCTCCTTCTTAATTCTCATGCTGGTAAATCTTTCCAGCTGACAAAGAAAAATAGTATTAGCAGTGATCCACGTTTATTTACATAACAAACTAAACACCAAATAATCAACCCTTTACCCTCTTACACATGCATGGTTCCTGGGTTAATAGTGGTCAAGATTCTTCTGGTATAAAAAGAAATGCTAGGGCTGGAGGGATGGCTTTGCAGTTAAGCGCTTGCCTGTGAAGCCTAAGGACCCCGGTTCGAGGCTCGATTCCCCAGGACCCACGTTAGCCAGATGCAAAAGGGGGCACACGCGTCTGAAGTTCATTTGCAGTGGCTGGAAGCCCTGGCGTACCCATTCTCTCTCTCTCTCTCTGTTGCTCTCAAATAAATAAATAAAAATAAACAAAAAATTTTAAAAAAAAAGAAATGCTAGGCTACAGAGATGGCTTAGCAGTCAAGGCATTTGCCTACAAAGCCTAAGGACCCAGGTTTGATTCCCCAGAACCCACATAATCCAGATGCACATGGTGGTACATGTGTCTGGAGTTTGTTTGCAGTGACTGGAGGCTCTGGTGTACCCATTTTCTCCCTCCCTCTCTCTAATAAAATAAATAAAAATAAAATATTTAAAAACAGGGCTGGAGGGATGGCTTAGCAGTTAAGGCATTTGCCTACAAAGCCAAAGGACCCAGGTTCAATTCCCCAGGACACACATAAACCAGATGCACAAGGTGGCACATGCATTTGGAATTTGTTTGCAGTGGCTGAAGGCCCTGGTGCTCACTTGCGCTCGCGCTGTCTCTCTTTCCCTCTCCCTCTTCTGTCAAATAAATAAATAAATAAATAAAAATATTTAAAAACAGAAATGCCTTCCTCAGATCTAACCCAGTATACTGACATATACACTCAAATATAAAACAGCCTAAGTTTTAGGATTTCAAACCTCTCTAAAAAGAAAAGTTTAAATTTTCCCAGCCATGTTTTAAGCCCTCTTAGCAGCATAAAACTAAAAGTATCTCATATAAAAAGATTATCTCAACAAACTGTTCTGCTTCCTTGTAGCTACCCAATAATAATGTGGCTAGGTCCCATGAAGAAGTCTCTCTTCAAGAGGTGACTATGACTATAGATTTTTAGATAGATAAACTACACAGAATAAACAAGTAATGCCTTTTAATCCGAGAATCATTCCTTGTCTTTTTATCAATCTTTTTTTTATTTTTGAGATATCATTTTTTCCTTCTTGAATATGTTCATTTCATGGTACTTGGGTTTGAAGGCAGCCAAGTTAAAGAGCACAATGTACTTCAGAGGACCATATACAAACACTAATGAACCACTCCTCAAATGTCAAGTATAAATGCTTACATTAAACAGCCACTGAAGCTGGGCATGGCAATGCATGCTGTTAATCCCAACATTTGGGAGGCTGAGATAGGAGGATTGCTGGAGTTCAAGGCCAGGCTAGGACTATAGAGTGAATTCCAGATCAGCCCAGGCTAAAGCAAGCTTCACCTCAAAAAAAAAAAGGGCTGAAGATATGGCTTAGCGGTTAAGCGCTTGCCTGTGAAGCCTAAGGACCCCGGTTCGAGGCTCAATTCCCCAGGACCCACGTTAGCCAGATGCACAAGGGGGTGCACACATCTGGAGTTCGTTTGCAGTGGCTGGAGACCCTGGCGTGCCCATTCTCTCTTTCTCTGCCTCTTTCTCTCTCTGTCACTTTCAAATAAGTAAATAAAAAAATGAAAAAAAAAAAAAAAAAGAGCCACTGAGAGGTATGGCGTTGGCAGTACAATGACAAGCATAGTTGCCTTCCAAATCACGCCCCTGGGCTGGGTGTGGTGGTACACACCTATGCACCTAGCATTTAGGAGGCTGAGGAAAAAAAAAAAAACAGGAATTCAAGGCCAGCCTGGTATTGGATGTCCTGTCTGGTCAGAGGGAGTCTGCCGCAGCTCTACATCTCAACTCATTGGAAGTAACAGTAGCAATATGCAAGTACTAAGGAGCCTCCAGTGATAAGAGTGGCACCCAGCCTATAGGTCAGCATGGAGTTTAAAGACTGCTCAACTTTGGAAGTTAATGAATGTGCCAAGGAAATGCATGCAATCAGTTAAACAAAGCAAAGAGTTAGAGAACGTCTTGGGATGCTTTGAGACTAGAACCAATTGCAAGTTAAAGAAAGTAAAAGTTATGGAATTTGGTAAATGTTACAACACAGGAAATGAGTGAGAACATGCACATGCCAAACAACATTTCCTTACCTCATCTGCCATGAGCCGCTTCAAAGTCTAGGAAACAGAAAACAAGAGGGAGAAGAAAGAGAAAAGAGATCAGTGAACTATCAAGAGACTTCCCAAAGACCAGATTGTTTGGGAGGGCAAAGGACAAGAAAATAAATGGAAAAGAGGCCCTAAGGTGCTTTCCAAAAGCTAAAAGATTTCTGTGGAAGTATTTTTGTTTTTTTAGTACAGTCTCTGTGGTAAGAGGCAGGAACAATTTTTCTTTTCACAAGTTTTTTTTTTTTTCAATAGATTGACCATTTATTTGCAAGGGGAGAGAGACACAGAGAAAGAGAAAGAGAGGGGGATGAATATGAATGGACATGTCAGGGCCTCCAGCTGCTGCAAACTCTAGGCACATGTGCCACTTTGTGTATCTGGCTTTACATGGGTGCTGGGGAATCAAACCCAAGCTGTTCAGCTTTGCAAGCAAACACCTTTAAATGCTGAGACATCTTTCCAGCCGAGGAACTGGAGTTTTAACTACTCTAGCATGACTCAGAAAGAGAGAGAGAGAGAGAAATGGCGATGTCAACCAACTCTAAATCCAATGAACAATAAAAATAAAATTTGCTCAACTTCATTAACAAACAAGGAAATACAAATTAAAATCACAAAGTTTTGGCCAGGGCAAAACTTTTATGTCTGTTTTGCTATAAAAGAACAAGGGCTCTTACACATGTTGTGGTTAGTAGAAACCATTGTGGCCACACAAATGGCATTATCTAGTAAAATAAAATGTGCACATATGTTAACACTCAACACATCAATTTGTCAGCATCTACCCTGCTGAAATGTATATGTAAGTATCAAGACACAGGTAATCCTAGTTCATAGTAAAACTATAACACCTAAAACAGAAAACAATTCAGTCTTCACCATCAAAAGTAGAATAGCCCAGCACTCACAAGGCTGAAGTGAGAGGATCACCATAAATCTTAGGCCAGTCTCAGCTACAGAATGAGTCCCTGTCAACAGGGTCAGCCTGGCTTAGAGTGAGATCCTGTCTCAAAAATACAAAAAAACAGGGCTGGAGAGATGGCTTAGCGGTTAAGCACTCGCCTGTGAAGCCTAAGGACCCCGGTTCGAGGCTCGGTTCCCCAGGTCCCATGTTAGCCAGATGCACAAGGGGGCGCACCCGTCTGGAGTTCGTTTGCAGAGGCTGGAAGCCCTGGCGCACCCATTCTCTCTCTCTCCCTCTATCTGTCTTTCTCTCTGTCTCAGTCACTCTCAAATAAATAAATAAAATATTTAAAAATATATATTTAAAAAAATACAAAAAAACAAACAAACAAAAAAAAAGGAAAGAGAAGGATAGAAAAATAAAGTAGTACATTGGAACAGTGGAAGATAATTATGCAAAAAATGTGAATAAACTTCCAATTACAAATATTCTAAATTGGTTCATTGATACTGACATAAATGACATGTAAAACTATAATTACACTATTTATGGCATAAAATTATAAAGAGAATGATTACTACAAATGTCAAAATAGTGGTTACCTGGGGCATATAGAAGAGTTGTGACAGGAAGGGGACAAAGGATTCTGGAATGTTTACAATGCTCTATTTATTGACATGGATGGTGATTATATAGGTGTTTGGTTTATAGTTACTGTGTTTTTTATTCTCTTCTACATAATTATGTATGTGCAATTACATATGCATGGATGAATACTTTAAAGTCTGAATGAGCAGGTCTAGAAAAGTAGGAATTTTCTTCACCCTACTTAATTTAACCATTTTTCTTTTTTGCTAATATCCATGAAGAGTAAGTATGGTATGATAAATGTCTCTTGACTTACTCAACTATTGAAAATAGTTCTGTTCCTGCCAGAAAGCTATTTTTTCTAGTCTTTGTTTGTTTGTTTTCAAGGTAGGGTCTCACTCTAGTCCAAGCTTATCTGGAATTCACTATGCAGTCGTCTCAGGCTAGCCTTGAGCTCACAGCAATCCTCCTATCCCTGCCTCCCAAGTGATGGGATTAAAGATGTGCACCACCACACCCAGCTCTGGTCTTTTTATGACAAGAAAATCTGAATAATTTTGCTCATAGTCCACATCATAATTCAGTTAAATCCAATATATACTGTGAATCTTCGCTTTGTCCTACCTGATCTAGAGGTGGTCAAAATTTCCACTGGCTGAGTACTACTAATCACTTGCCTGAAACCATTAGAACCTTGCTCAGCATCCACGGAATTTCCAGTTCTGTCATGTGTGCTACCTACTGAAACTAAAGACAGGCTGATAAAGCACAGACTAACCACCCAAGACAACCAACAATAAATTTCCTTTTGTCACATCCCTAAGTCATCTGGCATATAGAGAGACAAGACACAGAGGAAATTAAACTTCCTTACTGTTTAGATTGTCACAGCCATGGTTACACTTATGTCAACCTTACCCCCCAGCTCAAAATATTCCCTTCAAACCAAGCAACAGAGAACTCTGGGATGAATGAAAAGACTGGTAACTGAACATAAATTAGCAATGGTGGCTAAACTGCTCACAGCTATGGATAAGTTAAAGAAAAATCAACAGCAACTTATTCTTTCTGTATATTGTAGAGTCTAGATTAATCTCTCTTCTACCCACCTCTACTAAGTTCATGCTGAAAGAGGACAGAAGAAAGCTAGCTTTTAGAGCATTTTTAGTTAGATACTTGAGGCCCAAAGAGAAGCAGGAGATGCCACCTCATCCTCTTGGCAGAAATGGAACTTGTCTGATCAAAACTGATCTACAGTGGCCCCTGCTGTCCACAATCTAGTGTGATACCTAGTTAAGATGGCCCTGAGATCTTCCCTCCAAATCTAATCAGGTCTTCCTCTTGCCTGCTGCCTTCCTCCCATCATCACTAGTTCCACCCCGCTCTACTCAGCTCCATTCTGCTTTCCTGGCTCTGTTGAATGTGGCCTGCTCCTCTGCATTAGGGCATGGCTGGTGGGGGGGAGGAGGCATAATACAGGTTTCTTGGTCTAGGGGAACTTTTCTGCTTGCCTCTGCTTTATGGTGAGGGATAACTTCTCACTTTGATTACATGCAGGATTTTCCTCTGGTCCCTGAATCAACCACATGTGTACTTTTCTTACACTCTAGATCTAGCACATAGGTGCTTTCACTAACTCTAGGCCTGTTACCTATGTAATTTCTTTAAACACAGGGTAACCAGGAGTATAAATCTCTTCATTACTCATTTCTGCTCTGAATCTCCTGGTCTCAGCTTAACTTCCCTACACTGAAAAGCACATGACATGCAGGCTCCTCCTAAGTCTCCCTACACAGGCTCCTAGATGCTACTTTCCATGTACTTGTGGCTGTACTCTAAGCATGCTTTAAAAGCCTCAATTTCTCTTAAGTCCACATACTTGCAGCTTTACTCTAATTCCTTTTTAAGGTCACAGTTTATCTTAAATGCCAATTTCCCTTAAATAATCCCCACAAGTTGTGATTTCCCCTCAATAAATTTAATAATTCATAATTTACCTTTGAGTGCATCTTTATTAATTCTTTATTAAAGGTAGAACAGAACCCAAAATTTGGGGTTCGTAAATTCTGAGGGAGCCCTCCTGAACCCCAAAATCCTGCATCAATGCCACTGTTGTTCTGTGCATGATTTATTGCAATGGACTAACTGATTTCCTTGCTTCAGTCCTGTGTGCCCTATGCCATCTCCATTTTCCATACTATATCCAAGAGTAATCTTTCTAAAGTTGGGCATGGTGAAACGTACCTTTAATCCTAGCATTTGGAAGAGAAAGGTAGGAGACTCAAGAGTTCAAACTCACCCTCAGCCACACAACAAGTTCTGGTATCACTGGTATCATGAGACAAACAAACCAAAAAACTCCCTAATCTTTCTAAATGCTAGACTGACCACAGTATTTCTCTACATAAAACCCTTCACCCATGGATGGAGAAGTGGGGATGTGTGGCTCAATGATTAAAGGTGCTTATTTGAAAGCCTCCCAGCCCAGGGTTCAATTCCCCAGTACCTATGTTAAGCCAAATCCACAAAACTGGAATTTGCTTGCAGTGGCAAGAGGCCCTGGTGTATCCACTCTTATTCATTCATTCTCATTCATATTTTCTCTCTCTCTCTCCAAATAAAAAGATTTTTTGTTTATTATTTTTATTTATTTATTTGAGAGTGACAGACAGAGAGAGAAAGAGGCAGATAGAGAGAGAGAGAGAATGGGTGTGCCAGGGCCTCCAGCCACTGCAGACGAACTCCAGATGCGTGTGACCCCTTGTGCATCTGGCTAACATGGGTCCTGGGGAATTGAGCCTTGAACCGGGGTCTTTAGGCTTCACAGGCAAGTGCTTAACTGCTAAGCCATCTCTCCAGCCCAATAAAAAAGATTAAAAAAAAAACAAAAAAAACTCTGAGGCCAGGTGTGGTGGTATGCACCTCTAATCCCAGCGCTTGGGAGGCAGAGGTAGGAGGATTGCTGTGAGTTTCAGGCCAGCCTGACACTACATAGTTAATTCTAGGTCAGCCTGGGCTAGAGTGAGACCAGCCCTTGCAAACTCCCCCTCCCCCCGAAAATAAAAATATATTAAAAAATCCTTCATCCAGACATGGTGGTGCCTATAATTCTAGTAGTCTCAAGAGGTCGAGGTAGAAAGATGACCATGTCTGAGGACAGCCTGGGGCTACAAAAAGAATTCCAGGTCAGCAAGGGCAAGCTTTAAACCTTATCTCAAAACACACACACACGCACGCACGCACGCATGCACGCACACACACACACACACACACACACTTCAAATAGCTCCTTACAGCCTTCAATTTAAACTTTAAAATCCTTACCATGGCATATTACTCTTCTGAAAATGTGTGTTTACTTTTCTTATTCCCACCCCCACTATCTCATCACTGAACAAACTCTCTACCTCAAACACTTACTTTCTGCCCACACTGAAGCAGCTGCAGGTCCAAGCAGATCATACTGCTCACCACAGACTTTCCCTAGACTGCAGCCTCCTCAGCCTACATGCATTGTGTTTCCAAGGCTAATCCAAAAAGCCCTGCAAGGATGATTGCTCCTCTTGGATAGAGGTACTTTTCCTGGTGTTCGTTTCTTCCTTCCTTCCTTCCTTTCCTTAGAGGTACTTTTCCTGGTGTTCGTTTCTTTCTTTCTTCCTCCCTTCCTTCCTTCCTTCCTTTCTTTCTTTTTTTTTCTTTTTTTTTTTGAGAAAGAGAGAGAGAGAATGGGCACACCAGGGCCTCTAGCCACTGCAAACGAACTCCAGAACATGTGCCACCATGCACATCTAGCTTACATGGGTCCTGGAGAATTGAACCTGGGTCCTTAGGCTTCACAGACAAATGTCTTAACTGCTAAGCCATTTCTTCAGCCTCCCCACGCCCCTGGTGTTTCCACAATCATAGACACTTGCCTGTCTCACAGTATTAATAGTGGACTACAATTTTCTTTTGATTATCTGCCTCTTCAAACTACTTCCAGACTAAGTTCTGTGAGTGTACAGCTTGGGATCTAAAATAATAGTCTCTGGAGAAGCCACTGGTGTTTATTCTATCTCTTCATTGTGTCAATGAAGTAGATTATCAGTTACATGATTAGAAACTAAACTGAGTTCAGAACTCAGGCCTCCAGATTTCAAAGCCCCCTAAAATCTTTACATTCTCCAAATTCTTCTACCTTGCTCTTATTTCATGATCTCTGGACTCTTAGTAAACACACAGTTTCAAACACATGTTTTCATAAAAAGGAAAATGCCCATTTTCCTTGCTTTCATGGGGTATTAGAAACATATTTAGTCCTTTAAAGAAATTCAGCCGGCATGGTGGTGCATGCCTTTAATCCCAGCACTCGGAGGCAGTAGGAGGACAACCGAGAGTTCGAGGCCACCCTGAGACTACAGAGTAAACTCCAGGCCAGCCTGGGCTAGAATGAAACCCTATCTTGACAAACAAACAAACAAAAAAGAAATTATTCATGGGGCTGGATAGATGGCTTTCCAGTTAAAGCACTTCCCTGTGAAGCCCAAGGACATGAGTTCAACTCCCCGGTATCCACGTAAACCAAACGCTGGAGGGGGCCCTGGCATGCCCATTGTCTCAATCAATCAATCAACCAACCAACCAATCAATCAATAAATCATGTGCCTCTCTTCCCTATTTCAAATTAATAAATATTTTTTAAACCTATTCATGTTTTAGTGTTAAAATAAGAACCACAGACATATCTATGCAGAAAAGCTGCAGTTGGTAAGCTCCTCCAAAAGAGGGCAGCAACACCCAACAAAATGAACCACACAGCAAAATTCTATTTCTGAACCCAATAAAATAACCAAAGACCAGTTATTGAAATGGAAATCCACTACTGCAGTATACTGACAGTATATGGTTTACTTACTTAATACTATGTTTTCCCACAGATTCCACGTACAATGATTTTGAAAATAGCTTTGTTCAGTTTTTAAAAATCATTAGTTGTTTTATGGATTCTCTGAAAAGTAGAACAAAAAGTTCCCAGATCAAGGGAAGTAAAAGAACTAAAAACAGTGGACCCCAGGAACATGAAAGTTACTAACACTGTACTACTGCCTCACATGTACAAATGTTTAAAAATCTCGAATCTAAGTGTATCTGCCACTACTCTCTGCTGCCAATTCTCTTTTGCTTTTACCCTAACTGTCCTTGCCTGGCAGTGCTAAGCACCACACTTCCTGTACCTCCTATAGGGTCCTCCTGCATACTACCTACACACTACCACTGAGATCTTTAACTACAAATACAGATACAGAAACATAAAATCTTAAGACATCAAGGAGTGGCTCTCGAATATAGATTAATGCTTTCTAGGTTAAAAAAAAAAAAAAAAAAGACAGATTAAGCCAAAGTACCTAATTGCTCCCCTTCTTGAAGCTCCACTAAGTCTATAGAAAAGTGATATTTCAGAAAGAAATGATGGAAAGAAAATGCCTACAAGATCCAGAACAAGTGCAACTGCAGCCAAATTTTGAAGTTGGAGGAATGACTAGTGATATTAACACACAGAGAAAGCAGCTCTACACCAGGACTCTGGCCAAACTATATTTAAAGACCCTCAAAAGGCTTAGGAATCAGTGGTGTCCACTTTATACGAAAATGGAGGCTACAGGGGAAGAGTTACTAATCAGTGAGATTAGGAGAAAGTTCGGAGAGTCCAGCTGTGAGCAAAGAAGTTACTTACACAGAGGAGAAGGAAGTAAACCTATGCCCACCTTCTACCAAACATCCAGCACTTTCCCTTCCAGCAAGATGCAAGAATCTGTTTTAGGGAATTAAAAAAAAAAAAAATCAATCTGAAGCTATTAACCCAGTCTAGGTAGATCACCCCAGAGTGCCAATGTCCAAATAGGTAGCCAATAAGGACATGGAACTTCTAATGTGGCTGGCTACTGCAAATGAAAAAAAGATCAATTCAGAAACATTGTTATTAAGTATATTTAGGATAAATGAAGCATGGGTACCTACTTTTCAATCTGTAAATTTTACAGCATTTAAATACAGACCAAGTATCATCTGTGAAAATATAGCATCTAATTGTAAACTGTAAAAAAAAAAAGAAAGAAAGAAAGAAAATGTAGCATCTGGCCTAGAAATATTCAATTTCTTCAACTTGATAAAGAATACAAAGAAAAAAAAAAAGAAAAAGAAAAAGAAAAAAATCCCTATAGCTAATATTATATTAAATGATGACAACCTAGAAGTTTTCCAACTAAGATCAAGAACAAAGTAAGGATATTCCCTCTTGCCACGCCTGAAGAATTAAAATCGTTTTTATGGATAACAGGACTACACAAAATCTGAAAGAACCACAACCAACAACCTCCTAGAACTTGTTATTAGTTGCATCAAGGAATCAAGACAGATGGCTAACACACAAAAGATCAATCACACGTTCTTACAAACCAACAATGTACAAAAACCCATTGACATCATTTATACCAGCACCCATTAAAATGAAATACTTAGGGCTGAAGAGATGGATGGTTCTGTGGTTAAGGCACTTGCCTGCAAAACCTAAGACCCATCAGGTTCTATTCCCTAGTCCCTACCTAAAGCCAGATACACATAGTGGCACATGCATCTGGAGTTCATTTGCAGCAGCTATAGAGGCCCTGGCATGCCATTTACTCTGTCTCTCTTCCCTTTTTCTGCTTACAAATAAATAAAAATAAAAAATACTTTAAATGAAATAAGTAAAAATCTAACAAAATATGTACAAGCTCCCAAACTTGAGAAAACTTTGAACAAAGTCAAAGAAATAGATAAATGGAAAGAAAATTCCACATTCATGATTAGGAAAACTAAATTGTTAGGATGTTATTCCAAACTTGAGATTGCATTTGAGAGGCAAAAGACCCAAAATAGTAAAAATAATGTTGAAGAACAACAAAGCTGAAGTAATGACAGTACATGACTTCAAGACTCATCACAGAGCTGTAATAACCACGAAATATAATACTGGCAGGAGGAGAATTAGAACAACGGGAAAGAACAAAGGGGCTAAAAGCAGACCACAGAGTTAACTGATCGTTTTGTTGTTAGTGGCTTTTTGAGGTAGGCTTTCACTCTAGCTCAAGCTAATCTGGAATTTACTATGTAATCACAGGGTGGCCTCAAACTCACAGTGACCCTCCTACCTCTGCTGGGATTAAAGGTGTTCCCCACCACACCCAGTTTTGGTGCACATTTATAATCTCATCCTTCAGGAGGCTGAGACAGGAAGACTGCGACTTTTGAAGTCAGCAAGACCCTATGTCAAACTAAACAAATGAGAGGTGGCGCATGCCTTTAATCCCAGCACTTGGGAGGCAGAGGTAGGAGGATCGCTGTGAGTTTGAGGCCACCCTGAGATTACATAGTAAATTCCAGATTAGCTTGAGCTAGAGTGAAAGCCTACCTCAAAAACCAATAAATAAATAAATAAAATAAACAGAACGATCTAGAAAAGTAGCAATGCCAAATGAATATATTCATCTCTAATAATTATTTTCAACAATGAGTCACTGTATAAGACTTACCTTAAACATTCTCAATGTTATTATGAATCAGTGTTCAAATTTGTGGGAAGTCCATAGTATGCTAATAGTTTATAAATATAGAGCACTTCATTTAATCTTTAGAGCTTACACTGCAGATGGATTTTAAATATTTTCTGTCTATAATTGTGACATTAATGCTATACAGACAGTATACATTTTATGTGCCAAAAGTTTAAAAAATATTCTTGTGAAAATGTTGATATATTATGACAGTTATTTCCTATTTTATATTTAGAGAAGAAAAAAAGTTAACTTATGTTCATACTGAAAAACTATAAAGACTATTGGAAGTTCCAGAAATCCTAGTTTCAATTCAATAAAAATGATATCATAATCACAATGCGATATATATTTACATTAAAGCTAAAAGTATTAGGCAAGACAATGCCTAACTTGTTGACTTTTAATTACTCTGAGGTCTAGAGCCTTACTGGTGTCCTGCCTCACTTAAGAATTTAACTCTCATTAACTCTTAAAGCTTTCTTCAAATAAGCAGATATTCAGTTAGCTTTTGGTAAAGCTACTGAGATATCTGCTTCTGGGGGTTAAAAATCTAAAACTACTCTCTGGAAAATACAATGTTAAGAGAATGAGAAGACAGCTTGCCCTGTTAGTGTGAGTACACGAGTTCAGAACCACATGAAAAGTCAGCTGCTGTGGTTGGAGTCTTTAATCCCAGCTACGCTGGCAGGTGAGAAGGGAGGCACAGAAAGGAGAATCCACTGGAAGCGAAAGCCAAGGAACAACATCCAAAAGCTGTCCTCTGACTTCCATGTGCACATATTCCCCACACACAAGAGAAGGAGAAGACAGAACTGGAGAGATGGCATAGTGGTGAAGGCACTTGACTGCAAAGCCTAAGGACCAATACCAAATAAACCAGACACACAAAGGTAAGGCAAGTGCAAGGTTACATGTGCCCACTACGTGGCGCAAGAGTCTGGAGTTCAATCTCAGTGGCTGAGGCCCTGGTGCACCAATACCCCCCCCACTCTCTCTATTAAAAAAGAGAGAATGAGAAGACAAGGCACTAGACTTAGAGAAAATATAAAAGACACATATAATATAGGACCACTAACTAAAATATACAGAGAACTCTTAAACTAAATTAGTAAATTTAAAAATGGGTAAGCTGGGCTGGACAGATTGCTTAGTGGTTTGGCGCTTGCCTGTGAAGCCTAAGCACCCCGGTTTGAGGCTCAATTCCCCAGGACCCACATGAGCCAGGTGCACAAGGTGGTGCATGCATCTGGAGTTCCTTTGCAGTGGCTGGAGGCCCTGGCATGCCCATTCTCTATCTGCCTCTTTCTCTGTCTGTCTGTCACTCTCAAATAAATAAATAAAAATAAACAAAAATAATTTTTTTAATGGGTAAACTAAGTCAGGAGTGGTGATGCATGCCTTTAATCCCAGCACTCAAGAGGCAGGGGTAGGAGGATCACCATGAGATCCAGGGCATCCTGAGACTTCATTGTGAATTCAGGTCAGCCTGAGCAACAGTGAGACCCTACCTTTAAAAAAAAAAAAAAAAAAGGGTAAGCTATATTAATGGATCTTACAGGTGACAAAAATAAGCACATAAAAAGATGCTCCACAGCAAATATCACCAGGGAAATGCAAACTGAAACAATAAAGTAAAGCTGCACACTCAATATAGTGGCCAAAACGCAGACCCCTAATGATTTCAAATGCTGGAGAAGATGTGGAACAAGAGATCTCACTCGTTGCTGGTGAGAATGCAAAAAGGTATTCACTCTGGAGAACCATCTGGCAGTTTCCTATAAACCTAAACATTTTGCTAGGCATGGTGGCACACACCTTTAATCCCAGCACTTGGGAGACAGAGGTAGAACCCATTGCCATGAGTTTAAGGCCACTCTGAGACTACATAGTAAATTTCAAGTCAGCCTGGGCTAGAGCAAGACCCTACCGCGGGAAAAAAAAAAAAGGCTAAACATCTCTTACAATACTATCCCAGTTCCTTGGCATGTGGTGGTTTTTTGTTTGTTTGTTTGTTTGTTTGTTTTGGTTTTTGTATTTTGAGACAGTCTCATTATATAATAAAAACTGGCCTCAAACTCATGATGATTTTCTTGCTTTTGTATTTCATGTGCTTGGAATGCAGGCACCACACTGGCCTCTTTCCTTGATACTAATTTACCCCAAAGAGTTGAAGACATGTCCACACAAAAACTTATGCACAAATGTTTATGGTACCTACATCCACTAATAATTACTGTAACTTGGAAGTAACTAAGATTTCCTTAATATGTGAAGGGACAAATTGTGGTACGTAAAAGACGCTGAAATGAGTCATCAAGCCACGAGCAAACACGAGGGAACCTAAATGCATGCCACTACGCATTAAGCAGTACGAAGAAGCCAATCTGAAAACAACTGTAAGCTACATTATCTCAACTGTATGACAGTCTGGAAAAGGCAGAACTATGGAGATGCAGAAAGATTCATGGTTGCAGGGAGCATGGGATGAAAAGGCATAGTACAGAAAACTTTTATGGCAGTGAAAATACTGTTGCTTGTCTAATGATGGATACATTTGTCCAAACCCATAGAGTGAATCTTATTGTAAACTATGGACTTTTAAGATGTTTATAGTATCTCACTACATGTTTATTAATTGTAAAGCAAGATGCACAAAGTGGAGCATGCGTCTGGAGTTTGTTTGCAGTGGCAAGAGGCTCTGGTATGCCCATTCTCTCTCTCCCTCTCCCATTGAAAATAAAACAATTTTTAAAATAAGTTGAAAATATGAATACTAAAACTGAAACTGAATAAAAGGTCAGAAAGAGTTGAGAAAAGGTACAGCAAGAATACAGAGATGGAGGCTGGAGAGATGGCTTAGTGGTTAACGTGCTTGCCTGGAAAGTCTAAGGACCCAGGTTTGACTCCCCAGAACCCACATAAGCCAGATGTACAAGGTGACGCATGCACACAGTGGCTGGCACACTGTCTGGAGTTCGTTTGCAGTGACTAAGGCTCTGGTGTGCCAATTCTCTACCCCTCTCTCTCATAAATTAAAAAAAAAAAAATTTGTTTTTTGGTTTTTTGTTTTGTTTTGTTTTTTTTCCAGGTAGGGTCTCACTCTATCCCAGGCTGACCTGGAATTCACTATGTAGTCTCAGGGTGGCCTTGCACTTGTGACAGTCCTTTGACCTCTGCCTCCGAAGAGGTGGGATTAAAGGTGTGTGCCACCATGCCTGACTCAAAAAGAACATAAAGATGAAAACACAGGGCTGGAGGGATGGCTTAGCAGTTAAGGCATTTGCCTGCAAAGCCAAAGGATGCAAGTTCGATTCCCCAGGACCCACATTAGCCAGATGCACAAGGGGGTGCATGTGTCTGGAGTTCATTTGCAGTGGCTGGAGGCCCTGGTGTGCCCATTCTCTCTCCCTCTTCCCCCCTTTCTCTGTCAAATAAATAAATAAGTAAATATTAAAAATAATTTAAAAATAGAAAAATAAGAGCAAAGAAAACTAGAGAACAGTGTGGACAACCCAACATCCAATAATAGGAAAAAAACAGAGGATCAAGTGATCAAGGAAATGACACTTCCCAGAACTGAAAAGTGAGAATAAAAACAGATTACACAAAATGTGTAAAATTTCAAAAATTTAGAACTTTAAATATGAATTTAAAAATTCAAATTGGTAAAACTTTAAATTACTGAGAATACAAAGAAATACAAATACAAAAAAAATTCAAAATACAAATACAAAAATAAAAAATTTCAAGGTGTGGTGGCACACACCTTTAATCCCAGCAATTGGAAGGCAGAGGTAGGAGGATCACCATGAGTTTGAGGCCACCCAGAGACTACATGGTGAATTCCAGATCAGCCTGAGCTACAGTAAAACCCTACCTCAAAGAACAAAAAAAGAAAAAATCAGGGCTGGAGAGATGGCTTAGTGGTTAAGATGCTTGTCTGCAAAGCCAAAGGACCAAGGTTCAATTTCTCCAGGACCACATACGGTAGATGCACAGGTGGCACATGCATCTAGAGTTCATCTGTAATGGCTGGACACCCTGGAGCACCCATTCTCTCTCTCTCTTTAATAAATAAATAATTTTTAAAAAATTTTAAGTAGTGGGCTGGAGAGATGGCTTAGCGGTTAAGCCTAAGGACCCCGGTTCAAGGTTCATTTCCCCAGGACCCACGTTAGCCAGATGCACAAGGGGGCGCACGCGTCTGGAGTTCGTTTGCAATGGCTAGAAGCCCGGGCGCACCCATTCCCTCTCTATCTGTCTCTTTCTCTCCCTCTCTCTCTGTTACTTTCAAATAAATAAATAAATGAACAAAAAAAAATTTTAAAAAATTGTAAGTAGTAAAATTTCTTTCCTTTCTTTATTTATTTGAGAGAGAACATGAATTCACCACAGCCTCTTGCCACTACAAATGAACTTGAACTCCAGAAGACACATGTTCTACTTTGTGCATGGGGATTTTTGTGGGTACAGAGGACTCGAACTCAGGCCATTAAGATTTACAAGCTGAACCATCTCTCTCCAACCTCAAAGTTGTAAAATTTCAAAATACTATGAATACAAAGAAAGTCCTAAGAATTCCACAGAAGTATAAAAATGGGTCACATATAAAGGAGCTACAACAGCTCTGTTTTTCTTAACAATAATACTAACAGCAGGATGACAACCGAACCGGCCTTCAAAAATTTGAAGAAAAACAATCTCCAACCTACAATTTCATGCCCAAACAAAACTATCAATCAAATGTGACTTCAGAATACATGTTTTCAGACATTTAAGCTTTATAAAACGTTTATCCCCATGTATTCCAGGAAGCTATTGTAGGATATGATCCACCAAAATGAAAGAGCAAACCAAGAAAGTAGAAGACTTAAAATCTTTCAGGAGACCTGAACAGAAGAGAGGTAAAACAAATTCCCAAGATAAAGATTCCAGGATAAACCAGCGTGGTGGCGCATGCCTTTAATCCCAGCAGGAATTCCCAGAACTGAAAAGTGAGAATAAAAACAGATTACTCAAGGAGATGCTTGTCTGCAAAGCCAAAGGACCAAGGTTCAATTTCTCCAGGACCACATACGGTAGATGCACAGGTGGCACATGCATCTAGAGTTCATCTGTAATGGCTGGACACCCTGGAGCACCCATTCTCTCACTACCTCTGTCTCCTTAGTGCTGGGATTAAAGGTGTGTGCCACCACACCCGGCTTAAAATAAATATATTAATTAATTTAAAGTGGGTCAAGGGCTGGAGAAATGGCTTAGTGCGTAAGATACTTGCCTGCAAAGCCAAAGGACCCAAGTTCAGTTCCCCAGGACCCAAGTAAGCCAGATGCACAAGGTGGTGCATGCCAGTGTTCACTTGCAGTGGCTGGAGTCCCTGACAAGCCCATTCTCTCTCTAACTGTCTCTCTCCCTCCCTCAAATAAATAAATAGAAAATAATTTTTTTTAATTTGAGAGAGAGAGAGAGAGAGAGAGATAGAATGAGAATGGGCATGCCAGGGCCTCCAACCACTGCATTTGCACAAGCTTGTGCATCTGGCTTACATGGGTCCTGGGGAATTGAAGCTGGGTCCTTTGGCTTTGCAGGCAAGTTCCTCAACCCCTAAGTCATCTCTCCAGCCCAGAAAATGAAATTTTTTATTTTAATATTTTTATTTATTTGCTTGAAAGAGAGAGAAAGGACACACTGGGTCCTCTAGCCACTGCAAATGAACTCCAGATACATGTGCCACCGTGTGCATCTGGCTTACATGGGTACTGGGGAATCAAACCTAGGTCCTTATGCTTCACAGGCAAATGCCTTAACCATTAAGCCATCTCTCCAGCTCAAAATGTTTTTTTTTAAGTGGATCAAGCCAGGTATGGTGGGGTACCCCTTTAATTCCAATACTTGGGAGGCAGAGGTAGGAGGTTCATCTTGAGTTCAAAACCAGTCTGGGACTAGACAGTGAGTTCCAGGTCAGCCTGGGTTTGCAATCCTACTTTAAAAGGGGGGGGGCAATAGAACTAAACAGCAGTCTTCTGGACAGGGGGCTCTCTGGTTGCCCAGTAACAGAACTGTATCTACTGTAAACTCAGGGACATAAGAAACCTCCTCTACAAGCATTGTAGTCAGCTCCATGTTGCTGGGATGAACATCCAAACCAGGCACAGTTTATGGGAGGGTGGGGTTTATTTCAAGCATACAGGCCCAGGGGGAAGTTGCCTCAGTAACGGTCCATACACCCAAGCAAAGAGAAAAACCAAACAGCCTGATAAAAATAAAAGCAGAAAGCACAAACAAGCAACAAGCAGCAGGGGCCTACAGCAAGCAGGACCCCAAGCTCGGACCTCCCTACAGACCTTTGGGCTGGAGAGCAGAACCCCCCCAAACACACTGAGGACTAGACCCCAGGATCCACCCCCAGTAACATCTCCTCCAGCCAGGCAGCTGGAAATCCAAGTTTTAGCTTTAATAAAACACCTGAGTCGGGCAGGGGTGGCTTAAGGTATTTGCCTGCAAAGTCAAAGAACCTCGGTTCGATTCCCCAGGACCCACACCAGATGCACAAGGTGGTGCATGCATCTGGAGTTCATTTGCAGTGGCTTAAGGCCCTGATGTGCCCCCCCCCCTCTTTCTTTCTGTCTCTCTCTCCCCCCCTCCCTCTTTTCCTCTCTTGCTCTCTCAAATAAAATTAAAAACAAACAACAACAACAGAAAACCCTGAGTCTATGGGGGACACACATTCAAACCACCACAACATGATTCTCTGAATTCTACACTTTCCACTCACACCAGAAAAAGGGCACAGAATACTCAACCAAGCAAAAGGTAATTAAGAGTTCTTAGCCACAAAGAGCCTAGCAGGAATCTAAAAAGAGAGTATTACTAAATGATTAAACAATCTCTGTTCAGAGTATGTTATACAGGACAAAGTGTTTTGAATGCCTATCACTATGCTTCACAAACACAGTTAATCATGGACAGGATCTGCATGAAGTAGGCAGCTTGCAAAAGGGGAAATATAACTCACAGCTACAAGCCTACACCACAGTACTTTCTTAAGATTTATTTCAGGTTAACTTAAGATAACCGCAAATATACCTGAGCCCTTGGCTAAACTGACTACCAAACACAGCACAATTGGTTCCAACGCTGTATGATGATTCTGGGAGGCCCAGGATCCCTGAGAATTAGTTTTCTTTTATTTTCCTTTCTCTTTGTTTCTTTCTTCATATTTTTTTGGGGGGGGGCACTCCCTTTAGCCCAGGCTGACCTGGAAATCACTCTGTAGCCCAGGCTGGCTTCAAATTCACAGCTATCCTCTTACCTCTGCCTCTGCCTCCCAAATTCTGGGATTAAAAGTGTGTACCACCACAGCTGGCTCTTTTATTTTTTAAGAAAAATATTTGTTCACTTACTCATTTACTTTATTTGGTATTTATTTATTTGAGAACATAAATGGGCATGCCAGAGTCTTATTCATTCATTCATTTATGAGGAACAATAAACAGGCAAGCCAGGGCCTCCTGCCACCACAAACTCCGGGGGCATATGCCATTTTATGCATCCATATTTATATGGATATAGAACCCAGACCATCAGGATTTGCAAGCAAGCACCTTTAAATTTGAAGTATTACTCCAGCCCCTTAAAAATATTTTTTTTTCATTTATTTGGAAGGAGATAGGGAGGAGAGGGAAGGAAGGGTAAGAGATAGGGAGTAAGTATGGGCATGCCAAGGCCTCTTCCTGGCCCATGTGCCACTTTGTGCATCAGGATTTATGTAGGTACTGGGGAATCAAACCTGGGCAGGCATGGCTTTGCAAGCAAAAGCCTTTAACTGTTTAGCCCTCCTCCCAGCCCCTGGAGTTTTCTTGTATCTACATACAACACAATTCACTAACTGCCTAAGTATACTCCTACTTCCTCTTTTGTGATATCTACCAGTGTTTATGGGTTAAAGTTAAAGGCATATGAAGTGTGGTAGACTCCTAAAATGTCCCCTTAAATCCGTAGTCTGATATAAACACCTATGTAACACAACAAGACTGTGATTGTTATAGGCTGTAACTCCTGTGATTATGCTATTGACTTTCAAGAAAAAGATACAAAATTGGGCTGGAGAGATGGCTTAGCAGTTAAGCGCTTGCCTGTGAAGCCTAAGGACCCCGGTTCGAGGCTCGGTTCCCCAGGTCCCACGTTAGCCAGATGCACAAGGGGGCGCACGCATCTGGAGTTCGTTTGCAGAGGCTGGAAGCCCTGGCGCACCCATTCTCTCTCTCTCTCTCTCTCTCTCTCTCTCTCTCTCTCTCTCTCTGTCTCTATCTGCCTCTTTCTCTTTCTGTCACTCTCAAATAAATAAGAATAAACAAAAAAAAAAAAAAAAAGAAAAGGATACAAAATTGAAGGCAGAGGTATGAGGATCCCCGTAAATTCGAGGCCACCCTGAGACTACAGAGTGAATTCCAGGTCAGCCTGAGCTAGAGTGAGACCCTACCTTGGAAAACCAAAAAACAAACAAACAAACAAAAAAAAACCTGACTTTTAAGAAAGATTATCCAAGTAAGACTGATTCAATCACATGAGCCTTTAAATCTAGAAGTGAATTAAGCACACCCTTCTTCTTTTTAAGTTTTAAATATTTCAATTTGACTTATTTATGAGAGAGAGAATCAGTATCCAGGGCCTCTAGCCACCGTAAATGAACTCCAGATGCATGTGCCGTGATGTGCAGCTGGCTTACGTGGGTTCTAGGGAATCGAACCTCGGTCCTAAGGCTTCACAGGCAAGCACCTTAACCACTAAGCCATCTCTCTAGCCAGGCAAACTCTTCTTCATTTGAATATCAAAGAGGTCAAAAGACAAGGATTACAGGACACCTCTAGGTGCTGAGTGGAGTCCTGAGCTGACAACCAGCAAAGGAACAGAGACTTGTGTCCCACAACTGTGAGGAACTGAATTCTTCTAACAAATCAACTTGAAAGCAGATTTTTCAGCAGAGCTTCCAGGTAAGAACTCAGCTCAGCTGCTATTTTGATTTCACTCTTGTCATACTTTTGAGAACATAACACTGCTATCCATTCTGGGCTTCTGACCAGTAGAACTGTGGGTTAATTTTTGTTTGTTTGATTTTCAAGGTAGGGGTTTCACTCTAGCCCAGGTTGACCTGGAATTCACTATGTAATCTCAGGGTGGCCTCGAACTCATTGTGATCCTCCTACCTGTGCCTCCCAAGTGCTGGGATTAAACTCATGCACCACCATGTCTGGCTCAATAAATATGTTTAAGTTGGTAAGTTTGTAGTAATTTATTATATGGTAAGAGGAAATGATATATTAAGCAACTGGTAAAATCTAGAATTTATCTAGATCTATGTCTAAAGGGAAAAGATCATGAGGCTGAAGAGATGGCTCCATGGGTCAAGGGCCTTCTACACAAGCATAAGGACCTCAGTTCAGATTCCTAGCATCCACATTTAAAATGCTAAGTGTGCCAGTGCACCCCTGTAATCCCACTGCAGGAGACAAGGAGACTGGAAGATCCCTGGGGCTTGCTAGTTAGCTTGTCCAACAAAATCAGTGAGGGCCATACTCAGTGGGAAGGCCTATCTCAAAAAGCAACATGGAGAACAATCAAGTAAGACACCAGACATTGACCTCATGCACATAAATATGCATACACACACTCATGCTTACCATGGACACATACACAAGCAAAAAATTCTTTTTAAAGACAAATGAATTCTGATACCTTTTTGGCTATGCTATAAAACTACCTAAGTTACTTTAATTCTTTGTGTTTCAGTTTTATTGAAAACAAAACAATAGCTAGTTTAGGCAGTGTACTCCTATAACTTCAGCACTTAAAAGACAGTGGCAAGGGGATCATGATTTCAATCAGGCCAAGCTCCATAGCAAGGTCAAGACCAACCTGAGCTACAGAGAGAAACGTGGTCCCAAAAACTGAAAAACAGGACTGGAGAGATGGCTCACCACTCAAGGTGCTTGCTTGCAAAGCCTGACAGCCTGGGTTCAATTCCCCAGTATCCATACAAGCCAGATGCACAAAGTAGTGCATGCATCTGGAGTTTGTTTATAGCAGCAAGAGGCCCTGGTGCACCATTCCTATTTTTTTCCCTCTCTCATTGCAAATAAAAAAAAATTTTTTTTTCAGTAAACCAATGAGTTTATTAGGGTTACTTACAGAGCATGAAGAGGGGTTATTTACAGAAACAGGGAGCCCTGAAAGCATCCATTGTGCTTGGGTTCCCTGTGTCAAGATTACTAATTGTATGCTCTTTCCTCAGCCTCAGGATGGGGGTTTATTCACAGAGCATGAGACCCAAAGGCAGCACTGCAGTGGGGCTCACTCTGTCAGGATTACCACACAGATGCTCCAACCTCAGCTTTGGGGTGAGGGCTTAATTACAGAGCATGGAATAAAAATATATTTTTAAAAAAACCTGAAAAACAGGAACTATAGAGCTAGCATAATAAAGGCACTTGCTTGCAAAGCCTGGATGACCCAGGTTCAATTCCCTACTACCCACATAAAGCCAGATGAACAAAGCAGTACATGTGTCCAGAGTTTGCAGTGTCAGAAGGCCCTAGTGTACCCATTCTCTCCCTCCCTCTCCTGTCCTCCCTCTGTCTCTCTCTGTTTGCTTCTTTCTCTCTCTCTAATCATAAAAATAAATATTTTTTAAAAACCAAAAGAGCCTGGTATGGTGGCACATGCCTTTAATCCCAGCACTTGGGAGGAACACTGTGAGTTTGAGGCAAGCCTTGGGCTATAAAGTGAGATCCAGGTCAGCCTGATCTAGAGTGAGACCTAATCTCAAAAAACAAAAAAAACAAAAAAAAAAAAAAAACACTAGGCATGGGCTGGAGAGATGGCTTAGGAGGTAAGGTGCATGCCTGTGAAGCCTAAGGACCCAGGTTCGATTCTCCAGGTCCCAAATAAGCCAGATGCACATGGTAGCGCATGCGTCTATAGTTTGTTTGCAGCGGCTGAAGGCCCTGGTGTGCCCATTCTCTGTCTCTCTCTCTCTCTCTCTAATAAATAAATAAATAAAAATAAATCTTTTTAACAAAAACTAGGCACATATCTCTTAGGATCATTGAGACTATAAAATGGGCAATAGATCATTCTGTAAAGGTGATTGCACTGGTCTGACTACAAAGATTTGTAAAATGTACACCTGAAAACTGGGGTTACATACTCCAATAACATAAGCATAACTCCAATTACAATAGCATAAGAAAAAAAACCAATGCTTGTTCATGAATGTTTACTTGGCTACAGTCTATTATTATGCAAAAGAACTAAAGGACTCATTCATCTAAGCCAATTCTAACTATTTAATATCATATCCTCTTCTTATTTTATTTTATTTTTTTTTTTTAATCAAGGCAGGGTCTCACTCTAGTCCAGGCTGACCCAGAATTCGTTTCAGGATGGCCTGGAACCCAGCGACCCTCCTACCTCAGCCTCCCAAGTGCTGAGATTAAAGGCATGCTCCACCACACCTGGCCTCAGAGTCTTCTTAATAGAATCTTTGTTGTAACTTTTTGTAAACCATATTGTTAGGTGGTTGAAGGGTAGAAGTCATGTTTTATTCAAATAATATGGCTTAAACTTTAATAATTTTAAAACTAGCACCATCATCAGCTATGGAGCACAGTATGTTCATTAATTCATAATCTGCTCAAATTAAGAAAAGTGAGAAAAAATTTTAAGTGGAACTCTTTGACTAAACAGCAGAATTATTATTTTTTTAAATTTATTTATTTATTTATTTATTTATTTATTTGAGAGTGACAGACACAGAGAGAAAGACAGATAGAGGGAGAGAGAGAGAGAATGGGTGCGCCAGGGCTTCCAGCCTCTGCAAACGAACTCCAGACGCGTGCGCCCCCTTGTGCATCTGGCTAACGTGGGACCTGGGGAACCGAGCCTCGAACCGGGGTCCTTAGGCTTCACAGGCAAGCGCTTAACCACTAAGCCATCTCTCCAGCCCGACAGCAGAATTATTATAGACAATCAGACTAAGCCTTATTAATTAATTGGTATCTTTCCTAGGACTTGAGGGATTGCTCAGTGGTTAAAGATGCTTGCTTGCAAAGCCTGTCAGCCCAGGTTCAATTTCCCAGTACCTAGGTAAATCCAGATGCAAAAAATAGTGTATGTATGGACTGGAGGGATGGCTTAGCGGTTAAGGCATTTGCCTGCAAAGCCGAAGGACCCAAGTTCAATTCCCCAGGACCCACGCTAGCCAGAGGCACTGGGGGCGCACATGTCTGGAGTTCGTTTTCAGAGGCTGGAGGCCTTGGCACACCCATTCTCTCTCTCTCTATGAAATAAATAAATAAATAAATTTTTAAAAAGTAGTGTGTGAATCTGATATTCCTTTGCCATGGCAAAGAACCCTAGCTTGCCCATACCCCCCCACACACATACATACATACATATTTTAAAATATTTTCCTAGAAATGAGACCAGGGAACCCTGATTGGTACTTTGGCCCACAAGACATAGTTATGAGTTGTCACGGGAAAAATATTCAATTATGAGAAAAGATGTCATCTTGAAGGGTTTCCATTTCTTTTGAAAAGTAGTTAGCCCTCACTAAGGACAAATAAATGTCACCACTCCATAATGCATGACCCATATACATCAACAAGGAGGGGCTACTGGGGAGAGGGGTAGGTCATGGATGAGCCTAATAATGGTACCAAACTGCCTGTATTTGCTGAATAGAAAACTAATAAAATAAATAAATAAATAAATAAATGTCACTATAGTAAACAACTCCATTTCAAATCCTCCCAGGTTAGACAGCAATGCCTGAAGTTCAGAATCATAGAGCAAAGATCAGGATCTACCTCTGATTCATTTCCTTATTCAATCACAGGACAGACGTTCAGTTCCTTAGGATCACGAGGCAACAGAGGTTACAACATGGACTTCAGTTACTACTGAGCCTTAATCTAGCTTTGAAGGGCAATAAGGAAGGGTTAGTATTCTTTTAATCTATCAGTTTTAGGATTTTCTTCTTTTTTTGGATTTTCTTCTTTATAATTATATTTATTAAATATATGTATGAGCATATAGCTAATGAGCTCAACCATGGGAACACTACTGATTATATTTAATTTTTAAAAATTCAGCTTAATATTCCTATCTTTATAGTACCTTATAGAACTAGTTTTAAGAATAAAAACAGATACAACACACTTTGTTTTTAAAGTACTTTGCAAAAGTTAAATACATGATGATAGACCCATTGAAAGAGGCTGAATTCCCTTCTTCAATTCCTGCTCCTTACAGAGACATCAATTAGAACTGGAGAAGGAAACACTGAGTAACTATAAATGCAGAACTTTCCCTTCCATCTTCTAGGAATGGCCCAAGGAGGATGGCAAGGATTCAACATCATCTTATCTTCATTTACAGAAAAACAAAACAGACTCTGACATCATATTTACTGGTACCTATAACCTTAAGGAGTTGTATAGAGCTGAAACACCCATCGCAATAAAGAAAGAAAGAAAGAGAGAGAGAAAGGAAGAAGAGGAGGAAGAAGAGGAGGAGGAGGAAGAAGGGTTCTGTATAAAAAGAAAAATTTTAAAGGAGGCCTAAAATGACCTGAAATAAATATTTTTAAATGCTTAAAAAGATTTTTAAAAACAAGCCAAAAAATCCTAAAGGAATATACAGCAGTTAAAACTAAATAATACCTACTGGTCCCCTGAAATGTTTTCTTACAGCTGAGGGGGAAAAGTGATTTAAAAAAAAAAAAAAAAAAGATTGCTCAGTGATTAAGGTGCTTTCCTGCAAAGCCTAACTACCCCCCAGGTTTGGTTCCCCAGTGCCCACAGGCAGGCAGATACACAAGGTGGCGCATGCATCTTGAGTTATAGAGGCTGGAGGCCCTGGCACTCACAAAGTCAGTCTCTCTCTCTCTCTCTCTCTTTCATGTTCTCTCTCTCTCTTTTAAAACATAATAGTTTAAAGAGTAGTTAAGCATGTTATTCTTGTGGTTCAATACTGCTTCAGTTGCCCTACAGCTAAACTGAGCTCTGAAGAATAAAATACCACAGTCCCCCCACCTTGTGTGATGTATCATATATATACAAACACACAATTTTTTAAAAAATTTTTATTAGCATTTTCCATGAATATAAAATATCCCATGTTAATTCCCTCCCTCCCCCCACACTTTCCCCTTTGAAATTCCATTCCAAACATACAATTTTGATGTCAATTACACCTCAATAAACCTAGAAAGAGTAAATAAATAATAAATTTATACAACAGAATTCCTACAAGAAGCAACAAAGGAAACACAGCAGGAAAGTACAAGATCTTCCAATGCCAAAGAGTTCTTGTAGGAGGATCACTGTGAGTTCGAGGCCACCCTGAGACTACACAGTGAATTCCAGGTCCGCCTAGGCTAGAGTGAAACCCTATCTCGAAAAACAAACAAACAAACAAATCTACACTGGCCTTCTAGAGTAAGTATCTATTTCTTGATTGCTTTCAGGGAACACTAGAGTCCAGGTAGTAGCACATGTCAATCACATGTCACAAGTGTCATATGAACATCTGTAGTTCATTCTCTACTTCTACTAGTAACTTACTTACAATATTGAAATAATTTGCTTATAAATTTAAAGCAACAGATTTATTTTTCTAATGGAGAGTGGAATTTGCTGTCTAATAAATCAACTGTAATTAAACTATAGGGAAAGCTATCTTAGCATTAGGATTTGATTCTCTAATAGGTCCAAAATATGTGGTGCAAGGAGAAGAGTTTAAGGAGATAAGTCAGGAAAACGCAACTTTTTCCCTAGAGCTCAGCTCATCTTAAAGCCCTCAGAGAGAAAGGTGTGCATCTAGACAGTTGATAGCCTAGAAGCAAGAAGAAAAGGCCACTCCAGTTTCACTATTGCAGTACAGCAGAACAGGTAGAAACCAGGCTGGGGACATGGCATTGCTCCTACAAGACTATAGCACCAGATCCTTACACTTTACACAGGCAAGGAACCCATGTGATAGGAAAACAAGCTGCAAAAACCAAAGTACTCAGAGTTGGGAAATCAAGTATCCCACAGACATATACTCATCTTCTTGCTGACAAAGGTGTTGTTCTGTCATTTTGAGAAAACAGTAACCAAAGCTTCATTCCTTTCAAGCATAGTAAGGTTCTCAAAAACTTAAATGCATGTATTGAAAACAATAAATAAATGTTAACACATTTTCCCAAAGTTTCAATACATATCATAAGCCAACTACTTGTTTGTTCTTCCTTGTTTTCTTAGTAGGTCTTCTGAGCTCAGAGAGCACTGTCATTGCTCCTTTAAAAAAGGGGTGTTGGCCATTCACTTAGGAACAGTCAGTGACTCAGGAATGCTGTTTCTCAATCACCCTGGCAACTCTTCTCCTCCCAAGTGATGATGCAAGCAACAGGATAGCTCCTCTTCCTCTAGGGTTAGGGACATGTAAGGCACACCCAAGGCCTAGCAGACCCATTTCTAAACTGCTATCCATCACTTCTACATACAGGGTCCAAGGATGAGGACACCTGCTTTAAATCTCATCTCATACACCTTGTAATTCTCAATAATGGTCACACCACTTTTTTCTCTCTTCGTATCATTGTGGATTTGTTTGTTTGTTCCTTTGTTTTTCACTTTTCAATGTTTTTATTTATTTGCAAGCAGAGAGAGAGAGAGAGAAGACAGACAGAACGGACACACTAGGGCCTCCAGTCACTGCAAACCAACTCCAGATGTATGCACCACTTTGTTCATCTGACTTTGCGTGGGTACTGGGGAATTCAACCCAGGTCATGAGGCGTTGCAGGCAAGCACCTTAACTGCCTAGCCATCTCTCTAGCCTAATCACTGCGTTGTTTGGTGTTTGGTTTTTTGTTGTTATTTTGCTTTGTTTTGTTTTGCTTTGTTTTGTTTTTTTTGAGATAGGGTCTAGGTCTAGCCCAGGCTGACCTGGAATTCACTCTGTACTCCTAGACTGCCCTTAAACTCACAGTGATCTTCCTATCTCTACCTTCTGAGTGCTGGGATTAAAAGTATGCATTACCATGCCCAGCTTGGTTATTATTTAATTATTATTATTTATTTTTTATTTATTTTTGAGACATCATCCTAGCCCAGGTTAGCCTTGAACTCATGGTGATCATCCTACCTCATACTTCCAAAAGCTGGGATTAAAAGTGTATTCCAGCCAGGCACAGTGGTGCATGCCTTTGATCCCAGCAACTGGGAGGCAGAGGTAGGAGAATCGCCATGAGTTTGAGGCCAGCCTGAGACTACATAGTGGATTCCAGGTCAGCCTGGGCTAGAGTGAGACCCTACCTGGGGGAAAAAAAAAAAAAAAAGTGTGTGCCACCATGCCCAGCCTCTCATCATTCCTGAATATCCAAAAATGATCAGTCTACCAATAGCACTTAACTAATCCAAAATAATACTGCTGCTCAAAAAGCCAGGCCGGCAATAAGCTAGAAAGGAGATATAAAGGGAATAGAAAGGAAGGGGGGGGGCACTTGACAGGATGGTATTGTATATATGTAAGTAGAAGAACAGATTAATGGGGGTGAAAAGGCCTAAGTGAGGTCAGGGGAAGTGATTGAGTAAAGGAAAGATGGAGGGAGGGAGCCGGGCATGGTGGCACACACCTTTAATCCCAGCACTAGGGAGGCAAGAGGAGCACCATGAGTTCGAGGCCATCCTGAGACTACATAGTGAATTCCACGTCAGCCAGCCTGAGCCAGAGTGAGACCCTACTTCGAAAAACCAAAAAAAAAATAATAATAATAAAAAAGATGGTGGGAGGCTAATCAAAATCTAAGAGGATATAAATAAATCATATGGAAACCTACATTTTTTCGGAGAATGGAACACACAGGAGCCATAGATTGTTACTAGAAAAATTTTCAGTGCTAGGGATGGGATACCTTCCAGTGAGTTGTTGGCTAGGGAGGTCCCTGATGCCCCCAAAACATTCCAGGCCATTGCCAAGGCCCTTGGTTTCCCAGCAGGAATAGATGCTAAGACCCTATTGCTGAAGACTCCACATACTTGTGCCACAAGGTCACTGAGAAATCCTGCTGGAGCTGCACTGAAAACCTCCTCCATGTAGACCAGCTGACAGAAAACTGGAAAAAGCCATACTGCATGCAGTTCAACGGGAGAGAGAGAGAAATTACCAGTGAAGACACTCCACAGTGGACAATGCAAGCCTTATATTTGGCCAGGTAGGCCAAATAAGCCAACAGGTGCAATAGTGGCACGTCTGTTATGGGGGAAACCAACTGCCCTCTAATTTGGCTGCAGCCCCATTCCATGGGAGGGAATACATCCCTGATACTGAAGACCTACAACAGGGGTAGTCATGAGCCCTAGGGGTGTAATATCTGCTGCTGTCTGGCTAAATATATATACTATGCTCATTAAACTGTCCAGTAAGCACTTCTCTTAAAGTTCATACCCATATATTAATGCTACTCTCAATTTTTTGTTAGAGAACTTTCTCTTTTCAGATGGCAGTGACCTTGGGATGACTCAGAAGGCATCACAGTGCTGAGAAGTGACAGAGGAGTTCTCAGCACTGAAATATCTCTATCACACCTTCCAAGGCTCAGGGTCCATTGTGGAAGAGGTGGTAGAAAGAATGTAAGAACCAAAGGAAGGGTAGGACTCCTTACAATGTGCTCGTCCAGACACAAAATAGCCTGGATATCCATAACCTCACAGTGCTTGATAGTATCTACACAAGAGCATCATAATAGCAGGAAAAGATCATGACAACAAAATAAAAGAGAGACTGATTGAGAAAGGGAGGGGGGAATATGATGGAGTGGAGTTTCAAAAGGGGAAGTGGGGGGAGGGAATTACCATGGGATATTGTTTACATCATGGAAGCTGTTAATTATAAAAAATAAAAATAAAAATCCAGGCCTGATATGATAAAACTACAGAAAATAATCTCTGGCATTATATAAATCCAGTATAGATTTTTTTTCTTTTTAAAAAATATTTTATTTATTTATTTATTTGAGAGAGAGAGACAGAGAGAGGCAGATAGAGAGAAAGAGAAAATGGGTTCACCAGGGCTTTTGGCCATTGCAAATGAACTCCAAGTTGTGGGTCCTAGGGAATCAAACCGGGTCCTTAGGCTTTGCAGGCAAACACCTTAACTGCTAAGCCATTTCAACAGCCCTCAGTACAGCATTTTATTTCAAGAAAATCTTAGGAAGCAAAGGGAAGACGACTATAGTGATGAAATGAGTTCTTATGACTCTTCCACCAGAACTACAAGCCAGCTTCAGTCTTTCTGATACTTCTAGTGATTCTGTGGTGTTGGCCCATGTTGTAACACAATCACATATGGAATTTCATGCCAAAGTACTCAAGCTCCAAAGACTTCTAAGTAGCAAGTTATGTTTCTCTTTGGTTCTATTTAAAAATAACTTCAATTTCTGAAAAACAGGGTTGGGGAATGTTTTGCTCTATGTTTATCTACATTTTCCTAGGAAAGAACTGTATATTGCTTTTATAATAAAAATACATTTCCATTTCAAATAAAAATAACCTGCAAAGATTAGAGGAATGGAAATGTTTATGACATTTAAAAGCACAAAATGAGTAAACCATAATTGCAATGGTATGAAAAATTTGAGCACAGAGATAATGACTACAATATCCAAATACTATGTGAAATAAAAATAGAAATTCAGGGTTTTGGGATATTGTTTTGAAAATGATAGGAAGTGAAAAACAGCATTAACACATAATTTAAAACAAAATATCATCCAATTCCCATATCCAAAATGCCCACCAATATATACCATTTTGTATACTTAAGGGAATATTTTGATAGAGTACAATTCAAAAATTTAGGGGGAATAATGCAATGTAAGAAAAAAAAAATACTGAATAGTTAGCAGGGTCTAAAACCTAGCTCACCTAACTGTAGCCAACATAATAGCCAAAGACCTCCCTGTCCTCCTCATTTTAAGGAGAAGCTGGGTAAGGTCATTTCTATGGTCTCTTCAGGCTCCTTAAAGACTACAACTAGTTACTACTTCTACTTGAGAGATGCCCAATGTCTGCTGCTTGCCTGATAATACATATCCTTCAGTGGCTTCTCACCACTTCTTCTTGTGGTTTCAATCACAGGAAACAGACGTCATCCACAGCAAACAAGTAACGAACAAGCCCTGGCGGATGCAAAGAGCTGCCAACGAGGACCAACTCCCATCATTTAAGAATACAAAAATCAAGAAATTACTAAAGACTTCTATGCCTCAGGAACCCTGACACACATCTCTCACAAAACTAAAAATACTTCTGTAGGTCTCAAAAAAGATGAAATAATTTTACAATAGTCCGAAGCTGTATGCTTCAATGTCCAAATGAAGGAAATGAAGGAACTCTACAGTTAAGGGTGGGAATGTGTTAGGAAAGAATGACACATCAGGCTAGAAGTTTCAATTCCCTTCTCTTCAATATTCTTTCGCCATTAAAAACTATTATACTAACAAATTCAAATAACATGAGGACTCAATTATTCTCTTTAGATGTACACTGGGTCAGATACTGTTTCCATAATAGCATGCAGTCTTGTACTATGTAAAACAATGCAGAGACTCTTAATCGTACAGATATGTCCCTTCACTGAACACAATAAGTCAAGCTCCAGAGATAAATAATCTTCTTTTCTTAACATAGAGCTCTCTGGTTATAGTTATATTAGTAGTTCTCTGCCTCACTGTTACCTTGGTGAGAGAGAACTGAATGTTTTCAAAACTCTCAATCTCTTTCATTAAACCATGGAAATGGAGAGGCTTGAAAACAATCACAATACTCCAAAGAATAACACTGAAACTAAGTACATAAAAGGCTACTGCTAGCATGAGCTAAATACTACCTCTGCTGTTAGAAAACTTAAAAGTTAGATGGGAGATGAGATCCCTATACAATTCATAAATAGTTCTGCATTCCAGGAACTCTAAAGAACATCAAATAATCAAGCAATCAAAAGTGACTGTAGGGGCTGGAGAGATGGCTCAGCAGTTAAGGTGCCTACAAAGCCTAACAACCCAAGTTCAATTTTCCACACAAAAGCCAGATACACAAAGTGGTGTATACATCTGGAGTTTGCAGTGACTGGAGGCTTTGGTGTACCAATTCTATGTGTCTCTCTTCCATCTATCTCTACTGGCAAACAGAAATATGTAATTTTTTTTTAAGTGACTATAGCCGGGTGTGGTAGTGCACACCTTTAATCCCAGCACTTTGGAGGCAGAGGTAGGAGGATCTCCATGAGTTCAAGGCCACCCTAAGACTACATAGTGAATTCCAGGTCAGCCTGGGCTAACCTATCTTGAAAGATTTAAAAAAAAAAAAAGTGACTGCAAGGAAGAATCTTTATAAGAAACAACTGGGTCCAAAGACAGGCTGATTGTTTCCACAACAGCATTATAACCCACCTGTGCCCACAATTTGGTTATACATCTTTAAGATCCAGCTAAAGAGAGTCACATTCTAAATACCAACATCAATCTCTGACAGTCTGAAAAGATGGGACTATTAGAAGTGACAAAGTGCTGGAGAGATGAACCCAGGTTTGATTCCCCAGTACGCACATAAAACAGATGATTAAGGTGGCACATGTGTCCAGAGTTTGCATGCAATGGCTAGAGGCCCTGATGTGTCCATTCCCTCCCTCCCCCCCCCCGCCTCTTAAATAAATTAAATTAAATAACAAAGTGACAAAGATTAGAAACTAAGCAACCTATATACCATCTAAGGTAGAAAAAATGATTTGCTGTAACTCTGACCATAACACAAATCTATTTGAGTTTTTAAGCTATCCTGATTTGCTTAGTGTCAGCACCACACATCCTATTGCCCCAAACTGACATCAACATGTATCACATGTTACAAAATGCTAATTACTTTCACTCATGATTTCTACAGGATTTTTTATACAAAGGGAACCTAAAAGCCCTTGCCAAGGAAAATAATCTTTTTTTTTGGTTTTTCAAGGTAGGGTCTCACTCTAGCCCAGGATGACCTGGAATTCACTATGTAGTTGCAGGGTGGCCTCGAACTCATGGTGATCCTCCTACCTCTGCCTCTCGAGTGCTGGGATTAAAGACATGCGCCACCACGGATGGCTCTGGAAAATAATCTTTATTTTAAATGATTCACTTCCCATCAATTCCCATGACTTCTACACCCATGACATTTTTCTTCACTGCCGCTACATATTCACACACCTGGGCCTCTGTTCGTACTCCTCTCCACATCATAAAAGCCCTTCCCTCTCTGGTAATCCTGGGACTTCTTACCAAGGTCAATCACATGCACCATTTTGTATGAAGCTAAGACTGCCTGTTACAGTCAGCTTTGCATTGCTGGCAGAAAACACCCAACCAAGAGCAGCTTTTGGGAAGAAAGGGTTTATTTTGGCTTACAAACTCAAGGGGCGGGGGAAAACATGGTATGAGCAGAGGATGGAAATCCCCTCCTGACTGATATCAGGTAGACAACAGCAGCAGGAGAGTTTGCCAAACACTGGCAAAGGGAAGTGACTATAACACCCAAAAGCTGGCCCCCAACAACACATCACCTCCAGAAAACTCCAATTCCTCAACTGCCACCAGCTGGAAACCTAGCGTTCAGAACACATAAGTTGATGGGGGACATGTGAATCAAACCACCATACCACTTACCTATCATGTGTTGGATTATAGACTATAGGACAGTGACAAAGGCCTTAGAAATGATTCACAATAACCCTTTTCTTTTATAAGAAAGGAAAAAAATGAAACCAAAAAAAGCAAAGTGATTTCCCCAGAATTCATATGGCTAATCAGCAGCAAACCCACAAATGCCAAAGAGAGTGGAAACAGGGACTTAAACCAGGCCAGACCACTAGTCCAGGCCACCATTTCTTAATCTATAAAATAAAAAGCAATTTTAAGATTCTTTTCACATTAAGCATTCAAAGGTTTTGAAATTTGGGTCTTTTGACTCTCAAACTATCTTTCCTTAATCCTCTCACTTCTCTAAAATCTGACAGTCATGGCTGTGTCAGCCTGAGAGTATAGCTCAGTGGTAATCGAGGACTTGTCTAGCATGCACAAAGCCTTAGGTATGATCCCCAGCACCACAATTTAAAAAAAATGTTCACAGCCTCAGAGCTTTTTCTTCCTTTATTTAAGTATAGACATGGCTGAGATTACATTATCTTAAGAATCTTGAAAAGCAAGGCCTGAACATGACACAATAACCACATGATTTTGTGATCAGCTCTTGGTTCCAAGGTAGGTCATGGAGATGTAGACAAATAAGTACAAGTCCCTTCTCTACTCTTTACCACCAGTCATACAGAAAATAAAATCCTAGTTAGCTCCTGGTACAATGTCTTAATTGTTACCCTCAGGCAAATGACTGCTAGGTCTAAAGAAAAAAACAGCAGTCCCCAGACTCAGAAGAGACCCTTTAGTCAGTAACCATTTGCAATCTGAAGTTTAAGGGTCACAAAAAGAAGTTTTTATGAATACCAAACGTCAACATAAAACATAAATAGGTTAATTATACAGATGGTCTTGGTAACTGCTTCCTTCTCTCCCTGCTTGCCACCACTGCTTGTTGCTTTTAGCAACTTAAACACAGGCAATACAATAAATTGTTCTACTTATATAGATAAGGTTATATTGAAAAATAATAATTTTGACAATTGTTTAATAACTCAGAGTCAGAGAAAAGACAGGATATGCATGTACTGTAACAACTACTTTGTCATGCCTAAGATAACAAACATTTAATTATGACTCTTCCAATAGCTTCAAAGTCTAAATCACTAAATGCACAAAGCATTTAGGCATTAAGCCAATACACTTTGTACATTTAAACCCAGTACTACTTCATCACTAATTGGAGTCTAAGATAATTCAGTTTTAATAGAATACAGATGACCAAAACACTCTAAAGGAATACCACCAAAACTTTTTTTTTGTTTTGTTTTTCATGGTAGGGTTTTACTCTAGCCCAGGCTGACCTGGAATTCACTATGTGGTCTCAGGGTGGCCTTGAACGCATGGTGATCCTCCTACCTCTGCCTCCCAAGTGCTGAAATTAAAGGCATGTGCCACCGTGCCTGGCTCACCAAAACTTTTAAAATATTTTTATTTACTTATTCACAAGGGGAGAAAGAGGGAAAGACAGACAGCAAGAGTATGAGCACAACAGGACCTACTTCCAATGCAAACAAACTCCAGCCATATGTGCCACTGTGCATTTCACTTTATGTGTGTACTGGGGAATTGAACTCAGGCTGGCAAGCTTCGCAAGAAAGCACCTTTTTCTGCTGAGCCATCTCCCCAGCTCACCAAAAGCTTTATAGCATACATTGTTTACTGATTTATTTGCATGCAGAGAGGGGGGGGGGAGAGAAGAAGAAGGAGGAGGAGGAGGAGGAGGAGGAGAACAGGGGAGGGGAGGGGAGGTGAAAGGAGAGGAGAGGCAAGAGAGAATGGACATACCAGGGTCTCTTGCCACTGCAAACAACCTCCAAATGTATGCACTATTTTATGCATCTGGCTTTACTTGGGTACGAGAGGATTTGAACCCAGGTCATCAAGCTTTGCAAGCAAGCACTTTTAACCACTAAGCCATCTCTCCAATCCAAATTCTTTTTTTAGTTTTATTTAAAATTTTACTTATATATTTACTTGAGTGAGAGAAAAAGAGGCAGACACAGGGTGAGTGAGTATGGGCACACCAAATGCATGTGCCACACAGTGCATCTGGCTTTTTACATCAGTACTGGAGAATCAAATGTGGATCCTTAAGCTTTGCAGGCGAGCACCTTAACTGTTGAGCAATCTCTTCAGCCCAAATTCTTAGCAGTAAATATTCTTATATAAGCAGGTGCAAAAAGAAGATACAAGTGAAGTGACATTACAATGTCATTAATTAGTTATGAAGTTTATAATCGGCAAGACCTAGGTTTGAATCCTAACACTGCCAGTTACTACTTCCATGTCCTCAAGCAGGTTGCTCAATCTCACTGAGTCCTAATTTAATCACCTATAAAATGAAAACAATAATAGTACCAATTTCATAATGTCAATGTAGAGATTAATGAGACACTGACTTTAAAGCTCTTAGCACATTGCTAGGGCTGTAGTAAGCACATAACAAACAAGTGCTATTAGTACCGTCATTATTAGACCCTACACTTCCATCCTGGAATGAATTATCTTTCTCATGTATAAAGAAACATTAATATAGCTTGGAAATCTGACATTATATAACCTGTATTAACTGAGTACAGGAAATTAAGTTTGTTAGCATTATCTAACATGGAAAAAAAATATTTCCAGGATAAATGGACTCTGAAGGTCCATGATCGTAAGAACTTCAGAAATAGCCCATTTTGACTACAAGTGAAAATTTGTATCTGAAAATGAACATGTGGAACCTGTGGGAAAGAGGCTGATTTTAAGAACTAAATGTATAAAACTTACAACAGAAAAAAACAAGGGCTGGAGAGATGGTTCAGTAGTTAGGGCACTTGCCTGCAATGCCTAAACAATCCAGGCTTGATTCCTCAGTACCAATGTAAAGCCAGAGGCACAGGGTGGCTCATACATTTGGAGTTTGTTTGCAACATCTGGAGGCCCTGGCATGCCCATTTTCTGTCTCTCTTCTATCTTTCTCTGTTTGCAAATAAATGAACAAAAATATTTTTAAATGACTTTGCTTTTAGCAAATATTTAGAAATATGAAACAAAGAACAAAACTGAATAAAAATTAGATGTCATCCTGGGCTACAGTAAGACTATACCAAGAAAAAAAAATTTTTAACCTTTGTTTTTTTTTTTAATATGCTAAGAAAATGAAACCATTAAGCCACAATAGAATTAAAATATTTGTGAAACATACATACCCCCAAAAAACTTGTATCTAGGCTATATAATGCAAATAAAAATTTAATGGACCAAATCTAAACAGATGTTGTAAGAAAGATATACGTGAGCTGGGAAAATGGCTCAGCAGTTAAAAGCACTTGCTTACAAAGCCTGATGAACCAGGTTCAATCCCCAGTACCCACATAAAGCCAAATGCACAAAGTAGTCCATGCATCTGGAGTTGCTTTACAGCTTCAAGAGACCCGCTGCACCTGCACTTTCTCAGATAGAAGATAGATATATAGATAGATAGGCAGGGAAGCAAACAAGTAATGACATAATGAGAATAAGCTTAACACCATTAGGAACTTGTAAAGTTCGAGTAACACTGAGAATGCACCACATACCCAACAGAATGGCTAACATTTAAGAGTTACTATACCAAGAGCTGACAAGAGTCTAGAACTCTTTTTTGTTTGGTTTTTAGTACTGAGGATGACACCCATGGCCTCCCTAGTAAAAGCTCTATCAATGAGCTATACTCCAGTGCCTCTGCGTGTTTCTTTTAATTCAGTTCCATCACACTGAGACTCCTTTGTCTCCTCTGTCTATTCTGTCTCAATTCTAGAGTACAATTAAGTAAGAGTTAAAGGGCAAACTAACACTCTGTAATTGACACAGAGCCAAGAAGAGAAGAATCAATGTCTTCAATGTTTTCCCTCAGTCTCCTACCTGTTCCTCTTAGAAAATCCCTTTCTACTATTTCAGCTGTTCAAAGATTCCAAGATTTAATAAACAAAATGTAAAATCCAAAACTTCTGCTTTCCTTCCTCCATTTAGTCAGATTCCACCTCCTGGACCCCTGATGTTACCAAGCTACAACTATGAGAAGTGACTGCTGCACTGGGTGAGTATTTGGGCTTAATGAAATTTAAAGACCCAGCTCTAAAGTAATATGGCTATAAGCTTGAACAATGAACAGAAGTAAAAATCTCAAAGTTGAGAAATAATGATCCACTCATTTACCCCATAGCAAGAGATAAAAAAATTAAAATATGTGTCTCCATATTTGTCATTTCCTTCAGAAAATCTTTGATGTCCTTGAAAAGGGTTTCTTGATTAAAAATTAGGTTCTTTTGTTTTTTATTTACTTATTTGAGAGAGAGAGGCAGATTCAGAGAGAGGGGGAGGAAGGAAGGGGGGTGCCAGGGCCTCTAGCCACTGCAAACAAACTCCACCTTTGTACCACCCTTCTGTATCTGGCTTACATGGGTACTGGGGAATTGAACCTGGGTCCTTAGGCTTCTTAGGCCAAGTGCCTTAACCACTAAGCTATCTCTCCAGCCCCTAAAAACTAGTTTGTTTGTTTGTTTTTTTAAAAAGGTGAGGAAATACTGTTAAGTTAATACAATGATTACCATATTTTTTAGCCTCAAGGATTAAAAACTAAAAGCGTTAACAGTTTCTAACCATCTGATTCCCCAAAACCCTGGCTGTGCTTGAATCAGTCTTTAGAGAAGCTGGAAAGGTATGAAAACAGAGACTACGGGCAGTTAGCTGAGAGGGGCAAACACACAATGATACTTTGTAGTAGCAAGAGGTTTATTTTGTTCTATTGCTTGCAAATGAAAAAGTGACTGAAAATGAAATGCACAGCATAAAAAAAGAAAAATATTACAAGGTTAGTTTCAAAATAGGAAGGTTGATGAACAATTTAAGCTAACACATAAAGTGAAAGAAAATACTGGCTGCATAGATGAACCTTGGTTTCTCTATAAATGCCTTGCATTTCTTGTTAATAAACATGAATTTAACCTGTCTTTCTAAATCATATGTGGCAAATAACCTTATCTTTTTAAAAATATTTTAATTTTTCTTTTTATTTATGTTAGAGAGCGAGAGAAAGAAAGAAGGAGAGAGAGAGCGAGCAAGAGGAAGAGAATGGGCGTGCCAGCCACTGCAAATGAACTCCAGACACATGCGCCACCTTGTGCATCTGGCTTATGTGGGTCCTGGGGAATTGCACAGAGAGAGGTCCTTTGGCTTTTCAGGTAAACACATTAACTGCCCTAACTTTATCTTTTAAACCTTAACCAACTCTAACATTATCTTTTAAATCTATTACAGCTAGACATGGTAGTACATGCCTTTAACCTCAGCACTTGGGAGGCAGATAGGTAGGAGTTCGCCATGAGTTCAAGGCTACCCTGAGACTACATAGTAGATTCCAGGCCAGCCTGGGCTAAAATGAGAACCTATCTCAAACAACAACAAAAAATAATAATAAATCAAAAAATTACATTAAAAAATAAGCATATCTCTATTACATTCTACTCAGATATAAGAGCCCCCCAAAAAATAACTAGTCAGCCTATTTATAAAATATAGTGAGGATCCTCAGAAATAACAGAAAGTTATTCTATCATGAGACTATTCTGATGCACATGATTATCAACAATGTCAAATTATTCCTTACTTATTACTATTTTCTTAGCTTTTGTAACAATTTACAGTCCATGGAATTTTCAGCTTTTTAAAAAAGTACTTCAACATTTATTTTCCAACTCTCTTTGTCTTATCAATTTATTTAGCTAAATTAAGTACCAATATTCTATTTTAATGCTATAGGTGGGATACCTCCCAGCAAGTTATTCACCAGGTAGGCTCCTGATGCCCCAGAACATTACAAGCTATTGGCAAGACTCTTGGTGGTCCACCAGAGCAAGAAGGCAAGACCCTATTGCTGAAGACTCCACATGCTTGCTCAGGTCACTGAGCTAGAGCTACAGCTGAGCTAAAAGCCTCCTCCCTATTGACTAGCTGTCAGAATACCTGAAAGATCTATACAGCTCTGGGAGGAAAAAAGTTATTAATGGTCTTAACTAAAAGTGGATCCTGCAAACTTTACAACTTGACCGCCAGGCCAAATGTACCAACTGGTGCAATGGTGGCATATTTGTTATGAAGGAAACTAACTGCTCTCTGACTGTATTTGAGGCTCATTCCACAGAAGGAATCTCTGCCTGTACATTCTGAAAACATAGTCAAAAGCTTATGGCTGGGAGGTCATAACCCCTAGTGGGGGAAACTGCTATTGTTATATGGCTAAATGCAACTGCTACTGTTATATGGCTAAGTGCAAATATTATGGCCATCAAAGTGCCCTCTAAACATTTATATCCATGCCCATATATTAATACTTCTCTCACTTTTGGTTACAGAAGCTTCTCTTTTCAGATGGTGGTGACCACTAGGGTGAATATTGCTGAGGAGTGATAGTAGAATGTTCCACATTAAGTGAGACATCTCTATCATACCCTCTCAGCCTCAGGGACCATTGCAGAAGATGTAGTGAAAAGAATGTAAGAGCCAAAGGAAGTGGGGGAGTGCTTATAATGCTGTCTTACAGACACAAAGAGGTCTTGATATTCATGACTTCACAGTGGCTGATACCACCTACACAAGACCTACATAATAGGAGGGGGGAAAATATGATGATGTCAAAGTAGAAGAGAGACTAATTGGAAACAAGGGATTCAGTGGAGGGGGGTTTGAGATGGGGAAAAAGAAAAAAAAAGGTGATGGGAAGAAATTATGATCAAGGTATATATTGTCTATATTTATGGAAGCTGTCAATAAAAAGATTTTAAAAAGCTGGGCGTGGTGGTGCACGCCCTTAATCCCAGCACTTAGGAGGCAGAGGTAGAAGGATCACCGTGAGTTCAAGGCCACCCTGAGACTCCAGAGTGAATTCCAGGTCAGCCTGGGCTAGAGTGAGACCCTACCTCAAAAGAACAAGCAAAAAAAAAAAAAAAAAAAGTTTTTTGAAAAAGAAGCTGGATGTGGTGGCACACGCCCTTAATCCTAGCACTTGGGAGGATCACTGTGAGTTCAAGATCAGCCTGAGACAACATAGTGAATTCCAGGTCAGCCTAGCAAGACCCTACCTACCTCAACCCCCCACCAAAAACGAAGCAATATTCTTAGAACATATGAAAGGGCATGGAGCCTATTAAATGCAGGAATACAACCAGGTGTGCTGGCGCAAACCTTTAATCCCAGCACTCGGGAGGCAGAGGTAGGAGGACTGCCATGAGTTTGAGGCCACCCTAAGACTACACAGTGAATTCCAGGTTAGAATGGGCTACAGCAAGACCCTACCTTGAAAAACCAAATAGAATAAAATAAAACAAAATAAAGCAGAAATACTCTGCAGCCTCCTAACATCCTGGTTTTACCTTATTCTGCTTACTCATATCTCAAAAGATGGATTCATAAAGAACTAAGATGAAAACCCAAGCAGTCTGGCTTCAGCTATTCAAGTCAACATCTCTAATCATATGTCTTATAATACTTATTTATTTGCAAGGACAGAAAAAGAGAAAATGGGTACTCCAGGGCATCTAGCCACTGCAAACAAACTCCAGCTGCATGCAACACCTGTGAATCTGACTTTATGTGGGTACTAGGAAATTGAACCTAGGTTGTTAGGCATTATAGACAAGTACCTTAACCACTGAGCCATCTCTCCAGCCCCTATAATATTTTACTTATTTATGTGAAAGACAAAACAGAAAAGGAAAAGGTAGACAGAGACAGTATGTGAGTATGAGCATGCCAGGGCCTCCTGACACTGAAAATGAACTCCAGATTCATGGCCACTTAGTACATCTGGCTCTGTGTAGGTTCTAGGGAATCAAACCCAAGCTGTCAGGCTTTGCAGCAAGCAACCTTTAACAGATGAGACATTTCTCCAGCCTCCATGTGTTATTAAAAGATGATTCCCTTGGGGCCCAAGTCCTTCTGATAGAGGCCCCCCAAAAAAGATGATTCCCAGCAGGACAAGATGGCACATGACTTTCCCAGCATTCAGGAGGCAGAGATAGAAGGACTATTTTGAGCTTGAGGCCAGCCTGGGACAATAGAGTAAGTTCCAGGTTGGCTTGGACTAGAGGAAGACCCTAACTCAAGAAAAAAAAAAGTGGGGGGGTGGAGAGATAGCCTAGCAGTTAAGGCACCCGTGAAGCCTAAGGGCCCTGGTTCAATTCCCCAGGACCCACATAAAGCAAATGTACAAGGCAGCGCACGTGTCTGGAGTTCATTTTCAGTGCCTGGAGGCCTTGACGCACTCATGCTCTCTCTATATGTTTGCCTTTCTCTCTCTCCCCCAGTAAACAAGTAAAAATATATATATATATTTTTTTAAAAAGTTGATTCCCCGATGGTAAGACCCTATTGCTGAAAACTCCACGTACTTGGGCTGCAAGGCCACTGAAAAATCCTGCTGGAACTGAGCTGATAACTTCCTCCATGTAGACCAGCTGACAGAAAGCTGGAAGAAGCCATTCTACATGTAGTTCAATGGGAGAAAGAGATACCACCAGTGAAGATAATCAACAGTGGACACTGCAAGCCTTATAATTGGCCAGCCAGGCCAAGTGAGCCAACAGGTGCAATAGTGGCACGTCTGTCATGGTGGAAACCAACTGCCTCCAATTGGACTGGAGGCCCACTCCATGGGTGGGAATACATCCCTGATACTGAAAACTTAAAACAGGGGTAATCATGAGCTCTAAGGGTGTAACATCTGCTGATGTCTGGATAAATGTATATACTATGCTTATCAAACTGCCCAGTAAGCACTTCTCTTAATATTTATACCCTTATATTAAAGCTACTCTCACTTTAGGTTAAGAATCTTCTCTTTTCAGATGGCAGTGACCTTGGGATGACTCAGAAGGTATCATGGTGCTGGAAAGAAGTGACTGGAATACTGAGTAACATCTCAATCACAACTTCCAAGGTTCAGGGTCTAATGCAGAAGAGGTGGTGGAAACAATGTAAGAGCCAAAGGAAGGGCAGGACTCCTTACAACATGCTCCTCCAAACACAAAATGGCTTGCATATCCATGACCTCATAGTGCCTGACACTAACTACACAAGACCATCATAAGAGGAGGAAAAGATCATGACATCAAAATAAAAGAGAGACTGATTGAGATGGGGAGGGGAGACAATGGAGAATGGAATTTCAAAGGGGAAGGTAGGGGGAGGGAGGGTATTACCATGGATATTTTTTATAATCATGGAAAATGTTAATAAAAATTGAGAAAAAAAGAAGTTGATTCCCAATACTGTGTGTGTGTGTGTGTGAGAGAGAGAGAGAGAGAGAGAGACAGAGAGAGAGAGAGAGAGAGAGAGAGAGAGAATGGGGAGGGAGAGAGAGAGAGGCAGTAAGTACCTCATATAGCCCAGGATGGCTTTGAAATCACTACGTAGCCTAGGGTGACCTTGAACTTCTGATTCTCCTGCCTTTGCCTCAAGAGTGCTAAAATTACAGGTGTGCATCACCACACACAGTTTATATGGTGCTGAAGACTGAACCCAGGGCTTTGTGCATGCTAGGCAGGCACCCTACCGAACTGTATCCCCAACCCAACTAAACACTTTTTTTTCTTTTTTCTTTTTCTTTTCTTTGTTTTTTTCAAGGTAGCATCTCACTCTAGCTCAGGCTGACCTGGAATTCACTGTGTCATCTCTGGGTGGCCTTGAACTCATGGCGATCCTCTTAACTCTGCCTCCCGAGTACTGGGTTTAAAGGTGTATGCCACGACACCCAGCTAAACACCTTTTAAAAAAATTATGTTTGGGTTAAAGGACAAAAAAATATGTTTGGGGGGCCAGGCATGGTGGCGCACACCTTTAATCCCAGTGTGTGCCATGATGCCCAGCTAAACACCTTTTAAAAATGTATGTTTTGGGGTCCAGGCATGGTGGCGCACACCTTTAATCCCAGCATTCGGGAGGCAGATGTAAGAGGATCACCGTGAGTTTGAGGCCACCCTGAGATGACACAGTGAGGTCAGCCTGAGCCTGAGTGATACCCTACCTCGAAACAACAAAAAAAATTATTTTTTTGTTGGGGGCAGGAGCTAGAGAGATGGCTTAGTGGTTAAGACAATTGCCTGCAAAGCCTGACGACCCAGGTTTGATTCCCCAGTACCCAAGTAAAGCCAGATGCACAAAGTGGCACATGAATCTGGAGTTCCTTTGCAGCAGATGGGGGCCCTGGAATGCCCATTCTTTTTCTCTCTGTCTTCTCTCAATCTCTCTCTCTACTTGCAAATAAACAAATTTATAAACAATATTTTTTTATTTATTCGAGAAAGAAAGACACAGAGAAAGAGTATGGGGGCACCAGGCTTCTTGCCTCTACAAACAAACTCCAGATGCATGCACCATTTTTTGCATATGGCTTTGCATGGGTACTGTGAGAAGGCTTTACAAGCAAGTGTCATTAATGACTGAGCCATCTCCCTAAGCCCAACTAAACACCTTTGAAACTTGGATACCTCAAGGGTAAGAGCAGATTTTAGGCAATTTGTAAGCTGTTTTCTCATCAGCTAATCTGTACTTAGAACATGCACAAGCACAGAAAAGGTATGTAGCAACAGCTAAAAGAACCCTTCAAAGGCAAACAGTCTGCCCAAAAAGGTATGTAGCAGCAGTCAAAAAAACTGTAACCCCTCAGATGCAAACAACCTTCAAGCATACTTAGTCCAGACCAGTACAGGTTTATGTAGTACCTTCACAATGGAGTTCTGGAGGGCACCCATTTTAGAAAAGGTGGAGTAGGTGAAACAGCTTTGAGTTTGGTTTCAACCAATAGTTAGGAAAACTAAGCCATGGGTAACAAAAGCACCCCAGAAATTTCACCCACTCTACCCACCCACATACACAGAGAGAGAGTGAGAAAGGAGGATTGCAGTGCTCTTTCTCTCTCATTTACAGAATTCTCATAAAAAGGGCAGTGAGAAAGCTATAATATTCTGATGCCTTGAGGTAGATTATATTTAGCAATTATGAAGTTAAGCTGCACTACTTTCCTGGAAAACTTCCAGTTCCCCAGATACTAATGCAATTTTCACCAATGTAATACCTAGTTGTTAATGTTCAGCAAGGTAAGGGTTAATACCAACACCACAGAAAAAGAGAACTTGGTTGAACTCCACCCTCTCTAAAGCAAATATCAACATCCCTGAGCCAAATCCACTCAGCCTGTACAAGACTCCATGGACGTGCCAAAAAACAGGTGAAAAGAAATTGAGTTTCCTCGGGTTTCTCAACTTACAGTACCACAAGCTTAAGTAGCTTCCACACGTTTGTGAAACACAGTGCTAGATTAAATAAAAAGCACTTGTAAAATCGTACTAAAGACTTGAGAAACATTAACAAGTCATAGAGGTCACTATAAATCAGCAGGAAAGCTCAACTTTGGATGAAGAAGGTCAAACAGTACCCATGGAAACAAAATCAAAACAAAAAGATACAGAGTAGAAGGAATATAGGCCCCAGAACTTAAGTTCTGGAAGGAAAGCTCTATAAGTAGAGGATCGATTCTTACCCTAAAGAAAGAACAGAAGGAAATGTTTGGGTCTCAAAGAAGAAGGGTTATCACTACTCTTGGCCCTATGATTTCTACAAAGAAAAGAATTCACCAGATAAAAGTTATTGACACTCTGTATGTCACTGGAAAGGGCAGTCCAGGATCACCTGGCCTTGCTAGAAATAGGAAGAGATGAGTCACTCTTATAATTCTGATCCGTACCCTCCAGGTCACAAAACATTTTCTTTCTATTTCCACCGCTTATCAGTTTTCTTCTCAGACTGTGGAGTTGGATCAGAACACTGGGGGATGGGACTAAGAAAAAGGAAGAAGTAAGAGTTTCAAGTCATTTGGTTAGTCCAAGAGATACTAAGGTTACTAAGTACCTGGAAAAGCAAATTAAGTATATAACTAATAACCAGCAAAGGGGTTATAACCAAAACTCCCTCTTTGACAGTGCTCAGTATCTTTCAAAGCTTTTTACAGTCAAAAAGAAACATACAGCTCCCTGGAGAGAAGAACGATGATTTAGGATGGGCAACAACAGGTCATAAAATATGACCGAGTTACATGAATACCAATATTCCCTCAGACCGAGACAGAAAGTAATCAGCAGTCGAGGAAGACTACACTCTCTTACAGGTAGTAAAGGAGGGTGGCAAAAGAGGAACTGAGGAGAGGGTTATCCTAGGAAACGTGTAAGAAGCAATTCAATTAGCTCACAAACTTATTGGACTTAAAAGTAAACTTCTTCCCCAAGTAGGAGGTTTATCACCACGCTGGGTCAAGGAGGACATAATCGTGAGAGAAGTTCTAACCCCCCTGCAAAGTGGCAAGCAACAGGAGGGCAAAAAGAAACGGGTTTTGTAGACAGAGAAATAGTGGAAAGCCAATTACCACCATGCCCCAATGACCACAGGACTTGTACAGGAAACCCATTCCTGTAATCACAAGGACAAACGTCCAGAGGAGGAGGAAAGGTAGGGCTCAAGCCAGGTAACATTCCTGAGGGGAAGGATTATCAGGTGACACAGGACTGACAGCCCAGAGGGGGACGGGGCGGGAGGAAAGTTAGCAGGTGAAAGGGAGCAAACCAGGAGGAAGGAAGTGACCTTTTAGGAGAAGGAAGAGAATGCCAAAAGGGGGTCAGAATGAGAAGAAAAAATGGACCCAGAAGAACACAGGGGGGCCCAAAGAAGAAGGCGTGTGGGGGGACTGGAAGCAGAAGAAAGGAAGTGGGGCTGAGAGCCGGCGGGGCCGTGGGGGCGGGAGCGCGGGGCGCAGGGCGAGGGGAGCGAGGGTGACGCGGGCAAGGGCCAGGTGGGACTCCCGGGCTTCCCGCGGTCCAGGAGGGGGAGGACTCGAGACTGCAGAGCCGAGGACACCGTGAAACGAGGAAGGGAGCCGCGGGGGCGGATCCCCAGAGGCTGGCAGGCGCCCCCGGGAAGAGCGGCGAGGGTCTCGGGGTCCGGCGGGCGGCTCACCCGGCCAAGCTCAGGGGCAGGGTGGGAGGGACACTCACAAATTTCTTGGGTTTGCCGCCGTCGCCGCCAGTCGCAGGCACCTCATCCGGGCTCCGACCCTTCTTCTTGTCCCGGGTCCCGCGGCCGGGTCCCAGGCTCCCCCCGGACGGCTCCATATCGTGGTTAGCGCCGGCCACTGATCCCGCGTCTACGCCGCTCGCACTGGGCTGCCCCGCGCCAGCAGCCGCCGCCGCCCAGCAGCCTCCTTAGCCGGCCGCCGCGCCCCGCCTCATTAGCATGCTGAGCTGCGCGCGCCTCATGAATATACAACGGTGACGCCTCGCTACCGCCCGCCTGCCCCACTTCCGCCCGGACTCGCAGCCCCTACCAATGGGGGAAGGGAAAGGGGTGGAGGGAAGCCGCGGAAGCGCGCTACCTGCTCGGCGGGCTTAACCATCGGGACCCACGTGGGGGGGTGACGAGTGGGCGGTGCAGCTCGCAGCTCGCAGCTCTCCGCCGCCGCCGCCGCTGCCGCTGCCGCTGCCGCAGCGGGGAGCGCCGCCCCCTGGCGGCTGGAGCAGAACAGGCCTCTAGGCTCCCACGCAGCGCCCACGTGGCTGTAAAACTAGCCTAGGCCCCTCTCACATCACAGCCAGAATATTATCTGAACCAAAACTCTAAGAGGCTTGTTATCTTGGTAGAAAATCTGATGCTAGGCTTTCTGGGGTAATACAGTTTTTAATGTGAACAACTCCCATGAAGTGCACGAAAAAAATAATGTAAAAACTGTCACTTGGGCCGGGCGTGATGGCGTGAGCCTTTAATCCCAGCATTTGGAGGCAGAGGTAGGAGGATCTTCTATAGTTCCAGGCCACCCTGAGACTACTACATAGTGAATTCCAGGTTAGCCTGTGCTACTGTGAGACCCTACCTCGAAAAAACAAAACAAAACAAAAAACTGTCAGTTGAGCTTAAGAGATGGTTTAGCAGTTAAGGTGCTTACCTGCAAAGCCTAAGGACCCAGGTTCAATTCCCCAGGACCTACCTAAACCAGATGCACAGGTGGTGCATGCGTCTGGAGTTCATTTGCAGTGGCTACAGGTCCTGGCATGCCCTTTCTTTCTCTCAAATGAAATAAAATAAAAAACTGACAGTTGCCATGTATAGAAAGCTATGTGCCAAGAACAGTTTGGTCCAGTTTAGGTACTATGCTCAAAACTAGAGAAATTATAGCTATGGAATTACATTATCCAGTTATGAATCCTCAGATGGCTACTTTCTAGTTGTTTCTTTAATATTTTACTAGAGAAAGAATGGGCACTCCATGGTCTCTAGCCACTGTAAATGAATTCCAAACTCATGTACCACCAAGTGCACCTGACTTACTTGGGTACTGGGGAATTGAAGATGGGTCCTTAAGACTTTGCAGGCAAGCCACTTAACTGCAGAGACATCTTTCCAGCCCTTGCCATGTTTCTGAAGTGGATGAACCAGTTATTGCCAAAAACCTAAGCAGCATTCAGTCACCACTTAGCATGTAAAGTGGTCAGGCTGTATGTAAAGCACTACATATCACCGAATCCTCACAATCATGGGATAAGTTCCACTACCATCTTAGGTTAAGAAATTTGGACTGTGGGAATAGAAGTGACTTGTCCAAGGACACATAATTCATACATAATTTATACCCCACATGAGTGAAAAGAATGGGTTCTCCAAGTGTCTTCTTTACATGATCTTCTCCCTTGGCAATTCCATTCATTCTCCTGGTTATGTTTGTTCCTTGTGTGAAAGAGAGCGTGGGCCTGCAATGGATGGACTGAAAACTCTCGACCACAGCTGGAAAAGATTGCAAGCACACATTCCTGGACAGCAGAGTCAGTGACTTACTCACTGGAGCCCCCAGTGCTTAGAATGTAGGGCCTGGTAACACCAGGAACTCTACTGACCTTGCTTCCTCCTAATCTGGCCTTTTCTTGTGCCCCAGACTTTTCAACTGCCAGATGAGAAATTGCCTGGAGCTGTCCAGCCCAGACTTTGAAATGTCCAGAATAGTGCCAAAATTTACTTATTTTCTAAGCTAGTCTAGTGTTGAGAAACAGAGTGAAAAACTAGAGTAACCCATCTAAATCATCCTTCCTTTCTGTACCACTATCGACATCTACATTTACCATACTCCTGATTGTAAACTTCCAGAAAAGGGTCCATTTGTGGTGAGTACAATATCCAAAACTGTTCCTTGCAACATCAGTTCATGAGCAGGTATATCCAACACTGCTGAGCACTTACATGTTTTATTTTAGTGTATCGTCTCCAATTAACAGCATCAACCCAAACACCCTGAAGCCATCTGCTATGTCTTCTCAAACCAGTAATCTGCCCAGGTTTATCTAACTCTTAAGCAGAATGTTCTATTAACTGCCCCTATGTAATCCATGTAGAATATATACAGGACCTAATGTAAAGTGTGACCAAATGTTAACTATGATTTTTATTACAGGAACCATCATCTCTTGTTTTTCTCTTCCTTCATACACAGGTAGCAAGAATTCAAATTCCCAAACCAGGCATGGTGGCACACGCCTTTAATCCCAGCACTCGGGAGGCAGAGATAGGAAGAGTCACTGAGAGTTCAATGCCACCCTGAGAATAATTCCAGGTCAGCCTGAAGTACAGTGAGAGTCTACCCCAAAAAACCAAAAAAAAAAAAAAAAAAAAAGAATTCAAGTTTCCAGAAAGGTACAAAAAATACCAACTTGGTTTATTAGATAAAAACAGTGGTGAAATGAACATAAAGCCAAAGTTAGAATAGGACATTTTCACATCCTATCTGAAAGTACTTCATCTGTACTTAAGATGCTAGGGAGCCGGAACCCTCTCCAAACCTTCACTCTTCAACTTCCCTGGAAGCAAGACTTGCAGTAGGCAGACCCAGGAGGATGTCAAAGGTGATCTCAGACTTGTCTACCCTTTCATCCATAAGTCTCTCAGGTGAAGGCAGGCAAGGGAGCAAATAAAGGCTTAGATGGGCTGAGGAATGGCCTCTAGACCCCACTGCCTATTATGTCCCAGAGATAGCTATCCATGCCCCTATCTCATCCCTAATAGGTACCATCATCAGGCTGTGATAGTAAGAGGAAGGGAAATGATTCTACAACAATATGTAGTCTCCAAAACCCTTCCCACAGCTAGTGAATGTCCTGGGAGTGGCCGGTCCAGGCCTGGGGGAGCCACAGCTTTCCCTCCAACACAACCAAGAGGTGAAAAGGTATTCCCTGGGAAACAGCATCCCAAGTTGCTCTTAAATCTCCACATCACTTTCCTTGTCGTTGTCATGATCTCCATCATAGAATTCATTGGGTGCCTCTGGCCTGCAAAGCAAGGGGAGAAATATCAAGAGCCCATTCTCCAAGTTCCAGTCTTCTCCCAGGACACTCTCCAAAGCCAATTCTCTGTCAAGAGAACCAGTCCTCTCCCTTCCACTGTTTGAGACTAAATGCTATGCATTCATCCATTCACGTATTTAGTAAATATTTATGAAGACTCCCCTTGCCAAGCACTGTCACATGCCTTAGCAAAAACGTTGAATCAGTCATACAAGGTTTTTCACTGGTCCTCGAAAAGCTTATGAGACCAATAATAAAAAAAAAAAAAAAAAAGGAAATAACACAGTAATTTCAGATGATGGAAAGTTCTATGAAAAATGAACTGTGTGAAATGACTGGGTGTGGTAGGAGGAAAAGGGTGCTATTTCAGATAAGATTATTAGGGAATAGCTGGAGCGATGTCTAAGCGGTTAAGGCACCTGCCTGCAAAGCCTAACAATCCAGGTTTGATTCGCCAGTATCTACATGAAGCCAGATGCACAAAATGGCACATGCATCTAGAGTTTCTTTGCAGTGGCTAGAGGTCCTGGCATGCCCATTTTCACTCTAATCTCTCTTCTTTCTCTGTCTACTCGCCAATAAATAAATAAAAATATTATTATGGCCGGGTGTGGTGGCGCACGCCTTTAATCCCAGCCCTTGGGAGGCAGAGGTAGGTGGATCACCACAAGTTCGAGGCCACCCTGAGATTACATAATGAATTCCAGGTCAGCTTGGGCTAGAGTGAGACCCTACCTCGAAAAACAAACATATATTATTAGGAAAGGTTGCTCAAAGAACCAAAGGCCCTAAGTCTATGAAGAAACTGGACAGGAAAGATCTCAGTTCTTTGTATATCCTGGATATTAATCCTCTATCAGATGTATAGCTAACAAAAATTTTCTGCCTTCTGTAGATTGCCTCTTTGCTCTATCTACACTGTACTTCCTTATGCACAAAAGCTTTTTAATTTCATGAGGTCCCAGTGGTTGATTAATGGTTTTACTTCCTGAGCAACTGGGGTTGGAGTCAGAAAGTCATTGTATATGCCAATATGATGAAGGATTTCCCCTACTTTTTCCTCTAGCAATTTCAGAGTTTCAGGTTTGATATTAAGGTTTTGATTCACTTGGACTTGATTCTAGTGCATGGAGAGAGATAAGCATCTATTTTCACCCTTCTACATATAGATATCCAGTCTTTCCAGCACCATTTGTTAAACAGGCTGTCTTTTCTCCAGAGAATATTTTTGGCATTTTTCTCAAAAATCAGATGGCTGTAACTGCCTAAGTTTACATCTGGGGCCTCTGTTCTGTCCCACTGATTTATGTGTGCCAAAGATCTCAAGAAGATCCCTCCAAACCTCAAGAGAGCTAAGTACAGAAATCATGAGGTCGAAGATGACAGACATATGCCAGAATGACACTGGGGCCAATACCACTGAGTCGTGTGCAGGGAAGAGCGGTGTTGAGAGTCAGAGGCAAAACAGCATGTAGGGCCTTTTCAGGCCATAGTGAAAATGGGATTTCTTCTAAGAAGAAAAGAAAGGAGAGTGTTAACAGAAGATTGACATAATGTTATAATTCTCAGTGAGAGAAGGGAAGGAAAAGAAACACAGGGCCTAATTTTGCTCAGTATTGGCTTTGTTCTTGAAAAACTATTCTCTGAGAGAATTGGAAAAAGAGAGAGAGGGGGAGAGAGAGAGAGAGAGAGAGAGAGAGAGAGAGAGAGAGAGAGAGAGAGAGAAGCTAAAGAACAAAGCCAGTCAAAACTCTGTCCACTCAGGGACCAAGGTCTCCTTTTCCTGTAAGTGCAAAGGTCAGTCAGGATTGAATCTCAGCCCTGATACTTCAATGGTTATATTACTGTAGCAAAGTTACTTAACCTCTTCAAACCTTAGATTCCTCCCAGTAGTCTCAGGATAAGAACCACCTGTTAGAGTTATCTGCCAGCAATAGAGTAATGATTGATTGACTGACTGATGGAAAGACAGATGACAGACAGATGAATGATACAGACATACAGACAGGCTATAACATATGCACTTAGTACGGAGCCGAGTGCTCTGCAAACCCACAAAAGCAGCAGCTCACAACAGTCGACAGTCGTGTGTGAGCTGGAGCTACAGGCATCAAAGAACAGGAAACTCAGTGGGTGGTCTGACAGAGAGGTAGGGCTTAGAAACAGGAAGAGGCCTTAGGCTTCTGCTGGCTGTTAGATGGGTGTGGTGTGAAGCTGACTAGGCCCAGATGTCAATATGGAACTACAGAAGAAAAAGCCAAGCCTAGAAGGAAGAACTTAAAAACAGGTGTTGCCAAACCAGTATCAATGAAAACCAGTATCCAGAAGTCAAGCCTCAGAGACCTGGACAAGCTCAGATGGAGACAACAGTTCGTTAGGCCCTGAGGCCAAATGTTTACTCAGGTTGGGGGAATAATGGGGTACCCACTGAGGAAGGCTAGAGAAGTCTCAAGGGTCAAAGCACTAAAGTGAAGGTCTAGATGGAGGCCAGAGCTCTGAGTCACAAGCAGAATTGGAAGGAGCTGAAAAACCAGCACAGCCAGCTTCCTCTCAAAGGCCATATGGAAGCAGGACTGGGTATCCCTCAAGGAGCAACTCCTATCAACTCCCTGAGCCAGGTAAGGAATCTGTTCCTTATGAAGAGTATCTTTCTCTGTCCTTCTGAGTTCTACTGGCTTTTCCTTTATTTTCTAGAAGGTTTTTTTTTTTTTTTTTGTAGGGAGAATTAATCAGAAATAAATATTTCATCTATATCTTAGAAGCTTTGTTGACAGGTGTGGTGGTGCACACCTTTAATCCCAACACTCGGGAGGCTGAGGTAGGAGGATCACTGAGTTCGAAACCACCCCAGTGCTAGAGAGTGAGTTCCAAGTCAACCTGGGCTAGAGTGAGACTCTAACACCAAAACAGCAACAAACATTCACAAACCTGAAAAACATAGCAAATACCTGTCCAGTTAAAAACTCAGAAGGTCTGAAAAAAGAGCTGGCTAGAATACAAAAGGCTGCTTCACACATTTTGGGAAGCAATTTGGCAACATATATATATATATATATATATATATATATATATATATATATATATATATATTGCACACAGCCTTTGACCTAGCAGCAACAATTCTAGGAATCTAACCCATTCAAACAACCATGAACGGATGTATAGATAAGCTACAGATAAGGATGCTATAGATACCACCTTCTATTTTTGTTTGTTTTTCAAGGTAAGGTTTTGCTCTAGCCCACACTGACCTGGAATTCACTATGTAGTCTCAGGCTGGCCTCAAACTCATGGCGATCCTCCTACCACTGCCTCCCCAGGACGGGGATTAAAGACGCGTGCTAGCCGGGCGTGGTGGCGCACGCCTTTAATCCCAGCACTCGGGAGGCAGAGGTAGGAGGATCACCGTGAGTTCGAGGCCACCCTGAGATGACAGAGTTAATTCCAGGTCAGCCTGGACCAGAGTGAGACCCTACCTCGTAAAACCAAAAAAAAATGAAAAAGACATGTGCTAGATGTCACCTTCTTTACTACAGTAATAGTCCCCTCCTCCCCCCAAAAAAAAGTAGAGGATAATGGAAATGTCTTCCAGTGGTAATCAGGCAAATTAAATTATAATTGCACAATGGAATATTATAGAACTGATAAAATACTGAAACTTATCTACATATACTACCATGGAAAGATGCATCTTAAGAGAGAGGCAAATTGTAAGTTGAAGGGCAACAAACATAGACTATTCTTATTTATGTTAACAACAACTATCCAAACAAGCCAAGTGTGGTGGTACAAGTCTATAATCCAAGCACTTGGGAGGCTGAGGCTGGAGGACCTCTGCCAGTTCTAAGCAACCCTGGGCTATACAGTGAGACCTTGTTTGTAAAACACCAAAAAGAGCCAGGGAGTTCGAGGCCAGCCTGGGCTAGAGTGAGATCCTTCTTCAAAATAACAACAATTAAAAAAATTAAAACACCATACAGGAACATCAAAGCCTTACAAATAAAACTCTGAATGTGTGTTTACATGTGCATGTCAATGTATACTTATAATCTACACAATATGGTCTATCCACAAGAAGAGACATAAAACTACATAGCACGGTGGTGGTTTAAACGTGAAATGCTCCCCATAGGCCCATGTGCTTGAACACCTGATCCCCAGCTGGTGGTGCTGTTTGGGAAGGTTGTGGAGCCTTTAGGCAGCAGGGCTTTGGAGGAGGTGGATCATGGAGAGCAGGCCTTAAGGTGTCACAGCCAGCAGGGAGCCTTTTCTCTGCTTCCTGACTGAGGAGATGGGACAAGGTCTCTCCCTCTGGCCTGTTCATGCCTTCTCTGACATGACAAAACTTCCCCTCTAAACTGTAAGCCTGAATTAAACCATTTTCCTTCCATAAGCTGCTTCTGGTCTGATATTTTGTCCCAGCAACGGGAAAGTAACTGATACAAGTGCTTATTTCCATGGAATGAGTCTAGACTGCATAAAAGCAAGCTTATTAAATTTTGATACTCATCCAGGTGTGGTGGCACACACCTTTGATCCCAGCACTTGGAGGCACTGTGAGTTCAAGGCCACACTGAGACTACAGAGTGAATTCCAGGTCAGCCTGGGCTAGACTGAGACCCTACCTCAAAAAAAAAAAAATAGTAATTTTTTTTCTTTGATACTGTTTATAATGTTTACAATAAACATGTTAGAAAAAAATAGCAAAAAGAGTAGGGAACCAACAGACTGAAAGAGGCAAGCCAAGGATAAAGGAGCTAGTGCCTTCTAATTACTTTTTCCCCTTAGAAGCTTCCCCAGTATGCCTGCGACACTGCCTGGTCTCGAGTCCCTGGCCCAGACCTGCTGTAGTTTTCTTCAGGACCCCTCTCCTCTGCATCGGCCTCATCAGTCCTGTCATAGGTCAGGAGGTCTGCAGGCACATCATGAATCTGAACACTAGGTGCATGATTCAGCATCTTCAGGTTCTCAAAGATTGTCTGGCGGATCTGGTCCAGGTACTGGTTACAGAGGAGAAACACAGTGAGCATCTCCTAGGGATTCCCACAGCATTCACCCTTCTACACTGACCATCCTTGGCTGAATGACAGTAGTATTTCAAGTTCAATTGATAACTGCCTCTCTCTTTACCCTGGAATGCCTCCTAGATGGTTAAGAGTGACAGTGGCAACTCAGAGCTATCTTCTCTTTGGTTTCTCTTACTTCCCACATCCTGGACCTCTCCAAGCACCTCCCCTCCACCCACTGTTGTGCCCAGCTTCTCCAAGCTGCTGACCTGACGGGAGTTCTGATTCTCGATGCGTGTGCTGACATCTGGATGGAGCGTGAAGTCCGGGGCAAAGTACTCGAAGTATTCTTGAAGAGAAGGCATTGGCAGAAGGGACTGATTAACCAGAAATATGGTCCAGACCTAGGCAGGCAGGTCCCCAGACTACCTGATCTCTTCTTCTCTCCCATCCTGGTCCCTTGTAATAATAGCTCACCCATCTTAGCTTTGCTCAGAGCCCAGAGAAGGGTTTAGTCTCTGGGAATGCAAAATTTCCCACATGCTTTCAAACAAGGTCATTCTGGAGGCTGGTGAGAGAGGAGTGTCTATTGTGGGAGTGTTGCAGGGTAGCCCTTACCACTATAGGGAAGCTCCTCACTAATGGCCTCTTCTACCAGCAGCGATGTCTCGTATGTCCTGAAACCCATAAGCAGAGGGGGTTGGCTGAGTAAGCTACAGGGTCCATCCCTCCAATCTCTGAGAGCCCACAGTGGGTCACAAAGGAAGATGAAAATCAGGGAAGATACTCACCAGCAGCGGGCAACGTTCCGGACAGTATAGCCACCACCACCTAGCACCAGCAGTGGAATATTAAAACTCTTGACATACTCAACACATTCCCTGTTAAAAGGGAACCAGAAAAATGAGTGGAGCCAAGACATACAATTGTACATATTGCTTGGAAAGGGGCAAAAGGAGCTACAACTCTTGATCTGGTAGTGGAATTCACTGGACTGTGCATTTAAGAGTAGTATACTATAATATTTTCTGCCTCAATAATAATTTTAAATTTATTTATGTATTTGAGATGGGGGACAGAAAGAGAGAGAATTGGGCGTACCAGGGCCTCTAGCCACTGCAAACGAACTCCAGACGCATGTGCCCCCGGTGCATCTGGCTTACATGGGGACTGGGGAAATGAACCTGGGTCCTTAGGTTTCACAGGCAAGAGCCTTAACCACTAAGCCATCTCTTCAGCCCCTAGTAATTTTAAAGTACACCCTCACTTCTGTCTTACTTGACACTCTCCCTGACACTTAGCTGCTTCAGCACTCCTGTCAGTGCCCCAAGCAGACTGTGACTTCTAGCCTTCAGGACATAACTCTAAAACTACTTCTGTCTGTCGTCAAACCCTCTGCCTAGACCATGTCAATGGCATCCAACTGGCATCTTGCTATCCACTCTGTCCCCTCCCATCCCACACCTTTCTTCATTCAACAGTCAGAACAGTAGGGTTTTTTAAAAATGTATTTATTTATTTATTTGAGAGTGACATAGAAAGAGGCAGAGAGAGAGAATGGGTGCTCCAGAGCCCCCAGCCACTGCAAACGAACTCCAGATGCGTGTGACCCTTTGTGCATCTGGCTTACCTGGGTCCTGGAGAATTGAACTGGGATCCTTTGGCTTTGCAGGAAAATGCCTTAAATAACTGCTAAGCCATCTCTCCAGCCCCAGAACAGTAGTTTTACAACACACTGACTAAAAAAAAAAAAATTTAATTACATTGTTACTTCTATGCTTAAAAATCTTTCAACAAGGGCTGGAGAGATGGCTTAGTGGTTAAGGTGCATGACTACAAAGCCAAAGAACCAAAGTTTGATTCCCCAGGACCCACATAAGCCAGATGCACAAGTTGGCACATGCGCCTGGAGTTCGTTTGCAGTGGCTAGAGGCCCTGGTATGCCCAATTCTCTCTCTTTCTGTCCCCCATCTCAAATACATAAATAAATTTAAAATTATTATTGAATTTTTTAAATTATTTTAAATTATTATTATTGGCTGGAAACCATGGCTCACCCATTCTGTCTATATCTGTCCCTCTCTCTCAAGTAAATATTTTTTTTAAATCCTTCAACAGCTGCCCATCACCTATAGACTGTAATTCAAACTCCTTACAAGAGTCTCAAGGCTCTGCATCATCCCGATGTGCCCAACTTACAAGCACCTCACTGTGAACTACACAGCTTTAAGCTTATCTCCAGTGTTCTGGCCTCACTGATTTTTTTTTTTTTTTCAAAGTAGGGTTTTGCTGTAGCTCAGGCTAACCTGGAATTCACTATGTTGTCTCAGGGTGGTCTCAAACTCATGGCGATCCTCGTACCTCTGCCTCCTGAGTGCTGGGATTAAAGGCATGCACCACCACGACTTACTGATTTTTATTTTCTCCCCTTCAAGACATTCGCTCTTGGGCTGGAGAGATGGCTTTGCGGTTAAATGCCTGCCTGTGGAGCCTAAGGACCCCAGTTCGAGGCTCGATTCCCCAGGACCCACGTTAGCCAGATGGACAAGGGGGCGCACGCATCTGGAATTCATCTGCAGTGGCTGGAAGCCCTGGGGCGCCCATTCTCTCTCTCTCTCTCTGTGCCTCCTTCTCTGTCTGTCGCTCTCAAATAAATAAATAAAAAATAAACCAAAAACTAAAATAAAATAAAGGCATGCACCACAATGCCTGTCCCAAAAACATTAAAAAAAAAAAAAAAGATATTAGCTCTTTTGGGTCTCAGGGCTTTCTTTAGGCCCTTGTCACTGTTTGCAGACGTTTTTCTCTGTTCGCTTTATGGCTCACTCCTTAGTCTCCATGTCATGGTTCTCATTTCATCTTCAAACCCTGTCCAAATAATTCTCTCTAATGTGAATTCCCAAGCCACTATAGTGATGCATACCTGTAATCTCAGCACCTAGGAGACTGAGGCAAGAAGATCGCAAGATGAAAGACAACCTATGCTAAATAGTAAGAACTTCATTCAAAAAAAAAGTTAGGCATGGTGGCGCACACCTTTAATCCCAGCACTTGGGAGGCAGAGGTAGGAGGATCGCTGTGAATTCGAGGCCACCCTGAGACTACACAGTGAATTTCCAGGTCAGCCTGGGCTACATCAAGACCCTACCTCAAAAAACCAAAAAAAGAAAAAAGAGAGAGAGAGAGAGAGAGAGAAAGGTCCTACCTTGAAAAACAAAGCAAAAAAAAAACAAACAAAAAAACAAACAAAAAAAAAAAACTATATATGACTGAAGACATGGCTCACAGTTGCTTGCAAAGTCTGATGGCCTGTGTACCCATGTAAAGCCAGATGAACAAAGTAGCACTTGCATCTGGAATTCATTTGCAGCAGTAAGAAGCCTGACACACCCATTTTCTCTCCCTAGCAAATAAATAAATAATTTCTAAAATAATAGTAATAAGATAAAAAAATAGATTTGCTGGGCATAATGGCACACACTTTTAATCCCAGTACTTCGGAGGCAGAGGTAGGAGGATCACCATGAGTTCGAGGCTACCCTGAGTCTATATAGTGAATTCCATGTCAGCCTGGGCTAGAGTGAGACCCTACCTCCAAAAACAAAAAGCAACAACAAAAAACAAACAAACAAACAATATATACATATATAGATTGTTCAATGCTACTCTTTCAATTTTTTTTTCCTTCCTAGGATTGTTTGATTTGGCTTTTTGAGATACCATTGGTCTTAATACGTAGCCCAGGTTGGCCTCAAACCCCACTGCTGGGATTATAAGCTTGTGCCATAATGCCAGGCTTCCTTTATAAGATTTAGAATAATCTACTTGTTTCTGTTGCTTATTTATTTTTGTCTGCTTCCTACAATGAACTGCAAATTCCATGAACATGTGCTCATCACATCCCCACCAGCCAGCACAATGCCTGAACGTAATGGGTGTGTAATAACAACCTGCTGTGAATGAATAATGCACCTAGGGAACATTGTGCAAGGTGACATTCAGTTCATGTACAATTTTAAGCCAGTTTTGATTCCCAAGAAGTGAGGCCCTTTCCCCAGCTACTGCCATTGCATTTACAGAGGCCCAAGGCCATTTGAAAACCTGTGGGAGAGGAAGGAGAGTAAGTCTCACCCATGTCCTCGGATGCTGAGATTGAAGCAGCCTAATCGATCACAGCCCAGAGAGTCAGCGCCACACTGCAAAAGACAAAACCCCAGGAGTGATTGTAACCTAACTGATGAGAACATCACTGAGTTCTCCATGTCCTTTCCCTCACCAACCTAGGGAATGTCCCCTCTCCCAGTTTCTTTCCCCAAGCCCACATGAGCCCACTTGGTGAGGTATTAACAGCATTACCTGAAGCACAATGCATGTGGGTTGGTAGAAGTCCACCACCTGGCTGATGACTGGCTGGAAAAGGTGCTTGTAACCTGGGAGAGGGCCAAAGGTGGGTACCTGGCACCCCAAGGGGATGGGGAGACAGGGAACAAAAGGAAAAAGGGGGTTGAGAGAGCATGGAGCCCAGGAAAGAGGCAACCCATAGAACCAACCACTGGTTCTGAACTTCTGGAGAGGTTCCAAAGCTGCTTCAAGGGACTGATGGACACTACTGTCCTTTCCAAGAACAAAATGCCCACAGTACGTTGCTACAAATTCCAGGTGTTTATGGTCCCTCTGAAAGCCATTTATCCTCAACGACACCTGGCCCAACAGTAGACAATACCAGGCAGAAGAGATCAATTCAAAGAGAGAAAGGAGGAGAGAGTGAGCAGGCAGAAGACAGCCATACTTACTCTGGTCATCAATGCCATCCCGTAAGGGCACATTGAGACAGTAGTAGCGGCCACTCTCTGCTCCAACTTCATACATGTCACCTACAAAGAAGTAGATAGTGGTGGCCATGCATGAGAGGTTCCCATGACCCAGCTATTCCATCTAGGGATCTCCACCCCAAGCACCCTAAGTCTCCTACAGCTTGTACTTATACGTCATTAACACCTTGGTTTTTAACACAGGGTCTTGCTATGTAACCTCCACTGGCCAAGAACTACATTGTTGCCCAGGCTGGCCTGAATTCTCCATCCTCCTATCTCAGCCTCCTGATTGCTGAGATTACAGGAATGTGCCACCATGACTGGCTCAACAATTACTTTGTGGTTTGTTTTTGGTCTTTGAGACACAGTCTGGCTACAAAGTATGACTGGCATGGTACTACACACTATGCATCCCAGGCTGGGGTCAAATTTATGGCAATCCTTCTGACTCGGCCTAGGATTATAAAGAATTTTTTTGAGGAACTACTGTGAGCTAAGATGTATACTGTTGCAGTCAGTTCCAAAATGCTAGGATGAACTTCCAAACCAGACACAGTTTTATGGGAGGAAGGGGATATATTTCATCTTACAGATCCAAAGGAAGTCCCATCAAGAATGGTGGAAGATGAGCTGGAGAGATGGCTTAGCAGTTAAGGTGTTTCTCTGTGAAGCCTAAGGACCCAGGTTCAATTCCCCAGACCCCATGTAAGCCAGCTGCACATGGTGGCACATGCGTCTGGAATTCATTTGCCCTGGCTAGAGGCCTTGGTGTGCCCATTCTCTTTCTCTCATAAATAAATAAGTGAAAATAACAATAATAAAAGAATGGCAGAAGAAGCTGGCTCCCATTCATAAATCCAAACAGAAAGAGAAAAAAAAATCACTAGCCAGCAAACACCAAAAAGCAGCAGGGAACTGCAGCAAGCAGGACCCCAGAGCTCACACCTGTCAGCATATCTTAGGGCTGGACTCCAGAATCTGCCGCATGACACCTCCTCCCACCACGTGTTGCAGATCCAAGTTACAAGCTTTTGTTGTTGTTGTTTGTTTTTTTGAGGTAGGGCCTTACTCTAGGTCAGGCTGACCTGGAATTCACTATGTAGTCTCAGGGTAGCCTCAAACTCACAGTGATCCTACTGCCTCTGCCTCCTGAGTGCTGGGATTAAAGGCGTGTACCACCATGCCTGGCTCCCAAGTTGCAAGCTTTAATAAAAACACCTGAGGATGTAGGGCATGGTGGCGCACGCCTTTAATCCCAGCACTCAGGAGGCAGAGGAGGATCACTGTGAGTTCGAGGCCACCCTGAGATAACATAGTGAACTCCAGGTCTGCCTGAGCAAGAGTGAGACTCTACCTCAGGAAAAAAAAAAAAAAAAAAAAAAACCACCTGAGGGCTGGCTGGAGAGATGGCATAGCAGTTAAGGCATTTGCCTGCAAAGCCAAAGGACCAAGGTTCAATTCCCCAGGACCCGCATAAACCAGATGCACAAGGTAGCACATGTGTCTGGAGTTCGTTTACAGTGGTGGGAGGTCCTCTTGCGCCCATTCTCTCTCCCCTTCTATCTGCCTCTCTCTCTCTTTTAAATAATAAAAGAAGAAATAAAATATAAAATAAACACCTGAGTCTATGGGGGACATACATTCAAACTACCATATACTGAATAAATAAACACCTCAGTCTATGGGGGACATACATTCAAACTACCATGTATGTACCTGTACTAAGCACAGGGGATACTGCAATGACTAACACAAAGCTCATGCTTTTGGAGGTAGACATGATAAAGAAGGAGAACCAAAGAAAAACATAGTAAATAAAAGTAATAGTGAGTGATATGCTGAGAAAAACAGACAGGATGTAACACATAACTGGAATGGACAGTAAAGCTTCTCTGAGGAGGGGACATCCTAGTTCAGATCAGAAAGCTAAGGAGTCAGTCATGGTGAAAAGCTGAAGTGAAGCCAGGTGTTGTGGCACTCACCTGGAATCCTACCATTCAGGAGGCTGATTAAGGAGGATCAAGAGTTCAAGGCCAAAGCTGGGTGTGGTGGCACACGCCTTTAATCCCAGCACTTGGGAGGCAGAGGTAGGAGGATTACCATGAGTTCAAGGCCACCCTGAGATGACAGAGTTAATTCCAGGTCAGCCTGGACCAGAGTGAGACCCTACCTCAAAAAACCAAAAAAAAAAAAAAAGAAGTACAAGATTTCAAGGCCAAGACCCTATCTCAAAAGAAAACAAAAAAAAAAAAAGCTGAGGGGTACAAAGGGCATAGTAATCTGTATTCGTACCTGTGCCAGGGAAAAAGTAATTTCCATATTTATGGAAGGACACAGTCATGACCCGGTCAGTGAGGTAGAAGGCCTCCTGAACGCCATCGCCATGGTGGATGTCAATATCAATGTAAAGCACCCGAGGGTGGTACCTGCAGTGAAAGCAAAGTCATAGTTTGGAACAAAAGCAAATCCCCCCCAGACTCACTCCTCCCAAACACAAGGTCTGGAATTACTGATAGTCTGCTTCTGGTCAAGTCAATTGAAAGTTCATCCCACCAGTTTCCTAGGGGCAGCCCTGGGCTCCAGCCTGGAGCAGGGTCAGGATGTGCAGACAGGGCTGAAATGTGAGCCAGCAGCAGGGAAGATGCAGAAAAGCAGAGGAAGAGGCAGCTTGAGTGAAGCATAGACAACTTGAGAGAAGTATCAGGAACTTGAGAGAAGCAAGTGGGGGAGGGAAGAGGTTGGGCTCAAGGCCTAGGCCAAGTCTCGAGGGACCGCAGCAGCTAATAATCCTATCAGTTTCCCCATCTCCTCCTCAAGTACTTACTTGAGCAGTTCCAGAATGCCAATTACAATGTCATTGACATAGCAGAATCCAGAAGCCTATGAGGAAATAGTCATGTGAACAGAGGAACAATTCTTTCACCCACCTGCTCCCCACTGCTATTCAAACCATCTAGCCTAGGGTAGCCACTGTTTTCCTCATTCCATCCGTACTTACCTCAAACTTCTTGGCATGATGTAAACCACCAGCCCAGTTAATGGCAATATCACAGATCTGTAAGATAAACACCCAATTCACAGTCCTCCCTGCCCACCCCTGAACCTGGGTGCCCTGTCATGGTCAGGGCTATGTACAGAATCTGGAGACCCACAGGAAAAGGCACAAGGACTCAGGGCTACAGGTACATCACCTTGTTGTTCAGCTGGGTTGCTCCTTGCAGAGATGCACCTGTGTAACGGGAGCAGAACTCAAAAAGCCCGGGGAAAACAGGGCTGCGGAGAAGAGAGGTGAGTTGGCACCCTCTTGCCTTTGTCCACTTCCCTCCTCATCCAAACTTCTCCAATCTCCACTGTTCAATAGCCCTTGCTCCCACTCCCACACACCTGAACTATCTGCAAATATATTCAACAAAGATTTGGGAGCAAATCATATGCCAACCCTTGGACAAACCATGGAATGGGAAGTTAAAAAAAAAAGTTTTGCCAGGTGTGGTAGCACACATCTTCAAATCTAAAAGCACTTGGGAGGTAGAGGTAGGATTGCTGTGAGTTTGAGGCCACCCTGAAACTACATAAAAGAAGTGAATTTGAGCGAGATCAACCTGATCTAGAATGAGACCCTACCTTGAAAAACCAAAAAAAAAAAAAAAAAGAATTCCAGGTCAGCCTGAGCTACAGTGGAACTCTACCTCAAACACACACATACACTAGCTGGGTGTGGTGGTGCATACCTTTAATCCCAGCACTCAGGAGGCAGAGGTCGGAGGATCACCATAAATTCGAGGCCACCCTGAGACTACATAGTGAAATCCAGGTCATCCTGAGCTAGAGTGAGACCCTACCTCTAAAAAAAAGAAAAGTTGTGAGCCATGCGTGGTGGCACGCGCCTTTAATCCTAGCATTCAGGAAGCAGAGGTAGGAGAATCACAGCAATTCAAGGCCACCTTGAGACTACAGACTGAATTCCAGATCAGCCTGAGCTAGAGCAACACCCTACCACAAAAAAAAAAAAAGAAAGAAAAAAGTTTCACTCTGCTTTCTAGTCGCATTTTAAGCAAAGAATTGCATCCCTGTTTATGTAAAACAGTAATGACAAGATAACCGACAAAAAACCTTCAGCACAGTGTGTGGTACTATCTTCATCCTTTATAAAAAGAAAAGGTGGGCTGTAGAGATGGCTTAGTGGGCAAGGCGCGCTTACCTACAAAGTCTAAAGACTCAGGTTTGATTCCCCATTACCAACATAAGCCAGATGCACAAGGTGGCACATGTGTCTGGAGTTCATTTTGCAGTGGCTGAAGGCCCTGGTGTTTCCATTTTCTATCTGCCCCTCTGTTTCTCAAATAAATAAGTATTTTGAAAAAGACCCCACAATTTAAGATTCCATTCATGTAACATTTCAGAAAAGGGGAGGGGGAGACAGTCCAGTGGGTTTTTTAACCACTGGCCTTCTGGCCCAAGTTTCATTCGCCAGCACCCACATAAAGCCAGACACAAAGTGTCTGGGGTACATGGCCATAGGAAGCAAGGCCAGAATTCAGAAGCTCACAAAGGAGGTGGCAACAGACACTCTGTCTTAAAAAGAAGGAAGGAGGGCTGGAGAGATGGCTCAGCGGTTAAGGTGCTTGCTGCAATGCCTAAAGACCCAGGTTTGATCCGCAGTACCCACATAAAACCAGACACACAAAGTGGTGCATGTATCTTGAGTTTGTTTCTAGTGGCTAGAGGTGCTGGCATGCTCATTCTCTCCCTCTCTGTCTCTTTTCTGCCACTCTCTGCTTAGAAATAAAATATTAAAAAAAATAAAATGAAAAGGAGAGGAGAAACACCCCAAGGTTGTCCTATGACCTCCACACACATGCCATGGAATGCACATGCTCATGTGTATACACACACACAAATAACAAAAATAAGAATAAAAACAAATAAATAAAAAGGAAAAAGAGCGAGAGAGATGGCTTAGCAGTAAGGTGCTTGCCTGTGAAACCTAAGAACTCAGGTTTGACTTCCCACTACCCATGTAAGCACAAGTGGTGCATACATCTGGAGTTTATTTGCAGTGGCTAGAGGCCCTGAAGCATCTATTCTCTCTCTTCCCTTTCTCTCTCAAATAAATAAACAGACATTTAAAATAAAATGGGAAAAAATTTAATTTCTCTTAAAAACTAGCTTGTATTTTTAAAATATTTTTTAAATTTTATTTTATTTATTTACTCCAGCAAGAGAAAGGGGAGGCAGAGAGAGACAGAACATGGGTGGGCCGGGGCCTCTAGCTCCACAAATGACCTCCACACACATGCACCACAATGTGCACCTGGCTTACATAGGTACTGGGGAACTAAACCTGGGTCTTTAGGCTTCGAAGACAAGTGCCTTAACTGCTAAGCCCTCTCTGTAGCCCCTCAAGTTTTTTTAAAAAATTTGTTTGTTTTTAGTTTTTTGGAGGCAAGGTCTCACTCTAGCCTGAGCTGACCTGGAACCCCTGGCAATCCTCCTATCTCAGCATCCTAAATGCTGGGATTAAAGGTATAAACCACCACATCTGGCCTAGGTTAAGTTTTTAAGCTCACTAGTAGAGTATATGTGCTGAACATGTATACACAATTAATAAATAAATCACTAATTTGAGCTCTCCAAGAAAATAGTACAGCTGGCACATTTAACCATGCCAAAAAGAAAAACAGAATTAGCTAGGGATATAGCTCAGTGGTAGAGCTCTGGGTTCAATCCCCAGAACAAACAGGGCTGGAGAGATCCTTAGACGTTAAGGGACATGCCTATGAAGCCTAAGGACCCAGGTTCGATTCTCCAGGTCCCACGTAAGCCAGACGCACGTAGTGGTGCATGCATCTGGAGTTGGTTTGGAGTGGCCAGAGGCCCTGGCACACCCATTCTCACTCTCTCCCTCACTGTCTCTAATAAATAAATAAATTTAAAAATTAAATCTAAGCCATGTGTAGTGGCACACACCTTTAATTCCAACACTTGGAAGGCAGAGGTAGGTGGATCACCATGAGTTCAAGGCCACCCTGAGATTACATAGTGAATTCCAGGTCAGCTTGGGCTAGAGTGAAACCCTACCTCGAAAAACCAAAACTAAATAAACAAATCTTTAAAATAAATAAATAAACAGAATTATAGGAAATGTTATGGTTTTTCAAAGGGTTTGGAAAGAATTAAGTGTTTAGTGGGGTCTGGGCAAGTGCAAGGACCTGAGTCCGGATTCCAGTAGCCACATAAAAGCTGGGTGTGGAGGAGTCTGCCTATAATCCCAGAGCTCAGGAGGTGAAGACAGGGAATACCTGGGTCAAGTTAGTTAGCTAGACTATCCAAATCAGTGAGCTCTGGGTTCAGTGAGACCCTGTCTCAATAAATAAAGTGGAGAGCAATAGAAGGAGACACTTGACATTGACCTCTGACCTTCACACCTATGTGCATACATGGACATGTGCACACACACATATGGGGACACACACGCAAAAATAAAAAATTAGGGGCTGGGGGGGTTTCTGGAGAGATGGCTTAGCGGTTAAGGCACTTGCTTGTGAAGCCTAAGGACTCAGATTCAATTCCCCAGTACCCACATAAGCCAGATGCCTGTCTGTGAAGCCTAAGGACCCCCATTCAAGGCTCCATTGCCTAGGACCCATGTTAGCACAAGGGGGTGCACGTGTCTAGAGTTTGTTTGCAGAGGCTAGAGGCCCTAGAGCACCCATTCTCTATCTCTCTCTGCTTCTTTCACTCTATCTGTTGTTCTCAAATAAATAAATAAAAATAACAAAAAACTTAAAAAAAAAGAGGAAGGAAAGAGGGAGGGGAAGGGAGGAGAGGGGAGGGGAAGGGAGGGAAGGGGAGGAAGAAAAAGAAAAGAAAGGTTTGCCAGGCATTGAGGGAACACACCTTTAATCCCAGCACTCAGGAGGAAGAGACAGGAGGACTGCTATGAGTTCAAATCCAGCCCGGAACTACAGAGTGAGTTCTAGGTCAGCCTGGCCTACCTTGAAACAAACAAACAAAAGAGCCATATAGTACAATCAGTTGTGTGTGCATGTGTGCGTGTGCATGCGTGTGTGTGTACATGCATGAGAGCACCAAGGTCTCTTGTCACTGTAATTGAATGCCTGTCGGGCTTTATGTGGGTATTAGGGAATTCAACCTGGGTGGCAAGCTCTGCAAACAAGTGCCTTGAATGGCTGAGCCATCTCCTCAAGCCCCCAGAAATTATTTTTTTTTTAAGGGGAAAAAAGCAAGGAAAATCCCTGATTCTCCCCTGAAACACAGATGAGTATAGCTACAGCTTAAGTTTGACAAGAAAACTACTGTAGCACAAGCTGCACAGAGGGTTTATTCCCTAACTGCAAAAGACTATCTCCAGGGCCCCAGCTGTGGCCTAAGCACTGACTCTGCATTCCAAGACCAGGAAAACAACCTCAAAACCCCAGCAGCAGGAGCAGTAACAGAAAAATGAGAAACCATCCAAGACAGCATGTGATTCAACACCAAATGGAAAGCATGTGACTCAACACCAAATAAGCAGTATATGCAGGGCAGAGCTCTGTGGGCTGGGCTGGTCAAGAAAGGCTTTATGGAAAGCCAAGCATGGGGCCACATACCTGTAATCCCTGCACTGGAAGACTGAGGCAGGAAGATCATGAGTTCAAGAACAGCCTAAGCAACATAATGAGACTGTTTACAGATGTATGTCACCATGCTTTTTTTTAAATCTCAACATGTGGGAGGCTGAGGCAGTAAGATCATTGCAAATCCAAGGCCAGCCAGAGATACACAGCAAGATCTGTTCTTAAAAAATAATAAAATGAAATGAAATGGAAGAGAAGGAGAAAGAGAAGAAGAAAAGGTAGGGGTGGGGGAAGCTTCATGGGAGTGGTGTAAAGTCTGAGAAGGCTGAATAGAGAGCCAATGGCATTCCTTCCTGTGAAGATGAGGTGTGGGGGCCATGGTGGGAAAAGTGCTCAGTGCAGCGTAAGGAGCTGGCCTCTGTCCTTCAGCCTATTCTGTCAGTAGGACCTTTCAGGGTCACAGATTAGTGAACTAGTTTGAAAAACTGGCTCTGAGCCAAGCATGGTAAAGCAAGACTATTATAATTCCAGCACTCAGGAGGCTAAGGTAGATTCACTGTTCTAGTCTACTTTCACAATCACAAGTTCAAGGCCAGCCTGAGCTACACAGCAAGACCTTATCTCAAATCAAAACAAACAACAACAAAAAATATGAATCCTGCCACCCCATTCACCAGTTAGATGACTCACACTAAACTACCTAAATTTCCCCAAACTTCCATTCACTTATGTGTAACATCAGGAAAAGGACTATTACATTTCAGTGTTGCCATGAGAATTAGTGGATGTATTAGCAACTCTTAGTATAAAACCTAGAAGAGTAATTTCTCAATAATGGGAAGAATATAGGAAAGTCTATAGGATTAACAACCTAGTTTTTGTAAGAAATAAATTCAAGGGGGAGGAGGAAAAACTAGATTAAAAGTCTCAAGATACATCAACCAAGTACCATGTATGGGTATTGTTTAAATCCTGATTTAAAGGGGCTGGCAATTAAAAGCATTTATTAGCCAGGTGTGCTGGTTCCCGCCTTTAATCCCAGCATAGGTAGGAGGATGACTATGAGTTTGAGGCCACTCTGAGACTATATAGAGAATTCCAGGTCAGCCTGAGCCCCTACCTTGAAAAACAAATAAACAAAAAAAGCACTTATTTGCAAAGCCTGCAGGTGCAGGCCTCGGTTCAATTTCCACCCACATAAGCCAGACACAAAAAGGTGATACAAGTGTCTGGCACTTGTTGTAGAGGCAAGAGGCCACGGAGCACCTATACACACATGCACACATGCAAATAAATGAATAAATAAATCCTGATATAAATAAAGTATATTATATATAATGTAAATGTACAGATTACATTATTTGATTAAAGAATTACTGTTCACTGGGCATGGTGGTACATACCTTTAAGCCCAGCACTCCAGAGGCAGAGGTAGGAGGATCGCCATGAGTTCAAGGCCACCCTGAGACTACATAGTGATTTCCAGGTCAGCCTGGGCTTGATGAGCCACACCCAACTTTGAAAAAAGCCAAACAAAAAGAATTACTATTAACATAAGGGTATAATTAGAAACATATAATATTTATATGGCATCTGGAAGTTGCTTTAAAATCATGTAATATGAGGGGCTGGAGAGATGGCTCAGCAGTTAAAGGTGCTTGCTTACAACACATGACAGCCTGCGTTCGATTCCCCAGTACCCATGTAAAGCCAAAAGCACAAAGTGATGCATGTCTGGAGTTCATTTGCAGTGGCAGAAGGCCCTGATGCACCCTTTCTTTTTCTCAAATGAATTATGTATATATAATATATATATTAAAAATCCTCTAACATGAAGGGATAGAAATGAAAAAAGACTGCTGGGAAGTGGTAGCATGTGACTATAATCCAAGCACTTGGGAAGCTGAGACAAAAGGATTTCAAGGACTAGAGAGATGGCTTAGCAGTTAAGGTACTTGCCTATGTAGCCTAAGGACCCAGGCTTGAGTACCCAGAATACATGTAAGCCAGGCACACGTGGTAGTGCATGCATCTGGAGTTTGTTCACAGAGACTAGAGGCCCTGGCATGCCCATTCTCTCTCCCCCTCTCTCTACTCTCTTTCATAAGTATTGAAACTGATTGGAGAAGGTATTAGTAGTCACTGTTGAACTTTCAGAAGTGTTTGATATTTTTCCTATTAAACATTTACGATTGAGTACCTAGTAGCGTTATAGTTTATTATTTTTATTTTACTTTATTTTATTATTTTAGAGAGAGAAAGAATTGGCACACCAGGGCCTTGGCCACTACAATCGAACTCCAGACACTTGCACCACCTACTGAACATGTGCTATATTGCGCTTGCCTCACCTTTGTGTGTCTGATTTCCTTGGGGTCTGGAGAGTCCTTAGCCTTCGCAGACAAGCACCTTAACCACTAAGCCATCTCTCCAGCCCTAGTTTATTATTTTCCTTGGCTATATACTAGAGTGTTGCAAGAATCACAGCTCACCTTTGTTACCAAGTCTCTCTCCCAGCCCCAGTCCTAACCTTTTCTGCATGCAGTGTAAAGTTTGTGTTAACCTAATCTGGCTGGGGATGATGTAGCAGAAAATAGGGCTAGCATGTGCAAGGCCATAGGATTCAATCCCTAGCACCATTAAAAAAAAAAAAAAAAAAAAAAAATTTAAAAAGCCCTAGTCATGTCAAATCGCTCTCTGGTTTTGATGCCTTCTCTCTAGAAGTAAAAACACTAATTTGGGCTGAGGAGATGGCTCAGTGGATAAAGTGTTTGCCACTCAAGCCTGAGTACTAACTTATAGCCCCAGACCCTAAGAAAATAGCTGGGGGTGCTTGCCTGCAAAGCCTAACAACCCGTGTTTGATTCTTCAGTACCCACATAAAGCCAGATGCACAAAGTAGCACATGCATGTGGAGTTCATTTGCCATAGTTGGAGGTCCTGGCATGCCCATTCTCTCTGTCTCTGCTTGCAGATAAAACACACACACACACACACACACACACACACATGTGTGCACATATATATGTATGTATGTATGTGTGTGTGTGTTTGTGTATGGTATGTTTGTTTTTGTTTTTCAAGGTAGGGTCTCATTCTAGCTCAAGTTGACCTGGAATTAACTATGTAGTCTCAGGCTGGCCTTGAACTCATGGCGATCCTCCTACCTCTGCTTCCGGAGTGCTGGAATTAAAGGCATACACCACCACACCTGGCTATTAAAAGAAAAATATTTTTAAAAAAATCTGAATTCATGGAGAGCTTCTGTAACCACAGCAAACTGATGAAAAGATGAGAAGCAGAGACAGGAGACTCTCAGGAAGCTTGGAACTTGCTGCACACACAAAAGCCAACAGCAGCAAGAACAAGAGAAGAGACCCTGATCAAAGGATGTGGGAGAGGAAGTTGTCCTGTGACCTGCACATGTGTGCCATGGCACCTACATGCACATGCACACACACAAACACACACAAGCACACTAATTCATACTATTTCCTTCCCCCTCTCCCCCCGAAACCATATAGCAAAGGCTTGCCTGAAACTCATGATGTGGCCCAAGCTACACTTAAACTAACAATTCTACCTCTGCCTCCTGAGGACCAGGGTTACAGGCAGGAGTCACCATGCCCTGCTCAGGCTCCATACTTTTAAAAGGCCCCATCTATCTCCTCAGCCTCCATTCAAATCATTCTCCTCTTCATATTCTGCACACAGCCGTTTTCCTATTCCTCAAATGAGTCATAGTCTACCTTACCACCACAGCCTCTTAGTTCATGTTGCCCCTCCTGCCTTCCACATCCCTCTCTTCACCTTCTGATCACCTTTTGTCTAATAACTTATTTTTGTCCAGACTATAACTCAATCTCTAATTCTTCCTCTGGGAACATCCCTACCCTGAGCGAGATAATTCTGCCAGATATACACTGTCTGTCATGTACTTCTTCACAGAACTTAATATAGGTACAATATTAGCATTTGCTTGCTCTTCATCATTGATTCCTACTTAGCACAGGGCCTGTCTTAGATCAAATGACCAGTAAATGTTCACCGACAAAACAAATGAGTAAATGATAATCCATTGACAAGTAGGCTCCCTTTGTATTATTCATCACTGCTAAAAGACCTCATGAGGGGCCTGGCATCAAAATGAAATAAAAATAAAAGTCCCAGTCTCCCTACTTACCAGTCATCTCCCACATTGAAGGCATTAAGGCTTTTGGTGAAGCCTTGCATATTGGTAGGGCTGACTCTCTGCAGGAAGTCAATGTAGTCCTCAGAATGGAAGCGGCACATGTCATGCTGGGAGGCCTGGTATGGCTTGAAGACCTTGGGATGGAGACACAAGGTGAAACTGTTACCCTGGGTACTGCCTAGGTGACCTTGATGAATTCCTTCCCTGTCCTAATTGTGTTTGTATTAAAGGACAAGATGCCTGAAGGACAGAAACTTCTCTTGTGTGGGCTAGCCAAAACAAGATGGGCCTAGGATAGCTGCCAGATCGTCTAGACAACCTCTAATCCTACTATAGACACATCTGCATGCTAAATGACACCCCCTAGCACCATGACATGACAATTGACAACTGCCATGGCAATAACTGTAAAGAACCAAAGACAGCCAGGCCCAAATACCCAGGAATTTTCTGCCCTTTCCCGGGGGGGGGGGGGGGGAATGAATATGCCTACCCTTTATGAGTCTACCCCTAGCCCTCATTTATTTTACTCTGTGTCCAAGATCTCTCAACCTCTAAAACTTAGGAACTTTATCTCCCAATTCTATTCTTTTTTTTATTTAAATCTTTTTATTTATCTATTTATTTATTTGAGAGTGACAGACACAGAGAGAAAGACAGATAGAGGGAGAGAGAGAGAATGGGCGAGCCAGGGCTTCCAGCCACTGCAAATGAACTCCAGACACATGCGCCCCCTTGTGCATCTGGCTAACGTGGGACCTGGGGAACCAAGCCTTGAACTGGGGTCCTTAGGCTTCACAGGCAAGCGCTTAACCGCTAAGCCATCTCTCCAGCCCTCCCAATTCTATTCTTGACCAATAAAAGTCCTTCAGTGCTCAATGGTGTACTGTCTTGTTACTGGTTCCACATTCCAAGAGGGGAAAAGGGCCCAGTTTGAAAGTAAAACTTAACAAGCCCAGGCAAGGTCACACTTATGGAGCTAAGACTACCTACAGTGAACCCAACCCTGGAGAGTATCAAGATCCACATATGACAATCCTCCCAGCTAATCCTTATTATTCTGAGAGACAAGATATGACAGTCTAAGAATGAAAAAGACAGGCTATTAATCAGGTGGGCTATTTGGGGGGGAGGGGGAGAAGGTTCAAGCTAGGATCTCCCTCCCCAGCCCAGGCTCACCTGGAATTCACCATGTAGTCCAGGTGGCCTTGGTCCACCTACCTCTGCCTCCTGAGTGCTGGGATTAAAGGTATGCACCACTTCACCTAGCAGGTGAGCTATTTTTTTGTTTGTTCATTTTGTTTTGTTTTTTTCAAAGTAGGGCTTCACTATAGCCCAGGCTGACCTGGAATTTACTACGGAATCTCAAGGTGGCCTTGAACTCACAGTGATCCTCCTACCTCTGCCTCCCAAGTGCTGGGATTAAAGGTGTATGCCACTACGCCCAGCTAGTTGTTGTTTTTTTAATTTTTTAAAATTATCTTTGAGACAGAGAGAAGGAATGGGTGCACCAGTGCTCCTAGCCACTGCAAACAAACACCAGACACATGCACCAATTTATGCATCTGGCTTACATACGACCTGGAGAATCGAACCTGGGTTCTTAGATTTCACAGGCAAGTGCCTTAACCATTAAGCCATCTCTCCAGCCCAGGTGAGCTATTTTTATCAAGACCTCTGAAGACCACTTCTTCTCATCTCCAACCCAGCCTATCCTACCTTCTCAACTTCAACTTCTAACCCTCTTGATTTGTTTCCAAGATCTTCCATTTTTAGTTCCCATACTAATATCCCCTAGGCTGTGGTTCTGTCCTCTCTCCATTGTAGGAGATATATGCTAACCTAACTGGAACCCAGAGTGCTAAACCAAAGATTTATTATCCTTAATGGGGGGCAGAGGTAGAGAGGAAGGATCACACAATAGTTTCAAATTGGACAATAGCTTTTCTTCTTCTAGAAAATACATACAGGGACACACAAGCAATTTTTGGGGATTCATAGATACCTGCACTAATATCAGCTCAGTCTTTTTGTTTAAAAATCATTATTTATTTGAGAGAGGAGAGAAAAAAGGCAGATATGAGAAAAAGAGAGAGGGAGAGAATAGGTGCACCATGGCCTCTAGCCACTGCAAATGAACTCCAGACACATGCACCAACCCTGTGGCTTACATGGGTCCTGAGGAATTGAACCTGGATTCTTTGGCTTTGCAGACAAGTGCCTTAACTGCTGAGCCATCTATCCAGCCACAGTTCAGGCTTTTCTATGCCCAAACCACTGCTTGGGGCTCAACATGGTGAACACATTTATACTAAAGGCTAATTAGCTCCATGGTGCAGGAGGGCTGAGTCTGTCCTTCACGGCTTTAAGTCCAAGCTGGGGAGAAACAACATATGTATATATGGGAGATGGGAGAGTTGGGTGTCAAGTAAGCAGAACCACATAAAGATATTCTAGACTGAAAAGGGAATTCCCAGAACATTTCCTGGTCTGCACACAACAACACACTCTCATGCACACTATATACAGGGCTGCATAATCCTCCCTGGAGTTCTAGCTCTTCACAGGTAGAGAAAGGTGGCAGAAGAGAAAGAATGGAAGTTAATCGTAAATCTCATACCCAAACATACTGATCCAGCCCCCGACTCCCACATCCCCAGGGCCACAACACTGCCCACATCTTAAAATGCCAGGGGAGGAGTGGCTAGAGGTTTAGCTCACTTGCCAAGCATATTTGAAGCCCTGGGTTCAAACTCCAAGACGGTAGGATAAATTTAAAATAAGATGCAGAGCGGGATGTGGTAGTGAATGCCTTTAATCCCAGCACGCAGTCGGCAGTGGTAGGAGGACATGCCCTGAGTTTGAGACCAGCCTGGGCCTACACAGTGAGTTCCAGGCCAGCCTGGGCTAGAGTGAGATCATAACTGGGGGAAAAAAAAAAAAAAAAAACTAAATAAATAAATAATAAGATGCAGGGAGGATAACATTTTTTGCCTTCAAATCGGCCAGTAATCCTAGGCCTATGGCTGGTCGGGTAAAACTAAGGTCAAACGGTGGCGGATCTGAGGTCAAAATGTAATTCTCATTGAGTCTGGGGCCACGTCCCCTCCCTCCCCCCTCCCCGCTTCCCCTGAACGCACGGTCCACAGGGAATGTTCCCAGCGCCTTCCACAGCTCCTCCTCCCCAGAAGCGGGTTGCACCTGGCGCATTCCGTCCAGCCCGCCGATCCCTAAGGCCGCAGCCCGATTCCAGCCCCAAACCCCGACAAGTGAGGGGACTCACGATCATCTTCTTATAGAGTCCATAATGCAGGACCAGGCTATGAGTCAGTGCCAGCCGATGGGGCTTCATTGGGTGCCCAGCTCCTGTGGGTGGGGAGAAGAGAGTTGGTCAATTCCCACCCTCGGAGTTTGCAGTCTGTGCTTCGAAACCTCCCCGCCCCCAGACCCTCGCGCTCGGCCCTATGCCCTCACCGTAGTGGAAGTTGCCCACGTCGGGGTCATAGAAATACGCCACGGTCTTGGCCATGGTGCTGGGGGGGACCAGGCCCCGCGCCGCCGCCGCCGCCCGCCTGCCGCCGGCCGCCGGCCCCGCCCCCGCCGTGCGTGCTGCGCAAGCACGCAGACTAGCCTGCGGGACAGAGGCTCGCCCCGCCTCCCGCGGCCGCGCCCGGCGCGCCCCCTGCCGCAGCTCCGCCCCTCGCTCCCCGTAGTAGGTTCTGAGACTCGAGCTTCGTCAGGGCTTGGGCGAGGACGGGTGGCATCAGTCTTAGGATGCGAGGGCCATTTCTTTCTGGGCGGGGGGTGACGTCCTCGGGGAAGCCGTGCCATCTCATCACGCCGCTCACCCCCAAACGGGTAGCCGGCCTTTGTCACCTCTCTAGGAACCTCCGAAGATCCGGCCACGCTGCCCTTCTCAGGTGCAGAAAGCCAGCTTTCCCCTGCGCTAGGAAGGTTCCTGGCTCTCCACTCGTCCAGGGTCTCTGAAGGCAGGAGCAGTGCCAGACGTGAGGGACAGATCAGCACCCACTCCTGACCTCCCGGTCCCCACGCGGATTCGGATTCCGCCGGGGGCGCAGTCACGCGCGCATCCCTCTTGCGCTCACAAGCGCGTAAGGCTCACGCTCTCCACCCCGCACACCTGCGCTCCGCCCCTCGGTCCCGGGCCCGCGACGCCTGCAGGCATTTGGGAACCCAGGGCGGTTACGGAGGCGCCCCACCCCCACCCCCCGCATTTCTCAGGGCCGGAGTTGCCTGGAGCCTGCCGCAGCTCCCGACCCGCCCGCATCCCCCGCCATCCTTCCCTCCCCCGCCCGCCCGCCCGCCGCGGCGCCGTTATCCGCAGCCACCAGCCCGGAGCCGGTGAGGCGGCGAAGGGGGGAGGGGGAGGAAGCAAGGGATGAGCGCCGGGAGGGCGTCAGGGGCCCTGAGCCGGACTAGGACGCCCCTGGAGCCGGAACCCGAGCCGGAGCCGGAGCCGGAGCCGGAGACAGAACCAAACCACCGGTACCGGGTGGGCCAGTTGGTCAGGGTAGGAGAAAGCGCAAAGGGGAGAAGGGTTGCGGGGATATGTGGAGGGGAGGGGGCTGCAGGAGGCCTGGCTCAGGCTGACATGGAGGAGGTAGGGACGCTGACTCAGGTGCCGGTCGCCAGAGAATTTCATCCCATCTGGTGCTGCAGTGTCCTTGGGAGGGACGGAAGCGAGGGACGAACTGGAAAGAGGAATGGTCTGGGCGTTGGGAAAAGTGGGACCTGGTCGTAGTTGAAGGTTTGTGTAGTGTTCGCCATCTGGCCTCCAGCCTTGGGCGGTCTTGAGCTGCCAAGCACCCTTGGTCAGGACAGCTCCCTGCTTGGGTAGGGGGTGGGACGAACATCCGAAGCGTGCCAGTTTGGAATCCTGAGAACTGCATCCGTACCCTTCCCCCCCTCCCAGCTGCAGCCCCCTAAACCCAGGAGGCGCACTGGCCTGCGCTCGTCCCCCAGGGCCTCATGTCGGAACCACAGCCTGACCTGGAGCCACCCCAACATGGGCTGTACATGCTCTTCCTGCTTGTGCTGGTCTTCTTCCTCATGGGCCTGGTAGGCTTCATGATCTGCCACGTGCTCAAGAAGAAAGGCTACCGCTGCCGAACATCTAGGGGCTCGGAGCCTGATGATGCCCAGCTCCAGCCCCGTGAGTGAGGAGCCATTCTCCCTCCCTTACCCCTCTCCCCATACCTCAGTGCCTCCTTGGCCAAAAAGATCAGGCCAAATCCTGTTCAAGCCCGAAAGATGCCTAACGTTGCATTCTTGAGTCAGTATGTAGGGCGACACCATCCTGAAAAAGGGCTAGAGAGGATGCACGGGAAGGACAGGTTTCACCCATGGTCGTCTAGAGTTCCTGTTGACTTCTCTCACCTTTTCTGAAATGCTAAAGTCCAGCATTATGGAAAATAAGTGATATGTCTTGGGCAAATCTGCCATGGGGTCATGAGGGCATGTTCTCCCAAAGCTGACTCATTGCCTGCTTCCTTGCCAACTTCTCTCATCCTTCAGCTGAGGACGATGACATGAATGAGGACACAGTAGAGAGGATTGTTCGCTGCATCATCCAAAATGAAGGTGGGTATAGGCTAGCCCCGTGCTTCCTCCCACACTAGTGTTCTCTTGACCTGACCTCCACCTCCACTGACTCCCTCTTTTCCCTCTCCCCTCAGCCAATGCTGAGGCCTTGAAGGAGATGCTGGGGGACAGTGAAGGAGAAGGGACAGTGCAGCTCTCCAGGTGAGCTGGATACAAGGGCCAGCATGGCTTAGCTTGCCTTGGAGAGTACTCTCTCCTCCAGCACAACCTTCTCAAGTGTCATTGCGAGTTTGGGGTGGGGGGAGGGCCAGGCTGGGTAACCTACTGGGAAAAAAAAAAAAAAGTTTTGTAGAAATCTTAGGTCCTTAAACATATCTCACATCTAGAAATCATCAAGCCTAATATTCATCTCTAGTCTACCTTCTTGGGTTAAGCATTGCTCTCTTTTTAGTAAACAGGGCTAGAAGGAAGACCACATGATCACTCATGGCTTAATAGTGAATTTATTAAAGACAAAAGAATGGTGGAGCCTGGGGAAAGTGGAGCTCTGGGAGGTTTAAAGAGCATGTTGAAGGAACAGAAGGAAACAGAAAAGGAAGGGAAATGGAAATACCATTTCTGCTCCCTTCCTCCCTGTGGTCCAGTGTGGATGCCACCTCCAGCTTGCAGGATGGAGCCCCTTCCCATCATCACACAGTGCATCTGGGCTCTGCAGCTCCTTGTATCCATTGCAGTCGCAACAAGAGACCCCCACTTGTCCGTCAAGGACGCTCCAAGGAAGGAAAAGGCCGCCCTCGGCCTGGAGAGACCACCGTGTTCTCAGTAGGCAGGTGGGGATACACTGCCCCAGGGAAAGGGGGGCTGAGGTGGGGACCCCAATGATAAGGTACCTAACCCCCCAAAAAAACAGTCCCAGCTCTTTCCTCCTGGGCTGGGAGATGCAGCAGCAGACAGGCTGTATAAAGTGCCCCACAATCTAAGAAGGCCTCCTCTGCCCAGGGGAAAGTCACCATTGAAGGGGAAGGTTAGGCAGCCTCAAGCTGTAGTCCTAAGACCCAATGTTCTCTTCCCTCGCAGATTCCGAGTGACGCACATTGAAAAGCGCTACGGACTACATGAGCATCATGATGGTTCCCCTACAGACAGAAGCTGGGGCTCTGGAGGGGGACAGGATCCAGGAGGTGGTCAAGGATCTGGGGGAGGACAGCCCAGGGCAGTGCTGCCCCCTGAGGAACCACAGCCCCAGGCTCTAGCCAGCCCTCCAGTACAGAATGGAGGTCTCAGGGACACCAGTCTCATCCCTTGTGTGCTTGAGGGCACCCCTGGAGCTTCTACAGAACCGACTGTGGGGGCCAGAGGGAGGGGACCAAGCCCAGGGCCGCCCAATCAAGAGACAAATGAACAGTCAAGCAAACTGGACACCTCAGGTCACCAGGTATGAAGATATGGCCAGAGCTGCAGTGGCAGGCTCAGTTTTCCTGTACATACTCAGGAGAAAACCTTCTGTTCTCATTGTTGATGCTTCCTCTTTCTCTCAGGTGTCTCCGCCACGGGGAGCAGGGGGTATTTGAGGTGAGTCTGCATAAGCCCCAGATCAGGTAATATTTGTCCATCCTCTACCAAAACCACTGAAGCCCATCATTTCCTTGAACCCCAAAGGTAAACTGCAGGCTAAGCCTGTGCTACAGATTCTGTGGCTGGTGGTGGGAGTGAGGAATGAGCAGGTCCTGCAGCCCCTGGAGAAAAGCTGGGCCAGAGCTTGAACAGGAAGAAACACTGTTCTTCCTCTCCTCCAAGCCTCACTCTTCATTGTACTGATGGACTGCCAGCTGCATTGCCTGGGGGTGGGTGGCTTTGAAGGCCCTCTCCTCCACTGGATGGCACTGCCCTTCAGTTGAGGGGTCAGCTCTACTTCCACCAGGAGTTGCATGGTCTCAGACTGGGGGACCTCAGGAGGAGTCCCCTCTACACATACTCCCAGTCCCTAAGTTTCTTCCCCTTTCCCTACCTGCCAACAGGTGGCCTGGCCTGCCTTCCCCCAACACCTTGCTCTACATGCTTAGAGCATGGTAGCTGGGACCAGACTACCCTTGGTGGGTCCCTAAAGCAATAGCACCATAGGCTCCTTGCCATCTTGGCACAAGAGGTCCAAGCACTAGCTTGGACTTCGTGCTCTTTATTCACTGTCAATAAATCCGCTCAGACTACTACAGTTGCTTTGCATCCTGGCTCTGGCTCCTTCTGACTCCCAAGGTCAGCTCCTCTGATGGCCTCAAGCCCAGTGACCCTGGCATTCAGTGTGGGGTGGGCCACAAGGTCAGCTGGAAACAAGGCCAGCATGGAGACAGAGATAGACTGGAGCCACTCAAATTTGGGGGAATGGGTTCCAGCCCCATCCCCAGGGATTTTGGAATATTATACCACCCCCAAGATGGGGTGATGTTAGAAGACAAATAGATAATTCCATCTCTAGGGATTGCAAAAGAACAGTGGGAAGGAGGAGTGGGTTCTAGTCCCAGAAATGGGGACAGAGGAAGTTTCTACCCCTGAAGGTGAGGACAAACATGGGGGAGATTCCAGCTTTTGCCTGTGTCAGTCCAGATCATTGAGGGAGTAGGTTCCAACAGCATGGAGAGAGGCACAGCAGCATCACTGGGGTGTAGTGATACCCCTGGTCTTCAGGTAAGGGAATCTGGGTGGCCAGGATCCGGGGCTTTAGCTGGCGGAGGAGGAGGTGGTCGCATCTGTGAGAACATACATAGATGGAGCTCCAGCGTCATCCCATGTGGGTCTATCCCTGTCCATTTTCTTAGCCTAGCAAACAAAACAGGCCTTGTGGGAAGAACCCCTTCGGACAGTAGTCTCCTCCAAGGCAGGGAGCCCTTACCGGCCTAAGTCGGGGCATCATCATGTCCAGGGGTCCGGGGCAATCCAAGGCTTTGTCTAGAAACAAGAACCATAGTCAGAGTGTAGGCTTTGTTGGGCTCAATGCTGCATCGCCAGCACTTAGGACAGTGACTGATACTCTAAAAATACTTCTTTAAGTAATAAATAATAACCAGCTGAGTATGGTGGAGGCAGAGGTAGGAGGATTGCCGTGAGTTTGAGGCCACCCTGAGATTACATAGTAAATTCCAGGTCAGCTTGGACTAGAGCAAGACCCTATCTTGAAAAAAAAAATTAATCACCAGTCTGAGCTGCAAAGTCATCAATCCATCCACAACAAATACTTGTACCCAACTGATCTGTACAAGGCACCAAAGAAAGCAGGGGAGATACATGGCCTCCAACTCCCAATGGCTCTCAACCCCATAACGACACATCAACACACGATGGATGAGTACTAAATCATCCCAAGTGAACTAGAGGGTTGGTGACTACCTCTAGGTCAGGAGAAGGTGGAAGTTCTAGAAAGCTTTAGAGAAGCTGGGTATTCCACAGGGGAAGATGGGGAGCCAGGGTTGTGGGTTAGGGTAGAAGTGCATGTCTAGCATCTGCAAAGTTCTGGTGTGATTCCTCAGCATCATGGGGGGAGGGGGAACTATTGGGAGAAAAGAATGACAAAGCTATGTATTTTCAGGATTCAAGGACACCAAGAGCAAAGAGTACATTTTCAGAGGATGTAGTGAGAGAAGATGGCTAATAGTTTAAAAATGACTACAAAGCAGCCACTACTTGCACACTTACTGTGCACCAAGGACAATGTTATGTACCCTAACAGATGTCTTTTTAATTCTCATAACAATTCAATAAACCAAGCAGGCATGGTGGCTCAAACCTGTAATCTCAGAACTCAGGAGGCTGAGGCAGGATTACTAGTTCAAGACTAGCTTGGGCTATAGCCTAAGTTCCAGAGCAGCCTGGATACAGAGGGAGACTGTCTTAAACCACACACACTCAAACAATTAATCAAAGACCACACAAGTTAGGCATGCCACCTCAGGTCACACAACAGGAAGTGACAAAGTAGGGTTTAAACCATGCCAGCCTGACTCCAAATATGGAGCTATCCTCTCCATCAATCTAGTGGACCTTACTATAGGGTACACTGGGGTATACTGAGGAACAGAGTAAGACAGAGTCCAAGCTCTCTCCTTGCCATGTCTTGTGCTTCCAGGGTCCCCTATTCTCTCTACTCACCTACAGACAGGGAAGGTGCAGGGGATCCATCCAAAGCAGAGGTGGGTGCAGGAGGAGAGAAACTGGGAGGAGAGGGGGATGGCAGCATCTGGGAACAGGATGAACATAGTTATTCCTAGTATGTGGTAAGGCTTCCAGCTTTTCTTCTAATCCCACCTCAATTCTTGTCCCATCACTTCGCACTTCAAAATCAGCCAAAAGGGGCTTGTAACTAATGAATAATTCACCAGCCTACACGTATTGAACACCTACTATGTGTCATGTGTTCTTCTAGCACTACACATATATTCATTCAACCCTCACCACGACCTCATGAGTTAGGCATTTTGATCACTCCTGTGTTAGAGGTGAGATTCAGGTTAAACTGTCTGTCCTGTCAGCTATGGGCAGAGTGCTGGTTAGAATCTGGTCTCCCTAGTGTCCTCTGTGCTTCTTGCTGTGTCATGATAAAAAGGAATCACAGATTTAAATACCTCCTGTGTGTTAATGGAGCTAAAGGGCCTCTGTCACCTTCTAGTCATAACAGCAGCTGTTGTCCCCATAACCACCCGGGGTCATGAAATAGGCATGTGAACTCAGGTCTCTCTGGCCCTCAAGTCCTCCAAGCTCCTAGGAGTTGGTTTCCCTCTTCTCTGCCCAGCCAAAAGCGAAAGAGAGGCCAAAGCCACCACCAAAGACAAACCCAGAAGGGAGACATTAGGGTGTATGCAGAGCTTTATTGGGGTGACAGGCTCAACCTAGAGGTACCTGGGGATTAAGAAAGAATGAAGTCTTACCTGATCAGGATCAGAGAGTTCAGCTGGCACTGGGGGACCAAGCAGCTCCTCCACCAGCAGAGAAGGGAAGACACCAACATGGCCCCCAAATTCTCCCCTCCAGAAACCATCATCCACACCATCTTGTGCCCTGGGCAGCAAGCGGATGAGGGCCCCCTCCGGGAAACTCAGCTCCTCTTCACTCTGTCCAGTGTAGCTGTAGAGGGCACGGGCCAAGAATGCTACGGAGCCCAGGAGAGAGGGTGATAGAGGGAGGCAGTGGGTGGGAGGGCCGTGACACCCCAGGCCCACCAACATGCAGTGACTTGCCTCTGTATCCACAGTCACTGAACCTAGAATTTCCTTTTCTTACCTGTCGGTTCCACCCTCGAGGGATTGTCACTATCACGGCCACTCTCAGGAAGGGAGAGATCTGGGAAGTTGAGATACCGCTCGGGGACAAAGCCTGCCTCACCATGCTGGTTTCGAGCCTGCTCACCCAAACAATGTGAACATGTATCAGACTTGCTCAGCAGTCCATGGCCCTAGTTCCCCTCCAGTCTTCTAGCTTTGCCTAGATGGGTCCTTGAGTGGCCATATAGAAATCCTCCCACTGCCCCAGCCCAAGATCAGCATCCAGGGTCCCATACCTACCTTGACCCACTCATCAGCATCTCCTTCCTCTATGACCTCCAGCCACTCACCCTCTGTGATGGTCAGTTCATCCTCACGCCCTGCCTGAGCCCCACAAGAAAGGAATCAGGATTTGCCCCATGCACACTATTGCCCACCTAAAGACCCCATCCCCCTTCATACCTGGTAGCCAAACACCACATGTGCAGGGCAGGGGAGGTGCCTGGTAGCCAGAGCTTGGGGGGCTGGCTCTTCAAAGAGCTCCCCAGCTTCCTCACATTCATCAAAGTCAGAAAGCTCGGCATCCTCAGCCTAGAGAGGGGCAAAGGTCAGAAACCACCTCAAGTCTTGCATGGGTCTCCCACTCCCTGACATTACCCCTAAGGGTAAATACTAACTAGCAGTTACAAGTAAGTGCTTAGTATGTGCATAGCACAGTGTGAGGTATCACATCGTCATATTGAATCTTCACCATAATCCAATGTTATTTTGCTTAACCTAATTTACATTTGAAGAAACTGAAGCTTAGAAATGCTAAGTAAGTCACTGTCCAAGATTACGCGACCAGTAAGTGGACTGGCTGGCACTCAACTTCAGACTGCTCCCAGAACCACGGTTCTTAATCACCATATTATACTCATAATAAAAGTTTACTGAGGTCTCTATGCAGAGAATTATACATGAATGATATCATTTAAGCCTCACAACAGCCTTCTGAGTTAGGGACTGCTATGATTCCCATTTTGTTTTTTTCGAGACAGGGTCTCATTCTAGCCCCGGCTGATCTGGAATTCACTCTGTAGTCTCAGGGTGGCCTCGAACTCACAGCAATCCTCCTACCTCTGCCTCCTGAGTGCTGGGATTAAAGGTGTGTGCCACCATGCCCGGCTGATTCCCATTTTTGAGGGTCTGCCTTCGGTTCCAACTTGTACAGCTAGGGTTAGGGAGAAGCTCACCATGGGAGAGAGGTCTCTCTGGGATAACCGAGCCTCACTGAGCCGTCGCTCCTGCTCCACTTCATCCTGGGCCTGGGTCATGGCTGGCTTCAGCCAGCGCTGTACATCCAAGCCGGCCCCCTGCAGCAGGGCCAGCCGGGCCGCCCCCTTCACCTGGCTCACCTGGTATAGGAGGAAGGGAGCCAGTTGAACCTGGCCAGCTGTCTCCGCTTTCTGCTTCCCTCCTTCCATCACAGTTGAAGGGCTGCCCGGAGGAAGCATGACCTCAGTGTTTCTAAACAGAGCTGTGCCTCACCTGTGCCCGCCGGATGCTCTCCCTCACTTCCTGTAGCCGTTGTTCCACACCTGGAGCTTCTCGCTCTGGGGCCTGCAGCCGCCTCTGCTCCAGTCGCTGCAGCACCTGGTGGCGACAGCACAGGAGGATGGAGATGCTGTGAGCCATAACTTACTTTGGGCCTGGTATTTTGGTAGTTACATCACTTGCATTGTGTCATGCATCTTCCCAATGAGGCAGGTATTATTCTTGGCCCCACTTTAGTGATGAGGAAACTGAAGTCCAGAGAGATGAAGTCACTCCCTTACCCAGGGTTATTGAACTCACAAGCAACAGAAGAGAGTATGAACCCAGGTCAGTCCATCTCTGAAAGCTGTGAACAACTTTGCCATAATTCCTTTCCCTCCTGTCTTGTCTGCACATCCATAACAGCCCCAGAGAGTCTGGGATCTTCATCTCTTCTTGCCCACTGACAGCACCGGCACCCCCTCCTCACCCGATGGCCATGGTGCTGGATCTTATAGTCTCGGGCAGCTCGGCTTGTCCATCGCTGGACCTCTTTCTCCAGGCCACTTTCCCCAGCCATGCCTCCAGCTCCCTCCTCCAGGGAACACACCTGAAAGAGATAAGGAATGCTGTAAACAGGGCCTGAGTCTTCCTTTTCCTTTCTTTATCTGAACCTCGAAAGTCTGGGACAAAGAGGAAAAGGCATATGCCTTTATCTGTGGACACATATATTCGTACAGATACAGAGTCCCAGGAATGAGATCAAAGTTGATGGATACAGGTGGAATGACAAGACATTGACTGAACCTAGGTCTTAGGTGTATTTGTGTACAAAAAGATGGAGGCAAACTGGAATTTTGAAATTCCCTCTCCAAGACTGAGTAGTCACTGGTTAATAACTAGACAAGAACAACAGGACAGGGGCCCTAAATCCCACTAATGTTTAAATTTGGCCTAGTTCCAAAGCAGGGAGGTCTCTCACCTGATCAGTCCCTGCTGGATGAAACTGCTGAGGTGGGGTAGGAGAAAAGACTCCAGGCCCCTGAAGAAACAACTTCACATCCTGCTCCCAGTTTACCTGGGGATGGAAAAAGCAGTCACCCACTTGCTACATGTCCAACCATCCTCAAGCATGTCTTGGAAGAAAGGTGAGAAGGACACAGACAGAGCTGCAGTGGGGAGTGCTGTGCTGGAGCAGAAGGGCACAAAGCATTTCTAGGGCCACACTCAGAAGCCCAGCTCTCACCTGGGAGGTTACCTCTCCCCCAAGGCGGGCATGCTCCAGGACTGTCTCTGCAGCTTCCAGCTCAGTTCGGCTCAGTAACATCAAGGGGTCCCTCAGGTGTTCTGACAGCTCACTGACAAGGGCCTGGAAAGAACCCCAAGGTACTGACACCATCTTTTCCCCAGGATTCTAGTGCAGGGCAAGCTGTCTTTCCAGGTTTGGATGAGGCAAGTCCACAGGGATAGGAAATAGTAAGACAGTACTGTTTCTAACCACAGGCCCTCATGTGCACACATCACTTGAAAGTCTAAAAAACACTTTCACATCATTTTTTTCTTTAAACCTCATTAGCATGATAAGGTATGCATACATGGGGTTAACACTGATGAAGAATATGGGGTTCAAAGAGGTCAAGAGCCTGGCACTAGCCAGCCTGAGAAGAAGTGGGAAACATGGGCAGCCCTCCCCCTTGCTGAGGGACAGGAGTAACCTGGGTTAGGACTAGCCTTGAGTAGGGCTGGCAGCTCCTCTTGGTAGTAGTGGGCAAGGTGGGCATTGGTTGCCACCAAGTTAAGCAGGTATTCATTGCGGGCTGCTCTCAGCTGCTGGGAATACTGGGCTGACTGGGCAGACAGCTAGGAAGAGAAAGAGAGTCAGCAGGGAGCCCTGAACCCCAGCCACAATTCAGACCAGGATGCATCTCACATTATTGGCTGCTTATTACATGCTTAGCACTACACTAAAAACTTCACATGCAACTTTGGCTCAAAAGTTTTCTCATGATTCTGTCTGTATATATCTAAAAATACAAACTGTGCCTCATCATTACTTACCAGATCCAACATGAGCTGATCCTTGCAACCTCTATGACCTCTTTTCAAGTGTGTGTCCCTTGCTCACAATGATCTGGGCACACTGGTCATCTCTCAGTTCCTTCAGCCAAAGTTATTCCCTCCTTAGGACTTTTACACATGTTATTACCACTCCCTGAGACTCTCCTCCCTCAGATCTTTGCATGGGTGCCTCCTCCTTGACGTATGGGCCACATTTCAGAAAGACCTTCCATCTAAATCACACCCATTTGTTACTCTTTGTCATAGCATTTGTTGTACTGTTATCTTCATCTTATTGTTTGTTCACATACTGTATCTCAACCAGATTGCGATGGCAGAACTCCATTAGGCCTGTTCTCCACTGTATCCCCAATAATTGGCTAGTACATAAAGGCCCTCAATAAATACATATAAAGAAATGAAAATGAGGGCTGGAGAGATGGATCAGTGGTTAAAGGTACTTGATTGCAAGGCCTGATGACCTGGGTTCAAATTCCCAGTTCCCACATAAAGCCAGGTGCACAAAGTGGCATATGTGTCTGGAGTTCATTTGCTGCAGCAGCAGCAAGCCCTGGCACACCCATACTCTCTATCTTTGAAACAAATAACTTAAAAAAAAAAAAAAGGCTGGGTATGGTGGTGCACGCCTTTAATCTCAGCACTTGAGAATCTAAGGTAGTAGGATCGATGTGAGTTTTGAGGCCATCCTGAGACTACACAGTGCATTCCAGGTCAGCCTGGAAAGGAGTGAGACCCTTACTTTGAAAAAACAAAAACAAGGGCTGGAAAGATGACTTAGCAGCTAAGGCGCTTGCTTGGGAAGCCTAAGGACCCAAGTTTGATTCTCCAGGTCCCACATAAGCCAGAAACACATGGTGATACATGTATCTAGAGTTCATTTGCAATGGCTTGAGGCCCTAACAAGCCTATTCTCTCCCCCACTTTCTGTAATAAATAAATACAAATAAAATCTTTTAAAAAGCAAGGAATTAAAATGAAGGGTTTTATTCTCATTGTACAGATGAAGAAAAGGAGGATCACAAAAGCCAAGGAAGTTAAACAGGGTAACATTGAGTACTTACTATGAGCCTAGCATTATACTATTTATTAGGAAATAGAAAAGCCTGGATTCAACTCAGCTTCTTACACTTATGCTATTGGATTCAAAACCACTACACAACTCTGCCCCTATCCATACCCTGATTCCCCCAAACCTTGGTGCTCAGTTTCTGGAGACTGGTCCGAGAATGGAAGATCCCATGGTCATTTCGGTTCAGCCTATGCAGGTGAGGGAGAGCAGACAAGAGTCAGGCCCAGCTGAAATGGCTTGATTCCACCCTCTATCCCCCCACACTCCACCTCAGCTCTCCTAGTTGGTTGTTATAAGCCCACCTTGCCTGGACATCAGCTGCCTTTTCTTGTGCCAAGGCCCACACACGTTCTCGCTGCCCATACAGCTTCCGACTTCGGCTGAGCTCTCGGACAGACTGCAGCACCTCAGCCTGAGCCCTCTGGAGGCTCTCTGTACCCTGGCGGCATGCATACACCAAGTTCTGATCCAGACTATCTCCAGGTCTGAGCAGGCAATCCCTCTACCCCATCCACTGAGCCATACCTTTCTAAGCACCTGCTCCTTGGCACTCCGCCCTGTTCCCCCTGCTAGGTCACGGTATCGGTCAGATGCCTGGAGCCTGGTTTGGCCCCCAGCCACTGTGGCATCCAGTAGACAGCGCCAGACACCAAACACTGTCCTGTCCCTCCCCAGAGAAGGTCTATGTTGAAGAGGGAAGAACTCCACAGTTTCATGAGACACCCCCCCACACACACACCACAGGAGACAGAGTGCTTTCCCTTCCCCCTCATTCAAGAGCCCATCAATCGATCGACCCATTAGCTCAGCCACAGGATCTCGCATGCCCTCCACTCCCACCCACAGTGTCCTTGCTGGGTCAGCTTCTCTCCTGATGCTGTGTCAGCTCTACCTGCAGCTCACGTGCCACCCCCCCCCCCACACACACACCAGATCTCTCAAGCTGAACTTCTATCATCTCTACCTTCACAAGACCCACCTGCTGTCTATCTCCCCACTCCGCTGCCCTTCCCTCTTCAGGAATGGCCCGGCAAGTTTCTGGAGTGCCTGGTGAGAAAACCATCACAGACCCAGTTCTTTTGTGAAGGTCCACCCCAACTGGGAGTATTTGGGACCAGGTCACAAAATCATTCTTTGGATATATAATATAATCATTTGCTAAATGCCTTACATTCATTAACTTATATTAGTCCTACATGAAGATTTGGTATTCTTGTTACTAGCCCCATCTTTTTTTTTTAATTTTTTATTTATTTATTTGAGAGCGACAGACACAGAGAGAAAGACAGATAGAGGGAAAGAGAGAGAATGGGCACGCCAGGGCTTCCAGCCTCTGCAAACGAACTCCAGATGCGTGCGCTCCCTTGTGCATCTGGCTAACGTGGGACCTGGGGAACCGAGCCTCGAACCGGGGTCCTTAGGCTTCACAGGCAAGCGCTTAACCGCTAAGCCATCTCTCCAGCCCACTAGCCCCATCTTAAGAAGAAAAAAAAAAAAAAAACTGAGGCCAAGAAATGTTAAGTAATTTATCCAAGGTCACACAGCTAATAAATAGCACAGCGATCTGCCTGACTCTGGGCATTTGTTCTTGACCACAATAAGGGAGGGACACTTCTTATTCTGTAAAAGAGGCTAGAATAAGCGGGAAGGACCAGAGAAGAGTTTTTCCCTACCTGACCATACTCTCGTTCAATGGCTGCCCTCTGCTTGCTGTAGGATCTGTGGTGATTAGGAGTAGAATGGGGGTTACTGTTTGGTCCTGCTCTCCCACCCTTAATCTTCTCAGCCTAGCGAGAGGAAGAATGAACCAGCCCCAGACTGTAACTACACCCTGGGGGAATGAGACCAAGAACGACAGTCTTTGAGATCACCTCAGGCAGCTGCAACAGAGGTCAGCTTCACTCCATTGCTCAAAGCCCCGGCAGGATCCTCCCACCCCTGGAAGACCATTTGTGGGCCTGGAGGTGAGAATGATGGGGCCCAGATGCTGTATCCGCCAGCCTTCCAACAGGTCTGGAAGACGGAGGGGGATTGACACTAAACTTGACTGTGGGGTGGAGCGCTTGGCCGGGATCAAGGGGGTTGAGGGAGGGTCCTTCTGTTTTGTATCTGTACAGTATCTAGAGAAGCAGGCCTAAGGTGAGAGCCGTGAATAGCTAGGCCGACAGTTCTTCATGCCTGACCCCTAACCCCACCCAGAAGGATGTGTGTTGAGGAAGGAGTGGTGCTTGCTCAGGCAAAGGTGGGGGTACGTGAAGGTGAGGAATCAGGGGGGCTTACCTAATGTCCTCCAGCAGATCCGCCTCCCTTTGCTGCCGGGTCTGAAGGATGTTCAGCTGCTCCAAGAAACGAAGTTTCACCTCCTGGACTGGCTTCACCTGTGGGATAGAGGGATGACGACCCCCCGACCCCCCGCCCCGCCGAGGGGACCTCAAAAGCACCGCAGCGGAGCGGTGAGGAGGCGGGGCTGGGGAGGGGCTGAGCTGTTTCCAGGGTGACTTCTGGAGTAGGCTCTGACCGCCGTCCTACTCCCCCGTCTCCCACCCCAAGTTGTGTGCCCGTGGGCTCCCTCCGCTCCCCCAGCCCGCCAGGAGTCCCCATTCCCGAAGGAATCTCACTTTTCGGGGCGGCGGCTGCATCTCTGCTCCGGCAGAGGCGGTCAGCGACTCCACTCCGGAACTCGGCGGGGCCCCGCCCACAACGACGCCCCGCCCACAACGAGGCTCCGCCCCCGACCTGGTCGGGCTCCGCCCCGCCCCGCCCACGCCGGTCCCGCGGCGCGCCCCGCGCGGAAGCAGCAGGGGCCTGCAGAGGAACTGAGCCTGTTATTGCTGTGAATATCCCGGAAGGGTCCCGGCCGCCGGGCGGATGCCTGGCTGTAGGGAGAACCCGGGGCTTCGGAGTCAAGACGCCTGGGGTCTGTTTGTAGTGTAGCCACTGATTCAGCCTGTAATTATTTCTAGTCATTCATTTACATACGTAGATCACCAATCCCCACGCTAAAGGTGGGGAACGGCATGGTGAGCAGGGAAACTGAGTCACTGGACACCTAAGCGAAGATGCGTTTGACAAAGGTTGACACCTTATCCGAATTCTCGTTGAACTGGAAAGGCCAGCATGAGTGGGGTGAGAAAGACGCCCAGAACCAGGCAGAAACCAGGCCCAGAAGAAAAAGCAGGCACTTCCTGACCGCCCTGGACACTAACCTGTACTAGCCAGGAGGTAAGGCTGGGAGATGACCGTGAGGCTTATGGCCTGGAAAGCCCCTGCGATATTAAGGTCCTTGCTTTAGGTTCTGTACTTCAAAACCTACTAGCTAGCTTGCTTTCTTTTTCTGTCTGTCTCTTTCTGTGTGTATTTGTTTTGAAACAGGGTCTCATAGTGTATCCCAGGCAGGTCTGGAATTCAGTGTCGTCCATCCTGGGTTCCTGAGTAGTGGGATTACAGATGCGAGCCACTTGGCCAGATTTACATATCCAACTATTACTGACTAGTATACCTTGGGAGTCACTTTTTTTTTTCCTGCCAGTGCTGGGGATGCAACCCAGAGCCTTGCACATGCTAAGTGTTTTATCTCCGAGATACAGTGCCATCCCCCAAGCCCCCCAAATGTTAAAGCAGCCCCTTCAACCCAATCCTCCCTGGGAAAGATATAAAAATGGCACCACACTCCCTCAAGTTAGGAGAGTCAAAACCCAGTGTCAATGTGTACTTTCTACATTCCCTCCATCTGTAGAAGCTATAGCATCTATTTCAAAACATACATACACCCCAAAATCAAAGTACACTCAGTCCTAGTAATAACTTACCTCAAATTTCAAGATCACCTCACTCCAAGCCCCATTATCAGTTTTCTGGTCTAATATCCAGCTCCCTCCCACAACCCACTTACAGCAGTCAGTGATTGAAAAGAAAAATAAGAACGCATCTTTTTCTTACTTAACAAATTGCTTCAAAAATGCAAATGTGCCGGCCATGGTGGTGCACACTTTTAATCCTAACACTCTGGAGGTAGAGGTAGGAGGATCACCTTGAGTTGGAGGTTAAGTCTGAGACTCCATAGTGAATTCCAGATCAGCCTAGGCTAGAGACCCTACCTCAAAAAAAAAAAAAAAAAAAAAAGCCAAATGCCTGAATTCCAAATAGAATCTAGGCTACCAGGCTATAATGATCAGGATCTTTCCCACAATATACTGTCCTCCCACTGTCCACTCTGCTCCTGCAGTTCCATCCCTCAGCTTCCAGGCCAAGAAAGACCCTTCCCTCTGTACAGCTTTTGTGTCTGCCGGGTTCCCTTTCTGAAGCTCCTGCCCCCGGCAAAGCACAGGTCTAGCTCCTTGCCCCGAGTTCAAATTCATCCACCAGATATAAAGACCACAGGGACAGTCACTCTCAAGCTGTCCATTGCTTTAGCTGCTTTGCAGCACTGAACTTGCCCATTCTCATGTTTGTGTATTTCCCTTCCTCTCTCTAGTGGAGACTTCTTAAGAGCAGGGACCCATGTTGTTTTGTTCTTATCGTGTCATCAGACTGATGCTCAATACACACTTGTTGCATGAATAAAAAAACAGTAGCTTTTTGGTTCTAAGATTTATTAACATCCTTCTTTGGCTCCTCTCTGCCCCAGTTCCCAGCACCAATCAATCCTCCCACTTCAGGACTTCTGCAGTCTCAGCATGTAGGAAGTGGGACAGGATAGACTTGCACATCTTCTATGCTTCTAGCTTCCAACCCTGTTTTGTAAAACCATCCTTGTGCCCCAAATCTCTCACTGAACCCCTCATATCAAATATATATTTAGCAGGAGCTGCCCTTGTGAGGGAAATATGGGGGGACTGGGCACAGGGGTACATGTCTTTAATCTCAGCACTCAGGAGGCTGAGGTAGGAGGATGGCTGTTTCAAGGCTAGCCTGAGCTATAGAGTAAGTTCCATGTCAACTTGGACTAGAGTAAGACCCTGCTTCAAAAAAAAAAATATATAGATAGATATACACACACACACACTGATATATATATAGAGGCTTATAGCTGATGAACAGTTCTATGTTCACTGTCCCCTTTTCTCAGTAACTTCACTGTACAGATAAATGGCTGTGCCCAGAGAGGGTCCATGAGCTGTGTACAGCCTCCAGGGCCCTCAGTGCAGTGCTCCTTCCATGCTACCATACTGGATTCTGAAGTTTTCCAGCCAAGGTAGAGGGTGCTCCTAGCACTGTCTGCCATGGTGAGAGCCTGGCTCCTCCTCTGATTACCTACCCCTTCAGCTGCTGGCCCTAGAATCATGTGAGGGGCTGGCTGGAGGGTGGACTGGAAGTGCAAGGAAGTTGAGTGGGGAGGGCCGGTGTCTGTGTTGGAAGGTTGGTGGGACTGGGGGGTTGGCAGCTGGGAGACTGAGAAGGGCTTTCTGTGCATAGGGTGGTTTCTCCCTTCCTCAGGATGAGGTTGTTGAGTTCCTGGAGAAGCTGCTCTTCCAGGGACCCCCGTGCTTGGGAGCTGCTCTTTGAAGGAGGGCCAGGTGTCCTTTCCTCCTGGCCCAGAATGCTTGCCTTGGAGAGGAGGGGTTGATCAGAGGATGTTTGGCTGGTGGGAAGGGTCTCTGGCTTGGCTGTCCACTCCCACTGGTTGAGGGAGGAAGTCAAGGTATCTTTGGTGAGCTCAGGGAAGGTCCCAACCTCCTCATACACAGGCTCCTCGTACACGGGCTCCTCTAGCTCATTATGCTCCTCCACAGACTCCTGGGATGACTTCATTGGCTGGATGGGAACAGAACAGCAGGGAAGGTCATAGTGTTAAGAGTTACCAGATTATTAATCACTAACATTTATGGACCTCCTCCTCTGGACCAGATACTACAAAATAGTTGACACATATGATACTATAACCCTGTGTAGTGAGTCACACTGCATAAGAGTGAACTGAGGTACAGAAGAATTAAGAGGCCTACAGTCACATAGTGAGGAAATGGCAGTAGTAGGGTTTGAACACTGGTCTGTTTCACTTCAAAATGCATTCACTTAAGCACTTTCCTTCTGTTTGTCAGATTCTGTGATCCCATTCTCCTTTCTTTACCACAGCCTACCACGCCCCTCATCATCCTCTTTATGCATATACACCCTGATGGCCTGCATCAGGACAGACATGGAACATACTCGGGCTTGGGGAGAGTAGAGAAACAATAGCTGGAGCAGGCACAATACTCACAAAAAACATGGACAGGGTCCTCCGGTTGTGCAGGCGCCGCTGGACACAGGTAGAATGGGGAGGAGGGAAGGGAGAGACACAAAGACACAATGAGGCTTGGCACCAGGAGGTTGGGATAGAGAGTAGGGACACAGAGAAGGTAGATGGGAGGGATAACAGAGAGAGGGCACCAGGCAAGCAGGCACACTACTTCCTCCTGCACTGTGGTAAGAGTAAGGCCAGTGATCAGGTTAGGGGCTAGAGCAAGCTAGGGGTGGGGTCTCACCAGGGTCTGGTTGGCAGAGAGAAGGGTGGCTCCACTGTCATCCCCACGGATGGGCAGCAAGGGCATAGTGCCAAACTTCTGACGGGCCAGGTCAGAGGAGGAACGGCGTCGTATGACCACTGGCTGCTGGTCATCATGCTGGCGGGAGGGTGAGGGATTGGCACAGTTGGACATGAGCAGTGCTGAGGTGTATGGCCAGGCCCCAGGGAGACCAGAGACAGAATCCTCAGCCTTTTCCTTCTCCTTACCTGGGCTTTAAGGATGCTAGTGGTCCAATCCCACATCTCATCCTCATCAGTGCAGGACAAGTAGCTGCAGGTGATCAGAGTGGATTCAGCAAAGTGAGGGAATCACAGTGCTAGACATGGGAGAGTGAAGGAGGGGACAGAAGTATAAAGAGGGAAGAGGGCAGGAGGAGGCCAGAGGAGAAGCCAGTCGGGAGGTACTCACAGATGCATCTTCTCCAGTATCAGAGTGAAGCCCCACCTGGAAGGCAAAGGAGAATGGTGGTGAGTGACTTTAAAAACCAGAGGAAGCCAGTAGTGGTGCACACCTGTAATCCCAGCATTCAGTAGGCAGAGATAAGAAAATGGCTATGAGTTCGAGGTCAGCCTGAGACTTCATAGTAAATTCACTCCTGGGCTGGAGTGAGACTCTACCTCGAAAAACAAAACAGACAAACAAAAACAAAAACAACAACAACAGGGGCTGGAGAGATGGCTTAGCGGTTAAACGCTTGCCTGTGAAGCCTAAGGACCCCGGTTCGAGGCTCGGTTCCCCAGGTCCCATGTTAGCCAGATGCACAAGAGGGCACACGCGTCTGGAGTTCGTTTGCAGAGGCTGGAAGCCCTGGCGCGCCCATTCTCTCTCTCTCTCCCTCTATCTGTCTTTCTCTCTGTGTCTGTCGCTCTCAAATAAATAAATAAATAAAATTAAAAAAAAAAAAAAAACAGCCAGAGGAAGGCAGTGGTGGTGGTATATGCCTTAAATCCCAGAATTTAGGAGGCTGAGGCTGAAGGATATCCATGAGTTCAAGAATAATCCGGGGCTACAGGTGAGTGTCAGGTCAGCCTGGGCTAGAGTGAAATCCTACTATGAACCAACCAACCAAACAAAAAAATCCAGAGAGGTCCTTAGTGAGGACTGGGAGGAAGACTCACGGTGTTGGAGGCTTTAATTTCTTGCGGATTCCCAGGTAAACCTTGGCACCTTCCAGAGGCCACTCCCGGTCTGGTTTAGAGCACTGAGAACATGAACAGAGGCAGTGAGCTTGAGTGGTGAGAGGACATCATGCTTAGGAAAGAAAAGTCACGGAAGGATTAGGGCATGTGGGATCATGGAGCCAGAGCAGTCAAGGTTAGGTAAACAATGAGACTGGTGAGGGAAGGGGTTATGGCTGGTACAGTCAGGGCTCCTGCTGCCTGCCTGGCTACTCGGTGTCCCACCTCTCTAGCCCCAAGGCCTCACCTTCTTCTCCTTGAGCAGCAGCAGGCAGCGTCCACGCAGCAGAAAGAACCTCTCCTGGAAGCGGCTTCCCAGCAAGCGAGGCGGCTCCTCACGACACCGTAACAGCCCCACCCGTGGGCTCTCACGACGGATCCCTGATACAGAAGGGTAATGTTGGATGGAGGCTTTGGGAGGAAAGGCCTGGGGAATGCTGGGCAGAGGAGTAGGCTCACCAGTGAAGAGGCAGCCAGCCTGCGCCAGGGAGACCTTTCTCAGGAGCAAGGAGGCTGAGCAGGGCTCTGGAAGCTGGCACCATTGCAGGGCCTGCTCTAGGACCTTTTCCTTGGGGTGCAGCGGCCGCTCTGAAGGGGAAGATTGGGCAGATAGTAATGAGAATACCCAACGAAAGCCTGGAGCCTCCACCTTATCTCCCACCAGTCACTCATTCATCCATCCATCCAACTATGCAACCACAGGGATGTGTTTTAATACCAAATCTATCCAGATACCTTGCTGGTCCTGGGATACAATGGTAAACATGAGCAACATGGCCTGCCTTCCCAAAGTGAGAAAACTAACAGTAAACAGGTAGGCAAACAAAATAATGAGAGACCAGTAATCACTTTGAAAGAAACAGTAAACTGGGTGAAGAAGTCGGCAAGTAAGATATGGTAGTTCAGACAGACTTTCAGAAACTGCATTTGAAGATCAGGCTTAGAATCTATCTGAAGAATTAGGAAAAGCAAGCCATGCTGAAATCATGGATGATTTTTTGGTTTGGTTTGTTTGAATTTTGACCTCTGTTTGCTTGTTTTGAGACAGAGTCTCACTATGATCCTTTCTGGCCTGGAACTTGCATGGATGTGCTCACCTCCAGCTTCATGTAGGATCTCAGTGGTATGGAAACATGTTTTTGGGACACTGAACAGCCAGTCTGGCCAGACTGGACATGTATGTAGCTCAGGGGTAGATGCTTGCTTTGATTCTCCTATAATAACTAGGTTCAATTCCCAGCACCATGGGGGAGGGGCACTATGCTCTAGTAAAGAGGCAGGTTAAGGGAACGGGTGATGTGAGATGAAATCTGAGAATAAGTATAACCATACATTCAGGGTTTAAGAGGCCATAACAAGGATTTTTGAATTTTTTTTGAAATTCAAACTATTGAAGGGTTTTAACCAGCCAGAAATTATGGTTGACACTTGTAATCCCAGCACTTGGGAAGTAGAGGCAGGAGGATCACTGCAAGTTCAAAGCAAGCCTGGTGTGCAGACTATCCAAGGCTAGAATGAGATCCTGTCTTCAGTTAGTTGAAGTATCAATTAATTAATGGCATTTATTTCTAAAAGTGTTTATTTATTGACTTGCCAAGGCTTCCTGCAGATGAGCTCTAGACACATGCACCACTTTGTGCATCTGGCTATACATGGGTACTGGGAGACTGAATCCAGCAGGCTTTGCAAGCACCTCTAATCACTGAGCCATCTCTTCAGCCACAATTAATGGCATTTAAAGTTATGAGAAAGGGTGAGTCCATCCAGAAGGATGTAGCTAAGAAGAAAATGGCTCAGGATTGATCCCTGTGTTCTCCTAACAATTGAATCTGGGCAAAGAGGGAAGAGAAACCTCCTGAGGTTGAAGGGAACCAAGAGCTTATGTAGTTCACTAAAGAGAAGAGGACAGTGAGCTGGGGAAATGGCTTAGCGGTTAACATGTTTGCCTGCAAAGCCAAAGGACCCTGGTTCGATTCCCCAGGACCCACTTAAGCTAGATGCACAAGGGACACATGCATCTGGAGTTTGTTTGCAGTGAATGGAGGCCCTGGAGTGCCCATTCTCTTTCTCTCTGTCTGCCTCTTTTTCTCTTTCTCTCTCAAATAAATAAAAATATTTTTAAAAAAGAAAGAGAAGAGAGGCCGTGTATGGTGGTGCATGCCTTTAATCCCAGCACCTGGGAGGCAGAAGTAAGAGGATCACCTTGAGTGCAAGGCCACCTGAGTTTACATAGTGAATTCCAGATTAGCCTGAGCTAGAGTGAGACCTTACCTAGAAAAAAAAAAGAAAGAAAGAAAGAAGAGAGGGTTAAGAAATAAGGGTGTATATGATGTCTACTGTCTACTCTGTAAGTATTATCTCATGTGGGTAAGAAATGGGAAGTTCATTATATTTGATAACACAGAAGTCACCAAGCCCTTAGTCACGTGACCATGCACACAGAGCAACTGTGGCTGTGGTTGTACTCACCAAGCTCTCCATGCTCAAGAATCTCAAATGTCACCCACAAGTCTGTCCCTGCTGCTGTCCCTCGAATCTCCAGTACCTGGTTAGTCAGTTCCTCAGCAGTTAGTGTGGGTGAAACCTAGAATCCAGTCAGGAGCAGAGAACTCATGATGGTTGAACTGTTGTCCCTGCTGACCCCCATCTTCCCTCCCCTCCAGTCCCATCAGGGCTGACCTTCAGAGTGACACAGTTGTCTGGAAGCTGCTGCTCTATATAAACTTCCATGATGAGATCTCCAGCCTGGGACAGCTGAGGGGAGGGGTGAAGGATGAGACCAGAGGTCAGGAGGACACAGATGGTCCACATACATCAAAATCAGACCCACAAAGGGCTCCTCCTAACCCTCATTCCCAGCACGGCTGGAGCCCTTAAAAGGGAGAGCTCCTGGAAGAGCGCAGCTGCCTGTGGTGCTGCCCAAGGCAGGTCCACACAGTGAGTGGGAGAACGCGCTTGCAGTCAGACTGACCGGGCTCCATCTCTCCTAATCACCCACATGACCTTGAGTAAATGACCCTCAGTGTCTCAGTTCTTTATTTGAAAAAAATGGAGGCCTGGAGAGATGGCTTAGCAATTAAGGTATACGCCTGTGAAGCCTAAGGACCCTGGTTTGATTCCCCAGGCCCCACATAAGCCAGATGCACAAGGGGTGGCACATGCGTCTGAAGTTCATTTGCAGTGGCTAGAGGCCCTGGCATGCCCATTCTCTCTCCCTATCTACCTCTTTCTCTCTCTCTCAAATAAATAACTAAATAAATAAATAAAATATTTTTTTAAAATGGAACTACTTCATGGGATTATATAATGTTAGAGATACCTGGAATATATGATATCCTCAGCTAACATTTGCTATTATATTTATTCTATACTCTTCTTGAAACATACCTCTCTCATATGATATTTAATTTTCTTTTTTAACATTTTATTTATTTATTTATGAAAGTGGGGAGAGAATGGATGCATCAGGGCCTCTAGCCACTGTAAACAAACTCCAGATGCATGCACCACTATGTGTGTCTGACTTACATAGGTACTGGGGAATCGAACCTAGGTCTTTAGGCTTCACAGGCAAGTGCCTTAACCACTGAGCTAACACTCCAGCCCTATTTTTATTTTAAATGAATGTTTTTACTTTATTTTACTTTTTTATTTGAGCGAGAAAGAAAGAGGCAGAGAAAGAGAGAGGGAGAGAATGGATGTGCCCAGGGCCTCCAACCACTGCAAACAAACTCCAGAAGCATGTGCCGCTTTGTGCATCTGGCTTATGTGGGTACTGGGGAATCGAACCTGGCTTCACAGATAGATGCCTTAACTGCTAAGCCAACTCTCCAGCCCGTTTTTATTATTTTTAAAATAATTTTAGGGCTGGAGGGATGGCTTAGCAGTTAAGGTGTTTGCTTGCCTGGAAAGCCAAAGGACCCAGGTTCGATTCCCCAGGACTCACGTTAGCCAGATGCACAAGGGGGCACACGGGTCTGGAGTTTTCTCTCTCTCTGTCAAATAAGTAAATACAACAAAAATAAATTTTTAAAAACTAATAATTTGATTTATTAATTGAGAGGGAAAAAAGTATGAGTGCCCTAGGGCCTCCTCCACTGCAAATGAACTCCAGATGCATGTGCCATATTATGACTGGCTTTATGTGAATACTAGGGAATTGAACCCAGGGCCATCAGGCTTTGCAAGCTAGTACCTTTAACTGCTATACCATCTTCCCAGCCATTAGTTAGTTAGTTATTTTTGTTGTTGTTGTTTTTGGGGGCCTCTCACTCTAGCTCAGGCTGACTTGTAACTTACTCTGTAGACTCAAGGTGGCCTTGAACTCACAATGATACTCCTAACTCTGCCTCCTGAGTACTGGGATTAAAGCTGTGTGCTACCAAATCTGGCTTTATTTATTGATTTATTTATGTTTATTTTTATTTATTTGACAACAACAGACAGACAAAAAGAGAGACAGATAGATACAGAGAGAGAATGGGCATGGCATGGCCTCCAGCCACTGTAAACGAACTCCAGTGCACGCGCCCCCTTGTGCATCTGGCTTATGTGAGTCCTGGGGAATTGAGCCTTGAACCCGGGTCCTTAGGCTTCACAGGCAAGTGCTTAACCACTAAGCCATCTTTCCAGCCCATGGCCTTATTTATTTTTGAGGCAGGGTCTCACATTGCCCAGGCTGGCTTTAAACTCTGTGTAGCCAAACTCCTTATCCTCCTACCTACACCCCCCAAATACTGGAATTACAGGTATGTGCTACCATGCCAGACTTTCCTAGAATCTCTTACACTTGGAAGAGATGAGGTGCTGGAAATGTAGCTCAGTATTAGAGTGTTTGCCTATCGTATGTATGAGGCCCTGAGTTTACCCCAGGAACACCACACACACACACACACACACACACACACACACACACACACACTACTGCTACTATTACTACTACTAATAATAAAAATAATACTATCATTTTGTAATGAATAACTTTCATAATGTAATAAAAGGAGAAAACCCATTGCCTGTTAACTTCCTTCCTGTGTGTGTGGGGCAGGGGGAGGGTGGAGGGAGAAATTTCCCCTGTCTCTTAAGAGCTGAAGGTCGGTGTGAAGAAGGGCATGCTAAAAGAAACTTCCTCAGTGGGAAGAAGGTCTGCTTCCTATCCAGATGTCCTCACTTCCTCCACTCAGCAGTCTAAGGTCAGGGCAAGTTACCTGTACATCCTTCCAGGTGGTGATCAGACTGACTTCCAAATCAATCTGAGCTGCCTGGTCAGAATCAATCTGCAAAAGAGCAAGAAGACAGTGTGGGGGCTACTGGGAAAGAAGGGAAGAGCTCAAGGCCAAAGGGAGCTTCAGTAGGAGGGTTGGAGGCATGAAGAGGCAGGAATCAATGGGGAAGGGATGTAGGGATGAGGTTGTGGGGGGAAAAGGCCCAGGGCTCTAGAAGTAGACTTCCCATGTAAAGAGGGTTACAGTGGGGTTTGTTGGGATGAGGCTCCAGCATCTGGGTCCTGCAGGGATAGGGAAGAGGGGTTGTTGGACAGGGTCAGGAAAGCCTTACATTAAAGACATGGATGTAGCCATCGATGAGTTCCCGAAGCACCCGCACCTCATGCTCCCCTCGTCCATCTGTCTGGAACACACTTGGTGCAAACAGTAGGGCCAGGTTCCTTGTGCACATCTGGTTCAGAGCTGCACACTTTTGTACCCTGTGGAGGGGCAGCAGAGTCATAAGGAATGAAACTTGTGCTCATACACTTGTTGAGCCTCCACAGTGCCAGGCCTTAGATACATGGTGGTGAATAGACACAACATTGGCCTCAAGGAGCTTTCAATCTAGCAGTTAAGGTATGGCTAATCATAAAGCAGGCATCTACAAAGTTTTTATGTAAAGAGCAGACTTTACACTTCATGTACAAAATTTTATTTGGGAACCCAAGAATTGGACTGGATTTGATAATGGGCATACAGTTGGCCCAATCTCTGTACTACTATAACCAATACCCCACAGTTAGGGATTTATCCCCAAATCACTTAACAGCTTCTCTCCCTAAAAGGCTAGTAAATGTACACCCCATTTTACCCACATCTTTGTATCTCTTTTTTAATTTTTGTTTTTGTTTTTTCAAGGCAGGGTCCAGGCTGACCTGGAATTTAGTATGTAGTCTCAGGGTGGCCTGGAACTCACAGTGATCCTCTTACCTCTGCCTTCCAAGTGCTGGGATTAAAGGCGTGCATCATCACACCTGGCTCTCTCTTCTTTTTTTTTTTATTAAATATTTTATTTATTTATTTGAGAGGGAAAAAGAGGTATAGAGAGAGAGAGGGAGAGAACGGTCACTCCAGGGCCTCCAGCCACTGCAAACAAACTCCAGATGCATGCGCCCTTTTATGCATCTGTCTTACAGGGGTCCTGGAGAGTCAAACTGGGATCCTTTAGCTTTACAGGCAAATGCCTTAACTGCTAAGCCATCCTCCAGTCGTCGTCCCCCCCTTTCTCCTTTTTTTTTTTTTTTTTTTTTTTTTTTTTTTTTGGTTTTTCGAGGTAGAGTCTCACTCTAGCCCAGGGTGACCTGGAATTCACTATGAAGTCTCAGGGTGGCCTCGAACTCATGGCAATCCTCCTACCTCTCTGCCTCCCGAGTCTCTCTTTTCTTTTAAAAAAATATTTTATTTATTTATTAGAGAGAGAGAGAGACAAAGAGGAAGATAGAATGAGTATGGGTACACCAGAGCCTCCTGCCTCTGCAAATGAATTCCAGATGTATGCACCACTTTGTACATATGTCTTTATGTAGGTACTGGGGAATTGAACCCAGGCCATTAGGTTTTGCAAAGAAGGGCCTTTAACTGCTCTTCCATCCTCATCTTTGGCTTTTTGTTTGTTTGTTTGCTTGTTTGTTTGTTTGTTTTTGAGGTAGGGTTTTACTCTAGCCCAGGCTAACCTGGAATTCTCCTACCTCTGTCTCCCGAGTGCTGGGATTAAAGACATGTGCCACCATGCCCAGCTCATCTTTGTATTTCTTATAGCTAGCTCTTTATCTGCCACTGAAGATTACTATATTGATTTCTAGCCATTTCTTAAGGCTTACTACATGCCACACACTATACGAAGAATTTCATATGGATTATCTCATCTAAATCTTTTTTTGTTTGTTTTTTGTTTTTTTGAGGTAGGGTCTCACTCTGGTCCAGGCTGACCTGGAATTAACTGTCTAGTCTCAGGGTGGCCCTGAACTCATGGCAGTCCTACCTCTGCCTCCCGAGTGCTGGGATTAAAGCTGTGTGCCACCACGCCAGCTCTCATTTAACTCTTGTATAACCTATCAGGCAGAAACTTCATTACATCAACTTCCTCTTGAGTAAGCAAGCTGAGACCAAGAACAAATACTATACCCAAGGTCACACAACTACAATTATGGGGCCAGATTAAAGGCCAGGTCTGCCTGGTTCTTAAGTCTTTCTCTGAACTGTTCACTATACCTTCACTTAACAAGTACTTGCAGAATGAATGAAGGAAACTTTGCAGGTGGACTGAGGTGATGAAGGACCATGGAGGAAGACTGCAGAGGGAGTGAGTGAACTGACCGATAGAGATGCCCGATGAGGGTGGCCAGCGTACGGCGGTTGACCCGAGGCAGGCAGGCAATCACTTCTTTGTATTTCTCCAAGCGCTGATTCTTCTGGGGCAGCTCTAGAGATGGGATGGATGAAGGTTAGAGAGGATCCAAGAAGGGAGAATGGAGGTTGGAGGGAGAGCTTTTATAGGAATAAACCATGATGGATGTGTCTGTTTCTACCTGCTACCTCCCTGAGCCAAATCTCTGCATGATCTCCCAGGATGGGAAGTGTTGAAGAGGAGCTGCCCAATCCCACAAAAGAGACCCAGGGGTTCTGGTGAGGGAAGACAGAGGTCCCAGTTGGGCCCTGGTTCTTTTAAAGTCTTGGGAGTACCTGCAGCTTCCCTCCAGCGAGGCAGTAACTGAGCAGAGGTCACAGGGTCATCAAGTTCTCGAAAGAATCGTTTCAGTGTGTCGGTAACATCTTCCACAAAGTGTTCCCTTGGTCGGAGTTTCACTGACCGAGCATCCCGCCGAAACTCAGCCAATAGTCGAAGGCTGCGGGCCCGAGCACCCCCTTTTCTATATACCCCTTCTAGCCGGAGCCCTAAAAAACAGTTATCTGGTCACCACTGCACAAAGACCAGCAGCCACCTAGTAGCCCTTCTGTGGCTGCTCCATGGTGTGTGGCTGCTGGTCATAGGTCGCTGGTCTTGGTTCTCAGTTCCCAGATAAAAAGTTCCCTGACCCTTGCTGTCACACATGGGATCCAAAGTACACTAATCTGCATAATTTGCATAACCCACACATTCTATACTTAAGCATTCACTTTTTCACCAAAATTTATTTGTAACCCTAACATCAGTAAGTCTTGCTTAGCATCCATTGGGGACTGGATCTAGTAGCACCCACAAAATAATGAAAACCACAGATGCTCAAGTCTCTTACAAAAAAAAAAATGGTAATTTTGCATATAACCTACATTGTTTAGATTAGTTATAATGCCTACCTAATATGACACAATGTACTGTCTTATTTACAGAATGACAAGAAAAAAGTCTGGATATTCACCACAGATACAATTTTTTCAACTATTTTTTGTCTTCAGTGAGCTGAATATATAGATGCAGAATCCGTGGACACAGGATACAGAGACTACTTTTGATGGATAGAGAGACCGTACTTTTTGTGCTTTCACAGTAATTTTTGTGTTTTTTTTTGAGGTAGGGTCTCACTCTAGCCCATGCTGACCTGGAATTCACATTGGAGTCTCAGAGTGGCCTCGAACTCTGATCCTCCTACCTCTGCCTCCCGAGTGCTGGGATTAAAGGCGTGCATCACCACGACCGGCTATTTAATTTTTAATGTTTTTTAATTTAAAGACACTTTATTCAATATATATGGTTGGTTAATGAATACTTTACCTCTAGCTCCCTCCACAAAAAAAGCACCTTTGTTTATAGTATGAGAATTTAGGTAGGAACTTGTGCATGGGAGCATGGGAGAAGGACTCAAGTCTTTTCTCTACTTTCTTTGTTAAAAAAAAACTACTGTGAAGCCAACCAGGAAAAACCAAAAATAAATAAATAAATAAATAAAACAGGATTTTGTATGTATGAGTTGATGAAAATGTAACCAGAAGGTCAGGGGAACTACATCTCCCTTGGGGCAGTGATTCAGCATTCACTAATTAAGTGTTTGCTGTGGCTTTATAGAACATAACTCCTGCAAATAACAAGAACTGATTGTGTTTGTTTTCTTAATACCTGTATCTCCCCATAGTCTGTGAGCTTTGTAGGGCCTTCCCTGATTACTGCCACATCCTCAACCAATATCCATCTAATGAACATGGAAATGCAAGGACCTTAGAGAGAAGGGGATGTCTCCCCATCAGAGCCTCAGACTGAGACTAAGAAAAGTGGGGGGCTGGCGAGATGGCTTAGCTGTTAAGACACTTGCCTGCAAAGCCAAACGACCCAGGTTCATTTCCCCAGGACCCACATAAAGCCAGATACACAAGGTGGTGCATTTGTCTAGAGTTCATTTGCAGCAGCTGGAGACCCTGGCATGTCCATTCTATCTGCCTCTCTCTCATAAATAAATAAATAAAATATAAAACAAAGATGGGGGGGACTGGGGAGTTGGCTTAACGGTTAAGGCGTTTGCCTGCAAAGCCAAAAGATCCTAGTTCAATTCTCCAGGGCCCACATAAGCCAGATGCTGGAGGCCTTGGCATGCCCATTCTCTCTTTCTCTCTCTCAAGAATATAAATAAAATATATTTAAAACAAAAAACAAAGTTAAAAAAAAAAAAGATAGGGGACTACTGGGCAGGACAGTCAGTGAGCAAAGCCACACTCAAGATGGGAGAATGTCATTAGCTACTGACTACACATTGCCCATGACCATAAAGTAAAATGTTTTAGGGTCATGAAGAGGACCCCCTTGTTATCACTGTTAGAGAATTAAACCCAGAATATCTTAAATGCTACACAAGAACCCTACCACTGATCAATATCCCCAATTTCTTTTGTGTTTTTATTTATTTTGGCTTTTTGAGGTAGGGTTTTGCTGTAGCCCAGGGTGATATGGAACTCACTAGGTACTATCAGGGTGCCCTCCTACCTCTGCTTCCCAAGTGCTGGGATTAAAGGCATGAGCCACCTGGTAGTATTTTTAAATTTGAGACATGGCCTAAGTTACCCAAGCTAGTCTTAAACTTGGGACTTGAACTGGACTTGAACTTACAATTCTCCTGCCTCACATTCCCAAATAGCTGGAATTATAGGCCTGTGTCACCAAGTCTAGATTTCTTTTGTTTTGAGTTTTTGTTTTAGAGGGTATTTTGGATTTGTTTTTCTTTTCTTTTCTTTTCTTTCTTTCTTTCTTTTTTTTTTTTTTTTTTTTTTTGTTGTTGGGGAAAAGCTTTGGATTGAACCCAAGGCTTTGTAGCCTATTCAGTTTTCTATAAAGTTTTCTTTCCAAATGTCCAGTCCAGCCCCCTAAGGAGGGTTCCTAGAAGAAATAGATTGTTTGGTCCATACTTGGGCTGAAAAACAAAACATAAACCAAAAATTCCACAAAGAATTCTGGGGATATTTGCATAGCTGACTCTTTAGGCCTGGATGGTCTCTCCCACACAGAGTAGTTCTGCTCAGACCTTCAGGAATTTTGCTGCCTGCACAGATGGACTCGCCTCATCACTGCCTCCTCTTTCTGTCTGCAGGGGCTCCACATCCTCCGTGGCACTTCCTATGCTGCTCTGTCTGTGCCCATGCCCCACCGACGGCACCTCTGAACACAGGCTCTCTGCCAGGCCCTGCACTCAGAGCTTGACATGCATCACCTCACAGGCACAATTGGAATGGGAAATGAGGACTGTTGGTCCTGTTTTGTGGATGAGGAAACTAAGGCTCTGTAGTGTCAGAGTCCGATGGCCAGTTGGTTTCGGGTTACAGTATCCAAAGCAAAGCTTTCAGGTGATTCAGTATCCACCCCTCAACCCTGGCTGTGCTGTGTTCTCCAATCCCTCCCGCTAGTCCGCTATCCACCAGTGCCCACTCACCATGCTGAGTGACAAAACTGATGCAGGCATCCACAATGATGGGGATGTCACCCCGGCTCATCTGCTGCTCCTGAAGCGTTGTGCCACCCCCACCAGCAGCACCCCCTATGGCTGTATTCCATGCTGTAAAGTCTAGCCGACCTTCCCCCTGCAGATACAGGGTCCTGAAACACAAAAAGTCCTAGTTAAAGACAGCTTGGAAGGTTCTCTGATTGGGGCTGAGAAATACCTGGACTGGACTTTGCAGGGGCACCAGCAGGGGGCAGCAACACCCAGCCTGGACGGTCTCTACACTGGGTAAACAACTGAGGAAGCAGCGATCCATCAAACAGGGAGAGGAGAGGGAGTGAGTTTGGCTCCACAAAGGGGCCTGGGGTTAAAGGTTACCTTCCTGTTTCTACCAGGACCAAATGCTCCTTTTTGTCTGGAGTGTCAGCTGCAGAGACCACACCTGGAGGAGAATTAGACATTACCATCATTATGATGAAGACTATAAAACAGTAAAGATATGTAGGTACCAAGCCAGGAAACTTACAATATTCTATTAAATTCTATTAAATCCTATGAATTATGTACCACTAACATGTTACAGGTTACCACTCACATTACTTGCTAAAACACAGGTCTCTTGTCACTAAAGACCTACATTATACCACCATTTTCATCTTTTAGAAGGAAGGACGGCAATGAAGATATTCAGTGCTCCCTCTTAGTCCTCAACCAGCAGGTGACTCCAAATAATATATACTGAGTATGCAGGTTCCCCAATAAACATTTACATGTCCTTATTTAAACCTCACTATAACCTTGGACGGAAGTCTTACTGTGTCCATTTCAATGATAAGGAAATTAAAGACACACAGAAATTAAGTGACCTGTGCAATGGTACACAGCTAGGAAATAATGGAGGTAGGGCCTAAATCTGAGTAGTATGACTTTATAGCTTGTATCTGAAGCCATTTTATTCTGTTCTTTCCCATAGGAATCTCCAAAAAAGAAAAACCCCATCCCCCATAGCAACCTGAATCTCTCACCCCCCCCCCCCACACACAAACACACTCACTTATCTCCTGTAGACGCCGTAAATGCACCATGTCCTCAGGGGCTGGAGGGCCAGGGCCCGGCGCTGGACACAGGAAGAGGTGGTCACCACGAAGAAGGCCGAACCCTGACAGCCAGAGGCCAGGGTCCAGGGCTGCATGGGAGGGAGACCGAAGCCACAGGCGGCCTAGCCGGAGCAGCCCAGGGCCCAGCAGCTGGTGACAGCTGAGTGGGGAGAACCACTGTGGAGGCAGAGGACAAGGATGGGGAAAGGGGACAGGGAAAGAGACAAGGAAAATGAAAGTGAGGGGATAGAAAAAAGTAGAGAGATGAAGGAACAGAAGAAAAGGGGCAATATGATGGGGAGAAAGCAGGCGAGAGATACAAGATGGATAGAGAGATAGGAAAGAAATTCAGTTCAACTGGCTCCAACATAGAGAAGACCTCCTTGTGGCAGCCTTCTGCCCTAGTTGGAGTAAACTGGAGAAAGTGAGTAGCTAACATGTTCTGTGAAGGTGCTGGGAGAGGCTTCATGGAGGAAGGGATGTTTGAGCCCCCTCAAAGCAGTACTTCTCTGGCTACTTGAGGACCAGGGTTTGTTGTTCTTTTTTTAATACTTTATTTTTATTTATGTATTTGAAAGAGAGATACAGAAATAGGCAGGGAGAGAGAGAGAGAAAGAATGAGCATGCCAGGGTTTGTTGTTCTCATCGGTCACTAATCAACACCTTTTAAAATATAATAAAAATTGCCAGAAAATTAAGATTAAAAAACAAAGTCATGGGCTGGAGAGATGGTTTAGTGGTCAAGGCACTTGCCTGCAAAGCCAAAGGTTCCAGGTTCAATTTCCCAGGACCCACATAAGCCAGATGCACAAGGTGGTGCATGCATCCGGAGTTCATTTACAGTGGCTGGAGGTCCTGGCATGCCCATTCTCTCTACCTGCATTTTTTCTCTCTCTCAAATAAATGAATAAATAAAGTCATGCAAGTCCTTCAGGTGTATAATTAGATACAACAAACAAATTGCTATAAAAGCTTCAAAATGTGCTGTGCATGGTGGCACACACTTTTAAACCCGACATTCAGGAGGCAGAGGTAGGAGAACTATTGTTAGTTTGAGCCCTGAGACTACACAGTGAGTTCCAGGTCAGTCTGGGCTAAAGTGAGACCTTACCTCTTAAAATCAAAAAACAAAAACAAAACCAAAAATGCATTCTGTCAAGTTCTATGAGACAGCCTTCAGACCAAACAATGGATTGCAGGATAGCTGGGACTTTTGGAAAGTATAGACAATGAAAGAGGAGACTTAGCCCTGACTAGGCGGGCAGGCCCTGAAGGGATACAAAGACAGCTTGTTAGTGTGAGGAGGGCTGGGAGTCTGGGGTCAGAAGCCAGAGGAGTCAAGCATTTCCTACAGGAATGTTAACAGCTCTACAGATAAAATGGTCAGACCAGAAGGTGATCCTTAGCTTTTGGACATGAGAAGTCACTAGTGACCTGTGAAGTCGAAACTTCAGAGTGTCTAGAGAGGGGAAGGCAGCTGAAACAGGTTAAGGGGGATCTGCAGCCTGCACACAACCTTCAGAGAAGCTGTCAGGAAGAAAGGAACATGCCAGGGTGAAAAGTTGAAGGCGGAACAGTTTAGCAAAGAGCTGTATTAGGGTGGGAGAGATTGTCGTCGTCACCACCACTACCATCATTATTATTTCAACGCCCATAGATGGAGGGCTTGCTGTGTGGGGGCCTCACACGTCACTTAATCCTTATCCCTAGGGGCAAGTCTCTTATACCACTCTGCAGACATGGAAAAGCTCTTGAGGCTGAGTTGTAGAACTCCAATCTCAGGATGTCTAATTCTGGAGCCTGAACTTTTCCTTCTAGGAATGGCCACTAGGGTAGAGAGATTGGCCTGTCTAGGAATGGAGATGATGGGACATATGAATGTACCTTTCAGCCTGCCATAGTGGTGCATGCCTATAATCCCAGAATTTAAGAGGCAAAAGCAGGACTGCCAAATTTTGGGCCAGCCTGTTCTACATCGTGAGCTCCAGTATTCAGGGTACATCATAAGACCCTGTCTCAAAAAAACCTAAAAGGAGATTGGAGAAATGGCTCATGCCTTTAATCTCAGCACTCATGAGGCAGAGGTAGAACTGCTGTGAGTCTGAGGCCAGCCTGAGACTACTGAGTGAATTCCAGGCCAGCCTGGGATAAGTGAGATCCTACCTTGGAAAAACCAAAAAATAGAAATAAATACATATATTTTAAAAACCCAAATGAATCTGTGTGTAGTGGTGCATGCCTTTAATCCCAGCACTTGGGAGGCAGAGGTAGGAGGATTGCCAAGAGTTCAAGGCCACCCTGAGACTACATAGTTAATTCCAGGTCAGCCTGGACCAGAGTGAGACCCCATCTCAAAAAAAAAAACAAAAACAAAAAACCCAAATGAGAAAACAATTAGGTTTTGCCTGTTGTGAGTACTGGAGACCAGGAAGAGAGTAGCATGAGTGAGGGGCAGCTACTCTGTAGGGAGAGGCAAGGGCACAATGAAGCTGAGTCTGTTTCTCTGGAGACAGACTTGATTTTCAGTCCTGTGCTCTACTGCTTTGTAGCTCTGTGACTGTTACCAAATGACTTTGTAACCTCTATGAGCTAGTTTCCTTATTCATAAAATATTATTAATCTTTAGGTCTATGGCTTATTGTGAAAATTAAATGAGATACTGAGTAGACACTGTTTAAAACACAGGACCTGGCACAGAATAAGTGCTAGGTCAACTGTAGCTGCTAGTGGAAGTGGTGAGAAGTGCTACAGAAACACGAGAACAGGACGGGGGCAGGCAGGGACAGGGACACCATGAGCTGCTGGAGAGGGGTCTTGGCCTCCTCACCTTGCCCACTGCACTGGTCCAGGCCTCCAGACTGTCTGCTCCATCTGTGCCAAAATGCTGGATCCTCCCCCCAGTGAGGATGAGCTCGAAGGAAAAGGGGAACCTGTAGAGATGACGAGGTCAGGGGCACAGCCAAGGGGTTGCTCGGCTGGGACGGGGAGAGCATAGAGCTTGTTACCTGTCGAGATCACTTTGGTCAGCAGGTGGGGGGCTCACACCCAGACATACAACATCCTGGGGCTGGATGAGGCTGAGGGGTTCAGGGCTGCTTTCTGATGCAAACATTTCCAATGCAGCGCCCAGCACGCACCACAGGCGGGGAGGAGCTAAGTATAACAAAGATGGTGGAGGGGCAGCTGACCTCTCGGCCTGTCAGTTCCCCATTTCTTCTTTCTTTCTTTTTTTCTTTTTCTTTTTTGGTTTTTCAAGGTAGGGTTTCACTCTAGTCCTGGCTGACCTGGAATTCACTATGTAGTCTCAGGGTAGCCTTGAACTCACAGAGATCCTCCTACCTCTGCCTCCTGAGAGCTGGGACTAAAGGCATGCGCCACCATGCCCAGCACACACAGTTCCCATTTTCCAGATACTTATTCCACACCAAACTTTCTGCCTATGGATGATGTCATATAATCTCCCTGTAACTTTCAAGGAACAGCAAGAGCCTGGAGTAGTGGCACATGCCTTTAATCCCAACACTTGGGAGGCAGAATTCCAGGTCAGCCTGGGCTAGAGCAAGACTCTACCTGGAAAAACAACACAAAAAAAACAGGGATGGAGAGATGGCTTTGCAGTTAAGGCGCTTGCCTGAGAAGCCAAAGGACCCAGGTTCAATTCCCCATGATCCACATAAGCCAGATGCACAAGGTGGTACATGCGTCTGGAGTTCATTTGCAGCAGATGAAGGCCCTGACACACTCATATTCATATTCTCTCCCTCTCCCTCTCCCTCTTTCTCTCTCTCTCAAATAAAAATAAAATAAATTTAAAAAAAAAAAGCCACTGAGCCGGGCGTGGTGGCACACGCCTTTAATCCCAGCACTCGGGAGGCAGAGGTAGGAGGATCACCGTGAGTTTGATGCCACCCTGAGACTACATAGTGAATTCCAGGTCAGCCTGGGCCAGATTGAGACCCTACCTTGAAAAACAAAAACAAAAACAACAACAACAAAAAAAAAACAAGCCAGGCATGGTGGCACATGCTTATAATCTCAGCACTCAGGAGGCAGAGGCAGAGGTAGGAAGACTGCTGTGAGTTCAAGGCCACCCTGAGACTACATAGTGAATTCCAGGTCAGCCTGGGCTATGGTGAAACCCTAACTCAAAAAACAAAACAAAACAAAACAAAAAGGGCCTTACAGTTTGAACAGTGTAACCAAGCCATACAAGTAGGAAACAGCAGCACTGTTGTTTAACAGATAGTCTGACCTCATAAAGAGCACAGGCTCTTAATTATCACCTAGTTCTGCCACCAGGATCCCAACCCACTCCAGGTCATGGACCCACCTTCCCAATCCAGCCCTTGCTCCCTACTCCTCAGCATGCAGTCACACCTGCCCCGCTCTGCCTCTGCCTCCTTCCATGCTCCTCCTTACCATCCCGGCCCCTACGAAGGGGTGGGGCTCCAGCCTTGTTGCTGATCGGGCTGCAGTACAGGAAGCTGCTGTAAGTGGCAGGTACCACCACTTCATTGTACACACCAGGGGAGGGATCTGCAAGGGGAAGAAGTGATTGGGTGAGTCCCTTTGAGGAAGGGATCCAATGAAGGGAGACCATAAGACCCAACTCCTATGGCAGCATGGCCAAATAGAACCCAATGAGGCTGAGTCCTTCACTGTCCAAACTAAAAGAAAGTGGCAAAAAGGAGGGAGATCTCTAGCCCAGTGCTTGCCAACTGCCTCCCTCCACCAGCCAGCCAATCTGGCAGGCAATTCTAGGTAGGTGGAGACTTCAGAGCACGACGATCCGGAGACCAACATCATTAAGCTGATCATTCCTTTCAGCAGACCTGACCTGGAGCTATCGGGAGCAGGCCAGCATTAGCACCTGGCACATGATGCCTACCCCACACAGTGACTTCAGATACTCATCACCTTATGACCTCAGGAAACAGGTCCTGATCTGAGAGGTTGGGAAGACCCAAGTCATAGGTTGGGGCTGAGAATTTCTAGGGAGGAAGAAAGAGGAGGTACTTGGGAGAATAACCTGGGGGAAGAAGGCTAAGTAAGCTGCCATTGAGGGCTGAGGGGGACCAGGGCTCCTCGCTCTCAGAGGCCTCAACACAGAGAAGCTGGGTCATGGTCTTCAGCAGGTTGGGTCCAGCCATGGCTGCACACAATGCCTACAGGGAGGGAAGGACCTCTTGTCAGCCCCATACCCAACCTGAGAGCCTTAGGAACAGTCAAAGGGTGCCCCCACCACCCACATCTAGGCATTCCAACTCAGAGACTGCCCTCCCCCATAGGAGCCCCAATCTGTCCCTTCTACCTGCAGAAGCTGGCTATGATCTGGATGCTGAGGGTGGGGCTTCCGGAAGTGACCCAGCCTGTACTTTCGGGAGATGAACTCTCCCCGGGGACCAGGGGCTGAATCTGGATGCAGCCCTTCACCTGGGGGTAGTGCTCCTGCCCAGAAGCGGTTGGCACGATCATTTCCTAGGACAATGAACAACTACAGGAAGACAAGAGGTAAAGATGAATGACCACCCCACACATCCCAGTCCTGTTCTTGAGTTAGACCAAAGGACTGTTTTTTTCTGTTGTTGTTGTTGCTGTTGTTTGTTTATTTTGAGAGAAAAAAAGCAGATAGAATGGGTGTACCAGGGCTCCTAGCCATTGCAAACGAACTCCAGACACATGCATCCCCTATGTTCATCTGGAATTGAATCTGGGTCTTTAGGCTTCATAGGCAAATGCCCTAACTACTAAGCTATCTCTCCAGCCCCAAAGGAGTGTTTTTTGTTTTTGTTGTTATTATTTTGTTTTTTAGTTTTTCGAGGTAGGGTCTCATTCTAGCCCAAGATAACCTGGAATTCACTGCATAGTCTCAGGGTGGCTTAAACTCACAGTGCTCCTCCTACCTCTGCCTCCTGAGTGCTGGGATTAAATATGTGCACCACCACACACAGCCCAAAGGGCTGTTTTTGAATGCTGCCCTTCCATTCCTCCACCTCCTCCCTCCTCAGCTGCTCACCTGCACTATCTCATTGCTCCAGACGCTTGTGTCCAGCTTCAGGCTTTGCACCTTGGAGATCCCAGAGCCCAGGGCCCGGTGCTGACCTGTCAGTGTGGAAGGCCATATGGCAAGGTACTCTGAGTCCTTTGCCCTAGTATCCCTCCCTGTCCCCGGACTTGAGAGCCAGCCCTCACCTGCACACTGTTTGCAGATGACTACCCCCAGGTTGATGGCAGCCCAGTCTGGGCGGGAGGCCCCACAGTCTGCACAATGCCGGTTTGCCCGATTTGACCAGATCTTCTCAGCCACCTCATAGTCAGACAGGGTCTCAGTTACTGCTTCTTGCAGAGCAGCTGCCCAGCTCTGCCGAGCCCCGCCAGAATCAGCTGTGAAGCTGAGGGGTAGACAGGCAGTCCATCAGCATGGTCATTCCTATAAGAGCTACCACAGGCCATATTTGGGCCAACTCAGACCCTTGACCTTGCCCACGGGACTCCCATGTGTATGTCCCTTGTATGTATGTCCATTGGCATACTTCTGAGAAGCCCTCCAACCCTCTGCACATTTGTGCCTCTCCTGAAAAGACTTGCCTCCCACCTGTCCAGGCCTCACCTGAAGCAGCGATGTGGTGTGAGCAGGTCAAAGCTTCGACTCTTGATCTCTCGGACACTGCAGCCTTGCAGTTCAATGAAGCAGATCCCAATGCCCAGGGAGAAGGCCTATTGGAGTTTGGGGGTAAGGGGCACACATGGCACTGTGATGCCAAGACTGGCTAGCCAGGCTCATCGTCAGCCCCTGCCTAGCCCTCCTTACCTGCTCACTCTTGTACAGTGCCAGCTCTCCAGGGCTCAAGGCAGCAAATACCTTGGCCTTGTGTCCACGCAGCTCCAGCATGCCAGTGCGGAGGGGTCGTGGTGGGTGAGGGGGTCGAGGGTTGCCCAGGAGGCGCTGCTCCTTCAGGCAGGACTGCAGTGTAGAGCACCACGTGTCCCTCTGAGCTGGTGGGGGGGGCAAAGAAGCAGATCAGTGGGCCATGTGCTCACAGAGCCTCCCTCCCACCCTGACACAGTAGGCCCGAGCCCTCACCCTCACTCTCTGTGCGGAACACGAACACCCTCTGGACAGTAACGACCTGGAACTTGTTGTCTTTGCTGCTGCGAGTCATCTCAATGGCAGTCAGAGGAATCACACCCTTGGGGAAGGGGTCCTGGAAAAAAGCATAGTGAGGCATAGGGACAAAAAACTGAGAGCCACATACACTGACCTGGGTCCAACACTAGCTTTCATGATATTCATCCACAAGCCATGATTATAACTGCCAAGGTAGCTACCCTAGATACAGACATCAGGTAGTTATGGCCACCCTCCCCCCACCATGGGCTTCACCCCTTCCAATCCTGAGTCAGTGTCTGTCCTTCTCTTGCTCCTTCCCTCCCATTCATCACCATGTAGCATTTCTACTCCTCACCTTGTCACTGCCAAAGTACATCAGACTTCTCCCATTGAACTGCACAAAGCGTCTCTGAAAGACATAGTTTCTGAAGAAGGAATGGGCCAAGATCAGTAGTGTTTGGGGCTGTATGGGATCATAGGACCTGGGACCAGTCCCCCACCTCCCAGCATCCCACCTTTCCCTTCCCTTCACAGAAGACCCACCCCTGAGGCGAGAGCTTGTCCAGCCAGCCACTGAGCAGGGGAGTGGGGCGGTCTGCTGTGGAGGAGAAGCTGGCATAGGGTGAAATGAGGTCATCACTGGTTTCTTCTGGCTCCAGGGTAGGGAGTGAAAGGGCAGAGTCCCCAGGTAGTTCTAGACTGGCATAGCCAGCATCCTCCCGTGCCTCCAGATTCTGTCTGCTGGGTCTTATAGGGGCAAGAAAGAGGGACACACATCAGACCAAGTATCCTCTTGGTGATTTCGCCACCTAGACCTAAAAGAATGCTTAGCAGGCATGAGATAGATCTGTTTTTCAAACAGGTGGAATAGGGAAGCTGGTAATCCAGAAAAAGCTCCCTCCCTCTCTCTCTCTCTCTCTCTCTCTCTCTCTCTCTCTCTCTCTCTCTGTGTGTGTGTGTGTGTGTGTGTGTGTGTGTGTACACATGCCCATTTGCACATGTAAACTAGAAGACATCCTTGAAAGTTGTTCCTCAAGGACTATCCACCTTTTTGGGAGACCAACCCATCACTGGCCTGGAACTGGCACTTGCTTAATTAGTCTAAACTGACCAAGCCCTAGCGATCTGTCTGTCTCTGCCTCCCCAGTGCTGAGACTCTAAGTGTACTACAACACCCAGCTTTTTTAAAAAAATGTTTTACTTTTATTTATTTATTTGACAGGAAGAAAGAGAAGGAGAGAGAGAATGGGCACAGCAGGGCTCCAGCCACTGCAAACAAACTCCAGATGTATGCGCCCCTTGTGCATCTGGTTTACATGGGTCCTGGGGAATTGAACCTGGGTCCTTTGGCTTTGCAGAGGAATGCTTTAACTGCTAAACCATCCCTCCAGCCCACCCAGCTTTTTTACATGGGTTCTGAGGATCAAATTCAAGTCCTCATGCTAGCAAGGCAAGCACTTTACCAAGTTGAGCTAGCATGCCATGAAACTTCTTCCTAAGCATTACTTGGAATTTTTACTAGAAAAGTTTCAGTCTTCTCTCCTTGGGTGAAACACACACACATACACAAGTTATGTAGGTGTCTTCCTATCACTGTTGCTCATAGCTCCCGTCTTATTGGTTCTTTCTCTACCACATTATTCAACTTCTCTCCCTGAACAAATTGCCTTCAGTTCTCACTGGCATGACGCAAATTACCTAACTGGTCACCTGCTTTCATTCTTGTCCTCCCTCCCACAGTCCATTCTCTGAAAGCTACTAGTATTCTTTTAAAAATGCAAATATGAGCTGGAGAGATTGCTCAGTGGTTAGGGTGCTTGCACGCAAAGCCTAACAACCCTGGTTCAATTCTCCAGTACCCATGTAAAGCCAGATGCACCAAGTGGTGCCTGTATCTTAAGTTCATATACAGCAGGTAGAGGTCTGGTGTGCCTATTCTCTCCGTCTCTTCTCTCTATCTCTCTCATCTTGGAGATAAATAATTTTTCTAAAAAATGCAAATGTGCAGGCTGGAGATATGGCTTAGTGGTTAAGGTATTTGCCTGCAAAGCCAAAGGACCCTGGTTCAATTCTCCAGGACCCACATAAGCCAGATGCACAGGGGGCACATGCATCTGGAGTTTGCAGTGGCTGGCAGACCTGGCATGCCCATTCTCTCTTTCTCTCTACCTCCTTCACTCAAATAAATAAATAAATATTTTTAAAAAACTTTAAAAAAATGCAAATGTGGGCTTAGCAGTTAAGGTGCTTGCCTGCAAAGCCAAAGTACCAAACTTTTATTCCCCAGGACCCACATAAACAAGATGCACACGATGATACATGCGTCTGGAGTTTGTCTGCAGTGGTTGAAGGCTCTGGTGTGCCCATTCTCTCTTGCTCTTTCTCTCTCAAATAAATATATAAAAATAAAAATATTTTTTAAATGCAAATGTGAAGGCATAATGACTCACGCCTTTAATCCCAGGCAAAGGTAGGAGGATCACCATGAATTCAAAGTCACCCTGAGACTACAGAATGAATTCCAGGTCAGCCTGGGCTTGAACAAGTCCTTACCTTGAAAAACCAAAACATAAATAAATAAATAAAAAGCAAATGTGGGCTGGGGATATATCTCAGTGGTTAAAGCAGTATGCTTGCAGAGCCTACTAGCCTAGATTTGATTCCCCAGCACCCAAGTAAAGGCAGGTGCACAAGTGGCACATATGTATCTGGAGTTCATCTGCAGCAGCAAGAGGCCCTGGAACACCCATTCTCTCTCTTTCAAATGAAAAACAATTGTTTATAATGCAAATGAGATCATTTCATTCCCCTACATGACTTTTCAGTAATGTTTCATCAGTACTTGGGCTAAACTCAGAGTCCTTCCTATGGGCTGCAAAGACAAAATAAGACCCATTGCTAATTTCTTTTTCTTTTTCTTTTTTTTTGTGGTAGGGTCTCTCTAGTCCAGGCTGACCTGAAATTCACTATGTAGTCTCAGGGTGGCCTTGAACTCATGATGATTCTCCTACCTCTGCCTCCCAAGTGCTGGAATTAAAGGCATGAGCCACCACGCTGGGCTCCGTTGCCATTTTCTGAACTCCTTTTACATGGCCCTCAACCCTGCTGATTTATAATTCAGCTATATTCTCTCCTCTCTTCAGAGACTTTGTACATGCTATTTCCTCTGCCTAGAACACACTTTCTCCTATGCTTCTGAGCTGCCTTTTCCCATTCTCCAGGTCTTGGCTTAGGTCTTCTTCTCCAAGAGAATATATTTCTGTTACTCCAGTGGTTCTCAGCTTCAGCAGTACAAAGTTAAAAACTTAAAAATATTTCAGTATACAGACTTTATTACAGACACTTAAAATTGAATCTCTAGAAGCAAGGCCCAGGCACCTACAGTTTTAAAAGTTCCCCAGGCTGTGTTGTATCTAAGGTTGAGAACTACCGCTCTACCCCATTTGTTTCCTATCTCGCTGAGAAATTGAAGCAATCAGACAAGAACCCCACAGACTCCCAGTGCCACATCTACCCAATTTCACACACATACTCTCTCCACCTCCTGCGAGTATAATAAACACCTGTCTAAAGCCAGACTCTCTCCTCTGTGTACTTGATCTTAACAACTCTCACCTACACAAAGACTTCACTCCAGACTTTCTCACCTTCTTCACCATATCCCTCTCTGCCAGGTAATTCTTATTCACTTACATACATAACATTCTGTCCTATAAAAACCCCTTCCTTGGCCTCATTTCAACAGTCATGCCAACTGTTCTTTGCAGAATAACTCAACATTGTCTACTATTCCTTTCCTTCCGTTCTCTTTTGACTCCTTTGATCAAATGTCTTTGTCTCCCTCTACTCCAAGACTGCCTTTGCCAAGGTCTCCAATGACCCCATAATGACAATTCCAGAAGTCAATTCTCAGCCCCAGCTTGCACAGCAGACCCTTCAGCAGCACGCAATATGGCCAGCCTCGACCCTTCCTAGTGCACTTTCTTCCTTTGACTCCAGTGACTTCACAGTCTTCTGGTTTTCTTTCTCCATCACTAGTCATTTCTGTTGTGCTGATTCTTCCACTTTTCCAAACTTTTTGATATGGGAGGACACCAGGGCTTTGGTCTGGGTCCTTTTCTCTAGACATTCCCTCGCAACCCTGCACACTCCTCCACAGCTCAGACTACTCGCTAACTCTAGGCTTGTGCAGCCAGCAGTCTGTTAGCTCCTCTTGGGGAGATTAACATATCAAATTCAACATGTCCAAAACAGGACTCCTGATCTCCCTACCACCTCTACATCCCTCCTGCCTCATGCACAGTCTTCCTCATTTCAGGCGATGGCAACTCCATGAACTTTCAGGTGCCCAGAACAGCGCTGTTCAACAGAAATAAATGAGGACTACAAATGTAATTTTAAATTTTACAGTAGCAACATTAAAAATTAAAAGGAGGGCTAGATAAGCAGTAGTTAAGGTGCTTGCCTGTGAAACCTAAGGGCCCAGGTTTGATTTCCCAGTACCCACATAAGCCAGATGCACAAAGTGGCACATGCATCTGAAGTTTGTTTGCAGTGGCTGGCGGCCCTGGCATGCCCATTTTTTCTATCTGCCCCCCTCTAATAAGTAAATAAATAAAATATTTTTTAAATTCTTAAAAAAATTAAAAGACGGTTGGAGAGATGTCTTAGCAGTTAAGGCATCTGCCTGCAAATCCAAAGGACCCAGGTGCAACTCCCCAGGACCCAGGTAAGCCAGATGCACAAAGGGGCACATGCGTCTGGAGTTCATTTGCAGTGGCTGGAGGCCTAGATGTGCCCATTCTCTATCTGTCTCTTCCTCTCTCCTCCTCTCTCTCTCAAATAAATAAGTAAAATATTTTTAAAAGAAATAGTGTCATTCATTAAATTTAATAGTCTATATTTTGTGTAACCCAATAAACCCAAAACATAAGATTTTAGTATTTAATCAATACAAAATTAGTAAGATCGTTTATTTGTTCTGTTCATCTAGTATTGTTTGTATAAATCTTCAAAGTTTGCCAGGCATGGTGGTGCATGCCTTTAATCCCAGCACTCAGGAGGCAGAGGCAGGAGGATCGCCGTGAGCTTGAGACCACCCTGAGACTACATAGTAAGTTCCAGGTCAGCCTGGGCTACAGTGAGACCCTACCTCAAAAAAATAAAAATCTTCAAAGTTTGGCAAATGCTTTATATTTCCAGCACTTCACAATGCAGACTAACATGTTTTGGATACTCAGTAGTCACTTGTGGTTAGTGGTTACATGCAGGACAGCACAGGCTTGGAGCTCAGCCCTCAAAGTCAATGCTTCACTGCTGTTTTCCCCTTACACCTCCACTTCATTTGACAGTTTACCCTCAAAATATAGCCACTTCTCATCATCTCTGTTCTCATTGCTCTCTGAGGTCTCTCACCTAGAGTACTGTCAAATCCTCCTAAGTAGCCTCTGCTGCTTTCACCTCACATGCCATTCCTAGTACAGCAGCCAGATCCTTTCAAAAGGCAGTCAAAGGAAGTCTGGCCACTTTCCCTGCCTGGGCTCTTTGCTCATCACCCAGAAATCTTCATGGGTTAGCTCCTCAGCTCTTTCAACTTTTTGCTCAAATATGTTTTGCATGTGCTGTGTGTGTAGTATGTGTGCTATATGCACATGTGTGTGTTTATGCACACCCCATGCACATTCTAAAGCCAGAGGAGGATGTCAGGTGTCCCCTCTTCCACCTTCACTCATCTACACTGTTTCCTTAAGACAGAGTCTCTCACTGACTCAGGAGCCCCAGAGGACTGAGGTTACAGATGCACTATGGCTACACTAAGCTACTTATGTGGGTGCTGGGGAACTGAACTCAGCCTTCATGCTTTATGGGAAGTGCTCTCACTCACCGAGACATCCCTCTAGCCCCAAATGTTATCTTTTTACATTCCATGTATGGCCACTTTTTTTTTTTTTTTTTTTGGATTTTTGAGGTAGGGTCTCACTCCAGCTCAGGCAGACCTGGAATTCACTATGTAGTCTCAGGGTGGCCTCGAACTCATGGTGATCCTCCTACATTTGCCTCCCAAGTGCTGGGATTAAAGGTGTGCGCCACCATGCCCAGCTGTTTTTTTTATTTAATTAATTTACTTATTTGAGAGAGAGAGGAGGCAGATTATATATATATATAGAGAGAGAGAGAGAGAGAGAAAGAGAGAGAAAGAGAGAGAGAGAGAATATGAATATAAATGAGAATGAATATGAATAGGCATGCCAGTGCCCCCAGCCATTGCAAACAAACTCCAGATGCATGTGCCACCTTGTGCATCTGGCTTACATGAGCACTGGGGAATCGAACCTGGGTCCTTAGGCTTTGCAGGCAAGTACCTTAACCACTAAACCATCAATCCAGCCCTTTTTCTGTTTGCTTGCTTTTGTTTGTTTTGTTTTTAAGGTAGGACCTAACTCTAGCTCAGGATGATCTGGAACTCTGAAGTCCCAGGCTGGCCTTGAACTTACAATTCTCCTATCTCTGCCTACCAAGTGCTACCATTAAAGACATGTGCCATTATGCCTGGCAGAAGTAATTTTTCTAAATTTTAATTATATATGTATTTGTTTGTGTGCTTCTTTTATGTCCTGTCTGGCCCACTGAGTTACATGCTGTCTGAGGGCAACACTGGGTCAGTTATATTCATCCTGTGCCTTGAGTGCCTGGCTGATGTCCAGTGAATGTTCAATAAACATTTGATGTGGCCAGCTCAACTTGTACCTCAAGCTTCCCCTTGACCTCCCATCACAGCCCTGGTGAGTACTAACCTGTGTTCAGCCCTTTCTTGGCAGACAATTCTGCCTTCTCTCCTGTCTGGGGCTCCTGGGACCCCCACAGGCTGGACACCATAGTACAGGCAACCAGGATCCATGATGTGCACTGGCAGGAGGAGGAGAAGAATAGTGAGAGGGAAGAGGGGATCAAGTGGGCATGTCTGAGGTCCTCTCCAGCAAGCCCAAAATAATTAAACCCACCTACCTGTGCCTGTTGTGGGTCTGAGGGCAGGGGTGGGGACAGTTGTCTGAAGACTGTCTGGAGTTCTGAGGGGAAACTACTGGTTAATAATAAAGCAAGAAGAAGGACTTCCCTCATGTCCTGTAGGACCCTCCCCTCCCCAAGGTCAGATCTCAAGGTAGCTAACCCACTCACTCGTCCTGAGCTGCTTGGGGCCCGCCTTTTAAGTCCAGGCCAAAGTAAATGGTGTTGGGCATCATCTCCATGGTATTCTGGGCCGAAGAATGCTCAGAGGAGGAGGTAAGGAGAGGAGGAGACCTCGGGCTTGACTGTGAGCTCCTGGACACTTCTGGTCCCCAGAAAGTTGAGCTTAGCCCAGGCCTCTGGGTGGTGGCAGGACCACTAAGCCCACTAAACACTGTCCTGGGCTTGGGCACGGGCTTCGAGGGCTGGGCTTGGGGGGTGGGGCTGGGGGATGGTTCCATGGTATTATCCAAGTGAGGATCCTGGGAACTCTCTGCAGTGCCTGCTTGCAGCAGGCGTAAGATGCGTTTCCGGTGCCCTGTGGCGCTGATGCCCAACTGCCTCAGCTCCTCAGGGCCCAGGCTTTGGGCTGCACCCGCTGTAGCCAGGCCATGCTGACGGAACGTGTCTGCATACTGCTCCAGGTGTACTGCCGCCAGCCACACAGCGATGTCCAGGTCCTGAGGGGCAGCCATGGGGGCTCAGGCCATTGCTGGGGGGAGGGGCAGGGTGAAGGGAGGGCTCAGGCTGAGATCCCCCTCCCTGCCCCCAAAGTCTGAGGCCTAGACAAAAGGTACCAGCCTCTAGTCTTCCTCCAAAGAATGCCCAAGGGCCTATGATCTGGAAACAGCCATCTCTGAACACAAGAAAGGGTTCTATCCTTACAGAAGAATCCGGTCCTTTTAAGTGCATTTGAGGAAACTGAGGCTCAGGCAAGAGATGACAGTGCTGGTCCCCAAGTGCCTGCCTCACTGGGTCTGGGTAAAAGCTCTGCCCCAGCTTTCTGCACACTCAACTGAGTGAGCATGGGACAAGATACTGGCGTGCTGAGGTGCTGGGCAGGGTGGGAAGGTGAAGAGGCAGGGGCGCTGATGTGATCAGATCCAGCTGCCTCAGAAGGCGAGGAGAGGGGCAGGCTAGGTAGAGAGAAAAATCAGGCTCCACTCCCACTAGTTTCCAGAGCTGGACATCCTAATCCTGGTCATTCCCAGCCCCTCCTCCCCTTCCACCTATTGTCTCTCCTCAGACTTCCTTCCTGTCCCTCTAGCCTGCCACCCCCACATCCTGCCTGTCTTGGTCAGGCTGACCAGAGGGATCTAACCAGTTCTAATGTGTGGGGTCTAGCCGCTTAAAAGAACAGGGATGTGTGTGGAACATGGACAGAGTTGAGAGAGAAGAGGCAATCCAAGATGTTCTTCATTCTTCACCCATGTGTGTACATTCAGGAGGGACTTAGGAGTATAAACACACACACACACACACACACACACACACACACACACACACACGGGAGTATAAACACACACTCTCTCTCTCTCTCTCTCTCAACCTTCTATTTCTGAGCCTGTCTTTTCTCTGCCCATACCCTTCTGCTCAGATCTCCACTGCTCTATTACATTCAGTCGGCCTGCTCCTAACCCTTCTGTATTCCGTGGACCCACCTCCCATCCTGTAGCCCTTGAGCTTTATCTCTGCCCTGTTCCTGTCCGAAACAACTCCACCTCCATCCGTGTCTCTCTAAATCCACCTTTGTCCCTTCCTTGGTCCTATCTCGTTTTACCCCCCGTCATCAAGCTTGTCCTAACTTCATTCTAACCAGGTCCTAAGTTGTTTGTGTGCTCTGGACACTTGATCCTGGGCTTCTGCCCTGGCCTCTGTCCGCATGAGTCCTCCCTGTGGCTCTCCTACTCTCTCCACTCCTGGGGTCAGTCAGTTCTGGCCTCTCCATGGCTGAGAACCTTCCCGACGCCGGGGCCGGGGTACTGAGCCTCGAGCCTGGAGTCAGGAGCTGGTTCCCCAGTAGAGACTCAGGCCCGGCCCCCAGGGCACTCGGGCCCGGGTCTGGGAGCCAGGAGGTGCTGGCAGGACGGGGGTGGCGGGGGGCGGGTCTGGCGGCGCGGGACCGCGGGAGCGGCGGGAGGGAGGGCATCGAGGGAGGGGGCAGAGGCCCGGCCGGCAGCGGGAGGTAGGGGCGGGTCGCGACAGGGAGAGAGAAGGGGCGAGGGAAGGAGCTGGCGCCGAGGGGCTCTGGGAGCCCTCGGATGCCCGGGAGGGAGGTGATGGGGTGGAGACTGGGAAGCAGGCGCCGGGGGCGCGGGGTCCTCACCTCGCTGCGGCCGGCCGCCGTCCGCTGCCCGGTGCCCGCCGCGCCGCGCCGTCCGAGGCTCGGGTCGGGCCGCGCGGGCCCCGCCTCCCCACGGCCGTCCCCCGACGCCCGGCCCCGCCCAGATGGCAGGTTTCCCGGCGGGGCCCGGCCGCCCCTTGTGCAAGCGCCCGCCTTCAGGTGCTCGGGCCGGGCCGAAGGGGGGCCGGGGATCGCCACCGAGCCGCGAAGAGCGCGGCGGCGGACGAGCGGGGGCAGGCGCGGGCCCCGGGCCTCTGCACGCCTGCCCCGCGCCCGCCGCGCAGGCTGGACCCGGGCGCCGGCGAAGTCGGGGGCCGAAGCGGAACTTGGCCGCCGGTCGGAGCTCGGCTCCGCGCGCAGGCTCTTCTGCTTCCGTCGCGCCAGGGCCCAGCCTAGGTCTCCTCCCAGGGACGGGGGTCAGCAAGGACATACCCCCTTCCTAACCGGGGCTCCAAGCCGCCTTTGTGGGGCAAGTGCATGGCGGCCAAACACGCAGCCGTCTCGGTGTCGGGAGGAGCCCGTTTCCCGACCGCCCCCGTGTAAATGTCTGGGAGTTGGAAGACGAGACGGTCTGGGGAGAAAGGGCCTGGCCTCTCCCCGCCCCGTGGCGGGAGACCCGCGGCTGCAGCGGCCCCGGAGCCCGGACACTTCCCCTCAGAGCCCGGCCCGTGTTCAGCCGAGGGTGGTGGTGGGGGCTGGGGGTGTGCTGGCCGGCCTTGCTTTCCTGTTTGTATGAGAGGAAGTTGGCTGTGAGTCAGCAGACTCAGGAACTGTCAGTAGCTTGAGGAAGACCCCCCTGGCTCAGGGAAGGACTGGGGAGTGTGCGGAAGTAGACACCATTCCCTCCTAGCTGCCCCAACTCAGGAGAGGACTGTCCGGTTCAGCCTCCTGTAGTCCCACTCCTCCAGGACCTTCCCTGCGATATGGTATTATGATAGTGGTAATTAATAATAATGGCCATAATGGCAGCTACCAATTATCAAGAGCTGCCTATGTCCACGCCTTGTGCAAATACGGCTTGGCAAACTTCAATTAATCATCACAGCACCCCTTTAAATAGGGACTTTTATCACCCCAATTTATGGATAAGGAGACAGGAAACATAAAATAACTTTGTTCAAGGCCCAGCAGCTAGAAAACTGCAGACGCTTCAAGTCACGTGCAACCCAGGCTGGACTCCTGCAGCAGGTGCCCCATGCAAGAGAACTGTCCTTACTCCAGATGGGTAACTGGTGGTGGTGATAATACGCCTCAAAGATTTTCAGCTGAGAGGAATGAAATTAATCAAGGCCCAGCTGCCTCCCTCTGAAACCCGTGAGCTGCAGGAGCCAGCCAATGATAGAGCCCAGCAGCTAGCGGGGACTTTCTCTGTACTGCTTGATGATCTGGGATGCTTCCTCCAAGCTGTTCTCTCTCTCTCCTTCCCTCCTTCCTTCCCTCCCTCCCTCCCCCCCCACCTCAGCTCTTCCAGTCCCAGATTCCCATTCCTCTCACAGACATTTCCCCTCAACAAAACCTAGCACATTCCATCTTGTTTTGACAGCTTCTTATTGGAGGACTCAGACTGACTACACAAAAGAGGAGCCGCAAAAGAAAGCCCAGGCAGGGCCCAAGGGCCCGTGAAGGATGCCGAGGTGTCCTGGTCAGATGCAGGAGTTCTGAACCCTTTCAATTCTGTTGGCAATCAGGTAAAGCATATGGACCCCCATCTCAAAATAATGTTTTAACATGAATAAGGTAAAATACATAGGATTAGAAAGGAAACCAACTGTATTGCAATAAAGTTGTACAGCTATTTTAATATGATATGATAATAGATGTGCTTTTTTAATTAATAATAATAAGATCAAGTGTTAGGTTGATCCCTCACATAATGTTAATGCAGTAGTGAGCATAAATGATATTTCAAAAGATCTGTTGCAATAGTGTACTATGAAATGAAAATATATATAATTTCTGTTAGGGATAAAGACATAATTGTGGCTAGTTGGTTTTCTGCTTCTGCCATAATTGAAAGAAATACTAAATTTCAGCCAGAGACCGGGGCAAATAATGTAGTTCTTTGCCATCCAAATTCACTGACTTTCACTGCTGGGTTCAGGACACCAGGGACAGGGGAGAGGGCAGAGCCACAAAGAAGGAAACCTGGCTTCCTCCTTCAGTCCCACTTCTCTTCTTTGGTCAGTGATGTGGGGAGGGTGAAGGCTTTGACCCTTAAGGGTTGTTCCTTCTTTTTCTTTTTGGCTCTTCCTTCTCTCCTCTCCCTCTTCTACTCCACTGTCCTTTCTATATCCATATTTTATGCACATTATAGTCTCTCTCTCTTCTTCTGAGTGTATTTTTTTTCTCTCTGGATCCTTTTTTCTGGCTGCTGTTTCTGTCTCTGCCCCTGCCCCTAAGTCTGTTCCTAAGAGGATAGGATAGATTCTAGGGCAGCCCTCTAGCCTAGGCACAGTGAGACAAAGAAAACCCTTTGATTCCACTGTCCCTAGAAAAGACTGTCCTTAGCCTTCAGGTTCTGGCCTGGAAACAACAGGTCCTTTCTTCCCCCTTTTCACTCTCAGCCTTTATAAAGGCCTCACAGGCTAAGAGAGATCTGTTTAAGGGAAGGCAGGGGTAGGTGGAGACATCCCCTAGGGCATTGGAGGCAACACAAAAGCCCCTGAGCATCTAAATGTGGGTACCAGAGATCTTGCTGACGCTCCTCTCTTTGGAGTTTCAGTGCAGGGGTTTTAGGGCTGGGAGGCTTCCCCACCCTCTTCCACCCCTGGGAGGGCTCTGCTCAGGTCTCATGCGAGGCTCAGGTGCTAGAGTATGGCCCAGGGCAGGCCTGCAGCTGATTCAGCCTGGCCCATCCTGGCTCCTCATAGATGGGCCAAGACAGGTCAGTAGGCATGATGAATCTGGAATCACCTAAGAGACATGCCTCTGGGTGGGTCAGTGAGGGCATTTTCAGGAAGGATTAACTGAGGGGTGGGGAGACCCTCCCCCAGAGTAGGTGACACCCTGGGAGGGGGTATAGCCCAGATATATAGAGGTTCCAGGAAAAAGTAGTGCTTGCTTGCTTGCCTGCCTTCGCTGTCTGCTGGTGAGGACATCTGTCCCGTTGAGCTACAGCTGCTGGCGTCCTGCTGCAGTGATCCTCTCACTGCTGGGACAAAGCACCCAACCAGAAGCAGCTTGTAGGAGAAAAGGGCTATGTCAGGCTTACAGTTTCAAGGGGAGTTTCATGGTGATGGAGAAGTCATCAGCTGAAGCAGAGAGAGAGAGAGAGAAGTAAGGGCAAGCTAGCTCCACACACACAGAGGGCTGGACTGATTACTCTCAAGGCCCACCCCTGGCAACATATCTCCTCCGAAAAGGCTCCACCCTTCCAAAGGTTTCATCAGCTGGGGACCAAGCAGAGGCTTAATCACAAACACTAGAAGCTATGAGAGACATTTTACATTCAAACCACCACACCTCTTTCACTGTCTTCAGGATAGTGTCTTTAGCCTTCCAACATGAACTGACAGCCAGCTGCTCTCCAAGAACCCTCCAGGCCTTCAGTGCCAGGCTGGGACTGCTAAAGCAGCAGCCTCATTGGGCAGCAACCAGGCACTCGGGCTCTCCAGCCTGGAGACAACCATTGTTGGATTGCCCAGCCCGTATTGTTTAAGGCAACTTCATAAGTCCCCTTTGTAACAGATATTCATTCCATTGGCTCTATTCTTCCAGAGACCTCTGACTTAAAATACAGTGAGATCCCAGGAACTTGACCTTATCTCTGTATACTCAAGAATGGGGAGAAGGCCAGGGCAGCCACTCCCTGGTAGGGGTGCAGACTTCTAAGATGATTTGAGTGGAAGAGAACTGTTGGTCTAAAAACTCAGGACAAGAGAGTGGTAACAGAAAGTCCAGAAAGAGCTAAAGTCTCCCTGGAGAAGAGGCAGGGAGAATGTATTGTCAGAAGTGAACAGGTCGCATGAAGTAAGGAGAGGCTGGGTTGGTTGGTGGCTAATGTCGCTTGAAAGGTCTCTTCCCTGGGAGGCTCTCTCTTAATGAGACTGTCTCACCCTCACAGATCAAAACGAGGCACCAACACCATCCTAGCGAGGGCCAGCCAGGCTTCCTGCAAAGATAGTTGCAGCTGGGAACCGATGGGACACCTCCTAAGCTCCCTCCGGCCCAGGCAGACAAAGGATACCAGCAAGGGACCCCTCAGACCCAGTTCACCCTGGCTAGAGAGGCAGCATTATTGAGCATCCCTGATCTGCCTGCTCTGTGGAACTCACACTGAAGCTGTGTGAACTCATAACTAAAGTCATGATCTTAAAACAAGGCACAATAAAGATCCGAAAAAGAATGAAAAGGCTCTTCAAAACCACACTTCACAAAAGGTCTTATAACCCATTACAGCACTTGTGTGCTGCTCACAAACCTTAGTCACAGGTACCACCTCCCCAGAGATCTTCCCATAACCAGCCCAGTCTCCTTCCACACTCTTCACAGTGTGATTTGATTGGGTCTCTGCTGTTTTGCAGACAGGGAAGGAAGGAAGATGGCATTAGTAAGTATTGGCCTTAACACATGGAACAAAAGGAACACCAATGAGCAGAGGAAGGGGTAGTCAGTGGAAGGGAATTCCCCTGCATTCCTTCCGTGTCTGTCTGTGCCTCCCACTTAAACAGTGGACTGCTGCAGCCACGCTCAGAAAGGCATTCTGTGCACCCAAAGCAGGCAATACATGGTAATGAAGAGCAAAGTCTCCTAAATAAAACCCTAATTCCGTCTCAACCACCTGTGTGACCTGAACAGGTAACCTAATCTTCTGTGCCTTAGTTTCCTTTTTCTTTCTTTTTTTTCTTTTATTTTTTTTTTTAATTTTTCGAGGTAGGGTCTCACTCTAGCCCAGGCTGACCTGGAACTCACTATGTGGTCTCAGGGTGGCCTCGAACTCTCAGCGATCCTCCTACCTCTGCCTCCCGAGTGCTGGGATTAAAGGCGTGCGCCACCACGCCCGGCAAGTTTCCTTTTTCAAAAACATTTATTTGAGAGTGAGAGAGGCAGAGAAAGAGAATGAGTGCACCAGGGCAAACAAGCTCCAGATGCATGTGCCACCTTGTGCATCAGGGGAATCAAACCCAGGTCTTTTGGCTTTTCAGACAAATGCCTTAATGCTAAGAAAACTCTCCCTTAGTTTCTTTTCTTTTTTATTTAGTTATTTATTTTATTTTAATTATTTTTTTGTGGTTTTTCAAGGTAGGGTCTTGCTCTAGCTCAGACTGACCTGGAATTCAGAGTGGCCTCAAACTCACTGAGATCTTCCTACCTCTGCCTCCCAAGTGCTGGGATTAAAGACATGTACCACCACTCCCAGCCTTATTTTCCTTTTTTGAAAAATGGAACTGCTGGCAGGGTTGTTACAAATATCTATCCATGGAAATAAATGGGTAATATATGGAAAGGGCTTGACTCACAAGTGCTCAGTTAGTGTTTCCCATTCCTTGCTAGTTTTACCAATTGCTTCCATAGTAACACAAATATACCCAGTTTTCTACTAGCCTATCACTCTGGCATCTCCTAGTATTAGGTCATAGGCACTGTTTCTTTAAGATGATAGACGTCAGTCCTATGGAGACAATAGTCCATACCCTCCTGCATTTCCTTCTGACCCCAGATATAGCAAGAGACAAAAACTGGTAACCTGAGGCAAACAGCAGACCAGATAATACTCTGACATGACTTCATAATCTTCCTTGTGCCTTCTCTCAGCCCCTAACACTTGTAGCAAGGTCCAATCTATTCAGAGACCTCCCTGCTTAAAAGGTGAGAAATTTCCTTTGTCCTGAGAGCTTCTTCCTTTGACCATCTGAGTATCTCCTACGGCAGAGTGGCCAGTGTTAATAAAGGAATTCCATCTAAAAATCCATGTCAGCGCTGATCCATTCAAACAGGGTCAGAATCTTTATCACCTAGTACCTGTTTTAATCAATCAGCCTGCAGCATCTTATTGAGACAGAATAGAAATAGAGGGAAAATTCAGGAGACCTGGGAAGAGAAAAGAGCCCCTCACTAGAGTCTGGTTGAACTCTCTTACCAGCTGAGGATCATGAACTGCAGCACAATTATCACTTGCTATGAAGGTAGCCTACATAAAGACAATTATTCTTTTTATATGTCCTTTTTACATACATTTAAAATAAACATGTTAAAATAATAATTAACTATGCCTAAAGCTTAAGTGTATATGACCTTCAAGTATGGCCTGTCTCTTTTCCCAGCTGTAAGCTTGTAATTTTCTAGGAATTTCACAAAAAAAACATTTAATTTTAATCTACCATTAAAAAAAACTGTGACTCCCTTGTGCAACCCTTGTGACCTATGGTTTTACCTCATTAGATTGCAGTCCTATCCAAGGCAAAATGATTTTTAGCAACCCCTTTGAAACATTACTTGAGAGGCCACCAAAATCATGTATATGGCTAAGATATTTTAGTGTGGTGTGGATGTGTACTATCCTTCCCTTAAGTGCCTCTCCCACTATTAACCCCTGTTTAAACTTATCTTAAAATCTCTTCTTGTTGAGTGTGGTAGTGCACACCTTTAATTTCAGCACTAGAGAGGTAGAGGTAGGAGGGTCACTGTGACTTTGAGGCCAGCCTGGGACTACAGAGTGAGTCCCAGGTCAGCCTGGGCTAGAGTGAGACCCTACCCCAAAACACAAAAACAAAAAACAAAAAAACTCTTAATAAACTCCAACTCTGTTCACACTGGCCTGTCCTGAAATTCTTTTTTCTGTGGCACTGTAAAAAATTTTGACTGGGCATGGTGGTGCATGCCTTTAATCCCAGCACTTGGAAGGCAGAGGCAGGAGGATCTTTGTGAGTTCAGGCCACCCTGAGACTACATAGTGAATTCCAGGTCAGCCTGGGCTAGAGCAAAACCCTACCTTGGAAAACAAAACAAAACAAAAGAAAAAACAACAAAAACTTTGTTTTGCTTCACCTGAGTAGAGGTCTCTCAAAAGAACTCAGGGGATAGCTCAGTTGATAAAGTACTTGTCTTGTAAGCATGAAGACTTGAGTTCAAGTCCCAGAACCCACTTGCATGATGGCAAGTACTTATAATCCCAGTGCTGGGGAGATAGAGACAGGAAAATCTCTGACATTTGCTGGCCAGCTCATCTAGCCTACTGGTGAGTTGCAGTCCAGTAAGAGACCCTGTCTCAAAGAGAAGGTGGTCAGTGTCTGAAGAACAACACCCAAGGCACCTGAAGTTGTCCTCTGGCTTCCACATACGTGCACACATGTGCTTGCAAAACAATGCACACACACTCACAGAGAACTCCTCAGGCTGCTACAGGTGGCAGTGTGGAGCTGTGTGTCTGAACCTTACCCCCATGCTACTGATGTGATGGCCCCGTTGCTCCACATTACACTCCCTGTATTCTACCACCTCCCCAGTTCCCAGTTGTCATGTTGTCATTCTACCACCTTATCTATTTATTTATGTGCAAGCAGAGAGAAGGAGAAAGAGGATGAGGAAGAGAGACAGAGGGAATGGGCACACGAGGGCCTCTTGCCACTGCAAATAATTCCACATGCATGCACCACTTTGTGCATCTGGCTTTATGTGAACACTAGAGAATTGAACTCAAGTGTTAGGCTTTGCCAGAAAGCACCTTTAACTGCCGAGCCATCTCTCCAGCCTGAGTTCCACCACTTTTGTTCCTTCTTGTCCAATTTCCTGTCACTCTTTGAACTCCTGATCACTTCCAAGGATCCTCTCCAGTGGCATGTGCATCTCACTCCTTCCCCTGCTCTCAGTCTGGTGGCAGAGGTCACAGCCATTGCCCACATGTAGATCTGATAAAATGGGCCAGTGGGAGGAGGGGCTGCAATGAATACATTTCTTGTGGGAGGAAGTGCTCCTACTCAGTCCTTTCATTGTTTTCGTATTTCTATTGAGCATCTCTTGTGGGCCAGACTATACTCCAGAGTCCAGACACAGAACAGCTTGCACAGCAGATTATGAAGAACACTATCGGCTAGGGGAGAGAATCATTTACCAGAGACCCTGTGCCTGCCCAGGTAAACATCATTAGAAACCAAGATACTTTTCCTAGAACAGTCACTCTACAGGAACACATAACAGAGACCACTCATCTGGCCTGCAAGAGTTAAGGTCAGAAAGATGGGTAGAAGTGGAGCTGGAGGAGTGTGCTAGTCAGAGAAACCATAGGTAGGAGCAAAAAGAAGAGAGCCAAGTGGCAAGAAGTTGGGGCTAGCTTAGAATGAAGGGTACTCAGGGTCCAGGCAATGCAGACCCTTGGGGTTCTTGGCTAGGATTTGATCTCTCACCCAAGAGCCATGGAGAGACAGGGACGAGTTTAAGTATGGGGCAATAGATTTGGATTTGAATGATAAGAAACTGTGGCACAGAGAATGCTCTCCTCACTCCTAGTTCCTCTGGCTTGAGGGCTATGCCATTTCCCTCCCGCATGGACCTCTCCATAGCACCTCCACGCTGTCCTCACATTTTTGTGAAGATGAGGTCATTATGGGGGAAGGGAGGCAATTCCAGGTCTCTAAGCTTCCTCTATCCTTTATCCTGGAGAGCTGAGGTGGGACCAGTGGGAAGGAAGAACAGACACAGAATAGCTCTCTTCTCCCATCCCCCACAGCTGAGCCCAGCTCCTGCCACCCTAGGCTTGAACCCTATTAGATGATTTTTGTTGTTGTTTTTCGAGGTAGGACTTCACTGTAGCTCAGGCTGGCCTGGAATTCACTATGCAGTCTCAGGGTGGCCTCAAACTCATGGCAGACCTCCTACCTCTGCCTCCTGAGTGCTGAGATTAAAGGCGTGTACCACCACACCTGGCGAAAAATTTTGTTTTAAGACTTATTTTTATTTATTTATTAGAGACAGAGGGAGGGAGAGAATGAGAGTGTCATGGCCTCCAGCCACTGCAAATGAAATCCAGACACATGTGCCATCAAGTGCATCTGGATTATGTGGGACCTGGAGAATCGAACCTAGGTCCTTAGGCTTCACAGGCCAGCACCTTAACCACTAAGCAATCTCTCCAGCCCTAGATGAAGATATTTTTATGAGTTTTATTTATTTACTTATTTATTTTGGTTTTTCAAGGTAGGGTCTCACTCTAGCCCAGGCTGACCTGGAATTCACTGTGTAGTCTCAGGGTGGCCTTGAACTCACAGAGGTCCTCCCACCTCTGCCTCCCAAGTGCTGGGATTAAAGGCATGTGCCACCATGCCCGGCTTTTTATGAGTTTTACTGCATGATATTTTATGAAAGGCATGTGGTACCACAGCTACCACTAATCCCTCCGGAGCCTTGGGTAAATCATCCTGTCTTTGGGACTCAGCTTCTCTATGCTGATGGAAAACTTGTGAGCAGTACTGTCCAATAAAGCTTTCTGCAGTAAAGATATGCTCCATCTTGTGCGGCCCTATGTGGGAACCAGTAGCCTTATGTAGCTGGTAGACTGGAAGAGCTGAACCTGCTATTTTATTTATAAGTAAAGAGTTGCATGTGTCTACTGGCTGTTGTAGGGGACAGTACAGGCAGATCTTAAATGTGTATGTATGTGTATGTTTTAATATTTCATTTATTTATTTATTTGAGAGAATGAGAAAAAAGAGGCAGATAGAGAGAGAATGGGGACGCCAAGGTCTCTAGCCACTGCAAATGAACTCTAGATACATGTGCCACTTGTGCATCCAGTTTATGTAGGTCCTGGGGGATTGAACCTGGGTCCTTGACTTTGCAGGCAAGTGCCTTAACTGCTAAGCCTTCTCTTCAGCCCTGGGTATGTGTGTTTCAATTGAGTTTGTTTTGAGAATCTGGTAATCAGTGTTGATCATCCCGCGCTCTATCAAAGGCAGCCCCCTCCAGCCCCACCTGTGTGTTCCAGGCAGACAGTGCCTACCACAAACTGGCTGGGGCTCACTTTATTCATCATTTCTTCTTCCCTTTCTGCTTTGAAAATGCAGAAGTGGGGATTTCCCTAGAGGCAGATGAATGACAGGGATGACTCCAGGAATCAGAAGACTGTAGTTTGAAGTTAGAACTTGTACCCCAGCCTGATGTCTTTCTCCCTCCCTCTCTCTCTCTCTCTCACACATACACACACGCACACACGTGCGTGCGCACCTAAAGAAAGGCAAGGAAAGTAAAAGCTGGGCTGGGTGCAGGGTGTTATGAGGAACCTTGGTCTCTTTGTTCAGTCCCTGACCCTATTCCCTACAAACCACCCTGCTGGACCAGATCCTACAGGGATATAAACTCCATGGAGTATTGTGCTTGGGGCCTACAATTATTTATAAACCAGAGCATTGGGGTTAGCTAGAAGGTGGAGACCATCTCAGTCTGTATGTGCTGCTATAACAAAATACCTTAGACCAGGAGATTTCTAAACAATAGAAATATATTTCTTATAGTTCTAGATGATGAAAAGGCCAAGATCAAGGTCTTGGCATGTTTAGTGTCTAGTGAGGACTTCTCTGTGCATGCATGACAGTGTCTTGTTGATGCATCCTTGGAAGGGGACAAATATTATGTCTTCACATGGAGAAAGGGACAGAAGGAGCAAACTTTATAAATGCCTTTAGAAGGCACTAATCTGTTCCTAATCACCTCCATAAAGTCCCACTTCTCATATGATTGTCTTGGGGATTGAGTTTCAACTTGAACTTAATTTGTTTGTTTTGTTGTATGTGTAAGTGTGTGTGTATGCATGTTCATGTGTGTGTGTGTAGACCAGAGGTCTATTGGGTATTTTCCTCAATTACTCTCCATCTTATTCTTTGAGATAGGGTCTCTTGCTTAACCTAAAGTTCACCAATCTGGTTATACTAGATAGCCAGTGAACCCCAGAGGTTCCCTGTTCCTGCCTTTCAGAGCTGGGATAACCTGTATGTCACCACACCTGGCATTATATGTGGATGCTGGTGACCCAAACTTAGATGCTCATGCTTGTGTGGCAAGCACTTTACCCACTGAGCCATCTTCACAGCCCTCCACTTGAATCTGAGAGACAGTACCTTCAGTCTGTAGAAAAGATCTAGGATTGGCGGGAGGAGGGGGGACTCCCTCAGCCTCAGCCTTCTGGTCTTCCTACACTGGAAAATGGGGCGGTCACTGCTATGCTACTCTGGACCTTCCGACTGATTCTGTTCCTCCTGTCTCACTACCATCCCCCCACTCATGATGTCTGATTGTGTCCAATCAAGACAGGGAGGAAATATTGTCCTTTTCATCCCTAAGATCCACCCACTCCTTCCCAGGAATCTCCTTGAACAGAACCACATACAAGGGACAATGTGCCCTGGGACTGCACCTCCTACCCTCAGGCTTTGCCCTCTTTCTTTCCTGCTCTCTCCTTCCTCATCTCTCAGTGTTCACCACTTTGCTCCTTCATCTTCAAAGTATCCTCTGTGGTCTTTGGCTTCAGTAGGGATGATGGAGGGGTGGCACTGGGCTCCTGCTGGGACCACAAAGTGAGGCACAGAGGCAGAACAGCCCATAGCTAACTCCTCATCTTAGACAGGTCTTCTAAAAGCAAAGCCCACAGCCAGGCAGAAGCCAGTGAGCTGAGGGTGAGGAGAAGAAAGTACCGTGAAGGAAGATGGAGGCAGGGTGATGCCCTACCCTGCTATCCTGACTCGGCCTCCCATGTGCCTTAGGGCAGTGATGGCACTTCTCTACAGAAAGCAAGGGGAGGCATACCTTGGGGCCTACAGCTCCCATCTTCCATCTCCCTTTTGTGGGTCAAGAACATCCCATGTCCTGTTCTGAAGTCTGACTTTTTCTAGCACTTGGAAACCAGATTCCCTCCTATGCTACTGTATCATTTCAGCTCAGTTTGCCAGTGGGGCATAGAGAGCAAGGAGGTGGTTGAGGGATTTTAGCAGAAAGGTCAACACAGCCCTCCTCTCCTACCATGGCACGTCCCTCGCGCCTTCCTTCTGTCCTGTATGCCTGACTTCTACACTACAATTTGGCCTTCTTCTTGTTTTTCTTTGAGAACAAAGTGTCCTCTTTCCCCTAGAGGGAATGTATAGTCCACTGTAAACATGGCCCCTCAAGACTGTGTCAAATATGATTTCAAGGACAGTAAAGGCCAGAGACAAGAAGCAAGCCACAGTCCCTGCTGCTGGGGTTTACCTCACGTCCATCACTGATTTCACCTTCCTCCTTCCCTTATCCTCACTGGGCCTCTGCAACCCTGTTCACTTTTATCTCCATGATATCTCAGCTCTTGGCTTCGTCACCCTTACAATGGCCATCATTGAGATGGTCACCAATTCTGACTGTGACTGAGTGGTGTTCAAAGAAACTCCACAGCCCTCCTCCCTCCCTTCCCTGACCCCAAAAGGGAATAAGATGATTTATTCTGGAGCTAGATACCAGTGATCATGGCCTGGGTACACTGATTTAGGTGATTCCAAATTCTGTGTCCTAGTGTGGTAACAGTTTCATGAAGTTTATGTAGTAACAGAGCAATCATGAGTCAGAATGCTTTTTAAATACATTGGTGGAAACCTGAGGCAGGCAGGTTACAGCAAGCAGGGAAATCTCTGCTATAGGCCTCAGATGCTCTCTGATGACATTCTTAGCCCGTGGGATGGTGGAAGCCAGGGGTCTGTTTGTACACTCCAAAAGACTCCAAAAGGATTTACCTAATAGTTGCAAGGATGTTAGGCCACAGACAGAAGTGGGCAATAAATAGCTATTTAGGGGCCTAACGTAACCCAAGAGAGTTTGGCCCTGGAACTGCAACATTCCAACTCCCCATAATCAGTGAAGTTGTAATCAGCCAGTCTTATAAAGTGTTTAATTTTTTTTTTTTTTGACTTTTCAAGGTAGGATCTTTCTTTAGCCTAGGCTGACCTGGAACTCACTTTGTTTTCTCAGGCTGGCCTCAAGCTCACAGCGATCTTCTTACCTCAGCTTCTTAAATTCTGGGATTAAAGGTGTGTGCCACCATGCCTGGCTACTTTAACTGCTTTTTTGTTTGTTTGTTTTTTTAAAGAGAGAGAAATTGTCATGGCAGGTCCTCAGTCACTGAAATAGAACTCCAGAAACTTGTGCCCTCTAGTGGGCATGTGCAACCTTGTGCTTGCCTCACCTTTGTGCATCTGGCTTAGGTGGGATCTGGAGGGACATCTAACATGGGTCCTTAGGCTTCACAGGCAAGCGCCTTAACTGCTAAGCCATCTCTCCAGTCCTTTAACTATTTTTTAAATATTTTGATTATTTATTTATTTATTTTATTTTTTTTAAATATTTTATTTATTTATTTGAGAGCAACAGAGAGAAAGACAGATAGAGGGAGAGGGAGAATGGGCGTGCCAGGGCTTCCAGCCTCTGCAAACGAACTCCAGACGCGTGCGCCCCCTTGTGCATCTGGCTAACGTGGGTCCTGGGGAACCGAGCCTCGAACCGGGGTCCTTAGGCTTCACAGGCGAGCGCTTAACCGCTAAGCCATCTCTCCAGCCCTGTTTATTTATTTATGAGAGAAAGAGAGAGCACACCAGGGCCTCTTGCCACTGTAAATGGACTTCATATCAATGTACCATTTTGTGCATCTGGATTTATTTGGGTACTGGGAAATTGAATTCAGGCTGATAGGCTTTGCAAGGAAGTACCTTTAACTGCTGAGCCATCCCCCAAACCCTTTAAAAACTTTCTTTGACAACTTTTAGACAATATAACATGATTATAAACCCTCTTACCACACTATCTTTACTCCTTCCTGAATCCCCCTCCACTGAATTCCTTCTTCTTCCCAAGTAGTCTTCTATGTTTTTTTAAATTTTTTTGTTCATTTTTATTTATTTATTTGAGAGCGACAGACAGAGAAAGAGGCAGATAGAGAGAGAGAGAATGGGCGCGCCAGGGCCTCCAGCCACTGCAAACAAACTCCAGATGTGTGCACTCTCCTTATGCATCTGGCTAACATGGGTCCTGGGGAATCAAGCCTCGAACCAGGGTCCTTAGGCTGCACAGGCAAGCGCTTAACCCTAAACCATCTCTCCAGTCCCTATCTTCTATTTTTGATGCCATCAATTTTTTTTCCCTCCTATTATGCAGGTCTTGTGTCGATAACATTAGCCACTGTGTGGTCATGAATACCCTGTCCCCTTTGTGTCTGAAAGACAGTATTGTAAACACTCCTCCTTTGGCTTTTACACTCTTTCTGCCACCTCGTCACGATGGTCCCTGAGCTTTGGAGGGTGTGATAGCCAGGTGGCCCTTCCAGCTTCCAGCTTGGTGTAAAGTTTGCTATGTGCCTTGATATAAGTTCTTCCTTCTTCAAAACTAGGACTTCTTACTGGCAAAGCCTGAAGTTTTGGGGAAAGAAAACAAATATTCTACAAATGTGAGCATGAGATGGACCTCCCCAACGTTTGACTCTGAGACCTGACCTGACATTTCTATGCATAGGTAATATGTTACTATTCAAAACACATACCAGAGAGCTTCCTGACTCGAGCCCACGTCCACCGTGCGGCTGTTGTGTTCCACTGAGTGCCCAGCAGCCTGCCTTCCTGTCCCACTGCTCTGGCCCCCTCTGCATTACGAAGTGCACCATGACTGTCTCCATCACCACCCCACCACTACCTCATACCATGTGCAAAGATTAACTCTAAAGGAACCAAAAACTTAAATGTAGGGGCTTTATAGATGGCTCAGTGGTTAAGGCACTTGCCTGCAAAGCTTAACGACTCGGGTTCTATTCCCCATCACCTAATGTAAAGCCAGATGCACAAAGTGGCATATGCGTCTGGAGTTCATTTGCAGTGGCTGGAAGCCCTGGGGGTATATATGTATATATACATATATATGTATATACATACATATATGTGTGTGTATATATATTTGTGTGTGTGTGTGTATATATATATATATATATATATATGTATATGTATATGTATATGTATATGTATATGTATATGTATATGTATATGTATATGTATATGTATGTATATATAAATTTGCGCCAGGGCCTCCAGATACATGTGCCACCTTGTACATCTGGCTTATATGGGTCTTGAGGATTCAAACCTGAGTCCTTTGGCTATGCAGGCAAGTGCCTTAACAGCTAAGCCATCTCTCCAGCCTTCCCTTTTCTTTTGTAATTTTTTTTTTTTAATGAGGGAGAGATAGACTTGGTGCGCTAGGGCCTCCAGCTATTGCAATTGAACTCCAGATGCATGTACCCCCTTGTGCACACATATAGCCTTGTGCACTTACATCACCTTGTGTGCCTGGCTTATGTGGGACCTGGAGAGTGGAACATGGGTCCTTAGGCTTCACAGGCATCTTAATCACTAAGCCATCTCTCCAGCCCCAGCCACCCTTTTAAAAAATATATATATTACTTATGAGAGAGAGAGTGGGTGCAGCAGGGCTTCTAGCCACTGCAAACAAACTCCAGACACATGTGCCACCCTGTGCATTAGGCTTATGTGGGTTCTGGGGAATTGAACCTGGGTCCTTAGGCTTCATAGGCAAATGCCCTAATGCTAAGCCGTCTCTCCAGCCCATATGAGTTCCTTCTTGATATGTCAGTTTGGTCACAGGGAATCCGAAGGTTCCATAAAGTTTGTGAGTGCATGTGGCCCTTCCACTGCCTGCTTGTGACTTCCTATTTGTTCCTGACTCACTGGGAAGTGGCTCCTTGCCCCTAGCCTCTCAGCTTTCACACCCTAGCCAGACAAGCCAGATTGGAGCCAGGTGAGGGGCAGCCTTCCTTCAGTAGTCATAATCATGACAATCTTCAAATAAACTAGTCACATATATTGTCGCCTTTCATTCTCATAAATAAATCTTATCACCCCATTTTATAGATGAAGAAACTGAGGTCAGTATTGCAAGGTCATCTTGCTGGGACTGACATAGCCATGTATATATATTTTTTTTACTTTCCACTACTAAGCCCTAAGAAGCAGTCACTTTAGTTTGGCCTAAGCCACGTGGGCACGATCTGCTGGACATTTGTAACTCCTTAGGTCCTCTGGGATTGCGTTGCACCTGCTGGCACAGGCGGAGCCCACCAGTGTTTCAGACGAATGGGCTGCGGCCAAGAAGAAGGCGCGTTTCTGCGCGTGTCCACGAGATGGCGTGCCAACACCGAGCCACTGACCACAGAAGACCAGTGGGCGGTCCCCTAGGGTGGCGACGCAGTGTGAAGCTCTTGGAGCTGCCCATTGACTCCCCAGCTGTCCTGTCTGTCCTCCACTTCTGTATCCCCACCGTCCTTCCTCACTGCACCTCAGTAGATGAACTTGGGGCAAAGAGGGAACTTAGGAGAATCTCTTCCTGTAGAGACATCTCAACAGTGCCCAGGGCCTCCACAGTACTCACTGCCTTTTCCTTCATTCCTTCTTGATTTCCCCAGGCCCTCCCTGTCACTCCCACCCTCTCAGCTTCTGCCAGTCTTCTGAGGCAGGGACCATTAAGGCCGATTCCGCAGATTTGGTGATGCAAATACATGCAAATGTATGCAAATCGCCATGTAAAGGAGGATTGCCACTGTGGTTCTAAGTGGCTGTCACAGCTTCTCTGACACCTGTTCTTAGACAGCTGCCCTGCCCCCTCCTGCTCATGTGTCTAGCTGTTGTTTGCCCCCTTCTACTTTCAAGGCTCTGGCTTTTGGCCTCCTTTCCCCTCGAGAACCCAGGCTGGCTTCTGTTACCAAGGACCCTCCAGTCTCCTTTCTAAACTGCTTACTCTAAGGGGCAAGGAGGGAAACACAGACTTTGGCAATTGATAACCCACCCTCTCCTGGTTGTGTGACCTTGGGCAAGAAGTTTAACTTCTCTGCATCTCAGCTGCTGTATCATTAGAATGGGATTAACAGTGGTACTCAAGTCATGAGACTGTGGCTGATACTTCATATCAAATGCACACTGATCCTATGGCTTTCGTTGACCTTGCTGTCCATCACATGGTCAGGGCTTTGGATTGGAGTCTGATCTGCAGATGGACAAAGTTCAGGCATATGCACGTGTGGGCTCATCTCTGTGCACGCGCGCGCGTGCGCGCATACACACACACACACACACACACACACACAGCTGACAGCCTCACGTGCTGGCGGGCACACGCGCGGGTACACATATTCAGAAACACACACAGGAGGAGGCTGTGGGAGGTGGAATCTGAGTCATCGAGACCAGAGCTGTGGGTGGTGCTTTTGTCCTGATTTCCGGGGCTCAGTGCTCCATTTCGAACAAGGAAATATACGGAGGACGGCACAGCTAACCTGCCAGCTAAAGGGTTTCTTTCTTACATGGATTCCTTCTCCAGGGTCCTCCTGGCCCCAGCGCAGCTCTGTGACATCTAGGCTCCTTCCTCTGCTCCTGCTCCCACTCTACGGGGCTCAGCAGAACGAGAGGTTCTGAATGACATCATAGAGTACGTGGGCCTACTGCAACTGCTCCCTGGAGAATGCCCTGAGTGGACAGGGCAGAGGGCACAAGAGAGACAGTCAGAGGGAAGGTGACTCAGGTTCAAGCCCTGAGCTCTGCCTCTGTGTGAGCTTTTGTGGTTACCTTAGCCTCTGTGGGCTTCATTTTCTTTGGTAGTAGAAAAACAACAACCACACCTATATCACTGGGGTCTTGTGACTTTCCAATGACATCATGGGCTTTAGCCTGCACTTTGTTCGGTGTTGCACGGTTTTTGATGGTGCTGTTGAAGGAGAGAGCACATCCTTCATGCAGCCTTACCCCTCACAGACAGTTCTGCCTCCTTCCCTGGAGCTGCCCTTCTGCCCATAGCACCAGGCCTGGGGAATGAAAAGGGACAATGTCACCGAGGACTTGGGGATTCACAGAACACTTGGTAGGTAGATGTGGGCAGGGATATCAACAGAGTGCATGCACTGATGCATTTCTTCTCTGACGGGGCGATGACTAGAGTCCCAGTCTTGTCAGAAGGAAAGGAAGTTACAGTGTCACCTGCCGTGCATCTCTGGTGTGCTATGTCGAGAGCTGCCCGCATGACCGCTGCGGTCCTCTGTAGGTGTAGAGCCCAGCACCTCCAGAACTAAGAAATGAAGAAACAGTGCGACCTGGCCCAGAATGCACAGTCCATAAATGAGTGGGACTCTGCTCAGCCCCATTCTGTCTCTGTCTTTTCCACCACCCTCAGTAGTTTTGACTCTTCTGGGTGGGCTCTGAGGTGTCGGGAACTTTCAGTCCCTGCCCCTAGACCTGCCCCAGGCTGCTCTGGCCTTACAGAGGGAGGGGGTCTAGTTCTTAGGTCAGTCTCTTGAGAGCCTGTGGGCAATGGTGGAGCTGGTGTGGCTAGGTAATCTCCCGGAAGTGTCCCCAGGTGCATGCACTTGGCTGACAGCCCAGGTTCTGTGACATCAGTGAAGGGACTCAGGTGCAGGGGACACAGGTGCATGGAGGTGGGGGCGGGGTAGGGGCAGCCTAGACACCTACTGCAGGTTCAATCCAGTGCCGGTCAGTAGGTGGGCAGGGAGGGGAAAGCAGCAGATGGACAGGGTTGGGGTGGGGGCAGGGATGCTGAATCAGTTCTGCAGCTCAAGGTGACTCGAGAATCTGCTGGAAGCAGGAAGTATGAGAAAAGACTAGGAAGGCAGAAGGAGAGCCCGGGGATGAGAAACTGAGGCCAAGAGCAAAGATAGCGGGCCTGGGGTGGTGAAAGGAGAATGGTTAGGTGTGCAGGCTCTGGGGTCAGGGGACCGGCTGTAGCCCAGCTCCTCTTCTCAGGTGCCATGTGGCTGAAGGCAAAAGCCGTCCTTTAGTTTCCTTAGCTGCAAAAGGGAAGAACCAGTGTCTATGCCCAGAGCTTCTGGCCCTCCACCAGGGAGCTTAAACTTCTTCCAAGCAACCAGCCACAGGACCTCAATCACCACTGGGGCCAGGAAAGGCCTTCACAGAAGACTCCACTCCAGCCTGACCACATGCTCTTTTTTTTTCCTTAAGGGATGGACATTGGTTTCCCCTGGGACAGTCTGTAGGCCTGTCTGCCCTGTTCATCGATTGAACACCTAGCACACAGTAGGTGTTCCAAGAACAGTCACTGAAAAGATGACTAATAGGTCAGGTGGCTGGTACATTGCTTACTAATTGTTCCAAAGCTGACTTCTGGTGAGCAAATATTCCTAGTGCACTCACCCTATGTTGGACAAACAAAGCCCAGGCCCTGCCCACAGGACCTCACAGAGCAGTGGGTGAAGGCTTGAGATGACAATGGGCATTCCTGAGGGGACTTCAGGGATATTTACAAACCAGGACCCATAGGTAAAGGTGGCCAATGCTTGAAGGAAAAAGCTGCATGGTTTAGGTCTGGGTTGGGGAGCGGGTCCCTGGAGTCCTCCTCTCAGCCCTTCCCGGCCCCAACAGTGATTAAGGTCCTTGTGGCTGGTTACTCGGCAGCCAGGCCGGAAGAAAAAGCCAGTAATTAACAAGCTGGCACTCACACAACCACATGTCAGCGCACCCAAGCGCTGGGATAGCTGTCTGTCAGTCGTAGCTGCTGGTGGAATTTTTTAGACAGCTGGGCTCAAGCCGGGGAATGAATATAAGTTACATTTCTATGCATCGTTGTTCGTGGTGGTAAAAAAAAATTAATCAGTGACATAGCTGTGACACATACTCATTTAAGAGTCTACAGAGAAATGTTCATTTGTCAGAGGCGGCAAAGAAGAGATTATGTGTCAGCCGGGGAGGGGTGAAATATTTATACAATGGCTAATAAACACCGGTGTGTAAGGGGGGTCAATTGATCGTGTCAGTGGCCACATGACAAATATACCATTGAGCGGCCATGGGCACTGCCCCTGTACCCGGGGGCTCCATTCTGATGACAAATACAAAATGTGTTACTATTCATGCTCTCTGCCGACCACCCGCACAGCTTTCTTCGCTGGCTGGGCAACCGAGATTCTGGGAAGTAAAACTCCCTTGGCAACTGCCTGTCCCAACTTCATTAAGTTGAACTTGAAGTTGGTAAATTACTCCCTAAATGCCAAAACAGCTGCAAAAAAAAAAAAATTCTTTATGTGTGCGCTGTTTTTTAAACTTCATGCTTCTGAAATTTAGAAGGCCAGGAAAATGATTGGCCTTGTTTTTCTGCCTCCTCCAAGACCCTGTTAGCAACCAGCATATCCCCTGCAGATCTCACCCTGCCCCAAGCTCTGAACGCCCATGCATTCATTGCTCAGGGACAGCATAGGAAGGGCACTTGGGACCTTATCTGAGCTGCCCTCTTTCTGTTCTCACAGTTGGAACTAAGGCCAAAATTTATGCCCCACTTATAGTCCACCTCCCAATACCCTGGCCCTGCAGTACCTGGATGACCCCTTCATGGCCTTGGGGGATAGTAGTGTCTATGGGACAGCCATCATTCCAGGCTGGTGGCCTCGACCCCTCCCCTTTCCATTTTCTAGAGGGGAGGGAGCATCATATGAGCTTGCTTTTGAGTCCCAAGCATGTGCAAGCATCATTTCACCGCATCTTCCCACAGCCTTTTCAGTCGGTGTAGTTTTCGTAACTAGAGGGGAGTGAATAAAGCCCAGGGAGTCACCTGCCAAGGCCTACGCTGTACTGATAGAGCGGCATTCACTGGGTTCGTGGGATCCTGAGCCCAGCCTTCTTGGTTACCTGCCCGACCTCTTGGTGCTATGTGACTTGTTGGTTTATTCAAGACAGCCTTAATTCCCAAGTGTTATTCACCTTCTAAGAGACTGACTCACGACCATAGGAGATGGGGGCATTTCTAAGGCTCAGGCTATCCTAAACTCTGCTCAAAGCATTCCCTCCAGAGAAGAATAACAACCACAATTCACTGACTCCGTCTTTCATCATAACTGGGGCAGGTAGAATTGCTTCCCATGGCTGAAGTGACCCCACCATGCAAAGACCAAGAGAGGCACCTGCCACTCCCCTGCACTGATCCGGACACCAGCCCTGAGCCGCTGCTGGTTGCTGTAACACTCCTGTCACTTCTGCTACATCCAGCATCCATCATTTGATTTGGGATGGGATGACACTCTGAGAAAATAGTTGCAGATGAAATTTCACACATCGCCATGAATGTGGAGATTACAGATAAGCACACGCTGCCACTTGTTTTTACTTTTCAGAATGAGATTCCTCCCTTACAAGGTTGTTTTCTACCTTAGATTTCCCACTGCAAGGCTGTTTATATTAGTGATAATGATAATAATATAGGTTGTGTTCATTGAGTGTTCATTACATGCTAAGGGCTTTGTATATTTTAGTCAATCCTCATCACAGCCCCACTTTATAGATAGAAATACAAGAGCCATAGAGAGAGTAATTTGCCCATAGCTTATAGGGAACCTAGGGGTCCCAGCTGAAGAGGCCCTAGACTCTTGACTGTCAAAGCCTGATCAATCCTACTGTAAGTCATGGATGCTCCTAGCCCAGACCTTGGCTTCAGCCAGATCCAAATCTGCTAGCTCCTCTGCTAGTCTTGCTCTTGTTTTCCTGGAGGCTTGCTGGTGCTGCTCCCACTGTCTGAAAAGCCATTCCTTTCGCCTGCTTTCAAATGGGTGCCCACCTCACTGTGGTCTGGACTGCCGAGGGGAAGGTTTGGCTCTTACAGACCACCCTACTCATAACCCCCAAGCTTCCTTCAGCTTGCCCAAGGTCTAAAGTGCCCTGGAAGACCATCCCCTCCCCCCACCATCCCCTCCACTGCTGCCCATAGGGCTGGCTCTAAGTGGCCAGCAGCGGAATTGGCCTGAAGGTCCTCAGCTAGAGAGATGGCAGTGACCCAGCACCCACACCCAGCCTCCATGGCATCCTTATCACAGCTCTGACCTGGTCACTTGGCAGTCCTGATACTGCACAAGCCTCAGAGGTCCTCTCCCCGCTCCCCCCCCCACCTGCTGCGTATGAGCCAGCCAAGCCCCCTTACTCCAGGGTCCCTGAACAGGCCCTGCTCCTTCTAGCCTCTGGCTCCTTTTGCTTGGAGCATTCAGCGTACTGCTCTGCTGCCTCGCTCCTCATCCTTCAGGATTAATCGTGGGTGTCTACTCCCGGAAGCCTTTCTAGATTTCACCAGCCTGGGTTTGCTACTCCAGAGCAGAGGGCTGAGCCACTATGTTCCTGGTCCTCTTGCCAGTGAACATGAAGCGCAGATGCACGCACCACTTTGTGCATCAGCTTTTGTTGGGTGTTGAGGAATCAAACCCAGGCCAGAGGCTTTGCAAGCACCTTTAGTTGCTGAGCCATCTCCTCAGGCCTATTCTTGACATTCCCAATGTCAAGCTCAGACGAAGCCTTCACAAGTATCTGTCAAGTGATTAGGTGACTCTGTGAGGGCAGACAGCTGGGCAAAGAGAGGTGTCTAATTGGGTTAGGCTCCAGGGGAGGCCTGGAGGTTTGTTTGGAGTAAAAGTTTCTGTTAAGCAGGGGACAACCTAGAAGTAGGGGTTCGAGTCTGAGGTTGTTCAAATGGACTAAAAGTGTACACTGGGACCTAAATAACTGTGTGATTCCAGGCAAGTTACTTAACACTTCTGAGCAT